>NC_138037.1:30533324-31733324 GCF_964106645.2 Podarcis pityusensis
GACAGGAAGTGCTTTGCTAGCAGAAGGCGGAACAGGGTCCAATTTGGATATCTATCCCTCTGTCCTTTGGATGTCCCTTGTTGTTGAGGTGGAGATTTCTTCTGTCCACCTACTTAGCCCCTCCCCAGCATCCAAATCAGTATCTCTCAAGCCACTGGGCCCCTCCCCAGGATCAGTGGCCAGACTCTCAACTCAGTCCTCCCTCCCCTTCTGACCAGCCCTGCCAGGAAGTCTCATCGGAACGCAGGACATGTTCTCAATCATACAGGGGGAACCATGCGCATCTACTGCTCTGTGCAGGTCTTGAGTAGAGGCAGCATCAACCATCTTCCCTACTCTCCCTACTATGTATTCAAAGTCATGTCTAAATGGTCCTCAGCCCTCAGCCCTCAGCCCTGTGAGACCTTAATTGTGAAACGCCTGCTGAGCTTATGGCTGTGCGGCAGTTAGCTTGGCCCTGGGGAAACTGCATTGTGAAATGTTTTTTGTGTGTGCACATATGTCTGTTTTGAACAAAAACACAGGGTCAAGGCAGGCAGCTCCAGAAGTGTCTACAACACAATAAACAGAGCAGTTGAGACGAGCGCTTCACCTGATCAAGGGAGATTAACTCTTTTCGATTTACTTTCTGCATCTTCAGAAGAGTGCTACTGTGCCTAACTGTCATTCATCCCCTATGGTAGCTGGCTTTTAAAATCCCCTGCAAAGGTATTATCTGTTGATAAACCTGTGCCAAACATCTATGAAATATTATAGAGCTACCTAAGACTCAATTAGCTTGACTTAAAATAGTAGACACAGTATCTGGATTTTATTCAAATCCATTTTTGATTCATTTGCCAGCATGATATTTTTAAAGGGGCTTGGTTATTTCTTCTCACTATTATGCTTACTTTAGATTTGAATTTGTGCACTAAATACACGGCATGCATTTATATAATAAACCCCTAAGCTTTCAAACCATTATGCTTTTTATCCAGATCTATTGATATTATGCAATCTTCACAGGACGCGACTGTCCCTATTCACCAGGGACATTCCCTTTCTTCCCCATTTTCTTGTAAACCACTTCTCCCATTTTGCCTCTTGTTCAAAGTTTGGGGGGTGCCCTAAAAATATGGTCAATGTGTGAAGTTGCACAAATGTGCACTAGACAAATTATCACAGTCAGGCTGCATTCAGACAGCACTTTATTCCCTTTTCCCAATGTTTCCTTACCTGGTAATTTATGTGTTCTATGTGATCTTTCACACAGCATGAAAGATTTAGTGAAAACGGCACGGAGCAAGCTAAATACGGCTTTCAACAATGTGTCGTGGATGGAGAAGAGAGAAGTTACTCAGGCACTAGTCCTTCGTCTGAGAACAAGGTCTTCTAAGTACACAAAAACACCCTTAATTTCACCTGTGAAATCTTGAAGGGTCTGCTGGGCTCTCTGCAGCGTTCTCAAAATATTTTGACCTATTCTTTAAAAAGAAAGAAAAAACTCATGCAGAACACTCAAGCTGGAATCTGGAGTCAATCAAAAGAATATAAGCAAAGTTGTTCCAGCTGACACACACTTATCTGCCATTCCAGTGTGACTTTCTCCACCTATGTCATTACCAGATAATGATTACTCAGAGTCCAGGGGCTACTTACTTTCTGGGCTCCAATCCAGACCTCAGTCAACAGGATGGTATCCTAGGCAATGAAGTCTATACCAAGCTGCTTTCAAGTCCCTGAAAAAGGATGTACACCGTCTTAATCTACTGTGCCGACTTGGATGATGCACTCATCAATGCAGGGTGGCTTTGAGGCCTTGGCTTGCCAAATGAGTGCGTATGAGTTCCAGGGAGAGGGAAACATAAAAGATGTAAAAAGAACACCGGCCTGATCGCTCTGAAGTTTACAGCATCTTCTTCTTTGAAGGAGAACTACTTGAAAATGATTTACGGATGGTATTTAACTCCGAGTAGGCTTGCTAAGGTTTATAAGACTGAAAATGCTGGAGATGCAAGGAAGTTGAAGGAACGTTCTTTCATATGTGGTGGACCTGTAAAAGGGTAAAAGTATTGGGAAGTAATCCAGAATGAATTGGGAAAAAAATAATGTTTAAAAGTACCTTTTCCAATAAAAAACAGAAACCTTTTCATTGGGGATAATTCAGGCTGAAATTCCCAGGTGTCAAAAAATGGTTATTTATGTATGCCACTACTGCAGCCCATGTTTTGTTGGCCCAAAAATGGAAAACGAGTGAGGTCCCAACTAAAGAAGAATGGCAACTTAAACTGATGGAATATGTGCAGCTTGCGGATTTAACATATAGAATAAGAGAACAAGAAGAACATACATTTAGAGAAGATTGGAAAATGTTTATTGAATGTATGGAGGAAAATTGTGTACACTTCAAAACATTGGCAGCATTAAGATAAATTCAACAGCGTAAACAAGTTTTGATAGATGTAATAATGGATTACTGAAAGGTTTAGTTTATGTAAAATATGCAGGGATTTATGATATACAAAAAGAACCAAGGAAAGAGAAGAGAATTGACATTTTAAGGTTGTTTAAATGAATATTCTAAATTGTAAAACAAAAAATTTAATTAAAAAATGAGAGAGAGAGAGAGAGAGAGAGAGAGAGAGAGAACGCACCTACTGGAGGAAAATGGAAATAATAAATGTGATCTTCTATTTGCAAGCTGCATTTGGAACATTTAGTCACAGTCACAGGTGAGTTGGGGTTGTTCTATCAAGTGGGGAGAGTCTTCTATTCATGGAGGTTTCCTTGCATAATCAGGGTTCTGAATCACAAGTGCAGCCTCCATGTGTACAAGAAGCTCCCTGCTTTGGAGGGTTGCCCTTAACACACCAAGGGATAGAAAGAGGGGGAAGGCGGCTGCTGGAGAGGGTGGGGCTTGCCTGCATGCCACCACTTTTTTTCTGCGATTAGAAGCATAGGAAACTGCCTTATATTGAATCAGAGCATTGGTCCATTTGGTTTAATCCAGCAGCAACTTTCAGACAATTGTCCTACCAGCTCTTCCCAGAAGTGCTAGTGATCAAAACTGGGACTACCCGTAGATGCTCTTCACTGAGGTCCAGCACCGAGGGCCTTCTGGCAATTCCCCCATTGTGAGAAGCGAAGTTACAGGGAACCAGGCAGAGGGCCTTCTCGGTAGTGGCGCCCACCCTGTGGAATGCCCTCCCATCAGATGTCAAGGAGATGAAGAACTATACAACTTTTAGAAGGCAGCCCTGTTTAGTGAAGTTTTTAATATTTGATGAATTATTGTATTTCAATCTTTTGTTGGAAGCTGCCCAGAGTGGCTGGGGAAACCCAGCCAGATGGGTGGGGTATAAAATTATTATTATTATTATTATTATTATTCCCATGAATGTCATCATGCAAATGAACTGAATGCTTGGAACTGAATATTATGTACATGTGATTGAGTGCACAGTTGCAATTATTGTAAATATGGTGAAGAACCCCATTCTTCTAATAGGACACTTCAAATGGAAGGGGCGTTGGGGGGCATCCAACTAAACAGATCCACCAGCACGAGGATTTCCAATTGCACAACAGAACTTTCACTTGCTCTCTTCTCCCCATGCTCCCCTGCACCCTCAATCTGCTCCAGAGGGGCTTGGGGAAACCTCAGAACAGATTTAGGGAGAGGAGACGGAAGGAAAGTTCATTTACAGAGTCGAAAGCTCTTGCGCTAGCGTATTCATTTCATTGGGAACCACCCATAGCCTTTGCCTTTTTGAAATCCACATTTTTTGTTAGTAGGGCAAAGACAAAAGGCTATCTATTGCCAGGAATAAACACCAGGGTAAAGTAAGTTTTTCCACAAACAAATCTTAGATGCATTAGTGGCTCAACATGGCAATACTATTTATGGACTCTCGAAAGAACCAAAAGCTGTGCATATAGATTTGGTTGGAGCAATTATCCCCCCTCCCCACCAGAATGTCATTATCCACGTCTTGTTTTTTGGTGTCCCAGAGCTCACATAATCATCCTAGTAGTTCATACAGTAACTGCATAGCAAAGTAGGGCCAGGAGGAGATTGTCTTCTTTTCCTGAGCTCCTGGGTAGGTCAACTTCTCAATGAGCCAGCATCTTCTCACCCTGAAGCTTGTATTATCTAGTGGTCCTTGAATATTTTTAATTGATTGGACCTACAGAGACTGAGGGCTTCCCTTGTCTGACCGTAAAGGTAAATGTATGTGTGTGTGTTTTAAAAAAATAATTATTTGAGATCCCCATGAAAGGTTTTCTGAATGTCAAAGAGAAGGAGAGAAATCAAGGGTTTAATTCACAGTCCACAGGTCTGTTGTCATGAAAACGCTAGCAGCAGACTTTACTAACCTAAGGAGACATTTCCATGGCGAGCCTGCAATTTTCCCATACAGATAAACTATCCATCTTTTAACTCATTTGTATGCAGCAGAATTCTTCTCTGAACCCTTCAGGTTATGACCATGACACTGGGATACTTTTTATTTTTTTTCACCTTCCCTTAATTGAAAATCACAAGGTAACAATAGCTAAGTTCTGTGCTGTATAATCTCTTCATCTCTCTGGAAAATCAATGATTCCAAGGCAGACCCCTACTAACAGAACCATAAAGTAATTCAAATATCTCCTGCTATATCACTGTTTTTGTCTTTGCTGTTGATTCCATTCACTCCCCCCCCCCCTAAAAAACCTGGTTCAGTTCTTTCCCCTGCTACAAAAATTCTAAGGCTGTAATCAAACCCTACTTGTCTGAGAGTAAGACCAATTTAGAATCATAGAATTGTAGAGTTGGAAGGGACCCTGAGGGTCATCTAGTCTAACTCCCTGCAATGCAGGAATCTCAAGTAAAGCACCCCTGACAGATGGCCATCCAACCTCTGTTTTAAAATCTCCAGTGAAGGATAGTCCACCACCTTCCAAGGGAGTCCATTCCACTGTTGAACAGCTCTTACCATCAGAAAGTTCTTCCTGATGTTTAGTCAGAATCTCCTTTCTTATAACTTGAAGTCATTGGTTTGGGTCCTACCCTCCAGACCAGGAGAAAACAAGCGTGTTCCAACTTCCATGTGACAGCCCTTTAGGTATCTGAAGATGGCTATAATATCTCCTCTCAGTCTCATTTTCCCCCCCCAGGCTAAACTTGCCCAAATCCCTCAACCGATCCTCTTAGACTTAGTTTCCAGATGCTTTATTGACTTGGTTGCCCACCTCTGCACACATTTCAGCTTGTCAAAATTCTTCTTCAATCATGGTGCCATCAGTTGGACACAGTACTCCAGTTGTGGTCTGAACGAGGCAGAATAGAGTGGTATTATGACTTCCCTTGATCGAGACACTATACTTCTGTTGATGCATCCTTTTCACATGTATTACTGAAAAACCAGGTGTCCCCCATCTTATATTTGTGCAGCTGGTACTTCCTGCCTAAGTGTGGAACCTAACGTTTGTCCCTATTGAAATTCATTTTGTTGGTTTGGACCCAGTTCTCCAAGCTGCTAAGGTCATTGTAAATCCCAGTTCTGTCTTCCAAAGCATTAGCTACCCCTCCCCAACTTGGTGTCAATAGGACTTACTTCTGAGTAGACATGTTTAGGATTGCACTGTAAGGTACTAAATAGCTATGTGGCTTTCCACATTTGTAGCCCTCTAGATGTTCCTGGACTACAATTCCCATCATCTCTTACCCTTGGCCATCCTAGGTGGGGCTGATGGGAGTTGGAGCCCAACATCTGGTGTGCCAGAGGCTCTTGACTCCTACTTTTTTGGAACAGCTTCTTCTGGAATGGGCATATCTAAATGAGCAGAAAATATTGATTCTGAGATACACAGTCTACTGAAAGATGCCTCTTCACTCGTTAGAAATTTGCTTTTTAAAATGAAGGGCACATAATAATTTTGTGCCCAGTTCCAAGTTCCTTGCAGAATCCGTACAGCCCTGTGCATTTATATACAGCTCACATACTGATATTTAATTATGAAACAATGATTCAGTATACGGCAAATTCCTGTGTTCTAGGGGCTGCTTGAAAACCTATACCCTAGTCTTATGAAAACCTATAGTCTTTCTCTTTTTTTGGAAGGGAGTTTAAAACTTATTAACACATATTCAAAATGAGACCTCAGCCAGCCACTTCTGTGTGCCCAGATGTCAAGTGCTTATATCATCATTCTTCCCTCTCTCAAAAAAGTGTTGTGAGACTTAATTAATTAATGTCTGTAAAGCATGGCAAGATCCTTGTATTATTAAGTGCACTCCTCGTCCAGTTCCCCAAGTGACTCCTCATTGCCAGAAGCAGTATCTCCTGCCTATTATCAACAGGCAAGCAGCCAACAGAAGAAAGGCAGGAGAGGAATTGGTACTAGGAGAATCGGTTTTTAAAAAGACACTTAAATGTAAGAAGAGCAAAGGAAACAAAAAAAAAAAGATCATCACAGAAGGGGGGGGCAAACTCTGGAATAAATCAGAGCCTTCTTATCTCTTATTTTTCTCCACCCTGTGGGCTGATTTCTATGGCTTTAGGCTATAGTGCTATGCAGTTATGTATGGGAGTACGTGAACATGACAGCTTTTTATCCTTAGGATGAGGCCAACGTCATCCTAATTCATCCTAAGAAAAGCCCTGCTGGATCAGGCCCATCTCAACCAGCAACTTGTTCTCACAGTAATAATAATATTAATAATAATAATTTATTATTTGTACCCCGCCCATCTGGCTGGGTTTCCCCAGCCACTCTGGGCGGCTTCCACAAAGACCAAAAGTACACTAAGATGTCACACATTAAAAACACATTAAAAACATTAAGATGTCTTCTGAATGTCAGGTAGTTGTTTATCTCTTTGACATCTGATGGGAGGGCGTTCCACAGGGCGGGTGCCACTACCGAGAAGGCCCGCTGCCTGGTTCCCTGTAGCTTTGCTTCTCGCAATGAGGGAACCGCCAGAAGGCCCTTGACGCTGGACCTCAGCACCCGGGCAGAACGATGGGGGTGGAGATGCTCCTTCAGGTATACTGGGCCGAGGCCGTTTAGCCAAACACAAATCCAAACACATGAGGCCGAGTAGCCAAACACAAATCCGTGTGAAGTCTACAAGCAGAACCTGGGTCCAGCACTACTCTCCTCTCTAATGATTCCCAGAAAGTGGAATTCAGAGGCATGCTTCCTCAGATAGCAGAGAGAGAACATAGTCATTTGACCTGGTAGCCACTGACAGCCATATCTTCTGGGAATTCAACTAATTCTCATTTAAAGCCATTGCTACATCTTGTGGGAGCAGGCTCCATATTTTAACTATGCACTGTCAGTCCCTGGATGGCCACAGGTACTAATATTATAAGAGATGGAGAAAAACTTATACCTAGCCACTTTTTTCACACCATGCATCATTTTAAAAACCCATGTCAACAACAACAACAACAACATGTAGTGGGGTTTGTGTCATTTTGTCTTTATATTATGAAACATTAAAACTCAATGAAAGAAGAGATAAAATACTTACTCTTTGCAGGCAACAACCCTTATTCTCCATGGTCTTAAGAAAAGGGTCTTTCGCATCATCTCCTACCTTACCCTTTTAACCGGTGATGTCAGGGATTGAACCCAAGGCTCTCTGCACGCAAAGCGGTAAGATGTTCTGCTTTCCGATTGGCCGTAGCCAGATGTTCTGGTGGAATTCTGCATGTAGACTGCAATCGAACATGCAGATTAGATTCTTAAAGACTTTGGGCAGTGCTCAAACTACGAGAGGGCAGAGAGTGCCCCACTGCTTTTCTGGATGTTCCCTCCTTAACTACTTGTTAATTGTATTCACCTTTATTTAGATGCCACAAAGCCCCGCAGGTCAGATTCTGCTTGTCCCTCCTAGCAGGGCAAGATTTGGAGTCACTCCCTTCTTTCCTCCCTTTTTGCTCTCTCCTTTCTCTGCAAAGGCAGATTTTATTTTTAATGCAGCTGCTTTGTACAAGCTCTCTTATGCATTAAAGAGCTGTTTTTTAAGAGAGAGAGAGGGAGAGAGAATACACACACACACACACACACACACACACACATATATATATATATATATATATATATATATATATATATATATTCTCTCTCTCTCTCTCTTTCTCTCTCTCTCTCGCTCTCTCTCTCTCTACCTCTCTACCAAAGTAGAGAGTTTGGTGATAGATGGCACAACAGAAAAATCACCAGTCCACACAATATGTTCCAGCACATCTACAGTCGGGTAACAAGCTTTTTTTTTTTCCTGGTTTTCCCCTTGATTGGTTAAAATCCAGGTTAACTGTGGAAAAACTTCAGGCTGCCACTTGAATGGGGAGAACATCATGTAGATGATGCCCTCCCCGAAAATCAAGGCACATTCAGCATAAAGCCACATTAAACTCCTGTGGGGATGAGCCAGTCTTTTAATTGTGTAGGTTCTTTGGCACATTAGACTACCGATGTTCACAATAAGAAGGTGAAGAGGCTATACTGATTGATTTTACATTGTTCTATATTTTCTATTGGCATAGATTTTATTCATTTTCATATTTTAAGTACAACTTTTCAATTTGCATGGTGTGAAATGAGTTTTCCATATGCACAGTAGGAACCATCCTGACCATAGCATACATATACATATACATATACATATACATATACATATACATATACATATACGTGTGTGTGTGTGTGTGTGTGTGTGTGTGTGTGCTGCAGGCAGGCTGAAGATGGAGCAAGCAGTAATGCTTCTTTAAAAAGCCATCCTTTTCCCGTTTCACGTGCCAAGCCATGTTGCTGTTTTGTAATGATCTGCTTCCATCAGAGTGCACAATTCCTCCTCCCGTCTGACTCTGCTGATCATTCTGGTAATTAAGTCTCTTTTGATTCTCTTTGGCAGCACACCATCTGCACAAGAAGGCACACCTGGAAAACTGGCTTGCCTCTGGTTTGGCTGTCCTTGATTAAACTCTGTTTAAAATGGAAAACCTTAATCAAAAGACCTGCCTTGCAGGAGAGAGCTGGGCTTGTACTCTTTCTCTCTCAACACCGTTCCTCCCTCCAAGATGCCTTCAAAAGCCAGAAGCTCTGAGATTCGGCTTTTGAAAGGTCCCCAAAATGCCCACGGTGCACAGGCTCTACAAACGAAATAATTTACCATTAAAAAGCAGGAAAGAAACTCACAAATTCTAACAGAGACTAAACCCAAAGACAGCTCTCAGATATGATACCATATAATTGGCTTCCTCTGAAGTAAGTAAGTACACTTTCCACAGATTTTTAAAATAAACATAAGCCATAAGTTTCCTCCATGTGCTCAGTGCAGGCCATATCTGCTGCTGCCCCACCACCACCAATGTGAACACTCCAGTGACTCCATTCTGACCTCCATGTATTTGGTGGGAGGCCTTGAAGACCTGGATGCCTTTGTGCATACGGCTCTTTTCACATTGGTTCCTCCATGCAGTCAAGAGCACTGCACAATCACCTTCTGAAAATGGCTACAGTAGAACAAGAAAGAGTGTTATCTATCCTGTTACATTATGGAATTTTAAAACTCACTGGTTTTTTAGTTACCATAGGTCTCTGAAAAGCAGACCCTCCAAGCATCCCTATTTTCCAGGGAAAGTCCCAACTTTACAGAAGCCATCCCAGTTTCTGATTTGAACCCAGAATGTCCCTCTTTTCCTTAGGATGTCCCTATTTTCATCTGCAAAATATGGGAGGGTATGGTAGGACATCCTTATTTTCATCGGAGGGTATGCAGTTATGTGACCCCCCTCTCCCCCCCCCCCCGAGCCAAGGAGATAAGTAACTATACAACCTTTAGAAGACATCTGAAGGTGTTCTGTTTTTATATATGTTATAAGCAGGCTAGAGTGGCTGGGGCAGCCCAGTCACATGGGTGGGGTATAAATAATAAAAATATTGTTTTTATTATTGTGGAACAGGATGTCCCTATTTTCATCTGAGAAGTGTTGGAGGGTATGGAAAAGAACGTAAGGTAAATAAACATACTCATGGAATGGAACTTATACATATGGTGTGTGCAATGTCTGTTACACTGGAACTACACTGGGAAGAAAACCACCCTCCTCTTTTAGACTTCAACAGGGGAGTAAACATCTCCCAAGCAAGGGGGAATCTCAGTCCCTAAGTTTGGGTTAGCTGCTATCCTGAGGAGCATTCAAGGAATACTGCTGCCCCTAGAGGCCAGCTCTAAAGAAGTCTTTCTCCCCATTGCTACTTACCTTAGATGATGGGGGAAATACCAGCGATGGAGACAGTGTCCGATAGAGTCACATGACCGACTGGCATGTTCTCTCTCTCCTGGTCGTTCGCTCGGGAGATTCAAAATCTTTCTCCAGCCTGAACATCACAGCGACTGATACCTCAGAGGCATCAGCACACTTCAGGATCAGCAGAGTATAGGCAGTCAGCGTACAGACTCAGTAGCACAGCTTTTTTGGCTAAACTATGTTTATTTACATATATACACTCGGAGCATCATAACTCAGCTCCTTCCTCTTCAGCATCAGACAGCAAAGAGAAAGAATAGAGGACAAATGTTCTACATCACAGAAACACAATAATATAAACATCCTGTCTCCGTCACTTCCCACAATGTGGAATGAAAACATACAGTCATGTGATAAAAACCATCCCATGACTGCAACACAGGGAATGAATCCTAACAGACAGATGTGTCATCACACTACTTTAACAAGCACATCTTAGCAGTGGAGGCTTGTATGTTAGGGCAAAAGTCCCACCAACCTCAGTCTGCCCTCAGACAACCTCCACCTTCCTGGCATCTTATTTATGGGCACTCCAGAGAGGGAGGGAGATGCCTGTCAGCTTTCTGTTTCTTTGTCTCAGTGTTGCCCTTGTGGGACTCATCAGGCAGGAGAAGAAAAACAAAACTGGAATTCATAGGCCCTACCTGTCATTGGCTCTGGCTCCACCTGCTCTCGGCCTCCTTACTTTCTGCCCTACCATTTCCCAATGGTCACCAGCTGCACATTAGCTGAATATATTACATCAACAGGATGTCATGAGTGGATGTTTCCAGCCCCTTCGTTTTCTAAACCAGTTGCTATCACATGGTTTTACTTCCCAAACAAAACACCAAAGGGCAAGTGAAAGTGACAGATCCTCAAAATACCTTTTAAGGGGTGGGGGTGGAAGGATAAAGGGGAAAAAACACAAGGAGATTTCATGCTGTGCTTCTCTGAGAGGCCCGCTATAGATGGAGAAAGGTGACTTTTGTCTGCCTTTGTGCCATATAGATTTTGGAACTACTCCAAGGGCTGAAACAATCCATTGTATAAATTAGAAGAACTCTTGCTGGCTCTTTTACAGGCAGCTTCCATCTCTGTGTTTGTGAAAATTACAGTTAAAATACAGGGCTGCCTTAAGTCTCTCAGGCCACATAGTCTTCGGCCTTCTATAATGCTCCATTTCTGTCCATGTAGTAGCCCGCTTCTGAGATGTGAGATAATATTTGGTGGGGGGAGACAGAATGTACTCTGCATATGTTCAGGAATATGTGTTTCTTGGAAAATAAAAAGCTATTAACCTATGGCATTCCAAACATTTTGAGTATTCACTTGAATCCTTCCCACAAAATCCCTGCATTAGCAATCTGGGTGCCCATCAGAAAGAAAGAGGAACTCATTCTTCTCCCACCCCACTTAACATAATAGCATCTTGACCAGGGGCTCCCTCAAACCAAGCAGTGCCACTGGCTAAATCTCAAAATGCATTTAACACGGGAAGTGTTCAAATTACCGAGGAAGAAAGAATCACTTGAAAGCCGACAATGGCCTCCTCTAATGGGTTGCTTAACAGCAAGGATGCAATTACAAACAACAACAAAATGTGCTTCATTTACCAAGCAATATATTCTTTATCCTTGAGGAAAGACTTTCTCAGGTAGTAAGGTGGCCCGCCTAATTATGCTAATTTCAAATCTGCTGCAATGAAATTCAGGTCATGGGGGACAAATTGTCACAGAGGATGGAAGCAATGTGCACTGTGTGGTAGCATTAAAAGGGAACAATTTAAATCCCCCCAAAAGTCGTCGTGTGTTGGAGGACTATGGATGGAATCATAGATCTGGAAGGACCTTTGCAGTCCAGCCTCCTGTTGAATGTAGGAGATCCAGAGCTGCAGTGTCCACAAATAACAGTTGCTCAGTCTCCGCTTAAAGACCTCCAGCATGGGAGAGCCCACTACATTTTAATTGGCTCCATTGTCAAACTGCTCTTACCATTAAGAAGCTTTTCCTAATGTTAGACCGAAGCTTACTCTCCTGAAACATATTAACATACTTAATAGCTAATGCATATACTTGCAGTGGACAAACCTCAGGGTGCCCCATTCCTTCTGTGCCATTTGCTCTCACATATTAATTTGTTCAGTATATGCCAGGGACCCAGGAGAGGGGGTCAGCGATTTATGGGGTTTGGTGCTGCCTGCAAGGCAGCAGCCAGGGCAGCAGGATGTCAGGGACTGGCTGAAGGGGATGAGATTGAGGAGGAATGGTGGAGATCGCCCACCCCCCTTCTCCTGAAGCTTCCAGAGAAGAGGAAGGCAGTACAGTGGTACCTTGGTTTACGAACTTAATCCTTTCCAGAAGTCCATTCTTAGCGTTCTTAAACCAAGACGTGCTTTCCCATAGGAGCAGGAGACTCAATTTACAAATGGAACACACTTAACAGGAAGTGAAGCATGTTCTTATTCCAAGGCAAAGTTCACAAACGAAAACACCTACTTCTGGGTTTGCAGCATTCTTAATCCAAGTTGTTCATAAACTAAGCTGTTCTTAAACCAAAGTACCACTGTATTGAATTACAGCAGTGGTTTGAGGAAGGTCACAGCTCAGGGACAGGCAAACAAAAGAGTTGGGAGGAGTTGGGAGAAGGGAAGGCAGAGACAGAGCCAGGGGAGACAGAGCAGCCAGTTGTCACGTTATCACTGGAGAGTATTTCTGACCCCCCTCCCTTCTCCCATAACTCGGCGTTCATTGAGAGTGCAAGAGCAAAGGACTCAGCGACAATTAGCCCCTGGCGGCCACCATAAGGGGAAGTGCTGTTGCTAGCGAAGGAGTGGGGAGGAGCTCAGTTTGAGCAACGCCACTAATGGGATACAGACTGCATTCCTTGTCTCTCACTGTGATGATTGAATAGGCTCATTAGTAAGAAGTCTTCTTTGTTTTTCTCTGCTTCTTGCTGCCACCGGGAGAGGGAGAGAATTCCCTGACATCTGACACAGGAGGAGGAAGGGGCAGGGCAGTCCGAGATGGAGGGAGGTGTTCAGGATGTGGTGGAGAAGAAAGAGACTGTTCATGCAAGGGGTGGGCTGGTAGACTCCCCGCCATCCACCATCCCACTGTCTCCTAGAACCAGGAGAGGCAAGCAGAGGGAAAAGCAGGGACAGCTTCTGTGTAGGCAGAGCCTCAGGTTGCACATGTGCACCCCATCTGATGAGGGTACGTAAGCTGGGGAAGGATGATCACCCTGTTGCTGCAACTGCTGCGTAGGGCACAAATCAATCGACTTACAGTAAGTTCCTTTGGTGGTGGTGGCGAAAAGGGGAGAAAATTAAGGCAACCCTATGGTGTGCCGAACCCAACATCCTGATGTTGATGCAAATCTACCACTCCCTGTTCATCTGATCAGTCATTAGATGAGTGGAAAGGAGCCAGCAATCCCTGATCCTCAGGCGATTTGCACAAGTCAGATAAGGAGTGAAGCTGTCTGCCTATTTGTGTTTCTGTCTGTGTCTGTGTCTCTGTGTGTGTGCATGAGAAAGTGTGGGGTGGCCACAGCCACCAGTGGCATGTGGCCTCCAGAGGGTTAGCCCAGGATAAAAGCAGCCCTGGCCCAAGTAAGGTTAGCTTACGCCTGCTTTAAGGTAATAGCAAGGGTCCCAAGTGATGCTGGCTTTCTGTAAACAGCTAAGCTGCAGGCACAGTCATCTTGTCTTCAACCCTAGAAGAGGACACAAGCTTGTTATTTCCCTTGAGTTTCCTCCACATACACAGAATGTCAATGAGCTTGATTTTGTAGCTGCAGATCTGTCTGGCCTTGAGACATACAGGCAGACGTGAAGGTAGAGAAATCCTCTGTTCACCTTTCCCCGAGTGATCAATTGCAGCTTTTACTTTGAACATTAGCATCTTCTCGCTGGTTTCAAACTCCTTGGGTTTGATTTTGAGAAAGCTTTACGCCATATTCCTCACCTAATTTCCACTGCTCTGTTTCGTTTGGATGCATTCTTAGAATCCTCCCCTGTCTGTAGCACTCCCATTGTTACTGCCTTCAGCTGAAGTTGGATCCCACCTCTCACAACATGTTCTGAGTTATATGGCTGAAATGCTTACAAAAAAATCAGAACCACTTCCATGCTTGAGAAGGTCCAGCATTAGGTGAACATCAGTGGAATGTCTTGGCACACTTGCTTCTGGTGAGCTAACAGTAATTATCCCATAATTACTCAATGTAGCATCACTTATTTTTAAAAATCAGACATCGAGGTTAGAAAAAAGCAGGGAAATGCCCCGAGAAGTGTGGGATCAACAAATCGTTTTGATGGGAACATGTATAAATACTACACAAGCAAATCAGGATGAATGCTCATTGCTGTACTACTTCCCTGCCAAATAAAAAATAAAAAATCAGAATGAATGCTCAATGAACCAGTTGTCTGGAGAACCCCACAGTGACTTGGCATCCACTGACTCAGCCCAAGTTCAAAGTCCAGAGGTGGGAACAGGACTTGAGAGATATAAAGGTTGTTCCATTGCCTATCATTTGAAGAAGCTAGTAGTAAAGTTTAGAGTTGCCATATTTCAAAAAGTAAAATTCCTGCAAAGTTGTGTTTCCGATGCTTTTTCCATCACGTTGCCATACATCCTTGTGTTCCCTGACATTTTGCTGGCTCAGCAGAATTCCCCCCTGACACCCGAAAACCAGGACATGTAAGGAATTTTCCTGACATATGGCAAGCCTAAGTAAAACTGTACCCTTCTTGGAACCTTTCTCACTTCTATGCTCCTGTCTGGGGACAGTCACTTCTGCTGGCGAACTCAAGGAAGATTACAATATTTTGGTTTCTGTTTTAACCCTGCTGCAGAAGTACATTTCATGGGGCCCTGGCGGGGGAGGTCAGGTCAAAAGGCAAAGTCATTTCAACAAAAATCATGGGACTGCCAGTGATGGCTAATTATATATTTTTTATCTCCATAGGAAGTACATCCCAGATTCTTGAGTATCTCTAGTATTTAGTGGGAGGCTTTGCCTTAGTCCTTAGCTTTGCTACTTCCATTCTTGAGGCTACCTATACAAATAAAATTAAAAGACATGCTGCCTTCTGCATTAACTTGAAAAAAGAAAAACTAATCTGTATTTGCAGTTAATCAAGTGATTTTTTTCCCCTTCCACCCATCTTTACGATAGTAGCCTAGCAACTTCCTGGAGGAAAAGGGGAGTCCCTGGTGATGTTGCAAATGATTTGATTGTTATCGCCTTTGCTTGATCTGACTTCTGCAAGTGTTTCAAAGTGTCCTTCTGCATAACTGGAAAAGTTTGATGGGAAGTTGAAAGGAAAAGGATTAGTAGGCTTGGCAGAACTCCCCCAGCCGCTCAAAAATTGTTTAAAAAAACAACTTCCCAAAGAAGTAGTATAGGCATCTCACACGACACTGAAGCAAAAAGCTACACTCATATACTATGTAAAGAATGAAACTTTAACGTCTCTCTTACCCACTTTCCCCATTTCTATTTTTCTTTCTCCATTTTCTCCTCTCCCCCCCACAACCCCACATTACCTACAACAAAAATGTCTCAAACTACTACTACTACTACTACTACTACTATTATTATTATTATTATTATTATTGAAGGACTCTATGATTTGAAACAGACACACTGAATGTAGGGCTGCCTTACTTCCAGAATTTCCTGGACATAGCCGGGATTTGTCCGTGGGAAATTGTGTCCTGGCAGAATGTTTGAAAACTGGTTAAAATGCCTGGGCAAACCTCAGTTATATGGCAGCCCATACTGGAAATCTTGATATATATATTTTTTGTGAATTTCCTTTTTTAAAAAAGAGCTTAGAATGATCAACAACATTGGGGAACAAGCAGCAACTTGTCCTTTGCCTCAGGCAGCAAAATATGTTGCGCTCACCCTGGCCTAGACTTAGAGAGAAGAGCATTCACAGTGGCACACTTGTCCTTGACCATTGCCCTTGTCTTCTTCTCTAAGCTGAGCACTCTCTCTGTGGAGCTACACATGGAATCCTCCTCAGCTGCTTCAAATACGGCATGACGGAGCACAATGCACTCCTGGGGGTATCGACCTTAACAGGAAACACCCTGTTAAGCTCAAACATTGGTCCCCTCTAGAAGCAGTGCCCAAAGTGATGCAGACATAAAAGCAAAGCTATGGTTTGATTCAACATTGGAATGCAGGCAAACTCATCTCTGCAAGAATGTGGCTAATTAAAAGGCTTTTTGGCATTGGTAAAATTTCCGAGGCCTGATTTGGTCACACTTGAATCAATTGCACTGGTTTATCTGCCTTCCATGTCAGGGTTTGATCCTTTGCAATGCCACATCAACGGACTCACCCACCCTTGGATTTCAATTTATAACAAGCATTTAAAGGCTGCCAGTTCATCTACTAATGGCTGCTAACTGGGACAGGGAACAATTCTGCTTTCCTTTCATCCACCTTTAGAAACCTTTCCGGGTCAGATTTTGTAGGGCAACATGGAAAAGCTTGTGCATCACTCTCCTTCTTCTGCAGGTAATTAGAAGGTGTTTTGTCTCCACTACTGTCATTTCAGCACTTTTAAAGAACACTGCATTCCCCAGGCATTCTTTTTAAAAAGGTGAGTTACATACTTAGTTCAGTGGACGGTGGCAGGAAAAGAAATCCCTCAAGATTTTCAGAGCAAAACAGTCTTCTTGAGGCATGACTGGCTGATCCAGTGACATTAGCTATGGTACTACGAGTAGTAATGCACAAAACCATGACATGCTGATGGCAATAAATATATACTTTGCTGCACCCAGCTAGCAAGCAAGGAAGGGACAGGCCTTGTTGGAATGGGCTTGGTATTTGCATTGATTGATTAATCAGATCTGCAGGTGCCTTGCTCATTATTAATGTTGCGAAGGAGGATTAAAGATTAAGGATGGGAGGAGAGAAGGGTTTGCTTTGCTAGATAAATAAAAAATGAAGCTGCTTGTGGCTGGTAAATGTGCTCAAGATAGCAAGGTACCACGCACCTCTGGAGGAGCCTTATGCAAAACAGACACTCTTAAATACACAAAATGCATTCTCCTGAAGACAGCTGGTTAGGAGGAGTCTCCCACTTTTTCTGAGTAGCTGTTCTTTTAACCTCCTTTCTAAATTGGACCTATTTGGTGTAGTGGTTAAGAGCGGTAGTCTTGTAATCTGGGGAACCGGGTTCGCGTCTCCGCTCCTCCACATGCAGCTGCTGGGTGACCTTGGGCCAGTCACACTTCTTTGAAGTCTCTCAGCCCCACTCACCTCACAGTGTTTGTTGTGGGGGAGGAAGGAGAATGTTAGCCGCTTTGAGACTCCTGAAGGGGAGTGAAAGGCGGGATATCAAATCCAAACTCTTCTTCTTCTTCTTATACTGCATCTGATGTGTTATATTCAATGCAGGAAAGGCAATCGTTTGCAGCTGATGATGCTTCTTTAGGGTAAATGTGGGGTGCCTCTTTCGAGCAACCCTGGAGTGACATGTGCTCAGCCATCTGCTGTTGCATCCCCAATGCCCACTTCTGGCAGGTTGGGAACTGATGCAGATCTACACTCATGGTTTTTAATGTTAAGGAAGGGTTAAGGAATGGTTTTGATAATGTATATTGACACATGACATCCTACATTTAACGCTCATAATGCACTATTAAAATGTGACACCCGAAGGCACTGCAGAGCAACCAGTAGTAGGGAGACAGTGTTTTGATGGGGGGACGCTTTAATTTACAAGTATGCCCTGTGACGTTTTAGAACGACATATCTAATATCGTTCTAATAATGTTAAACAGGTCAGTGTAGATCCAGCCCAGGTGTCAGGAGTTGCTGCAAATCTGTGTGTGGCTGCCCCATGTGGTGAACCCCTGAACTGCAGTTACCCCTTCTTAGTGGGTAACCTTCCACATTGACTCCGCCCACCCAGACTGACCATTGGATTTTTTGGAGCAAGAAGGAGAATAAAGGGTTCTATATTATGCCAATATTATGTGGGAAATTTAAACAGTACCCTCAGCTGGGGCTGACATTTATTTTCCCACAATGCCGTATAATGATACTATGTCAGAGGCATTATGGGGAATATAAATGGAGGGTGCTATATGCTAAATGTTAGGGGAGAATAAAGGGGAACCCAAAGCAAGCATTAGCTGCAAGGGGGTGAACATTATGACTCCACAACAAAGATGTAGTCTTCAGTTATAATCATTCAAAAAACCCTTCTATCTAATAAACTATAACAATACCTGGGAATTCCCCCCCCCCTTAAATCTACCAGCAGTGGAGAACAAAATAATAGGGAGTTGGCATGTAATCTGGACCTTCCTAGATAATGAACTGGAATTCCATTTCCCTTCCCCCTTCTCTCTATTTTAAACATTCATGGTGTCACAAAACTTCCACCATAAAATACCTTTTCCAGACTCTACAATCCGTGGAGCTGTAAATATTTTACAAGCGTACTTCCAATTAGAGATATCCTTGTGTCGTTAGTTTGAATGACACAAAATGTAAAACCATTTGGGTTGTAATCCTCAGAAGGAAAGGTCAAATTGGAAAAGTTTGGGTGCTATGTTTACTCCTAAGAAGACAATGGTAGACAGTTAAAGAAAGCTGTTATGATGGGGCAATTTTCCTGACAGTTTGCCTGCAGAAAGATGTAGGTTCACATCTATGTAGCAGGGCTTGAGCTTCTGCTTGCTCCATGGGGAAGAGATTAAGACCACATTCACTCCACACATTTAAAGTACTATGATGCCAGTTTAAACAACAATGGCTCCCTCCAATTAATTATGGGAGCCATTGTTTGTTAAGGGTAAAGAGAGTTGTTTCCAGAGTGGTCTAATGATCCTTCCTTCCACTCTGAGGATTGTAGTTCTGGGTACTTTAAAGGTATGGTATGAATGTGGCCTAAGTAAACATGATTGTGATGGATTTGTCACTGACATTTTATGAAGCCAGCATGAGAAATTATGCCTGCAAAGCTCTAAAACCCTGACAACCAAAAAGGATGGAGCAACTCCCTATGAGGAAAGGTTATCACATTTGGATGGTTTTTTTAACTTACAGAGAAGGCAAGTAAGAGGAAGCATGACAGAGGTGTATAAAAGTTTGGATATTGTGGAGAAAGGGGAGAAAGAAGGGTTGTTTTCCATCTCTCGTAACCCTGGTGATGGTTGGGAGATTCGGGACAGATAAAAGAAAGTACTTCTTCACACAGCACAGGCTTTAACTAGGGCGTTCACTTCCACAGGAAGTAGTGTCAGTGACCACCATGAATGGCTTTAAAAGAGGAATGGACAAATTAATAGAAGATAATCATGTATCACCCATGATATTCTTCCTCCACTGTCAGAGGCAGCATGCCTCAGAATCCCATTTGCTGGAAATCACAAGTGAGGAAAGAACTCTTGCATTAGGTCCTGTTTTGGGGCGTCCTGCAGACATCGGGTTGGCCACTGTCAGAACAGGAAGTTGGACTAGATGGGCTATTGGCCTGATACAGCAGGCTCTTCTTATGTTAATCATTTCCACCTCTGTATAGAAAGGTGGACAGGACTATGCTAAATAAATAAATAGTTAGGATCCTAGAATCCTAGAATTGGAAGGGACCCAAGGTTCATCTTAGTCCACCCCCTGCAATGCAGGAATCTCAGCTAAAGCATCCACGACAGATGGCCATCCAACCTCTGTTTAAAAACATCAAAGGAAGGAGAGCCCACCCCCTCTCGTGGGAGTCTGTCCCACTGCCGAACAGCTCTTACTGTCAGAATGTTTTTCCGAAAGTTTAGTCGGAAACTCCTTTCTTGTAACTTGAAGCCATTGCCTCGAGTCCAACCCTCGAGAGCAGGATAAAACAAGCATGTTCCCTCTTCCATGTGACAGCCCTTAAGATATTTGAAGATGGCTGTCGTATCTCCTCTCATCTCCAGTTTTCCAGGCTAAACATACCCAGCTCCTTCAAGCGCTCCTCATAAGGCTTAGTTTCCAGACCCTTCATCATCTTGGTTGCCCTCCTCTACACACATTCCAGTTTGTCAACATCCTTCTTAAATTGTGCTGCCCAGAATTGGATACAGTATTGCAGGTGTGATCGGACCAAGGAGTGCTGATGTGGCAAAAACACAGGTTTGTGGCCACCTATGTTCTACTCAGTGTAGACCCACTGAAATTAAGTGATGCATGTCCATTTATTTCAACGGGTCTACTGTGAATATGACTAGCACTGGATACAACCTACACGTACTGATTATAGAACTCCCTCATCGTGTTTAGTTTGGCCTTGAAAGCACATCTACAAGATAACGCTATACAAAACCAAGAGTTGATTTAACCAATATAGCTGTATAGAAACATAGGAAGACAGAAAGATGCCTTACACCATTGGTCTAGCCCAATATTGTCTACAGTGACTGGCAGTTGAGGAAATCCATTTTAATTGTTATTTAGGCACTCTGATTTAAAGTATGGTCTGCTCCTGATATAACTATTTCAGTCCAATAAACTATGATGCACTGGACAGAGAATTATTCTACCCACAAACTTCTTCTTTCTGCAGATATAAAACCAGATTTTGCCAGTTTGGACATAGGAAACTATGGTGTAACAAATCCTGGAAGTCTTCCATTATGACAAGCAACCAAAGGCAGGAAGAAGGGAAGAAGGGGGTGCAGGCACATTTCTACTTCTTGGATGATTGAATCATAGTTTATAAAATGGATATTGTTATACAAGAGCCAGACCTATATCAGAATACCTTAAGGGTGTTGATCTACATTACGGGAATCTTTATACATGCTCCCCAGTGTACTTTTCCAAATCAAAATCTCAGAAAAAGCTTGCCACATTGTATGATTCAATGCTTTCTGTGTAGCAAAGGGAAATCTTGATTCTTTAGCAATTAGATTGCTTGTTGAGAAGGAAAAACAAGCACTGCAGAACCATGGACCGATTAAAAAGTTCAGAAAACAATATTCAACTTCCCCACATCCTCTTGTCTCTCCTGTCCTTTGGCGAGTTATTTAATGCTTGCTATAAAGAGCAACACTTACTTTAAAAAAGAAAAGAACACCCATACCAGATAAAGTCAAATGTTCCCATGCATTGTTCTCGTTTCATTTATTTATTTTATTTATTAATTCACAGCACAGCCTCTGTTCTCCAGTTGGTTCAAGGATATGATCAACGGAGGCATATACTGGGGGACTCTAACTGTCCTTTTTGCCGAACTGATTTATGGAGCAGCTTTCCACTTTCCTTCCACTGCCTGTAATGTAATATAAAAGGAAATATAAAATGGAGCCATAAAATAATTGATTCACTGGCATATACTATCAAATGAACCAGCAGTTCAAAAAGGCAAGGGAGCACGATAGATGATTGTCACTTCTAACAGTGACAAATGCCAAGAAAGGGTTTAGAAAATGAAGCTAATGCTAAACTTATTTGCGCAGCAGATAGGAAATATGACAGTGCCAACAAGAAGTTGCCTTCTTTCAAATATATCAATTTATTGTAGCTCCTCCTGGGTTTTATTGTCCTTGAGTCTAATAGATTCAAGTGTGGGTGGGCGCTAAGCATTTTTAGGTCGTGGCTTAAATGGATGAATGGATGGTTCATGGTTTATTAAAAGATTAGGGGTATTTCTAGATTGATGGTGCTTTTTGTCCCACGAACCCAAACAAGGTAAGTAGAACCTCTTTGTATTGCTGACCAATATCTTTAAGGCATTGCTGTGTGTAGTTCTGAGAACCTAAGAGCCCATCTAGTTCAGCATCCTGTTCTCCCAATGGCCAACCAGATGCTTGTAGGAAGACCACAAGGAAGACCTATAAGCAATAGCACACTCTCCACTTCCCAGCAACTGGTATTTCGGCAGCATACAACCTCTTGACAGTGGAGGTAGTACATAGTCATGATGGCTAGCAGCAACTGATAACCAGGTATTTGTCTAAACCAGTTTTGAAGCCATCCAAGTTGGTCGCCATCACTACTTCTTTCAGGATCAAATTCCATGGTTTTTCTATGCACTGTGTGAAGAAGTACTTCCTTTTTCCTGTCCTGAATCTTCCAACATTCAGCATGGTTGGATGGCCATGAGTTCTAGTATTATGATATTGAATGGCATTCTCTGATAATCAAAGGTATACCTCATATGCCTCATATTGAGTCAGACTTGGACCATTAAGCTAACTTACTTAGTTAATTTATTAAACCCAACTTCGATCCAGAGGGACTCCAGGGTAGTGTACAATCACAAGTACATAAAAACATAATCCCACAGAATAGAAATTAAAAACAACACCAGACTACTGGCTAACAAAACCCCATCAAATCTTGACACGGTGCCAAAAGGATGGTGACATAGAGAGGGTTTTTCCAGAGCTGGGGTTCTGCCACAGAAAAGTTCCCCACTGTTTTGCAAGCATAACACATTTCAGCAAGTAAAGACCTCAGAGAAGGACCTCAGCTGAAGATCATAGTGCACTAGTGTGCACCTGGAATGGGCAGCAGGTCTCACAAATCTCAGAGATCTTTCCCAGCCCTACCACTTGAAATCAATGAATATGACTTAGGACCATTAATTTCAATGGGTCTACTCCAAGTTATACATCTTTGAACACCACCCATTAAATGGAAAGCCTAAACCATGCGGTGAATAATCAATGAACCTTTGACCAAACTATGACCACAATAACATGAGAAACTAAGGCAGGCTAAATTTCCATGCTTACATGCTGGATTAAAACAATATCTCTTTCTATTACAATCTGTGAAGCAGCACTGTTTTAAGCAAGCTGCAGACTTTTTCTGCTCCTTAAGACACAAGACATCAATAACTAAAGATAAGAGCTGAAACAGCATGCATCACAGATAGCACAGTTAAGATGCTAATCAATCTTTCAATAACTGTATCCTTGCATTACTCCCAAGCCTCTAAATAATAGCCTGTGCAAGTCTTCCCCAACCTTCTAGATGTTGTTGAACTGCAACTCCAATCAACCCCAGCCAGCACTGTCAATGGTCAGGGATGATGGGAGCTGCAGTCTAGCAATATCTGGAGAGCAGATGAAGGCTAGTGTATGCAATACAGAGGTGCACACAAACAAAGATCAGTTTTGTTAGCCTACCTGAAAGAATAGGCTCTGAAATACTGTTTTTATTCCTGTATCCTGCCTGTCGCAATACCCAGCACAAAACATGTACATAAGAATCTGTGTTGCTTTGTTACAGCAACATTCCTCAGGCTTTATTCACCAGTAAATATGTGACAGTTTTTGCCTCTTGATCTCATTCTGTGCATTGCAAAAGGCATTAGTACTTTTTTCGTTCTCAGTCTGATTGCTGAGCCCTCATCAAAGTTCTAAAACCAATTTTTAAATGTATAGTATCAGGCCAAGTGAGGACAATCTAGCTGATTGTTGTTTTCTAGCCATCACTGTCACCTCTGGATACTGGATATGAGCTAATATGAACGTTCTGCATTACATCAGTAATGTGGTCCCCTGTGGCATGGAAATCATCAATGGACTTTACAGTTAACAAGGGCCACACATGAAACTGTGAACCTACCCTGAGATCATGCCATAGAAGCAGATTGGTATACTGGTATACTGAAGTAAACCAACCAAGACCGTTTTGCGCAGGACTTGCGTTCCTGAGCATGTTTTGGGAATATAACTCCCATGTAAATTGGGAGTTGCCTGTATCTCTATTATCACTAGCACCAACTAGTGGTGCAACTGTAACTACATGAACTTTAAAACTCATTCCATATACAGTGGTAACTCGGATTAAGAACTTAATTCATTCTGGAGGTCCGTTCTTAACCTGAAACTGTTCTTAACCTGAGGTACCACTTTAGCTAATGGGGCCTCCCACTGCCGCCACACCACTGCTGCACGATTTCTGTTCTCATCCTGAAGCAAAGTTCTTAACCCGAGGTACTATTTATGGGTTAGCGGAGTCTGTAACCTGAAGCATCTGTAACCCGAGGTACCACTGTACTGCAACACTGATGCACATAGATGGCGTTTTATAAATCTTCTGCTCTTCATCTCTTAACATGTTTGGTCCAACTCACAGGACTATGAAAAGACCATAGGCAACTTTTTGCGAGGAGGGGAGCAACCTACAATAAGTCACATTCAATTTCCTTTTCTACACATACACACACAAACAGTGCTTTTTTTCTGGGGGGATGCAGGGGTACACATACCCCTAAACATTTTTAAGGAGAAAAAAAAGCAGTGTGTGCGTGCGTGTGTGTGTGTACAAGAACAAATTATACAGGATATAAACTGAAATGATTTCGTAAGACTTACTGCAGGGTGCAAGACGGCAGCAAACGGTGACCCTGAGAATAAAATGTCCAAAGGAACATTTCACACAATGTTTTGATTAAAAGAAACTGCTTGAGTGGCATGCGAAGGCAACAGAGAATAAACATCCTTTTAACCTCAATCACTCTCAAATCAGAAGCGTATGTGCAAAAAAAAGGGGGGGGGGAAGAATGCCATTTGCCAGTTTATTTCTGTATTTTATGACTGTGCCCACTGTATTATTTTCCCAAACCCTTTGCATTTGCTAAAGCACTTCAGAGATTATGGGGAAAGTCAAGCATGGTGCCTGTTTTATAGTTAAGTAAATGGTAGCTGATGTGGTGGAGCAATAAAATCATGACCTGCCTTTGTGAGTTAACTTTTTACCTTTTACAAGTGCTTTCAAAACCAGCCCCAAATTCCGTAACTCAAAATATTTATATTCTGGGTGTGTGTGAAGGGTCACTGCGTGTGCATCTTCAAGGCATCAGTTATGTCCTTTGCTTCATGAACTCTCAGACTAATTTGTCTGGATCTGAAGGAAAGGATGGAAAATATAGCAGCAGAGATTGGGGTGGGGTGGGAGAAGGTTAGATTATACAAATGTGGCAGTAAAAACCGTATTTATGTAGTTAGTTATAAGATTTCTTACCCTGCCTTCACCATAAGAGAGCCTGTGGGGTGTAATGGTTAGTTTGTCGGACTGGCGCCTGGAAGACTAGGGTTCAAATCCTGACTTGGCCATAAAGCTCACTGGGTGACCTTGAGCCAGTCTCTTAGTCTAACACACACACAGAGCTTTATTTCAGTCCATAGACCCAAAATACACAGTACAACAGTATAAATCAACAGCCATTAAGGTGGAAGGTTGGCCTTGCTAGCCATCAGAGGAGCTTTAGCCTGTACATACTGATTTCTGGTTTTTACTGCCTCTGAGAGGAATTTTGCTTCTAAGCCTAACCTACCCCACAGGGGATTAAATGAGGAGCAAGAGAAACTAAGGTGGGTCACCTTGAGATTCTTGGAGGAAAGGGTGGGTTATAAATGCAAGAAATAAATAAAATAAGTTCCCCGGGATGCAATCGTAAAAACAGATTCAACGGTTACAAGGATAAAATCATTCCAAATGCAACAGAACAGTATAAACCTGAGTAGTGCTTGGTAGCAGTCTGTGCAAGCAAGTGGGGTGGGTTGGATCCAGGAATCACCCAGAAATGATAGGGGAAATGGTCGTGCCAGTACTAGAGGGGGAAATGGCACTATTGAGGAGGGTGAATTAGCAACTGAGGAACACAAATTACAAAGCTGTTTTGAAAAGACCTCCTCCATCCCTACTCCTGAGCATCTATCCCCCTGCCAGCTACCCCTGGACAAAATATTTATTTCAGACCAAGAATAGATCCGATGTTCTTGGACTATAACTCTCATCTGTCGCAACCAGCATTGTGAGTGGCCATGTATGGAGAGGGTTGTAGCCCTGGTTTAGAGAAAGGGAGGGGGTAACTGGCATTTGGGATGGCAGGCCTGAGAGAGGCAGGAAATTGTTCCCTGGCACAAAATGATATGCATCATTTCCAGTTCTTAAGAGACTAGACCAGACTCTCCTGTCTCTTGTGAACTCACTGTTGCTCCACAGCATCTCTGCTGTCTGAGGCAACTGCCTCATTTTGCCTAACGTTAGGGCCAGCTATGGAGATGCATTTTATTTTTTATTTTAAAGGAGCCACAGAGCTGTTTAGCTCATCCCCTGGATTATATACAAATTCCAGTAAGCTGCTTTAGAAAAATATATTTAGAAGAAAAAGTACAATTCACTTGAATGAATAAATTGGTAATATCCACTTATATTTTCTCTCTGGCATAGTATAGCTTTCTTTTTTTCTTTTTTGCAGTCTGCTTTGCAATGACCCTTTCTTTATGACACATACTCATATTGCTGACTGTATTATCTACTACTACTACTACTTATTACTACCCTCTTCATCATCAGTTTCTATACTTCTCACTTTATACAGTGCTTCTTATCTTTTGTCCTAGTTTTCTGGGCAATTAGGTAAGCTGAGGTTTTTCTTTTAAAAAATAATAATTATTGATTTTCTTTTTTCTCATTTCACACATACTTATATCCATAATATACAGTTTGCATAACATCTCTCCCTCCCTCGCTTTGGACTTCCCTCAACTTCCATTTCTGATTTATTATCCTCATTATTACCGTATTTTTTGTCCCATAGGACGCTCCGTCCCATAGGACGCACCTAGTTTTTTGGGGGGGAATAAGGGGGAAAAATTTTTCCTTTATTTCCCCCCCAAAAAAGCCAGGTCGGGTAACAGCGGGATGGCGGCGCTGCGCATCCCAGCTGTCCCCCGAGCTTGTGGGGCTGGCAATGTCTGCCCGGCGCAAGGGGCGCTCTTCTTCAGGGCGCCCTGCGCACCGGGCGGCAGGCTGCTATCCGCAGCATAGGGAGCCCTGCGGGTCTCCTGACGCTGCAGATGTCTGCCGGGCGCGAGGGGCGCTCTGCTTAAGGGCGCCCCACGCGCCGGGCGACAGGCTGCTATCCGCATCCTAGGGAGCCCTGCAGGAACTCCCGCGGGCTCCCCAGGCTTGCTGATAGCTTCCTGAAGCCTGGAGAGCGAGAGGGGTCGGTGCGCACCAACCCCTCTCACTCTCCAAGCTTCAGTGAAAGCCTGTATTCGCCCCATAGGACGCACACAGATTTCCCCTTCATTTTTGGAGGGGAAAAGGTGCGTCCTATAGGGCGAAAAATACAGTGGTGCCCCGCAAGACCAATGCCTCGCAAGACGAAAAACTCGCTAGACGAAAGGGTTTTCCGTTTTTTGAGTCGTTCCGCAAGACGAATTTCCCTATGGGCTTGCTTCGCAAGACGAAACGTCTTGCGAGTTCTTGCGAGTTTGTTTCCTTTTTCTTAAAGCCGCTAAGCCACTAAGCCGTTAATAGCCGCTAAGCCGCTAATAGCCGCTAAGCCGCTAAGCCGCTAATAGCCGTGCTTCGCAAGACGAAAAAACCGCAAGACGAAGAGACTCGCGGAATGGATTAATTTCGTCTTGCGAGGCACCACTGTACGGTATATTCTGCGTTTTTTGCAATATATCATATTTTCCCTTTGTAACAATATTTGTTCCCTGTCCATAAAATTCTGAATGTTTATTTAAATCCTGCCACCGAGTCAATATTCTTTATTTGTTTCCGCAAATATAATATAAAAGGTTCCCACATGTCAGGGAACTGCCATCCGCTCAGAGATGAGAGGTGGAAGGGCAGTTGTGTTACAGGGCACCTCCGAAGATCTTGCAAAGCAGTTCTTCCTCTGGCGAGGAGGGAAGCCCCGCCTCCAGCGGGGAAAGGGAGCAGGGATCAGAAGATGCTAGGGAGAGCCTCAACACTGAGCCTGAGCAAAGTGGAGGAGAGGCAAGTCCCCCTTTGCCAACGCCCACTTTGCGCAGTAGGTTTGCGCACAGAGAGGGGAGGAGAAGGATGGGGGTCACACGACTGTTATGCTGGGGAAGGTATAAGGGCCACCCACTCCCAGATTCTGCTAGCGACTGAGCAGACATGGACTTGTGCCGCTCTGCACTGTAAAATAGTTTGTACAGATAATAAAGCCTGGAAAAGACAGGTTGGAGTCTTGCCTGTTTGCTCTCAAGCAACCACACCAGACCTGACACCACTCTTTTTCAAAATCACTACAGTGGTACCTCTGGTTACGTACTTAATTTGTTCCGGAGGTCTGTTCTTAACCTGAAACTGTTCTTAACCTGAAGCACCACTTTAGCTAATGGGGCCTCCCGCTGCTGCTGCTGCGCCGCCGTCGTGCGATTTCTGTTCTCATCCTGAAGCAAAGTTCTTAACCTGAGGTAATATTTCTGGGTGAGCGGAGTCTGTAACCTGAAGCGTCTGTAACCTGAAGCATATGTAACCCGAGGTACCACTGTATTGTCGTTTTCCCATAGTCTGTCTGCCAGCTTTGCCAACTCCACATAGTTCATCAGTTTTTCTTGCCATTGTTCTTTGGTTGGAATTTCTCCAGTCTTCCAATTCTGTGCTATCAGTATTCTTGCTGCCGTCATGGCATACCTGAATAATTTCCTTTTCTCTTTCGGCAAGTCTTGCCCCAAAATACCCAACAGGAAGGCTTCTGGCTGCTTAACAAATGTTATTTTAAACATTTTTTTCAATTCATTATATATCATTTCCCAATATATTTTAACACTTTTACAATCCCCACCCTCGCCCCACCCCTATGCTCACGACGCCCCTGGGCATGCTGCCCCAGGTGCCCCAGGCTTCCTCTGCCACTGACCTGAAGGCTCCCCCAGGATTTCAGCACGGGTTGCAATCCAAAGGAATCCTTATATAAACTGAGATTTCTGCATCAGCTTACAGGAAAATGTTGCAGCATGAAGTACTACTGACCAGAGTTCCAGCCACTCCATTCCCTCTTCCCGCTACCAAGGTTTCCCCTTTCCCTCTGACAGTCACTCAGCTTTCTATGACTACTCTAAGCATACTCAGTCCTCACCGGACTGTTTTTGTCCCCATTTGGGCTCTGGAGATCTTTTGAACTTCTGCAAACCTTGAGTTCCCCCTAAACCTCTTCATATCTCCTTCTCGTACATACCTGGTGCCATTTCATTCTACATGAAGGAACAACACTCAACAGTCTCCATGCTGGAAATGATTGCAAAGATAGCCAGGCCCTTCACCCCTCCCTCTCCCACCCATCTTTGGAAACCCATCTCCATTTCAAAAGTGCTTTCCTATGCAGCACAGGTTAGTGCTTTTCAAACCAAAGGTCAAAAGCATCATACATATGCAGAGTGAATCATGCAGTCCTTTAGACTGCAGCCAGTATCTATTAGGTTGGATATGCATGGCTCAAATGGAATAGTACAGTACCTGATAATGACCGTATATCATGCAGGGATCTGAATGTCTTTGTATTTTATCGTTATTAGTTTATAATCCAACTTGCAAGAACACACTGTGGACAATATCTGCCCACTGTTACATGATGTGTTATAGGAAATTAAAAGGTGTGTGTGTGTGTAGAAAAGATCTCTGCCATTCTGTGATGTTACCTTTCATGTTCCAGTACCAACGGTCATATATCAAATCTAACCTGGGAAGCCTTTTAAATTAAGTCCCCATGTCAGGATCAGACATGTGGATTGGAGAAAGCAATTCAGAGGCTCAGTAGCCCACATTTTTAATCATAATATAACACTCCTTCAACTGTCTAACTAATGCCTTTTAAATGTCAGTTTATTCATAGTCATAATTCTTCTTCTAATTCTCCCTAATATTTGAAAGACTTCCTCATGAGATTGCATAAAACTGCAAAACTGGTATGTGGCTTAAATTATCACAGCAGTTATTAGTTTCTTTTTGTATATTTGGAGCATGTGTTACATAAACTTTACTTTTGGAGGTGATGCTTTTTTATCATAAAGGAATGCAACATGTTTGGACCATTAATGTAAAACTGGAAAAAAACTTGCTTTCCATCTTCTACTGTTCATCTCAAATATGGAACACCTTTGGGTATTTTATACCACCTAGCATTAAATGCTGGAAGTTTCAGGACAGGGGGGGAAAGAATGTACTTCTCCATGCAATGCATAGTTAAAACATGGAACTCACTTCCACAGGGAAGCAGGAATCCTGGGACATCCCATTTTTTAACCCAAGAATGTGGCGGCCATTTTGGGTGTTGTGATCTCGTGCTGCGATCTTGTCCCGAAAAAGTGATTTTGGGGGGTGGGCTGTGATCTTGCACAGTGCCCCAAAGCCCTTTTTCAGTGCAAGATCACAGCACGAGTCACATGATTTGCCCGATAGCATGTCCAGTAAGATGCACGTCCCAGGTCTTGACAGGAATATGTTGGCCAATATGTACTAGCAGGATGGCTATGGTCTCCCTCCATGGTTGGAGGCAGTATGCTTCTGAATACAATGGTACCTTGGAAGTCGATCGGAATCCGTTCCAGAAGTCTGTTTGACTTCCAAAACGTTCGGAAACCAAGGTGCAGCTTCCAATTGACTGCAGGAAGGTTCTGAAGCCAATCAGAAGCTGCGGAAGCCACATCAAACATTCGGGTTCCAAAGAACATTCACAAACCAGAACACTCACTTCCGGGTTTGTGGCATTCGGGAGCCAGAACGTTCGACTCACAAGGCATTCAGGATCCAAGGTACGACTGTACTGGTTTCTGAAGACCGCAGGAGGGGAAAGTGCTCTTATGCTCAGGCCATGCTTGTGGGTTTCCTGCAGGCATCTGACTGGCGACTGTGAGAACAGGATGCTAAACTATATTGGCTATTTGCCTGATCCAACAGACTCTTCTTATTGTCTTATGTTATTCAAAAATGATTTGATTTTTTAAAAACAATGTATACCTACCTTCTACATACTGAAGCAAAGGAATGGCCACAATTTGATTCGTTTAGGTGACGCACACACACACACACACAAGCACAAACTCCCAGAAGCCTACATTTAATTCAAATTAAACCTTAAATGAATACCAGATACATGTATAAAACTAATGAATAAAAATCCTGTTTACCAATTAGTTCAATCCAATTAAAACTTAAGCTGATAATTATAAAAAACCTCTGAAATTAAAAAGAAAGGGAAAAGAAGACTACAATATGTATTGGGAGATACATTTATTGGAGAAACAAGCTATTGTAAAGTGTGAAGGTGATTAGAGACTTGGAGGCAAGTTCAGCCCCCATGTTACTCTTCCTTGGTGGTACGTATTGTGATGGGTTGCCAACGTAGAAAACACCCAAACAAAAGGAGAATCTCCGTTCAGAACATTTGCACAGCTGTGCCCCTGGATGAGCAGATCTTTTCAAGGAAAACAAAAAAAAAACACCTCATTAGCTTGCAATGCATCATGTTCAGTTTGTAAATACAGATTTCCAGTGGATAAAATGAATCTGGGTCTTGGAATCTAAGAGGTTCAAACACTGGCCAAAGCAGAACTGTATGTGATGTTTAACATGGATGGAGCAAAAAATGGCAGCCCCGTATCAGATTTTTCTTTCTCCCAATAATGTTTACACACATGGTGTGATGTTGTCCTGTTGTGCATTTCCATACTCACACTCTGTGTCGAGATGGGGAAGCTGTGGCTCTTCTGATGTTGCTGGAACACTTCCCTGAACATGGACTGTGCTCACTGGTCCAACAACATATATTCTTTAGTGATCGCTCATAGCCGAGTAAGATTGCTTGGATGGGTTTTTGGAAGATGCCTGTGCATGAATTTATGTGTGTAGATCAGTGCACAATGACCAACACACAGTCTTCGCAGTAAGGCTCTATTCTGATGGCATGAGTATCACAATGACTGGTAGATTCTTATTTGCTGCAGCCTTCATCTGCCTTCACAGCCATTGTATCATACCACTTGTTATCTTCCACCTGTTCTGCCCTTGAGGACTTCTTGGATCATTCTTTGTCTAGCTCCTTCCCTTTGACCTTACCACCTTGGGTGACCCTGCTGGGAGTACAAGACTCCCGACAGCTTCGATCACAAGCAGGGCCGGATTTAGGTTTGATGAGGCCCAAAGCTACTGAAGGTAATGGGGCCCTTTATATCTCCAGCTGTCCTTTGTCAACAACAAATTGTCGCTGTCTTTTGTGTTGAATATATGCTATATGGTAATTTATGCACCTAATAGATCTCTAAAGCCATTTGCACATAAAAAATAGGAGCCTACACAACACTAAACACTGTTGCTGTATGTAGGTTTTATTTTATTTGTTTTTTATCTTACATTTTGGAAATGTACATCCAGTTTTTTTCCTTTATTTTTTTGCGGGGCCCCCAAGAGAGTGGGGCCCTAAGCTATAGCTTGTTTAGCTTATACGTAAATCCAGCACTGATCACAAGGGTAATAGGAACATGCAAGCCCACTCATCACAACAAGGTGATGATCCAGCGAGTGAGCCAACAACGCATATCTAGAGGGCTGCAGGTTCTCTGCATCATTGAATGGCAGAGGTGGACAATCACAGAACAGAACAATGTCCCACCTAGATTGAACATAAGCTTACGTGTCACACTTAAATAACCTGGGCTCCTTAAAAATAATTTTAATATAAATGTAATAAACAAATAACTAATACATACATAAAGTCTATGATTGTATTGCAGTAACATGCCATTGGATTTTATGAGGAAGGGCCTTAGATTTGCAGGCCTTACACTTTGTCCCCAAGCTGGACCCCCTAGCTGCACACTCGCTCTTGAGGCAGACATCCTAACCAAAACAGATTGCCTAGTTTGCTGTTCTGTGCTGAACACATTTAGAATATATGCTTTCATGGATCTCCTCAAGCATGTCAGTTCCTACCATGGGATGCAATGTTTTCCCTGCTTTCTGACTTGAATAGGGAGGCAAAGAAAACTGCAGATCCCATGCTCCCCGGCAGAAAATTGTATTCAGTGGTACCTCAGGTTAAGAACTTAATTCATTCTGGAGGTCCATTCTTAACCTGAAACTGTTTTTAACCTGAGGTACCACTTTAGCTAGGAACGCGGGTAGCGCTGTGGGTAAAACCTCAGTGCCTAGGGCTTGCCGATCGCATGGTCGGCGGTTTGAATCCCCACAGCGGGGTGAGCTCCCGTCTTTTGGTCCCAGCTCCTGCCCACCTAGCAGTTCGAAAGCACCCCTAAGTGCAAGTAGATAAATAGGTACCGCTTTATAGCGGGAAGGTAAACGGCGTTTCCGTGTGCTGCGCTGGTGCTGGCTCGCCAGAGCAGCTTCGTCACGCTGGCCACGTGACCCGGAAGTGTCTTCGGACAGCGCTGGCCCCCGGCCTCTTCAGTGAGATGGGCGCACAACCCTAGAGTCGGACACGACTGGCCCGTACGGGCAGGGGTACCTTTACCTTTACCTTTTTACCACTTTAGCTAATGGGGCCTCCTGCTGCCGCCACACCGCCACCGCACAATTTCTGTTCTCATCCTGAAGCAAAGTTCTTAACCCAAGGTACTATTTCTGGGTTAGTGGAGTCTGTAACCTGAAGTGTCTGTAACCTGAAGCGTTTGTAACCCAAGGTACCACTGTATGTCCTTTCCATTTTACAAGGAGACAGCCTGACTCTAGTGGATCTTTTCTGCTATTACCAGTCACCCCACCCAGCACACCCTTCTTCTTAGTCTTAGAAGCTGGCAGAGAGGTGGCATGAAATCAGCAGTGACTGGGTTTTTTCTTTTTCTTTAATCAGCTCTTAGCCATTATAGCTGACATGAGTTGTGGGGTGTGTCAGAAGCAACATTGTTGAAGGGAAATGTACTTTTGTGGCATTTCAGAACTTTGCGAGTAGAGCAAGGATACGAAGCAAATCCAGTGAATGTTGAAAGCAGGGCCCTTTCTGCCTTTCCTTTTTAAATTTCTCTATAGCTAATTGTTTCTAATCCTAGACTACACAGAAATTAATTCCTTTTCTTTTCTGATGGGCTTTTAGGCAAAAGATCCAGTAATCCCTGTTAAATTATTTTGAATGATTAGATTCCTATTCTCCAGTTTCTCAGGCATATTTCTAAGGCATGTCTGGACAGCAACGTGCCGGGTGGCACTCGCCCCACAGTAATTCCCCACAGGCTACACACAAACGTAGCTCTGTCCTGCTGTGCTCCTCTATCCCGGACTGACCATCTGAAATGCAAGCAGCAGTAAAGCAAGAGTCCAGTATGGGATCTGTAGTCTATGTGTAGCATGGCCCTGTGTCCTACTTTACACAGGACAATCCTCTATTTGACAAGTCCTCTCTATGAAGGTCTGCGTAGACCAAGTCTGGTTTAAAGGTCAATAACCACAAGAAGGGAGGGAAGGGGCTTGGAAGTCACCCACAAAAATTAGCACATTGGTACTGAACCTTGTTTTCAGACTGAGGGCAACCTTCCAGTGGTGGGGAGACCGACACATGCCAGTTGTGGATGGGCCCAAGAAGCATGGAGCAACAAACGTTGATTTTTACCTTTGTATAGTAGGCAAATTTTGGCATACGCAAACATCCATTTCTATCCTCCACCTAGACAAGCATCCAATTCAGCCAAGCAAAAAAAAAACCAAAACAAAACTGAAGGAGGGTGCGAAGCAGGAGAGGAGGTGACCTGGGAAAGAGGTATGGTTTGTGGAGAGTCCCAAGACTCAGTCAGAGAGAGCTGAAGGGCTGCATTTTCATACACTCCAAGTGTCCTTATTTTCAAGGAACAGTCCAGGAATTATAAAAGTCATCCCGGCTTCTGATTTGATCCTGGATTGTCCCTATTTCCACCGCCAGTGCCACCACCTCTGAGCTTGGGGAGGAAGATCAGCCAGCATTTGCTCTGAGCAGTTGCGGCAGCAGTAATAGCTGTGAGGGAGCATCTTATTGCCTCTCCATGGCTGCTGATGCTGCTGTTGGCCTCCTCCCTGGCTTATTTAATAGTGGCTGCTGGCGAGCAGGTGAGGAGGAAGAGAGGCCACCACCACTGAGGCCCCGTCCCAGGTGATTTGCTGGCTCTGAAGGGCAGGCAGAGGGCAGGACTGCCCTGGGAAGGAAGAAAAGGGGAGTGGAGTGGAGCAGAGCAGAGCACAATGAGTTTGGGTATGTTTATTTTTTAAAATGCTTTGTGTGTCCATGTCTAATCTTGCCCCTTTCTGAAAATAAAATTCAGTCGGGATTAAGGGTTTTCTCAGGATGGTGGAGGGTGTGTGGCATCTGCCCTTCTTCTGATAGGAAATGCTCTGCAGAAAAGAGGGAAACAAAAAAATGGGTGGTTGCAGAGCGTCAGTTGGGAGTGTATGAGAAATGTTCCTATTTTCATCTGAGGAATGTTGGAGGGTATGCATTTTGCCTCCAGGCCTGAAGTTCGGCAGATCAAACAGATCCCCAGGCCAACTGCTCACCGTCCACACTGAGAAGTATTGTACCACTGGTTGAATTCTAGTGATAATGTCTACATTTGCACCCATACATGCAAATTGTATGCAGATCTGTGTCCTCCCTTTCAACCTCCCTTTTGGGGAAACATATCCTCTCTGTTTTGGGGGGAATATGTAAATGACCACTGTATCTACGTGATGAGGGAAGGGGGAGTCACACTGGATAACTGGGCGTGCAGGAAAGAATGGAGCAAAGGAAGAAAAATGCCTGCATTTTAAAGATTACCCACATTCCCAGCTTTCTCTCTGGCACATAAGTGCCTAGCCAAGACTACAGGAAGTTTCTGCCTGGACATGTGCCAAGTTAATACAGGTGTAGGCCTGTGGGCAGATTATCTGGGCGATTTGCTCAGCAAGAAAAACCGACTCTGCGGCCTCCAGCAAGGTATTAGCTCTCGGAGTTGCTGCGAGGACTTACCAAATAAGAATTGTAAAGCATATTTGTAAACGGCACATGAAGGGGTGTTGTTTGTTTGTTTCTGCACTTCAGTGTTCTTGGCAGCACAGTAGTACTGACATTTTCAATTAGCATGATATTTTAGAGCTGCCAGGAGGACTGAGGCGGGAAAGAGAGGGAAATTGACAGCGCACAATGTCGCTTTGAGATGTAACAAATAAACACAGCTTCTTTGTTTTGTATCTACAAGCCCATTGACAACCATTTTGCTGCCCTCAAATGTCAGGCCTTAAGTTGACTTTTAGAATTTTAATTTAAAAGAAAAGAGGGAGAAATTCTGTTCGGCTGTTAGCAGCCATGTAAATCCAAGAAGGTCCTGCCATAGTCACGGCCGTTGCTCTGGATTTAATCCACAGGGTTTGACCCAAAGATCCCAGCTGCCTTGATGCAGTAATTGGGAGATTTACTATGTGGGCCATGCCCTGTATACATAACACAGTGTGTCATACTTGTTGATCTCCTTACAGATTGAGTAAGCGCTTTATGTTTGACAGAGCTGAAAACTCTTGAGGAGGGGGAGAAAAGATTGTAGGAAATTCCTCAGTGAGCAGCATTTATCAAATTTCAGCAAGAGAAAAATAGAAGAGTAATTCCTCTACTCCTGCTAAGCTGGGTTGGTGAAACGGGGGGAATATATTGGAATTATTCTGCTGCAAAGCTTCCGAAACAGATAACCAATATAAAGAGGATGGTTTGATCAAGGATCTTTAATATTTTCCTGGTTAGAAGCAGTAGCAGCAGCATTCTTAAAGGTACAGAAGCACTGAAAAGTCAGCTTCTTTTAAAATGGTGGTGCCAGTAGCGAGGTGGGGTGGGGGCAAAAAAACATGCTCACTGATACCCACAAGACATTATTGAGAGAATATTGAGAGATGCGCTGAATATTGGTAAGAGAGAGAAAAGGCAAATAGTTCAAGAATCCCTTCTATAGAACAACCTAGCTTAGAAATGCAAAAATAGTAGGTTATATCCAATGTGGTCCTACTCAGAGCAGATCCATTAAAAATTATGGGTTTAACCAGTGCTATGTTTCTAGAAAAAGAGGTGCTGGAATTCACCATGAACACCTCCCTGGTTCTCTTATAATAGCAATGGCACCCACCTGAGAGGTGCCGGAACTGAGTTCCAGTGAGTTGCAGCTGAAAAAAGCCCTGGGTGTAACTAACATAGAGCCATTAATTTTGGTGGGTCTGCTTTAACATAGCTGGATAAAAGCAAATATTTCGGAAGCTTTATAAGTTGTGCAGATAAGTAGTAAAATGTTAAATAAGTTAAATGTTCTAGTTGAGGGTTTTCACTTGCTGTTAGGCGTATTGTCAATGCCACAATGTGTTAAATGAAATATTAAACAAACTCTCCAGAAGGGGAGTTTCTTGGCTTAACCATCTTCACTTTTATAGGTAATCCAGTCCTTTGATATGTGCATCAATAAGAGGAAATGTTGGTGTTGTGTTTATGTATTTGAATGTAAACTTCAACACATTGGCTGGGGTAGAAAAAACATATTTAACAAACCAACTAAGTGTTGCAAGTTCTACATAGAGTAGACCCAATGAAATTAGACCCATGGATCTAAGTTAGACATGCCATTAATTTAAATGGTTTGCCCTGAGTGTGATTAGAATTTATATAGTCCATAAGAACTAATGAGATTTTCTAAGAACCAGACTGGAGAGTAGGAGAGCGCGACAGAGGCCTGAGCATGCCAGTGAAAGGAGGAATCCTATTCTCATAGCAAACTGCATGATTTCAGAAATGTACCCAATATTATTGGTTAGACAGTGTGGTGCTGATATTGCCAGGGTTGCAGGTTCGATCCGCTTATGGGAGAGCTGCATATTCCTGCATTGCAGGGGGTTGGACTAGATGATCCTCAGGGTCCCTTCCAACGCTACAATTATATGATTCTATGTTTCTATTTGAGGGACCCGGGTGGCGCTGTGGGTAAAAGCCTCAGCGCCTAGGACTTGCCGATTGAAAGGTCGGCGGTTCGAATCCCCGCGGCGGGGTGCGCTCCCGTCGCTCAGTCCCAGCGCCTGCCAACCTAGCAGTTCGAAAGCACCCCCGGGTGCAAGTAGATAAATAGGGACCGCTTACTAGCGGGAAGGTAAACGGCGTTCCGTGTGCTGCGCTGGCTCGCCAGATGCAGCTTGTCACGCTGGCCACGTGACCGCGGACAGTGCTGGCTCCCGGCCTCTAGAGTGAGATGAGCGCACAACCCTAGAGTCTGTCAAGACTGGCCGTACAGGCAGGGGTACCTTTACCTTTACCTTATGTTTCTATTTACTCTGACGGGCAGCAGCTCTCCAAAATCTCAAGCACAAATCATTCCCACCTCCTTTTACACAGGTCTTCTTCTAATTTCGGATTGGAAAACCTTTCAAGCCCACAGGCTGCATCATCTCCTAAGCAGTTTTCGGGGCAGGGAGCATATAACAGTGGTAGGCAAGGTCATAGGCAAAAGTGAGCAGAGGAGTGAGTATAAATTTTATCTCTTCTACCTAAGGCTACATTCCTCACCCTTCTCTACCCACCAACCAGGCAAGCATGAGGCCTTCTGGCAGTTCCCTCACTACGAGAAGCCAAGTTACAGGGAACCAGGCAGAGGGCCTTCTCGGTAGTGGCACCCGCCCTGTGGAAAGCCCTCCCACCAGATGTCAAAGAGAAAAATAACTACCAAACTTTTAGAAGACATCTGAAGGAAGCCCATAGCTGTCAACTTACAGATTTGAAAATAAGGGACCAGCAGCCTTGAAAATAAGGGACCAGAAGCAAAAATAAGGGACCTGCAGCCTCACCTGTTCCAGGCACTCCAGTCTTCCTGTCCTCCTGCAGTCTGGTCAAACTCATGCTGGTAGCTTCGAGAACACTGTCCAACCAACTTTGTAACCAGAGGTTCAACTGAATAGAATCTGAATCACATGCACCACATGCACAAGGCCTATGCAGCCTCAACTTAAGATGGCTCCCTGGCCTGGCTTTGCACTGCAAAGTTTGCAGCAGCACATGCAACAAAATGGCATCCAGCATTCAAAAAAACCCTCAGCTTGCATTAACTAGCCACACACAAGGCATGCAAGCTCCACCCCCCCCCCAGTCATTCTTAGACTTCTTATTGGGTGAGCAACACAGCCAAGCAACACAGTTGGAGCCTCCCTCTTCCCTGGCCGGCAGGGAGGGAGGGAGAGGAGCTGCTTCCTTTGAAATTTAAGGGACATCATTTAAGGGACATTTAAGGGACATCCATCAATAAGGGACAGCAGCGGGACATGGCGCTGGAATAAGGGACTGTCCCTTCAATTAAGGGACACTTGACAGCTATGAGGCAGCCCTGTTTAGGGAAGCTTTTAATATTTAATAGGTTATTGTATTTTAGTGTTCTGTTGGAAGCCACCCAGAGTGGCTGGGGAAACCCAGCCAGATGGGCGGGGTATAAATAAAAAATTATTATTAATAAAGGATGCATTCCAGCCAGGCAAAAACGCTCAAGAAAGGTGTAAGGGAGAAATGGTAGAGGATGTTGAGACAGTCCGGAGGGGCATAAAGAGAGGTGGGGGGGGGACCTTTGGCTCCTGAGCCTGAGGTTTTCTTCCCGTGTTTTAAGTGGACATTCCAGGGATTGAATTGGGATGCTTGACCACTGAGCAATGGCGCCACCCTCAGTAGACCAGGACCTTCTTGTTGGTGCCTAGGACCTTAGGCTCCCTGAGCTCTTCAGCAGCCCTGATGCCAGTCACTAGGCCCATTTCCTCCTCCACCACCATGCCCTCCCAAAAAAATTCCAACAATAATAGGGACATCCTAATTTTTAATTATTATTATTATTAAGAAGACGAAGAGGAGGAGTTTGGATCTGATATCCCGCTTTATCACTACCCTAGGGAGTCTCAAAGCAGCTAGCAATCTCCTTTTCCCTTCCTCCCCCACAATAAACACTCTGTGAGGTGAGTGAGGCTGAGAGACTTCAGAGAAGTATGACTAGTCCAAGTCATACTACACCCACCTGACTGGGTTGCCCCAGCCACTCTGGGCGGCTTCCAACATATATAAAAACATGATAAAACTTCCCTATACAGAGCTGCCTTCGGATGTCTTCTAAATGTCTTATAGCTACTTCTTGGCTCGGGGGGTCGCATAATTGCAGCTCCATGAGGGGACTAAGAATCTCCTCATAACTCTCCACACATCCTTATCCAACTACAGCTCCAATAATTCTTGGGGGGCGGACGCGGACGGAAGCTATAGCTATTTAAATGGCATCATTGTGCTTTAAATGTAAAGGCGGCCAAAATCTAAACTGAAACCTGAAAACCCAAGATTCTTCACACTCTGAGGCACTGATATCACCTAGCAGGATAATAATCAGTGTGACTTTTCTTTGGGGGCCCTCACAGATGGACCGAGAAATTTTGTGACCAGGAGTCAGAGTAGCAAATGCCTCCCCACCCCCAAACAGTGTTGCATCGCATACCCCCCCACACACATTTCTCTGATGAAAATAGGGACATCCTAAAAAGGGGGACATTCCAGGATCAAATCAGAAACCGAGACAGCTTCTATAAATGCAGGACTGTCACAGGAAAATAGGGACACTTGGAGGGTCTGCCCACCGCCTTATTTTTAGGCATTGGTGTCTTCTGGAGGACTATAGTTTTGCATCTCATTGTCTCGGTATTGTGTCATGAGAGGCATAATTGGGGCAGAAAGAACAAAGACTGCTTTCCAGACAGCATTATGAGGACAAACACCAAAAAGAGGTGGATGAGAGAAAGATAAAGTAGCAGTCTCTTATGTGTCCCCCATTCATTTCAATGGGATTTGCAAAGGAAGCATCCAACTGGATTGTGCTCCCATGTTCCTAGCAAACATTGCTATTTTGGGAGCAAAATAAAAACACTTGATTTTCTCCTTTAAAAAAAAAATCCACCAAATTATCTCCCACTTCCTTCAGCTGCTTCTTTAAAACTCAAATGCTGCTCTAAAGCTGTTTTATGTTTGGTTTCAAAGGCAACTGGTAAAATATTGGAGGACCCTTTTAACAATATATATAAGGGGGGGGGGGAGAATAAAATAAGAAAAGTACCTTTTCCATGTGGGTTAGAACTGAGATGAAATGAGGAATGCCTGCCACCAAGCAGAAAATTTGTTCACTTTATGTGTGCCAGTTAATTACGACACTTCAGAGGCGCTTCTGAAAGGATAAGGCAAGCTGCATAAATTTAGCTGTAATCCAGGCAGGCAAAACTAATTTGCAGGGGATGGCCTTATCTAGCTGCTGCAGCTTTCTCAGAAAATTAACCTTGGATATTTGGGCCCAATTCAGAAAGTGTTTGATTTTCCCCCTCCCCCTCTCCGCTCAGCACAGGGAAAATTTTAAATTCAACACAATACCTGATTTTTAAGAGACACCGTGAATGCTGTAGGCAATTCAGAGTTATTACTGACAAGCAAAATTATATATATATATATATATATATATATATATATATATATCACTATATATATAGATATCTCCTTCATTCCGGTTATCCTGCTTTCTTACATGTGCATCAGTGGGTTTATTGCCATATGTACAGGGGATTCTTCCGATTTGCCAGAGGATGCAACTCATTTTAATGTACTTAGAAAAATTCATCAAAGTTCATTGCAGAATAAGTCATGCATACTGACTTGTTCATTCCAGCAGAAATGAAGAAATCCCCATAAAAATAGAAGTTTAATGAAGTGTTGGAACAGAGTCCTGCCTGTCATTCCAATTACCACTGATTTAGAATCTTCCCCGATATGCCACAATTAATTGCTCTTACTCAGCACTATTAAAAAGTTTACCTTTGGTTTCACCAGCTTTTGCCAGTTTGTAGGTAAAAGGTTTAATTAAAAACACGGCCAAATCCATCAGAAAAGCTTCAGGCACAATAATGAGCATCATAAGCGCTACTGGCTCCTGAATATTTTACACAGGGTATATAACTGGAGACTGAGATTTTATCTTTATGTGCAGGAGTTAATCAGCCTACTGTTAAAGTCAGTGCGTTCTGTAGGTAAGTATTCCATATAGCTCTTCTGTTGGCATGTAGGTACATATTTTGTCTGTGGTAGTTATCCTATGTCACTATAATAAAATTCATATGTATTTAGGGATTTAAACACATACACACACACACACACACACACACACACACACACCTACCTCATTACTAGGACCATACCTGAACCCCAAAATATCACAGTGGCATAATGCAAAGTCACTTAGACCCATTGGAAAAAATCTATCTCAAGAAGACCAAGACAGATTTGGTCTTCCTACTCATCCATCAATTCTGACTTTGGCCTCACTACAGCAGATCCTGCTGACCTTCCAAAGAGTGCTGCACATGCCTGGAACTTCTTACTGCTGAGGGTGAACATAACAATACGTACTTCTGGTTAGATGCATTTGCACAGAAGAAGTAGCAGTTTCAAAAGCAGTAGAGCAGGGTGGATACCATTTTAAACAGGAACTGAAAGATTTATTCCATTGTGTGGATATTGTGTTGTTGTTGTTTAGTCGTTTAGTCGTGTCTGACTCTTCGTGACCCCATGGACCAGAGCACACCAGACACTCCTGTCTTCCACTGCCTCCTGCAGTTTGGTCAAACTCACGTTGGTAGCTTCGAGAACACTGTCCAACCATCTCGTCCTCTGTCATCCCCTTCTCCTTGTGCCCTCAATCTTTCCCAACATCAGGGTCTTTTCCAGGGAGTCTTCTCTTCTCATGAGGTGGCCAAAGTATTGGAGCCTCAGCTTCAGGATCTGTCCTTCCAGTGAGCACTCAGGGCTGATTTCCATAAGAATGGATAGATTTGATCTTCTTGCAGTCCATGGGTTATTGTGTAGCTAGCTGTAATTGATTCTATGGTTATGCAAACTATTGCACCTATTAATGCACCTACGTTTAATCCCACTGTAAACAAGTGATACAATGACAATAAAGTACAGTGGTACCTCAGGTTAAGTACTTAATTTGTTCCGGAGGTCCGTACTTAACCTGAAACTGTTCTTAACCTGAAGCACCACTTTAGCTAATGTGGCTTCCTGCTGCTGCCGCGCCGCTGCTGCACAATTTCTGTTCTCATCCTGAAGCAAAGTTCTTAACCTGAAGCACTATTTTTGGGTTAGCGGAGTCTGTAACCTGAAGCGTATGTAACCTGAAGCATATGTAACCCAAGGTACCACTGTATTTCTATATTTCTATATTCTATAGGGGGAAATATACATGGACATGTCCTTACTAAAGTTGCAGTCAAAAGCAATATATCCCATAGAAACCTCATGTGAAGACACTCTGGAATACATGGGTTATGCCTTGCAATCCATGTCTTGAAGGCTGGGGTGAAATTTAGACACATGCAAAAAAGCTGTGAAAATATATATTGAATTTAGAAAAATATATTGAATTTGCCATAAGCTCACCATCACCAACTAGTGTCACATTTGTATAATGCACTTAAAACGCACTTAAAACGTTATATTTGCAGCTGTGTAGCTGAGTCCTGATTCTACTGAACTATGGGTTGCAACCAACTAAGTCATACAGAGTAGAGACACATTGAAATAAACGGACCTAAATTAGTCTTCAAGAGCTCTACATTGTGGCACTTGCTTCCACATAAATATGTTTAGGCTTAGTTGGAAGTATCCCATACAATATGTAGATAGTTCAGCATGTTACTTAAGAGGAAAGATATGTAGAAATAAATCTATATTTTGGGATTGAGGGTATGAGCAATCTCATAATGATGGCAAAGAATCCATCATATTAACTGATGTACACGCCCCGTCACCGCTGCTGCTGCTACCGCTGTCCAATGATCAGAAAGGATCGTCAGAAAGGTCTGGCAGTTTGGAAAAAGAAAAAGTGGCACAGAGATGAACTGGTAGACTAAGCAATTAGTACCCACAGATATAATGTGAAAAATAGCACAGAGGTCAGCGCAACCAATTTGTTGCAGAGAAAACATACTGAGACTTGGTCATGACAAATGTTCTGACAACAGTTTCAGTTGGGTAGAGAAGAAAGAAGATGCATTAATAATAAAATACATGTAAAAACAGGCAGGACAAATGAAATTGAAGCAAGTAGTGACAGAGGCAACTGTAGCACAACTGGGTGTGATATTTCTGTTTTCTGCTGAGAGAATATTGCAAAATTTTATATCATTTGCATTTCAGTTTTAACACTTGTAGTTCTCATTTCCACTTAAAAAAAAATTGGCTTTACTTCTCCCTGTGTCATGTGGATAAGCCATTACTTTGGGTAAAATGAACTCGACACAATATTAGCTGTCTATTAATTGTGGTATAAAGCAATGAAAGCAATGAAAATAGCTCAAGTTTACAGCTCTCCATCTTTGTGAAAAGGAGAAGGAAAAGAAAAAGAAAAGAAAATGGCCGATCTCATCTTTAACTCATGGAGGAATGTTCCAGAAAAATGTGCACCATGTAAAAGTGAATTTGGTTCCAATCCAGTCTACAAATCAGTTAAGCTGCAAACCAGTTAAGCCATATTTGTCCTGTGGGGTGCAGTGCAGGATTTGGACATGCCTATTATTATTATTATTATTATTATTATTATTATTATTAGGTTAGGCTGCAGAGGATAGTTAAGAACTTAGAAATCAGTCCTATTGAATAAGGTGAGACTTAGGACTTATTCACACTTACCTTTTCTTGCACTTTTTCCAGGCACAGGTCTGCATTTTAAAGTTCCATGACCGAGCACTCTCTCTCTCTTTTGCCCCAGAAAGCCCACTCTTTAAAGCTTAATCGCAACAAACAGCAATTCAGATTTTGCCATTTGCTCCGATTCTGATTTAAAGAACAGATTTTCACATTTATGAAATGCACTCCCCAGGAAGGCCCACCTGTCACCAATCTTGTCATCATTTCACTTTGGGTCTCTTCCAATGGGAAGCGACGTCTAAATTTAATAAACTAAACATAAACCAACCCAGCTCAAACACAAACTACTTCACAACCGAATCCTACCTTTGCTACACACAGACCGTGTACATACCATAAATTAGGACATTCCCCGACCCAAAGACACCTCGGAACTGTACTTTGTTAAGGGTGTTGGAAATTGTAGCTCTGTGGGTGGTAAACTGCAGTTCCCAGGAGGAGGGAAATGTGCTTTCAATGTATATGCTGCGCTCTCAAGTTCCAGGTGGAATCTCAGAACCTATGGAAGAGAAGCGAATCAGACTCTGCTGCTTTGTAATTGTGGGGGGGGAAATCCCTATATATGTTACAGGGGGTAGATAGGGAATGGTCACTGTGTGTATGGGCAGGTTTATATTAGTGGGTTGCTAAAGGATGCACAAGGAGAAGGGGACGACAGAGGACAAGATGGTTGGATAGTGTTCTCGAAGCTACCAGCATGAGTTTGACCAAACTGCGGGAGGCAGTGGAAGACAGAAGTGCTTGGCGTGCTCTGGTCCATGGGGTCACAAAGAGTCGGACATGACTAAACTACTAAACAACAACAAAGGATGCTAGTAACTCAAAGCTACATTGCTGGACCCAACCAAGCTTGTGCAAAAAGGCATCAACTCAATAACTGCAGCAATGCTAGATGCTGCTATAGGGAAGACCATTCTATACATTCTGGACCCAAATGGTATGACTTAGTCATTTTGTGGATCAGACTTTTTAAAAAACCATCCTTTCCTCCAAGCACTGAGTGACAGAAACAGGCAGTAAAAGGAATCTTACTAACAAGATATCAACATACCAAAGAGTTACTTTTTCTTAAAAAAAAAAAATAGCCCAAGGTAGAAGACTGCAGTTTAGAACTAGTGATCCTTTGATAAATTCAATTTCCCAAATGTTTAATTAACTACTATGTGCAGTTTAGTGGTGTTTAATTTGGTATGCACATTCAAGATATACTGTGCTTATTCTTTCTTTTTCTTTTTTTCAAATAAAATCCTGATAGGCTACTAAGAGAATTACTACATATATTTCTCTCTTTCTCTGAAAATGTCCTTCAGCCTTTCCTCTCATCGAGTTTGTTTCAGCCATTAGGAAGTGGGTGCACTTACTACAGCGGTCATATGAGAAACTGCTCGTGTGCACAGACTTACCATTTGAACTAGGCCATTTCCCTCCAAATCCTTCAGATGCAGGTTGTTAAGTTGTGGGCAAACATATCAGACGACACAGCGATTCTTCCAAAGCAGCTCTTTATTTGTAAGCTGGAACAGAACTAACTGAGGAGCTCAGTCAGCCTGCTTATATAGAGCTCCAGAACAATGTAACTGTTGCCATTTTCTAAAACTATCCAATCACTGAACGTCACTTTCGATCCTTCATTTGCATACAAACTATCCAATCACTGAACGTCACTTTCGATCCTTCATTTGCATAACTATCTACAGTATCCCCCTGCTGGCCCAGGGTGAGAACTTCAGTACATAACACCCCTCCCCACCGAGATAAGGCGTTAGTTACAATCGTAATGGTTTCCTTATATACAGCACTACATGTAATGGTTCAATTAGGCACAAAAGCATATCGGTTACATTTCACATACTTAGACCAACAGTGATACATGTCCAACAACATAGTCCTTTAAATAAGTTAGATGCTTTGAAACTCTGCCAGACCGCCGGGGACTGGTAGCCAAGTCTGGGGGGCCACCCAATTCTAGCTGAGGCTGTGGTGCGACCCTAGGTGGCGTTGAAACCAAGTCCCCTGGATCCGCTATTGTGGGTGGAGCCTCCGCAAGTGGAGTGGTCTGAGTCTGTGGTAAGTCTGGCAGACCCTCTGAAGTGGCTTGGTTCGGCTCCACGCTGGCAGTTTGCGAGAGAGGTGGAGCCTCACCATCTGTAAGTGTCTCTTCCGGAGCCACGAGCACAGTTGGGGGCACCACGGTAGTGTCCAAGTCCTCAACCCTGCGCATAAGCTGGTCTATGTGCCGGCGCCACAAGCGTCCGTCTTCGAGTGCCACCTGGTACGAGCGAGGTCCAATGACTCCCACTACTGTGGCTGGCACCCAAGGAATGTCCCCCACATAGTTCCGGACAAAGACCTGGTTTCCTGGAACAAATGACCATGGCGCATTGGCACAGCCTGTGGGTTCGGCCACGGCAAAGTCCGGGTGCAGCCGGTCGAGCGGAGACCTGAGGCGGCGGCCCATAAGCAGTTCGGCAGGACTCCGCCCTGTGGCCACATGAGGGGTGATGTGTTGCATGAACAAGTATTCGGCGACCCGCTTGTGCCAGTCTCCCCGGTCCAGGCGCGCCACTGCCTCCTTTGCCGAGCGCACCATTCTCTCTGCTTGCCCATTGCTGGATGGATGAAATGGTGCCGTTAGGGCATGGCGGATGCCCAGTCCCAAAAGATACCGCTCAAAAGTGTCTGACGTGAACTGCGGTCCGTTGTCAGAGACAAGGACATCAGGACACCCATGCGTTGCAAAGAGGCCTTGCAGCACCCGGATGATGGCCTCGGTAGTGGTGGAGGGCATCAGGGCCACCTCCAGCCATTTGGAATAGGCGTCCACCACTACCATAAAGGTCCGGTCGTGAAAGGGGCCGGCCAGATCGATGTGCACCCTCGACCAGGGTGTCTTGGGTGTCTCCCAGGTGTGTCCCTTAGCTGCCGTGGTACAGGCCTTGATTCTTGGCACGCTTGACAGGCGGACACCCAGGCAGTGATGGCATCATCCATGTTAGGCCACCAGACGTAACACCGAGCCAACGCCTTCATTTTGACGATTCCTGGGTGGCCAACGTGCAGAGCCTCCAGGACGCGTTGACGGAGTCTTTGGGGAATCACGACGCAGTCTCCCCACAGCAGACAGCCACGATGAGCCGAGAGTTATGTTGTCTGGTTGTGAACGGTTGGAACTCCGATGCAAAAGGCCCTTGTGGCCACCCCCTCCACACCCAGTTGAGCACAAGGCTGATGGTGCGATCCTGGGCAGATGCGGAGGCCACGGTGGCAGCCGATACAGGCGCTGCCGGAAGATCCTCAATCAGGAGGAGTGATGAAGCAGGAGCCGGGTCTTCCACAAACGCTGGAAGAGGGCAACGGCTGAGGGCGTCGGCATGGCCCATTGATTTCCCCGGGCGATGGATGAGCCGGTAGTGATAGGCAGCCAGGAAAACAGTCTATCGCAGCATGCGCGGTGAGAGGACCGGTGGAGTTGGACGATCACAGGCGAGGAGGCCCAGGAGCGGCTTGTGGTCAGTGATGAGGTCAAAAGTCCTGCCGTAGAGGTATTCATGGAACCTCTTCACTCCAGCCACAAGTGCCAGTGCCTCCTTGTCGAGCTGGCTGTAATTCCGTTCAGTCAGAGATAGCGTCCTGGAAAAGTAGGCGAGCGGTGCTTCTCTTCCGTCTGGAAAACCGTGACTAAGGACAGCGCCGATGCCAAAAGGTGAGGTGTCGCAGGCAAGGACCAGCGGCCTGGCTTCACTGTACTGTACCAGCACACTGTCCGATGAAAGGAGAGCCTTGACCGCGTTGAAGGCCTCCGTTTCCCGATGACCCCAGGACCAAGGCGTCTTTGTGCTGAGGAGTCGGTGAAGAGGCTCAGCCACCGTGGCTTTGTGGGGCAGGAACATGTTATAAAAGTTCAGCAGCCCCAGGAACGCCTGCAACTCTGTCTTGTTCTTTGGGATGGGGGCCTGCTGGATAGCACGGATCTTGGATGTGGTCGGGTGAAGGCCAGAGGCGTCGATAAGATAGCCCAGGAACTCCACCTGTGGAACAGCGATCTGGCACTTCTCCCTCTTTACCTTGAGCCCGGCCTCCTGGAACCTGGTCAGCATGGCACGGAGGTGCTCGAACAGCTGCTGGTGTGAGTCTGCGGACACCAAGACGTCATCAAAATATGGTACCACGCCCAGAAGCCCTTGCAGGAGACGCTCCATAAGGCTTTGGAAGATGCCAGGAGCCACACTCACCCCGAACTGCAACCGGTGGCAACGGAATGCCCCTCAGTGGGTAACGATCGTCTGGGCTTCAGCAGTGGCATCATCGACGGGCAATTGTTGATAGGCTTGGGCAAGGTCCAGCTTAGCGAAGACCTTACCCTCACCCAGGGAATGCAGCAGGTGTTGGACAACAGGAACCGGATAAGCGTGCTGCTGAAGTGCCTTGTTGATTTTGCACTTGTAGTCAGCGCAGATTCTCACCGACCCGTCTGGCTTGACAGGTGTGACGATGGGGGTTTCCCACTTGGCGTGGTCAAGCGGCTCCAAAACTCCTTGGGCGATCAGCTTGTCCAGTTGTTCGTCCATCTTAGCCTTGAGAGCAAAGGGAACCCGGCATGGCTTTAGCTTGATGGGGGCGACTTGTGGATCAAGGCTAAAGGAGATGGGCGTACCTGTATATTGCCCCAAAGTGCCGTCAAAAACCTCGGCAAAGTCTTTGACCAGATCCTCAGTCTCTGCGTTAGAGATGCAGTTGATGCCGGTGACTTCCAGGCTGAGGGCATCAAACCAGTCTAGCCCTAGGAGGCTTGGCCGCTGACCTTCGACCACCACCAGTTGGAGCAGGCCCGAAAAATCCTTGAAAGCGATCCGGAACCGGCCAAAGCCTACCACGGGAATTTCGTTTCCCTGGTAGTCTCTCAGGTGTACGCGGTGAGAGTCGAGTTGCCTTTTGGACACTCTGGGTACCAGTCTTTTGATGGTGCTCCAAGACACGATGGACAGGGCAGACCCGGTGTCAATCTCCATGTCACATGGAGCTCCTTCAATGAGCACCGTGACGTTCAGCTTGCGTCACGTAGGCGAGTCGGTTTGGCCAATCGTGGTTCCAGATGGGCAGCGGCAGTTGGAGAGAGCAAAACAGCTTTCCTTGGCAGACTGGAGTGAAGACTTGGACTTGCGAGTCGGTGAAGGGGGGGGTGTCAGACGGAGCTGATCGGCAGACCTTAGCGATGTGGCCCCTTCTGGAACACGTCCAACAGATGGCGTCTCTGAATCGACATTTGGCACGGGAATGGTTGCCTCCACAGCCAGCACATTCCGGTTGGCCCTTGGACTTCTGTTGGAACTTCCTGCGCTCCCGCTTTGTCTGGTGCACATCATCGTCTTCACTGGAGGATGCCTCATCACTGCTGGCCTCTTCGTGATGCACTGGAACTGGCTTCCTAGCAAGACACAGGCTGCTGGCCTTGCGGATCTCCTGGGCAGAGCGTTCAGCAACTTCCGAGGCCACCGCCTCCTCAATGGCTTTCTGCAGTGTGAAGTCTGGCTTGGCGAGGAGACGCCGTTGCAGATGGATGTCCCGGACCCCGCAGACAATTCGATCCATCAGGGCATTGTCTAAGTCTCGGAACTCGCAGTGCATTGCAGCCTGTCGCAGGGCGGTGGTGTAGTTGTTGATTGACTCCCCCTCTGCCTGGTTCCGGTGGTAAAACGCATGGCGGGCAGCAATCTTGGACGGCTTTGGCGTGTAGTGGTTGTGGAGCTTCTCTTGGATCGTGTCCCATGGTGTTGCCTGGACTGCTTCAGGCGCAACCAATGCTCGGGCCGTCTCAAACACCTCAGGCCCACAGAGGCTGAGGAATAGGCCCCGCTTCCGTTCCTTTGATACTGCTGTCAGCTCGTTGGCTTGGAGGTAGCAGTCGAACCGAGCGAGGTAGGAGTCCCATGATTCAGAGGCTGGCGCAAACGGCGGTAGAGGCACAAGTGAAGCCATGATTCCGATGCCGGCATGAAGGGCGATGGATGGAACACAGTGCTCTAGCCAGAACAGTCAGCTCTGAATTGGTTCTGTTCAGTGATTTCGCTCAGTGATTTCGCTCAGTGATTCAGCTCAGTTCAGAGGATGGCCGCATCTGGCTGTGCTCTGATGTCCATCGATCCCACCTTCGTCGCCAGTGTTAAGTTGTGGGCGAACATATCAGACGACACAGCGATTCTTCCAAAGCAGGTCTTTATTTGTAAGCTGGAACAGAACTAACTGAGGAGCTCAGTCAGCCTGCTTATATAGAGCTCCAGAACAATGTAACTGTTGCCATTTTCTAAAACTATCCAATCACTGAACGTCACTTTCGATCCTTCATTTGCATACAAACTATCCAATCACTGAACGTCACTTTCGATCCTTCATTTGCATAACTATCTACAGTATCCCCCTGCTGGCCCAGGGTGAGAACTTCAGAACATAACACAGGTGATCAATAGGAATGGGGGATATAATTCAGGTTTCATCTAAAGGCAAACCTATATAATATTAACTTTCTGAAACAGTACGAGAACCAAAACACACCCGTCCTTTGGAATTCTCACTTCTCCAGATCTTGCAATGCAGATCTACAGCCAAGAAATGCATATGTCCATAACACATCTATTTGTGAAAATAGCGTACACAAATTCACTAGGTGAAATTGCTTTCCAGAAATGTGTATTTTAGTAAAAAATTTGCATTAAATTTGCATTAAATGCTGATGAATTTTCAGGAGGTCATTTAAAAAAAAAATCACAAACTGATTTAGAAATACGGAGAGCTGGAAAAATGGGAAATGGAGAGAAACCAAAAAATGACAGGTTTGCCCATCCCCAGTGATGGGCTGGTGCATGATGTGAGCAGTTCACCATTTAAAGACAACAGTAATATGTGTTCAGCTCCTCACTCACACTGATAAAACAGCTTAATATTTGAAATCCTCCTGGTGGGATTTTAATTTGGTCCCATACTAAGGCAAGGGTAGTTCAACTTTTGCAGGCCAAGGGCTGCAATGACCCATAGTCAACACTCCAAGGTCCACTTGTTAAATTTGACACCTTGGAGGAGCCTCATAGAATCACAGTGGGTGCAGACAATTAAAAAAAAATATGGAAAAATTGGAGAGGGAGAGAAGCCACACAAAAAAAAACTACCTTAGCACCATTGCATCACAGCAGGGGCCCTGAGGCAGAAGTCAATAAGGTTTTTTGGGAAGGGATTGATGGTCTTAGAGGCACCTGGCGAAATAGGATAGCCATGCTTTCTTATGACGCAACAGTGATACTGTGGTTTTAGGAGCAATATGACGATTGAAGATAACAACCACAACAGACTGATTTCCCTGTTGTGCATGGAGTAGGTACAGAGAAACTTACACCTTTAACTCCTGTCCTTTACAGAGTTGCCTTTTGTAAGATTCTAAGCTATATCCATATTTCTCATTTAGTTCATGCAATTATTTGAAACTTTTTCTGCATAGCTTGAATATTGCAGGAAAGTTATTTTTAAAAATGGCTCTGTGTTGGACCTGACCTTAGCTACAATGGACAGATAATTATTAGCTGTCAAATTAGTATGTTTAATCAAGCTGCTGTACTTAAGTGTGCTTTAAAGAGAGAGTGAGGAATCTGAGGATGTCTGAAAGGCTTACTTTATGATGCTTTGTAATGGAAATCTATTAATGATTTTCTCTATTCAGTCATTGGTTTAATAGGATTCATTAATTGTTCCAAATTTTATCAATGTGAATTAAGACCTTATTAGTCGATGCTAAACATTCAAATACTCCATGGGTTGAAGAATATATGCTTGAATGAAATGTATGTACTGACATCACTTGCTAATTCTTCTTTCACACACAGTGGCGTAGCGTGGGTTGTCAGCACCCGGGGCAAGGCAAGTAATTTGCGCCCCCTAACCCGTGGATTTTAGTAGGGGCAGAGAGCTGCGAGTGCGAGCGCGCGCCCCCCCAGATGTTGCGCCCGGTGCGGCCGGCCCCCCCTGCACCCCCACGCTACGCCACTGTTCACACACACAGGCTTCTCAGTTGAGTAAAACTACTACTGCTTATAATATTTAGTTACTCCATTATCCTGTCCCTCCTCCATGGAGTTGAGGCCAGCAAAACTAGTGAGTGTCCCAAGTTCACCCAGAGACCTTCGCAGCTGAATAGGGATCAGTTGTACAAGCCATTATGTTGTACAAATCATTATGCCAAACGAGCTTTCAATCAGATTTCTTAATAGTCAGCCATATAGTATTTTTTCCTGAAATGCTCAAACCATTTCACATATTTAATCCAAAAAATAATTTCAAACAATAGCCATGTGGGGCAGATCCCATATGATATAAATGGAGGAGGAACATGGAGGGGTGGTTATTATTTTTACTATTATTATTATTATTATTATATCCCGCCCTTCCGGCTGGGTTGCCCCAGCCACTCTGGGCAGCCCCCAGAAAAATGTAAAAACATGTCTTCTAAAAGTTGCATAGTTCATTATCTCTTTGACATCTGATTGGAGGGCATTTCACAGGGAGGGCGGCACTGCCGAGAAGGCCCTCTGCCTCGTTCCCTGTAACTTCACTTCTCACAGTGTGGGAACCCCCAGAAGACCCTCGGAAATGGAGCTCATTGTCCGGACTGATTGATGTGGGTGGTGACGCTCCTTCAGGTATACTGGGCCAAGGTCGCTTAGAGCGTTAAAGGTCAGTACCAACACTTCGAATTGGTGTTTGTTGGTTTATGGTCATTTGCTGTGCTCATGACTACGGCTACAATCCTAATCCCATTTATCTGGGATTAAGCCCCACTGAATTCAATAGGGTTTACTTCTGAGTATTCATAGTTAGGATTGCACAGGGCTGGAAGTGTATTTGGTAACTTTTAGGACTAGTTTTGGTGCTAACTTTCCTTTCTTTGAAAAGAGAAGTGTCTCTCCACTAGCACCGTGTGAGAAATAGAAAGAAAACTCAAAGTAACTTATGGCTCCAAGGTGCCATTTCTTATATATTAAGCAGTTTAAATTAAGGGAGAAAGTAAGGAGAGAAAAATAATGCACCGCATGGAACTGAATACTCACCGCGAACCAGTCACAGATAGCAGCTGTTCATTTGCTTTTGAGGGAAGCAGTGTATGTATTTAAAAAGGCCACAGGTAACCAAGGATTGTGGGAGAAGCATTGCTGAATAGCTCTCTTTCTTTGAATATATCATTTACTTTCTGACACATCTTCTTTCAGTTACATCTCTCAAAACAGTGATGATCCGTGTAGCAAACTGTATTCTGTTACCTGAATACTCTGGAGTCCTGCATAGCCAGATGTCAGCGAGAGTGCCAAAATGAAATGTCTCTCTTGCATTTTATTTTCAACCCCTTCACATGGCTATCAGGGAGGCTTGCATACGATTCAGATGACTGGATAGCAAACAGGATTTCTGTACAATGAGCAGTTGCCAAGTAAAATGAAAGCCGGTGCTTTCAAAACAGCACTGTTCAGTTCGCCATAATAAAGACTCTCTGTGGTTTCATCTAATGTTGGAGCTTTGCAGCCAGGTAAGATCATTTTGATATTGGTGCCTTCTTTCAGTTTCTCTTAGTTTCTCATTTTTTTCCAAATCTTAACATCAGTTTGCCAAATTTATATATGTAAAAAAAAAGCCTCACTAGCATTTTAATGTGCATTTATCCTAATATACACACATTGACGAGCAATTTTCCCTAATAAAATGCATTTTTGGGCATATTATTTTCACTAGCACATACTTTTTTATACCCATCTTCCTCTAACAGATGCATTTTTGTACGGAATTATGTTGTTGTGTTGTTTTGTACGGAATTGTGTTGGTGTGTTGGAGAAGTGCGTTGCAAAATAACACATGAACTTAAAAGGACAGCTGCATATCAGTTTGCATATTTTTGCAGGGGGGGGGAATGCATATTAGGTAGGTTTACCGTGAAATATGATTTGAGCTGAATCTGTCCCCTCTCCCTGTCCCTCCTTCCCTCTTTCTTCTTCTAAGATGCTTCCAGCTGCAACTCATCTAAAAGTGACATCAAGGTGGCCTTTTTGGGAGTGTTAATCAATATGAGCATTCACATTTATAATGTAGAGTGAGGAAGGAAGAAGCAAATGAACTGAAGAAATTGACATCTGAAGCAGTTCTGGCAAACTGCACACCCTCCAGTTCCTGAATTGATTCAACAAATTCCATTGTACATCTGGCATTTGGAAAAAGAAACAAAGAGCAGAGTGAAGCAGAGGAATATAGTAACTTTGTCTTACACCAGGCATAGGCAAACTCGGTTCTCCAGATGTTTTGAGACTACAATTCCCATCATCCCTGACCACTGGTCCTGTTAGCTAGGGATGATGGGAGTTATAGTCCAAAAACATCTGGAGGGCCGAGTTTGCCTATGCCTCTTATACTGACTCAGAGCTAGGGATGCTTAAGAAACAAGAGCAGAAATTACCAATGTTCACATATTCATCCCATCTCTATAATGGAAATCAAACTAGAAAATATGATTGGTTTTCAGTGTTGGTATTTCAGTCTGCAAACATTACGGAATTGATCATTTCCCCGCACAGCACTTGCATTCTGTTTCCTTTGCACTTAAATGAATGGCCTCTGTATTGTAATGAATGGTGAGGAATAATATGATGAAAGTAATTACATGAAATTCCACCAGGGCAGACAGTGAGATGAAGAATGTAGTTTTTGTCAGAAGCCAAACTGCAGCAGAATGAAAACAGCGCTGCATGCAATGTGCACAGCTCCAAATGGAAACTGATATTGGACTAGGACCTGGGAGACAGGGTTCAAATGCCCACTCAGCCATGAAGTTGACTAGGTGTTCTTGGACCAATCACAGTCTCTCAGCCTAACCTACCTCACAGTGTGGTTGTGGGGATCAGATGGGGAGGAAGAGAAGCTCTGTATGCCACCTTGAGTAATTTGGGAGGAAAGGTGGGATAGAAATGAAAAGAAAAATGAAATTAATTGCTCTATCTCAGTTTTGACTACACCAACCTCCCCTCAACTTCCAGATGTTTTGATTAAAACTCCCATTGTCCCTGTCTGATGGCTATGCTTGATAGGGCTGATGGCAGTTGTATTGCAGAAGCACCTGGAGATCACCAGGTTGGGGAACACAGGTCCAAGTTGGCTGGCAATGGCCCCCCAGATTTTCAGACAGTGTTGTTGTTGTTGTTGTTGTTGTTGTTGTTGTTATAATTTATATACCACCCTATACCCAGGGGTCTCAGGGCGGTTCCCCAAATAAAATCAAGATATAAAACCACAAAATACATAATAAAAATAAAAACAACCACCCAATAGCCCCCCCAAAAAAATTTTTTTTAAGGGCATAGGATGTAAACCAGATCAACCAAAGGCCTGGTTAAAAAGGAACCTTTTTGCCTGGTGCCTAAAGGTGTATAATGAAGGCACCAGGTGAACTTCCCTGAGGAGAGCATTCCACAAATGGGGAGCCACTGCAGAGAAGGCCCGTTCTCATGTTGCCACCCTCTGGACCTCTCGAGGAGGAGGCACACGAAGAAAGACCCCAGAAGATTATCTCAGGGTCTGGGTGGTTCATGTGGAAAGAGGCGGTCCTTGAGGTTCTTCCCATCGCATGCTGAGGATAGGACCAGGGCCCTTAAGTGAAAAGTACAGGTGCTGTACCACTTAGCTTTGGCCTTTGTTAAAGGAATGGAAGGATGGGAATCCTCTTGCTGGTAACAGCAGTGGTGTGGGGTCATGGGCAGTTGAAAACCTGTTACTATTTCTGCAGCAGGGTCCCTGTCTCCAGCATCCTAGAACCATCTAATCAGCACAAAAGGGGAGCCTTTTAGCCCCTGTATGCTCCAAAGCAAGCATTTAGGAGCACTGAAATCACACGGTGCTTTAGTTTCAAGAGACTGGTGTCCCAGTGCTGCTATGTACAATGGAGTGCCACTGAAAAACACAACCAAAGTCACACCGGAATAAGACCCTGGAGCACTCCAAATCATTTGCCCAGCTGATCGTGCTGGAAAGCAACACATGTAGACCTGCAATGCATCCCTAAGTATTATTATGGTATAACCATAAGATTGTTGTATAATTGTAGAAAGGGCGTGGCTATGAGGGGGCGTGGCCAGCAGGTGAAGACTGGTTTATTCTGGCAGGTTTTGGGGACCTGGCTGTTTCTGAGGAAAGAGATTTTAATAGTGATGTGCTATCCATCTCCCATCCCCTGTCCCCCCCACCCTACACACACACTGGTTTTGTTTACTAGATTTTGTAGGTTTGTTTCTACATAATTTAATTTAATTTTAGTTGAATTGCTTTTTAACTATGTTATTTTGTATGTTTTTAGCTTTCTGTGTTTTATCTTTGTTTAATTTTTATGAGGCACCTTGAATCCCACTTCTAGGGATAGGCAGAATCCTAGTTTTAAAAATAACAATAATAATAACAATTCATAATTAAAAAATGAAGGAACCTGAACTTCTGAATTTGCCCCTACACTGCCTACACCCACTTTTTTTTACCATTTTTGAGTAACGTGATGCAGCTCAGTCAAAGTGGTGATATATGGTATTAGTGTTATATTGAATTGTGAGGCCAACTTGTGTGTGTTAAGTGCATAAAATGTATCCCTGAATAGAACAATATTGTTTTAGCACATATTTAGATAACAGTGAATAACAAAATCTGTTCTTTTCGCTTGAAGGGAAAGATACAGGTTATGCTTCATAGCACCTGCTGTGGTACCAAAGGTGATTTAAATAGGATCACCCCATAGCTGATAACCTCCTGAGTAAGATTAGCGGATGTTAAATCTGCAACTGATACCCAACCAGTGCTTTCTTTTGATGCCTCTAGAATGAAAAGGCTTCATTTGCATTTGGGCCTTCAATTTAAAATGATGAAGGGAGCATACGTTTGCATCCCCCTCCCCAACTTCACAGCAATGGAACTAGAAGTAGACCAAAATGTTTATGCAAATGCTAATGAAAATGTAATTATTGCATCACTCACCTGAGAAACAGCATATGGCACAGAGCTAGCTGCTCACACAAAGCTTGTTAAAATGCATTTTAAAAATTAATTTAAATGCATTTGCCAACATTCATTTAAAAAGCCAGCATGTGGATGTTCTTTTCACTTTTTTTTACATAAGAAATAAATGGCAAATTAATGCACATTAGAAAATTAGATGAAAGAAAATAGCTTCAGTCAGAAATAATGGCCACCATGAGAAATGACAACATTTCTTCCAAGTCACAACTATCGCCCAGTGCTAGGTGTAAATATCTTGTTGGATCAGAGGCCTAATCCTGTGTCTTTGGTTTATACCAAAGTTGGTACACAACAAGATGAAACAAAAGTCCAAGAACTAAACAACTCAGCTGTACGGCTGTCAAGAGTTCATCCAAAGTGGAATGTCCCTTTCTTCTGGTGAACAGTGCAATCCTATACAGGAAAACAACAAATAGTTTTTTGGCACCTTAAAGACTTACAAATTTATTATGGCATATGTTTCTGTGGACACTTGATCAGATGCATGAAGCATTACCCTGACTTGTGGATGCATGGATGGATGGAGGATAATTGTAAACAGTGAGGTTAACAGGAAATGTGGAAAAGTACAGATGGTGATAATTAAGCTATTAACAGAAGCCATTCAACAACAACAAATGTCCTTGATGGAACAGACATCCCAGCATTGGTAAGCCAATAAACACATGTAATGTGATTATTTTTAAAAAATCCTTTGTTTCAGTCAGTGCACTACTGATAATATTTAACCTCTTGCAGAATTATAATTCTGTGGTTTCACATTTGCAGTATGCACCTGAAATTAATTTGTCACAGTATGGCCACCTTAAGAGTATCCTGGGAGGTTGAAATCACACCCAGTGGATATTGCCATTTTTAAGATCCGATCTGTGTCCATTTATTAATTTATTTTGCATTGAGACCAACCTGTTTGTCCCATGCAGACTGTGGAAGGACACTGCTTGCAGGCAATGGCATATGTCACATTGGAAGACGAGCAGCTGGTGCTATAGATGACATTATTAGGTCCTGTAACAGTGTGGTCATGAGGACACAATTGGCATCTACTTCATGATCTGGTCCCTGGGTCTCTATCATCACTGTGTGGCTTGTTGTTGCTGGTCTGTATGATGAAGTGATGTTATAATAAACGTTGCTTGTCTTTAAGGTGCCATAAAACTCTTTGTTGCTTTTGCTGCAACAACACCCCCCCCCCCGCACAATAAACATGTCTACTCGCAAGTAAGCCTCATTGAGTTAACTTGGCTGACGGCCAAGTGAGCAAGGCAGTCTGTTGTTTTTTGTGTGTTCAAGATGTGTGCGACCGTGTATACACGCATTGCACTGAACCTGGAAATGACCCAGAAATGGGTCACTGTTTGCAGGCCTTTTCAATGGGTTTCAATTATACACAATTTCACTGATGCACACAGTACCTCAGAACATAAGCCCCCCAGTAAACAGGGGGCTGCCTGTATAGGACCTTAGTCTTGGCGCTGCAAAGTATAACAGGGAGAACAGTTGGCCCCTAAAAGGGGTTTTAGCTTCTCACCCAAGATATGTCTTAGAATGAGCAGTAATGGAAAAAGCAGCCATATGAATTCCACAGCTCAAGCCAGTCCTCTCCTGGTCTTGTTAGCTGTTACTGCCATGGAAGGAGGCCAAGGCAATTGGAAGCACTGATTCAGGACTCTTCTTCCCCAAAGTGAAAGCCATCTTGATGAGTTCCAAAAAATAACTTAGGAATACTATATCCAGGGGACTTAATTCATTGTAGCTCTTGGCCAATACCTGTCCACTCATTACTCAAAACTTTCCTCCCCCTACAAAAGACGTTTTATTTTTTTTCCCCTGTCTCTTTCTCAGGGCACTTTAGAATTCCTTTAGAATTTGTTTATCATTTTGGCAGGTTATGTACTTCAGCTTACCTAATTGTTGTGAGGTGCCTGTGAAGTCCCCCCCCCCCTTTACTTTAAACATTTTTCCAGTACTTGGCAGCCTCTCCAGCTGCCTGTTTTATTCTGATCTGAAAAAGCCACAGAGGAGAAGCTTTTGCTTTAATTTAACCACAGGAAGTCAGGGGGGCTGGCTATGGAATGCCTGAGATTGGCATGCCTGTATTTTTGTTTTGTTTTTGAGAGAGAAAGAGAGAAGTCCTTCTTCTAATTTCTTTTTCTTTTTATAGAAAAATAGCACTGAAAAAAGAAACAAACCATTGACAGGTGCACAGTAGGCGGCCTTTGCATCTTCCTGAGCTTAAAAGAAGGCCAAGCTTAGCAGATCATTGGGTTTGGGGAAAACATAGACACCTGGGAAGGCTGCAGATCACTGGAGATATGATTTGTAGATTGAAAGAAAGAATATTCATATTTTTAGCCCCTTCAAAAGTTAGATAAGCACACACAAAAACTTGCACCATAACAATTTGACTGAATCCCACCCCCCTTTGATGAATTTAGAACGCAATTCTTTTCTCATTAACTGCTGGAAAATGCTTGTCGGGGAGAAGGAAACATAATAAAAGGAGCCTCAGAAAACCAAATATCTCAACTGGGAGTGGGGGGGGACACACACCTAGATGCAACACACACACCCCTTACAATCATTCTTCAAGTTCATTTTTGCACAGCAAGGTCACAGAACCTTTCTTCAAAAAAAGAGCAGAGTTGTAGCAGATCAGTTGGGACTGTGCTGCTTTTCTGAGCAAAGCATCTGCAGTATCTTCCAATTTCTCACACCGTTGCCTTCATGGCTGAGGAAAGCAAAGCAAAGTGTGGGCAGGGAGCAGCAGCAACCATCATATTTAAGATCAACGCTTAATGGTTCTTTATTGTGCCCTTAGGAAGCCAGACCAACATTTCACCTCCCTCTGCATCTCTCTGTTAATGTCCCACACAGACAACTGTTCAACAAAAAAACAGTGCTGTGCATTATGTGAGACTAAATATCTGTCTGCTATGCTGATGTACCTGTATATTTGTGCTCACATTTCTTTAGTTTGTTTATTCCATTTGTCAGTCACAATAGTAATCTGAGTGGCATGCAAAATATTCCATTGTATTTTTCATGCATTGCTTGTCCCATGAACACATTAAAGCAGGTTAAGTATACCCATAACAATACAATGTGCTGCTAGCCATAAATTACCCGAAACTTTGTTTACAGTCAAATTCCAGAAACCTAAAGTATTTAGTAGTAGTAGTAGTAGTAGTATTAATGCTAAAACTTCCAAAGCTACCTTCCTTCCAACAGATTCCCTGTTGATATGCAACAATAAAAAGGCAATGTCATGGCGAAACAATACAATATCATTCAAATAATAATACCTAAACTAAGAGGCAACAAAAATACGTTCACATTTAAGCAGAACAGAGACCATGCAAACAATTTGAAACACTTTGGTGATTAAAACATGTCTTAGGCTGAAATCCTATACGTGAGTAAGCCACACTGAAGACAGCATCTTAGGCACCTCTTGAGCTTCCCTGGGGAGTTCAAGGTATTCCAAAGTCAGGCTGCTCCCAAAGAAGGCCATCTCCCTTGCACCTATGTCTTGTTTTTCACCAGTTGTACTTGTAGAAGGACCTCTGTGATGCTTTTTCATGCTACAGCCACTTTGTGATGTAGGCCAGTTGTGCATATAGTATTGTCTAGGTATTTGATTCCCAAAATGATGCCCATGGGCACCCCTTTGGTACCCACCAATGAGGAGTTGGGGATTTTTTGGTTTGGGGGGGATCTCTGTTTTTGGGGTGCTGCTGTTGCTCTTTTTGCCTGTGTGGTTTTGGACCATATTCAATATTAATGGGATCTGGACCTAGTTGGGCTGTGAATTAAAGGGGTTTTGGGTGCAATTGCTGGAGCTAAGCTGCACATATTCCGTAAGATGAGGGTAGCACCTTTGGTGAACCAGAGGGTGAAATGACTGAGGTGTTAACTACCAAAGAAAATGCTGAGCCTTTTCCTGCAGAACAGAATATCTCTACACGGTGGTCAGGTTATGTACTCCATACCCTGCAAGTGCCCTGGAAAAACTGGAACATGCTTTTTTTTTGTGAGTGCCATGCCCCAAAAAAGCACGGGGGTGTGGTGGGACTGCGGTGCGAAGTCGCATGAGATCACAGCAACCCAAATGTTCACCGTGCAGTCACGATAAAAAAAATCGTGTTTAGGGAAGCTTTTAATGTTTGATGTATCATTGTATTTTAATATTCTTTTGGAAGCCGCCCAGAGTGGCTGGGGAAACCCAGCCAGATGGGCGGGGTATAAATAATAAATTATTATTATTATTATATAAATGGGAAGATAGCATCCGGGAAGATGGCGCCCCAGATTTTGGCTTCAAAGTTTTGGAGGGTAAAGTATTCCAAGGGGCAAGATGCAAGTGACTTGCTCATTTAGACCGAATGGGAGACTGGAGACAAGAGAGTAATCCTGACAGGTGGATCTGCCTCACACCTCATTTGAAGTCCTTAATACAGAAGGGGGCTTATTATATGACACTTACTTTGTGAGAGGGACAGGAAGAAAAAAATGGAATAATTTGCTGACGGGAGTAGCTTCTGTACCTATGAGAAAAGCTATTCAGGGCAGATCTTCTTTTCTGAAGTAAACAAAAATGTATTTGGATTCTGGTGAAGCTGATTGGCACCTTTGTGCTGACATATGTGGATTCAGGTGGAATTACATTGGCATAAAATTGGAAAAGCATGCTAGCAAATCATGCCTTCAGGTCACCTCTTAAAGCTGTGTTATGTATATGTATGAAGAAGTGCTGGATTCTTAGATATGTTATAGGTTAGGATGAAAGTACATAGCTCCATTTATTTCAAGGCAGCTATGATGCTTCTAACAAGGTGAGGAAATAGCAATGTGGAGGGTGGGCAGTTGCGTGTACAACCATGCACACTTACAGCTAGCCACTAGTTCTTATCAGATAATTGCTAAAGAGTAAACTATTTCCCATATCTTAGTTTAGCAGCTTGCCAAGGATATTTAACATGCTCTAGGACTGCTTACTTTGAGTTCAATGTTGGGTGTTGGCATTGCAGCCCCCGTTTTCGAGTGAACGCTTTGTATTACGTGTTGCAAATAAGTATTTAATTTGCACTTCAGTTGAAAAGCGTTTATTGTACATTGAGAATCAATTGACTGCTACAAGAGCCCTTTTTATGATTTAATCCATCAGAAGAAAGCCTGCTTGCTATCGCGCCATTCTCAAAATGGCATAAACAATCAATGTAAAAATTAATATATTATTAGCTGTGCTCTGTGGGTACCTAATTGACATGGGACATGATATATAGAGGAAATTAGCTCCCAATTTGCATTTTCCTAAAATGTCAATACATGTTTTAATTAATTTATTCTTTCATGAATTAATTCCAATCAGATGCCCTGATGCTGCATTGTTAAACGACAATTAAAAGACGAAAAGAATTACTTAAGCTTTCATGCGGGGTGGATGCAGTTGAACGTTCACAAAATATGGAAGCTCTGTTGAAAGGAGTTGGACTTGTGCAAGAGCAGGCGCATGGAAATATACACACGGCTTTCTATTTTCTTTCAAGAATATTGAGATGCAGTATCAGCATTGTATGGCACTTACAGATTTGGACTTGGACCCCAAAGCCCTAGCCTGATGTAGTTGTCCAAGGACAACTCTCCTGATACAGTTTCCTATCTCGAAAATAAAAGTAATTATGCCATAAGGTCATTTTAAAAACAGATGTGCCAGCTATTTAAGTGTGATGTAGCCTGAAGTTGTCAGGCTTCAGGGAATCTGATCCCTCCCCCTCACGGCAGGCTGCCAGTAATAGATAGACAAGAAGCTCTTACCAATGTCTTTTATTCAAATTACACAGAGAGAGTCTTGGAAATGCTGCCTCTTTGGGTAATGGCATTGCTCTGAGTAATCTTCTCCTCCACCCCTTCCCTTCTCAGAACCCTTACAGTGGTTCCTTAAGGCCATTTGCCTCTTCACTTTCTGCTCTCCCACTTTCACTGCCCACCGAGTTCTGGGAGAAGGGGGGTCTGGAATGCTTTCTAATGATAATGTGTCAGCCAGCTGCTCTGGCTCTGCTTCTCCCCCTTCTTCTTCTTCTTCTTCTATTATTTCCCAGCTTCGTATCTCTTCTGTCTCTGAGCCGTGACCTTCTGCAAACCACTGTTGTAAATCTATACTGTCTTCCTCTTCTCTGGAAGGTTCAGAAGGAGGGGGAGGCGGTCTCTACCATTCCTCTGCAGTCCAGTCCCTGACACCAGGGAAAGATCAGCAGTAAAGGATCACCCATTCTGATTGCTGTTCTTTTGCATTCTTGCCTGGAGGGTGAGGAACAGTGCTCAAAGTAAGATAGGTGCTGGTGGGTTGTAGTGAGATGGCACCCCACTCTTTTCAGGTAGACCCATAACTCATCCTATTTTTCTTCCCTTTCTTTGAAACCACCCTACTTCCTTTAGATTCCGCTTGTTTCTCTGGCAGGAATCACTGGGAGGCAATTAAGAGAAGAACCATTTACCAGAATGGTTCTTACCAGAACCATTTGGGAACCATTTGGGAGGAAGAAGATGTTTCCTGCTTGGCAGGGGGTTGGACTCGATGGCCCTTGTGGTCTCTTCCAACTCTATGATTCTAAGCAGGAGGTACAGTGGTACCTTGGTTCTCAAACTTAACCCGTTCTGGAATTCCCTTCCAAAACCAAAGTATTCCAAAACCAAGGTGTGCTTTCCCAAAGAAAGTAATGCAAAATGGATTAATCCATTCCAGACTTTTAAAAACAACCCCTAAAACAGCAATTTAACATGGATTTTACTATCTAACAAGACCATTGATCCATAAAATGAAAGCAATAAACAATGTACGGCAGTCACACAACCAATCAATCAATCAGTAGCTGAACTGAGTTCCACACAGTCACAAAAACAAAACAAAAAAGAGCTGCCAAAACAAAAACGCGAAGTAAATAGCAAAAACAGACTTCAGTGTAACACTCAAAACAGAGCACATTCGGCTTCTGAAACAAGTTCGCAAACCGGAACACTTACTTCCAGGTTTGCAGTGTTTGAATTCCATGTTGTTTGAGTACCAAGGTGTTTGAGAACCAAGGTACCACTGTATCTCAGGCAGCCCTGTGCAAGTGTGTGGTTGCTGCCTGGGGAGCAGCCCCTGCTAATGTCAGAAGTGAGAGCACGCATGCCAGCCAGCAACTTCACACTTGCTTCCAAGTTAAACCCTCTCATAAGACGTGCTTTTCTCTCCACCCTACTCAGTTATCCCACAATGATTCCTGCTGGGATAATTACTAGCCAGCTACCACCTATGGTTGAGTAAAGACCAAACGATCTTGTTCCAGCAATGGCATGACAAATTCATATCATTTCACCAACAGGTTTTTTTCCTCCTGTGTTCCCTGTTGAGGCACCAAGTTGTGCAATGGATAACCTAACTTCTACATTCCAGTTTCCAGGCTTCCCCTTCTAGGACAGAAAATGTACTTATGGGGAAAAGCAGAAGTGCTGGGGTGGAGCCACAACACTAAATTTCCTGCAGGTGTGTCACAGCCACTTAGCAGGAGAGAGAGGGATGAGGTGCCTGGGATGTTAGTGCTCCAGGGGAGCCAATCCTGCACTTCCGCATCAAGCTCCCAGGAGCCTTGTCCCTACTCCTTTCCCTCATGGTAATCAGCAATGTTATGGTAAACACCATAACAGAAAAGAAATGGAGGCAGTGAGAGATTTTACTTTCTTGGGCTCCATGATCACTGCGGATGTTGACAGCAGCCACGAAATTAAAAGACGCCTGCTTCTTGGGAGAAAAGCAATGACAAACCTAGACAGCATCTTAAAAAGCAGAGACATCACCTTGCCAACAAAGGTCCATATAGTAAAAGCTATGGTTTTCCCAGTAGTGATGTATGGAAGTGAAAGCTGGACCATAAAGAAGGCTGATCGCCGAAGAATTGATGCTTTTGAATTATGGTGCTGGAGGAGACTCTTGAGAGTCCCCTGGACTGCAAGAAGATCAAACCTATCCATTCTTAAGGAAATCAGCCCTGAGTGCTCACTGGAAGGACAGATCCTGAAGCTGAGGCTCTAATACTTTGGCTACCTCATGAGAAGAGAAGACTCCCTGGAAAAGACCCTGATGTTGGGAAAGATGGAGGGCACAAGGAGAAGGGGACGACAGAGGACGAGATGGTTGGATAGTGTTCTTGAAGCTACCAGCATGAGTTTGGCCAAACTGCGGGAGGCAGTGGAAGACAGAAGTGCCTGGCGTGCTCTAGTCCATGGGGTCATGAAGAGTCGGACACGACTAAATGACTAAACAACAACAACAACATGGTAAACACAAACATCCCATTGCAGCAAGCCACTTTTGGGGGAAAGCTTGTTGGGACCAGTCCGGGCCTATACAACTTATGACCCACAAAGTCCAATGCAACCCACCAAACAAATACAGAAACATGTAAGCAAAGAAGAGCAAAAACGGAAGGAGAGGAAGTGAAGGATTTGGGGAGGTTACCAAACATGACTGGTCTTAAGCTTAGTGGACCACAAGTTGTAATGGACTAGGAAAGTATCATTATTTTTAAAAATGTTTCTTCAAAGGAATTAATATAAAGATTCCATGCTATGAGTTAACCATCTTCAGTACTGAAAATAAGCTTGAGCCATGAGTTTTGGTGCAAGGAAATATTATAATTTGAAGAAAATTCTCTCCCCCCCCCCCATGGTTATCCTCTGCAGACTGTAAACATTTAGGAACAAAGTATCAGAATTGGCTCATTGAAGTCTACGTCCTGTTTTTCAATGTGAAAGCACACTTTGGTCCAAAGAGAAAAATATTAAATGTCAAGCTGTACATCAATATCCAAATCCTGATTATCACTGTGTTAAATGCCTAGACGGTGCCACCCTAACTATGATTACACAAAAGTAAATTCTGTTGAACTTATGGAGCTTACTCCCAGGTAAGTGGAACTAAAATTGCATCCTAACTCAAGGAAATGTCAGCATGAGTTAAATATAATGATTACTAATATTGCTCATCTAGACTTAATTCTCTTTTGAACAGATTTTGAAGGGTCTTAAATTGCTTAGAATCTTTTTTTTTATTATTTACTGCAGATTGTAAAACAGGATGTGGCAAATAAATACTAGATTAATTAAACTCCATATTTAGAAAATGGCACAAACCAGTAACCTGCTCTTTCTTTACCTAAAACTTTGTCTTTAGAAAGATCCAAAGGGCCTTTGAGGTTTTCCTGTCCCATCTTAGGAATGCTCTCCCCAACTCTTACTCAGACAACTTCTTGGTAACAGGCAGAGTCCAGGTTTCTAAAACATCATTGTTTCATTTTATGCTGCTTAAAATAAAAATAAAAAACTTTTTAAAATTGTTTTTGTGCCACTGATGTTTTGCTATTTTGGTTTACTGTATTACTTGTTATTGCTTTAGTAAAATCACATATCCTACCCTGCCAATCAAGAAGCATGGGTACCCCCCACAAAAATTTATAATTTGGAAAACAATTGGATTATATGATATGTATTGTTATAATTTGGACTAATTGATTTGATGTGTTTAATTTGGAAATATGAAACGTAATAAAAAACATTTTTTTAAAAAAGGAAATATTGGGCGCAATATAAGTGATAAATATAAAGTTTAAAATGTCCCTAGTACTTGCATCCAGCAAGTCCTCTTCTTCCTGAAAGAAGCAAAAACTTCCCCTAAAGACAAAGCTTGTATTTTGGGTCAACACATTCCATTTATTGCAAGACACAATGGAGAAAATTATAAAGGAAGCAGAGCAGAAATTGCTTTCTTAGAAGGTGTTTTTTCAGGGCAACCTCCTAAACAGAAGGTCATTTTCAGGTGGAGCTGGCTGTGGCCTGGTGGTACAGAAAGTTAGGCCGTTGTCAGTTATGGGAGATTATGATAAATTAATAGTCTGATTAGAATCCCAGACTCATCACGGTCATCATTCCCTCTATTACTGATCTTCAGGCATGAGTGCTGATCCTTAAGTGCTAATCCTTAAGGTAAAATGGCACCACACACAAGAGGGATGTATCAGCAGGCTCAATGGAGTCCTTAAAGTATGAAGAATTACAAACATGGGGGGACTAAAGAGAAGTGGAAATTCTCAAATAGCCCAATGAGAACTGCTTGTGCCCTGTGCCCATGGAATGCTGACTGACTGTTGAAGGGGCAAATGGGAAATCAGATCAGAAATGGAATGGGGTATTTGTGTAGCATAGCATGGGGGAACACTCCACACAGCAACGTTTTGTTATGAATCCCACTTGTAATGAAAAAAAATTGCCTCTTACATAGTTGAGGCATCCCATGATAATTCCAGAGCAACAGGGTGATGCAAGGGCCAGTTTTTGCATTCTTGGGAACTGTGGTCTTCCATGCATAGGAGGAAGAAATGAGGCTATAGTTCAAGGGTGCTGAGAGAGGAGCCCTCTATTCTCCTTCTGGAGCTACAATATTCCCAGAATAGTTTAACAATCAATCTCTCTTCATGGGGAATTGTAGCTCTGGGAGGAGAGAGGGTGCTCCTCTCTCAATACCCTTAACAAACTACAGTTCCCAGAATTCTTTGAGGAAGCCATGAAGGTTTAAATTGGTGCCATGTAATGTGTGAATGTGGCCATAAACAGAGAAAACTGTAAAGGTAAAGGGACCCCTGACCATTAGGTCCAGTCATGGCCGACTCTGGGATTGCGGCGCTCATCTCGCTTTACTGGCCTGTACAGCGTACAGCTTCTGGGTCACATGACTAAGCCGCTTCTGGCGAACCAGAGCAGTGCACGGAAATGCCATTTACCTTCCCGCCAGAGCAGTACCTATTTATCTACTTGCACTTTGACGTGCTTTTGAACTGCTAGGTTGGCAGGAGCAGGGACAGAGCAACGGGAGCTCACCCCATCATGGGGATTCGAACCGCCGACCTTCTGATCGGCAAGTCCTAGGCTCTGTGGTTTAACCCACAGCGCCACCCACATCCCTAGAGAAAACTGTAGGTGGCCATACTGTAGGTGGCAAAAGGCCGGGGCAAAATTTCCACAACAGAAAAACTCTTTTTTGAATTGATTCCATCTACTTTGTATTCTCCAACTTTTGTCAGTCAGGGTGCGTACACACCATGCATTTAAAACACACACACACATACCAAGAATCCTGGGAACTACAGTTTAAGGGTGCTGAGAATTGTAGCTATGTGAGGGGTAAACTACAGCACCCATGATTCTTTAGTGGTAGGGAATGTGCATTAAAATGTCCCAGCCTTTGTGACAGAGACTGTATGCTGGGGTAGCTGACCTGTGGGCTTCTAGATGTTGTTGGGTGCCAGCCAGCATGCCTAATGGTCAGGGACACAGGGGAGTTGTAATCCAACATCTGGGGGCCGACAGACTAGCCACCTCTGCTGTATTTGTCAAAAGTCCTTCCAAGCTTCCTGTAAGAGTTGTGGGGGGGGGGGTGAGTTTTGTTAAAATGGCAGGTGGTAAAATTATCTGTTTCATCGAGGCTTTATTTTAATGGAATCTTTTAAAGTTGGCTTTTCTTATTTCCCAATAAGAAAGAAACCTGTTTTTAATAAATACATCTTTTCTGTTGCCGTGATTCTGTTTCATCCATCCTCCTCCTCCCCCCCTTCAGTTTCTATAGACATTATCGACATTAACTTATCTCAAAAGTCTTCATTAACTGGGGTTGTTGATTATTTCTTATGCCGGCTGTTCTTCTGCGTTTAGCATTTTTAATCACCTATTCCACTGAGGATGGCTTTGAGGATTTTTCTCTCCCCCCCCCCCCCCGCCTCCGATTTTGGGTCACACCGGGGCTATTTCTGTGAAATTCAATTAGAACCTTATAACAGTTCTCTGTAAATTTCATCACATCAAACACAAACGGTAAGATCTTGAAAGGAACACTCAGTAACTGCCAGAGAGGGTTTATTAACACTTTGTCAGAAAAGTGTATTTGTTTTAGGCAGATCAATCAAATCTACTTGAAATGACGTCCTTGAGCTCTTAATGGTGTGGGCCAAGCATTCATATTATAGAAGGGGGAGAAGGCGAGTGTTCCATTTTAGCTTAAAAGAACAAGGAGCAAGCCAGCAAAATCATTAGCTAGAAGCATTTTTCTTTCTCCTTCAACTCCAGGTAAATGAGAGGACATTCAGCTCCCCCACTATTTGCGTTTTCACCTTGTTTCCAAGCCATCAAAGCTTTGCAATGTGACAGCTTGCCATCTTTCAAACATTCATTTTGCACAGAGAGAATCTCCTCTTGCAGGCTTGGCTAATTCTTGTTGTAAATTATCTGCCAGAAAGAAGAACTGCACTGGAGGGGGTGGGGGGAGAGAGAAGATGCCTAGAAATGGAAACTTGAAGCAAAAAAAAAAAAAAAAAAAAAAAAAAAGGTTCAGGAGCAGCTCTGCTTGAGGTATGGGGAACACATGACACCCCCACCTCAAGTTTGATAGATTGCAACTCCCATCAACCTTCCTCATTGCCCATACTGGTTGGCCTTTACATGAGCTGGAGTTAGGTGCCAACTTGAATAAAATATGGGGGGGGGCAGGTAAGCCCACCACGCATAATCGATCACATGACGTGGTACATGCACACCATTTGAATGGCAATGCCCATCAACTTTGCCCCGGCTCCCTCAGATATTTTATTGGGGGGCAAGCCCCCTTGGCCCTCGGAGTTGGCTCCTATGGCCAGAGTCCAGTAACTTCTGAAGGGTCTCAGGGTCTACGTAGGATTTTATGTGATATCCACATTTGGAGCATGCATTAGTATCACTTCCATAATAGCCCAGTGCATACCATTATGAGACTGTTGTCTGATCACTGCAACTGAGGGTAAAGGAGATCCACTGGCTAAGGTGCAACAGGATTCGGTGGAAGCCATGCTATGCTGGCAAAATGTGACCTAGCCCACCAGAGCACCTTAGATACACTGACAAAACATGGCACTGGCTGTCATTCTGCTGATGCTCAAATGGCCCACTTTATTTCATTAAGTAGTAGGCTTAAGAAGAACAGCTCTTACATGGATAAAGAGTTGACCACGTACAGGCGCTTTGTTGTCATATGAAAGCAGTAGCATCAGTGTAACATTTAAAAAAACAAAAACTTTTCTTTCTTTTTTTGAGAAGCCAAAAAAGCACTCATTAAATTGCTGTGAAAACTGAGGGGAGTAATTCCAGGATGGGCTTTGGAGTGCAAGGACAGCCAAAATTCATGAACAACAGAAATCTGAACCTGCAGAATTTCTCAGACATGTCATGGACCAAATTATATATGTAAACATCCCTAGTTCTTACCTTCTTCCTTCTTTTCACTTTGCTATTTAGTACTCTGTCTTTCTCAAGGCTAAGGGAAGCGGGTGGTGCTGTGGGTTAAACCACAGAGCCTAGGACTTGCCGATCAGAAGGTCGGTGGTTTGAATCCCCGTGACGGGGTGAGCTCCTGTTGCTCGGTCCCTGCTCCTGCCAACCTAGCAGTTCGAAAGCACGTCAAAGTGCAAGTAGATAAATAGGTACCGCTCCAGCAGGAAGGTAAACGGCGTTTCCGTGCACTGCTCTGGTTCGCCAGAAGCGGCTTAGTCATGCTGGCCACATGACCAGCTGTACGCCAGCTCCCTTGGCCAGTAGAGTGAGATGAGCGCCGCAACTCCAGAGTCGGTCACAACTGGACCTAATGGTCAGGGGTCCCTTTACCTTTACCTTTCTCAGGGCATATCCACATTGCTGATTTACTGATTTAACAGTCATTCCTTCTTGCTGTGCCCTTGGGGTTGGTAGTTCTCTGGTGGTGGTAAAATTAAAAGATTTAACAGAATTTTGAGCACCTGAACTCAGCTACATTTCCCCGAATTGAGAGAGTAGGGGGGGGGGGTCCATGGTGATTAAATTAAGCATAGAACCAGTTTCTATTGATAGCATAAACATACCATTACTCTCCCACTTTCTCCTCCTCACCCCCTCTATCTTTTTACTTCTATTTTATTTTTAAAGTTGAAGGCCAACAAAACAGATAACCAAAGGATTTGTAGTTATTGCTACTGCTTAAAATGAAAGGTTGAGTGGAGAACTGGGAATGTGAGGAGTTGATTTTTATTGGATTAGACATTCTAAATTTCCAATACAAATTCCTTTCCATCTACATTCGTTTTACACACCTTTTCCTCAGTTCATACTTGCATGCATTTTTTATAACTGCGACTTTAAAATTGGCCGCTGTTTGCTGAATACATAATGCCGGCGAATGTGTTTGTGGGATGTACACAGTTTCAGTGATTTCCATGTTGTACATGGAAATGTTGTGCCTTTTTTTTTTTACACCTTAAGGTCAGCACCAACATCCCATTTTCAGTACTGACACGATGTGCATTTAATGATGCCTTGCTTGGTCCAGTAATACCCCTTATCTGTCAAGATTCTTAATGCATTTGCTGCCGGAGTAATGAAATCACAAATGGCGCTGTCTGAGAAAGTTTGCTTGTGGAAGATGTAGTGCAATTCTGAATGTAAACTTTGTGCTTTTATATTGCTCTACAGCAGCCACTGCCAACCTTGTGCCCTCCAGATTGTTTTGGACTGCAACCTTCATCAGATCCAGCCTGTGTGTGAGATTTCAGCAGGTAGTCCGATCTCCGCTGCAATATCTCACCCAAGTAGCAGCTTGCAGTTATATTTGCCCACAGACCCACATGACACACAGAGAGAGAAATGCACTCACTCAGGCACTGGTCAGTGAATCAACCAACAAATCAACAATCTAGTGCAGGCATAGGCAAACTCGGCCCTCCAGATGTTTTTGGAACTACAATTCCCATCATCCCTGACCACTGGTCCTGTTAGCTAGGGATCATGGGAGTTGTAGTCCCAAAACATCTGGAGCAATGAGCTTGCCTATGGCTGATCTAGTGATCAACTTGAAGTGTGAAGGGTTTATGAAACAAATTGAGAATGTATAGCACAAATACGACCTGCAGTAAAATGTTGCAGTGTGGAATGTCCTTATTCCACATCCCAGAGCTTTTTTCAGGGAGAACTCACTGGAACTCAGTTCTGGCACCTCTCAGGTGGGTGCCATTGCCATTCCAAGGGAACAAAGTTCATGGTGAGTTCCAGCACCTGTTTTTCTAGAAAAATAGCACTGCAACTAACCAACACAATCCATTTCTCTCCTCTTCTTATTTTTCTATTCCAACCCATGCAGAAGTCCCTTAGCATTCCAGATTCAATAACCATGCTCAGTTCTCACTGGGCTGTTTGTGTAGTGGTGTTTGCTGCGTAAGGGGTGGGTTTGTGGGTGGATGTGGGTTTGTGTGGTTTTTTTGTACTCCTGCAAACCTTGGTCTTCGGCCTACTGATCTATCCATCTTCTGCATGGATGGTACCTTTTGGGGGTGACAGAAGGTTCCCCATAGAATGTGTGTTTTCTGTTCGTAGACTTCCTGTGATCCAAAGGTCTGTTCTGAAGCAGATTGATACAGAAATAAATGTAGCTTTTAAAAAAATTAAAGCACAGACAGTCCCAATGTGTTTGTCCCTCAGCATTGCTTCTCGTTTATTCAAACACCGTTTAGATGTTGTCGCCGTTGGTTTTCTAGATGTGACATCTTAGACATTGTTTTGCTCTCATTATACAGAAGCACCCCACAGAATACGCTTACCCTTTCCTGATTGCATTGTCATAACATATCCTGCTTAGTTATTAAGAGTACTACATATTGTCAACCACGGTACATTTGCAACAACAGCAGCGGCGAATCCTAACTCCATAAGGCTATGGGATGGGCTGACACTGATCTTTCCTGTTCCTGGATATTGGCTCTCATCATGAGGAGGACTGAAGGAATGTCCTGGAGGTTCCTGACTTCCCCTGTTCTTGGTCCCAAGTCTTACTTCTACTCAGGGGTGGCTAATTTGCACCAGTCCCACGTGCAGCCCCATTAGGCAATGTGAGCCTGGCAGCTTTCTCAGGGTATGAACAGCTGCCAGTCCTGTGTTGTTTAATGAGGCTGCTTAAGAAGATGAATCAGCTTTGGGACAGCCTCATTAGGCAAGAAAAGCCTCAGCAGCGCCTGTGCCTGCAGCTCTGACTATCAGGGGCTTGCAGCAGCTTGCCCCAAGAGATCGATCTGTCGCAGGCCTGGCCCTAACATTAGGCAGAGTAAAAGGGCTGCCCAAGACAGATGAGCTGGGGTATCATGAAAGGGCAGCAAAATGTTAGCTATATTATTTCGTTATTGTTGTATTTTTACTGCGGAGAAGTGCCTGCTGGGTTTTCAGCCAAAATAATTCATCCAGCATTGGGTGTGTTGCCAGACTCTCCCCATGTCCCTATTTTCCAGGGACAGTCCTGGATTTACAGAAGCCATCCCGGTTTCTGATTTGATCCCAGAATGTCCTGTTTTTCCTAAGGACGTCCCTATTTTCATCAGAAAAATGTTGGAGGATATGGAGTTATGCGAACCCTGAACCAAGGAGATAGGTAACTATGCAACCTGTAGAAGACACCTGAAGGCAGCTCTATGTAGGGAAGCTTTTATGTTTAATGCTTTATTATGTTTTTATATATGTTGGAAGCTGCCCTGAGTGTGTGGGGCAACCCTGTCAGATGGGTGGGGTATTATGATTATTTTTAGTAGTATTATTATTATGGAATGGGATATCCCAATTTTCATTGGAAAAATGTTGGCGGGAATGCAATGTAACATTGTTTAGGGGTGGGGAGAGGCATTTGCTACTCTGAACTCCTGCTCGCAAAATTTCTCGGTCCATCTTTGAGTGCCCCCAAAGAAAGATTATTATCTTGCTACGTGATATCAGTGCCCCAGAGTGTGAAGAATCTTGGGTTTTCTATTTAGATTTTGGCCACATTTACATTTAAAGCACAATGATGCCATTTAAATAGCTATGGCTTCCCCCCAAAGAATTATTGGAGCTGTAGTTGGATAAGGATGTGTGGAGAGTTATGAGGAGACTCTTATTCCCCTCATGGAGTTGCAATTCCCAGAATTCCCTGTGAAGAGGGATGGATTGTTAAACCTCTCTGCAAATTATCTAAGATCTCAGGATCGTTTATCTTTATTTCAGAGCATCCAAGATGGACTTCAATTTGGCTAAGGCAGTAGCATATGGGGAACGGACTAACACTTCCCACCTCATGATGGTGTTCCAGTACAGTTTACAAATTTAATCCGTTCCAGAAGTCCGTTCTTAAACTGAACCTGTTCTTAAACCAAGGCGCGCTTTCCCTAATGAGGCCTCCCATCGCCAGTGCCATTCCACCGTTCGGATTCCGTTCTTAAACTGAGGTAAAGTTCTCAAACCGTGACACTATTTCCAGTTTTGCGGAGTTTGTAAACCGAATCGTTCTTAAACTGTTCTTGAACTGAGGTACCACTGTATAAACAGTTCTCTCAGCGCTGATATTAGCACAGTGGGGACACGGGCGGGAAAAATAGGTAGATAGCCATGTTGTTGCCTGCCTTTCCCCCCTGCAGGGCTAATGGCACCTGAGGGGAAGGATATTGATACCAGAAACAGTTATGTGGAAAATAATGTAAGCCTCCCTCCACCAGAGCCAATTACCCACACCCGCCCCTTAAATTAACAGCGGCTTCTTTTTACAGTGAAGAATAGTACATCAGGGAGATCTGGTCAAAAATCTATCGCACAGGACCAGCCCTACTATTAGGGCAGGTAAGGCAACCACCTCAGGCACGAAGTGCTGATGTGTTGGAGGACAGAACTCTTACTGTAGTAGTACTAACATTAATGTAACAGCAATAATGGTGTTGGTGTACAGCTAAAGGCAAATTAAGGAGATGCCATTGAAGAGATGCAGGTTCCAGTGGCCCTTCCTTAAAAATATATTTCTCAGCATATCCAATGATCTCATCCTTAAGGATTTTTTAGTCAAAGATTACACCTGTGTCTCCATCTGGAAGTTGCTGTTCCCTCATGGCCACGTGATACCAAACAGCGAGTGAAATACTGCAATTTTCTGAATCAGTTTCAGCTCCAGAAACAGGTTTCGGCATAATAGAATATATTTTTAGTCACTAATTGCTCCTGATTGCTATTAATGCTGCTTTTCTCTCATCTTTAGAATGTTAGTTCCTCATTTCAGTATGCTTTCTTTCTCCCCCCCCCCCTTTCCTCTTTCTCCTCCCCTCTTTTCCTCATCCTTTAAAGAAACGAATTGCTAAGGCAAGCCATTTATGCTAAAGTAGCCATATATCATTTCTGCACTATCGTAACTGATAATCTCATATTGGGCAAGAAAAGCAAAACTAAAATCCTCTTAAGCTAACCTCAGACAGAGGCATTCCACTTGAAAGGGATATTTAGGCTGGGGATCTGTTTTTGTTTTCTTACAGAAATCGCTGAAAGGTCCAGGAAAACCTGGACGTATAGCAGCCTATTTCAGAAGTGACAAATTTCATTAAAAATAGCTCAAAGTTCAACAACCTTTTTGTCCAGATTTTCGCTTTTTGAAATATGGCGACCCTATATTTGGTCACATATTGATACTTATATGGCACCACTAATCTTAATGGATAGTGCATAAAAACATATTGACAAGTTGGTACTTAAATCCTGTTAGATTATTTCAGACCTATACAAGTTATAAATGAACAGGGCTGACTTATTGCATTTCCAGTGGACTTGTTCCATGGCAAGAGACTACTTGTAGGTGATCTTAGGGAAAATCCAGAAGGTTTGGGGCATGTATCTTTAGATCCTAAATGATTTATCAAATTATTTGAAAGCTGTAGCTCCAAAGGATAATGAAACATTATTATTTTATACAGTTGGAGCAGCAAGGATACTTTATGCACAGTATGAGAAAAAGAAAGAGCCTCCTCGTTCTGTGAGAACGGTACATTAAATTGTGAGACTTTGCAACATTAAGCAAGATCTCTTGGCTCTTATAGGTAAAGCAAGGCAAAAAAAAAAAAGATGTAATGGTTTTAAACAAGAATGGGCTTCCTTTTAAATATTTTGAAACAGGAATCATGGAGAGGCAATCTCTAATGTTAACCCTTTCTTTGTGAGAATTACAATTAAACAGATTAACAGAAAGTCAATTATTACTTACAGCAACAGCTCTTGCTTTGTGAGGAATTTTTAGGCCCCATCTGCACTACACATTTAATTATTTTGTTCGTTTGTTTTAGTTCTATACCATCCTTCACCCAAAGTTCACAGGGTGGTTTACAATATAAAAACACAAAAATACCTACCATAATAACAAAGAAAAGCAGTAAAAAAAAATCCACACACAGTTTAAAAGGTCATAGATTGTTTAGTTTGCCATAGGCCTGGGAGAAGAGGTATGGTTTTCCTTGGTGCCTAAATATATGTAATGAAGGAGCCAGGTGAGCTTTCCTGGGGAGAGCATTCCACAATCAGGGAGCCACAACAAAAAAGGCCCATTCGCATGTTGCCACCCTCTGAACCACATGTGGAAAAGGCACACAAAGATTTGAAGCAGTATCATACCATTTTATACTGTACCTACATATTTGAGTCTAGATTATTTATTTCAAATTGGCTGCTGAAATGTCGCTTTTGTCTTGTTTGAATTTAATGATATGTTTTGTAAACTGGTTTCTCACTGGTGGAGGAAGAGGGGTGCGGGGGAGCACACAGCCCCCGGCAGCGCAATCTCAGTGAGGTTCCATTGTGGCTCCACCCTGCATGCTGGGTGCCACGCCCCTGCAGGCAGCGCGCCTTGCCCCCGGGATGCGTACCAGCCACGCCCCTGCTTGCTCTCTGCCCCCCAGTGCCGGAGCATGAAGCTCCGCTACTGTGCTTTCTCACCCCATCCCTACCCCACAGTTCTATATTTTGATGATAGGTTGGTGTTTGTTATAAGTTTCTTTGGGTCCAGCTCACTGTGGAAAGGTGACATATAACTACATTCAAGTAAGAGAGCAGACAGGACCTGTAAACACAATACAAAGAATATAAAAACCTACATGAATAACCCTGGATATTAATTTAAATTACACTGACAAGAGTGGACCTGAACTTGCAATGGAGAGAATTTCTCAATGTTTTCTCCACTAGATCACTAGGAAATGAGGTACATAATGTTTCGATGACAGCTGAACCCTCTGAACATTTTAATTAAGACTTTAATAAATATTGCAGCAAAGCAACCACGTATTTCTTTTATATGTGGCATTAAGACGAGAGGACCAATAAAATGAGAGACATTCAAATCAAACTTAAAGTGTTGCTGAAATTAGCTTGAAGTTCAAAATCTGTGCATAGAAGAACTTCATGCAGTCTGTTCTTGAGGAAACAGAAATTCAGCTCCCACCCAGAGGAGTGGACCCTTACTAAGTTGACTGTGCTTAGTTCCACTCAAAGCTATGGGGCTTCCCTTAATCATGACTCCCTTTCACATTAATTTTCATGGGACCTAAATAGGGATGGAAGAGAAATTCAATTCACAGTTTAAAACCAAAGCTGCAAAATTCATAATACATGAACCAAAACACAACCATCCTTTGGAACTCGGCATTCTCCAGATTTTGCAATGCAGTTCTCCAGACACGTAATGTCTACAAAAATCCATATACCTGGATAAAATGTGTGTTAAAAATGCATATATTTGTGAAAATAACCTAATGCATTATATTACAGGAAACAATTTTGCAAAAGTTTATATATTAGGCAAAAATGTATGTTCTGAGATAATTTATCACTAAAATGCTGGTGAATTTTCATAAGGATGTTTTTTTTAAATGCAAACTGATGTGAAAAATGTGGGGGACTTAATTTAAAGCTGGGGAAAAAATGAGAAACGAAGATTGGCATTTGCCCACTGCCAGATCTAACTGCAATTAACTTAGGATGACATCCAAGGATGTCCTACTGCTTTGTGCAATGGAAAGCACAAGAAATGGGACTTCCTGATTGTTTTCTCCTTGTGTGCATCCCTAAAATCTTCTCAGAGGGTCCTGCAACACTCCAGAACAGATATTGAGGGAGCTGAGAAGGCTGTAGGGGGCACAAGAGGACAAACACTCCCACCCTCACAGTATTGGATCTCACCCTCTTGTCTGGATCTATCTGAATGTATTTATTTATTTAATGAGAAAGGCTGTGTTTATTTAAAAGAGACACAGCTGTATGTAACATATAACATGTAGCTGGGTCCTAAATCATCTTAATTCAAGCCTAAGTGGGGTACAGGAGAGCTTTCTGTGCGTTTTTCCAATTTCATTTTGAATTAACTTACTCAGCTAGAAGGCATATCATATGCTTGGGGCCAAAAGTGCACTTAAATTATTTCTAACAGACCAGGAGAAGAGCATGTGTATCAGCAATATAACAGGGAAGAAATGTTGCATTTGATGAAAGCTCTCCAACTGTCACAGACCACACACAAGGAGCATTTGGACTGGCTTGTAGCAAGCAAGACTTGACAGAGCAATGTGCTCCAGTGAGCTTTTCTACATCTTCCATCCCTGGGGGGAAAGAAATACTCTTGTCTAACATTAAAATCACAGACATTTCTTTGGTATCACAACAAGAATGGCAGAGATCCTTATCCACAAGTCGTCGTCCCCACTCCTTTCCAAGAGAATATGCTCTGCTGGGTTACTCTTTATTCTAAATGTGTCCATAACAGACTACAAAAAGATCAAATTCACTGTCTAAGCTATTTTTCCATGGAGGTGCATTAATGCAAATTAGACAGAATGACTTTCCCAAGTTATAATTGGGCTGAAATGAGGTGGAAGGAACAGAAAGACAATTAACTTTAGGGTTTTTTTCCCCCCTTCTATTTTTTCCCCTAATCTGCAGCGGTTCAGAGTAGGTTTTAGCGCCTGATGGTGGTAGGCTTGTCAACGCTGCCAGGCAAAATTATTCGAAGACCTTCAAGGGCTTTGTTTATCTCATTTTTCAATTAACCTCTGTGTTTTAACTTCATCATAATGCCTGCACCAATTCACACCAAAGAACGCATAAAAATTCTCTTTTTCTGTCATTATTTCTTTTCCTTCTCAAAATCAAGGTTCCCCCGCCCCATAAGGGGGAAAGTGTGGGGTGTGTGGAGAGAGAGAACCTGCATGAAATAAGAGGATGTAAATTTCCAATTACAAGAGACCACTACCGGTCACAAACAATTTAATATAAATTATGTTTCTGTATTAGCCTCTCACTTTTTCCCCCCTTCTCATTTTTTATACGCTTTGCCAAGCATGGATTGTTAGAATACAGTTCTATTGTATTACAATTATTTCACATCAATGTTCAGTGCTCTCGGCAGGGAACATGTTACAGATGTTACAGATGGAATTTTAGGGCGGGTTCAGCAGAAAATGTTGCCTTCTCAAGGCAACCAATCCTAGCTTTCCCTGGATACACATTTATGTAGATAACAAAAATGTGAAGCAAGCTACAGATCATAGAAGCTTGAGAACCCTGGGTGTGGCACTTTGCAATCCAGAATGATCAGCTGGTATTTGAAGCTTCCATAGCGCTATGCCTTTACCTGCCCAGTTTGATTTCAAACCACACATGCAAAAACAATGTCACTGTGACATCAGTAACCTGCCAACCTGTCAAACTTGGTCAATGAGATATGTGAGTCATAAGGATGTAGTATGCTGTCATTTTCACTAATATATGCACAAGTTCCTCTACCAGACACATTGGTGCATACATTATTTGCTTGGAGAACTGCATCACAGCATTCCTAGATGCATGCATTTTTATTTTATTATTATTATTATTATTATTATTATTATTATTATTTTATTATTTTTACCCTGCCCATCTGGCTGGGTTGCCCCAGCCACTCTGAGCAGCTTCCAACACACATAAAAATATAATGAAATATCAAACATTAAAAACTTCCCGATACAGGTCTGCCTTCAGGTATCTTCTAAAAGTTGTGTAGTTCTTTATCTCCTTGACATCTGATAGGAGGGCATTCCACAGGGTGAGCGCCACCACTGGCCCTCCGCCTGGTTCTCTAGCTTCACTTCTCGCAGTGAGGGAACCGCCAGAAGGCCCTTGGAGCTGGATCTCAGTATCTGGGCCAAATGAAGGGAGTGGAGACACTCCTTTAGGCGTAAAGAGCCAAAGCCTTTTTTAAAAAAAAAAAAAAATTTTATTAACAGGCCAATCACATCACATTATCCAAATCACATTATTTCCAAATTATACAGCCAAATTTTAAATTTTGTTGGGGGTACCCATACATCAAGCTCCGAACGAGTCCAAAACTCCGAACATGTCCAAACATCACTTATATTACTGCTTTAATTAAACAGTTCTATCCAGTTCAATCCAGATAGTCCTTTATTACTTTCTTCATCTTCTTGTTGTTATCGTATATTCCTTTCTTTGCGATCTGTGATAATTTTCACAAGCAGATTGAAAACAGGCATCCTCTGTGTGGGTTTTGTACTCTCCAAAGATCATATCCTGGTATGCCCCACAGAGGAACTTACGGTCTTCAAATAAAAACATCTTGAAGGTCCCAGGCCTCAGAGAGGTTAGGCTGGCCAAAGCCTTTTAGGGCTTTAAAGTTCAGCACCCACGCTTTGAATTGTACTCGGAAATGTACTGGGAGCCAATGTAGATCCTTTAGGACCAGAGTTGTATGGTCCCGGCGGCTGCTCCCAGTCACCCAGTCTGGCTGTGTTTTGATTTGCCTTTTTAAAAAACAATTGCATCAGGATGGTAACATGTCGAGTTTGTGGCATGGCCAGTTTTTAAAATTATGCAAAAACTTAGTTGGCATGGTTAGTAAACAAAAATTAAACTCTCTGGTTCATAAGCTAAAGGCTCTTCCAAGTCAGCAGAAAGACAGAAGTGCAATATCCTTTGAAACGCCTCTTTGAAAAAATATACTTGATAAAGGGCTTCACTTGCTTCTGAACTGGGTGTGCATCTAAACATATCAATTTCTTCGCTGAAAACAAGTGGTAGAAGTACAAGAAATTTGCTCTTGGCTTTGTGAGCACTCCTGTCACTTGGCCGGGCTGGTGGTGGCGGTGCGTGTATATTCAGCATACAGAGAGGAGTTTGCTGGATCAGTGAATCTTGTATCTTTTCTGACAGGCGGCTTCTGTAAAAGTTACACTAGAACACACCACTGGTCACGGGTTCAGGGGTGTGCTGAGCAGTCATATCTCTTGGCATGTAGTGTGAACAGCTCTCTGAAAAGAGAGGTGGGTTATAAACAGAAAGGACTTTATTCTGCGTGTTGCATTTGAGAATGTTGGTTTGAAAGTGCAGTGGGAAAGCAGCTATGAATGCTTGTTAATAAACTATGACTAGCAATGACAATGTAAGGTTATTTTACTTGAAGATATAGTCATACATATATAACCCCCAGGGGGCACATACCATATATGGGATGTCACAGGCTATAGCCTACATCATGAAAAGTAAGGGAGGTCAAAAAAGCAATCTATTTTTCTTCCTATTCTCACTGCTACCCCCTTGTAGTTATCTTGCCCTCAGAATGTCTCCGCTAAACAGCCCTTTAACCTTTTGATATTTAACTGGCCTAGCATATTTCCTACACTAGGTAGAGTAGGGTGGCATGGGGTGAATAACAGGGCCTCAGACCAGATTTTCCCCTAAACAAGGTATGCTTTCACTTAAAGTGTTAGTAAGGCAACAAGTTAAAACTGGTTTATTTTTTTGGGGGGGGGGGGGCTAGTTTTACAGTTTGAGTAGTTAACCATAAGTGTGGGTCAGTCAGTGTTAGGGGAAATATCAGTTGAATTGTTAATGTGCATCATTACTGGCCGCAATGCACATTCATTAGGCTTTGTGGAGAATGTGTGCATAATCTGTACTTGAAGAAAGAAATGGAAACAGTCCCCAGTCACTATATATAATTTCCAACAGGCCTTGGGGAATGTGCATATCTCAAATGAATTTTGGACCTTCCTTTCTTACTTACAAACAAACAGTACTTTCACTCCCTCTTCCAACCTTTGACCCAGTCAGAAGGAGAGTAGAATGTGTTTCAGTTTCTATTTCTCCTTAATTGCCAGATAACCAGGTCAAACTATCCTGTATACCTTTTAACCTTATTTAGCAAAAGCATGTCCCGTATACTTTCCCATCTGCTACCTCCTCTGGATTGGTCTCTTAAATGCACAAGATGATGGAGTGCTGAGTGTCACCAAGAGGCTAAACTCAAATTCCTGTTCTGCCATGGATAGAAAACTCGGTAGCCTTGGGCAAACTTGCCTTTCTGTGCCTCAGTTTTCAATCTGTAAAATGGAAATACGAGTGAGCTGCCACAAAGGTGTGGTGGTGGTCTGGTGGTGAATAAGTTAAAGCACTTTAAGGGTGTAACACAATGTACATTTATTAGGGAGCAAAACAGAACTTTCTTCTGAGTAAACATGGGCTACACATGTAGTAATGCAGTGGTACCTCAGGTTAATTCGTTCCGGAGGTCCGTTCTTAACCTGAAACTGTTCTTAACCTGAAGCACCACTTTAGCTAATGGGGCCTCCCGCTGCTGCTGCTGCGCCGCCACGCAGTTTCTGTTCTCATCCTGAAGCAAAGTTCCTAACCCGAGGTAATATTTCTGGGTTAACGGAGTCTGTAACCTGAAGTGTATGTAACCTGAAGCGTCTGTAACCCGAGGTACCACTGTAATATCAAATAATATTTGAATGGTGCTTTCAAATGATCAAAATGCTTCACATGTATTATCTACTGATAGCTTTACAACAACCCTATAATGCAGTGTTATTGTCTTCCAGACTGCAGATGAAGGGACTGAGATAGAATAGCTTGCTTAAAGACATCAAGTGATATCATTGGAGGAGTGAAATTTGAACCTGGGACTTCCAGATTCATAGTTCACTCACCTAGCCACTAGCCCAGGGGTCTGCAACCCGCGGCTCCGGAGCCACATGTGGCTCTTTTACACCTTTGCCGCGGCTCCGGGGCGGATACTAGCGAGGGGAGGAGGCACATTGTGCGCCCCGACACTCCCCACTGTGGCAGGCGCTGTACTGGCTGTGATGTCGCATGGGGGCGGTGCGTGCGTTAGTCACGCACCGTCCCGACGTCACCTTCCCGCCCGCCCGCCCACTACATTGCTGGTCACTGCATTGAAAGGGGGCATGTACGCTGGTCACTATTTTGAAGGGGAGTGAAGAACACACACACACACACACACACACACACAAAAAGGTAACTTGTTAATTTAACGTTTATTTCTATGAGGAGTAATTCTGAGGGGTCAAACAAAGAAATAATAAAAAAAAGTGACAAAAAAGTTATTTTTATAATGACGAGTTTTGTGGCTCCCAGTTTTTTTTTCTTCGGAAACGGGTCCAAGTGGCTCTTGTTGTCTTAAAGGTTGCAGACCCCTGCACTAGCCCAAACCAGCTCTGACTTTGTTAATAATATTAACTCAGTTTTGTTTTCATGACAAGCCACTGATATAATTCATTTCTGCAGATCCGAGGAGTTAATACTGTTCCTTGAAGTGAAAGAGTCACCATAAGGGGGTGAAAAAACCATTCTGATTAGAGGAACTTAATCCTAATCCCTGTTCTCTGATCTTGGCAGAGAATTTTTAGCAAGAAACTATATTTAAATAACTACCCAGAATTAATCCTTTTGGTTGCTCAAGGCATGAAGGGAAAACAGGCAAAAACAAAGAATTCAGAAAAGTGTTGCAGCTGTTTCATAGAATTCCCTACTTATAATTGAAAAGATCTTTTCGTTTCTTTTTGATGGCACAAAATGTAACCTTCAACTTCTTTACTTCGTCCTTTCTTTTAATAACAGCAAATTTCAAGTGAGACCGTATATATTTAATAATTTGGGGGAGTGGATTTAAGTGCTTTACAGTATGTAGTATAATACTGTATGTAGGGAGAAAAGAATATTTTTCTCTATACAGCTGGAAGCTAATTTAATCACATAAGAATACACACATACCCCTTTAAAAAAAAAAAAGCTTATTTGGTAATTGGCTGAATGTTCTGGAGTCATTCCCAGATAGCAAAATCATCTACTGAATACTTCTTATTAAAAAAGAGATTTATATGAACCACTTGCACCGTTTGATTTTATTATAATTTCATAAAACAGAGCATTTTTCACCCTCAGGTCCTTTTTATCTTTATCCATTTAATCCTCTCAGTAACCTTTTTTGGGGGGCGGGAATGGTTGGCCAGTTTCAAATATGCAAACACTGGGCATGTTTACCACAAGCTACGATCCTCACCACTTCGCAGTATAGTATAGACCAGAGCTTTTCCACAGCACCAATTACTACAGGGAAACAGATTTCCATGTGGCTCAGTCTATAGGTTGTCTCATTTAAATCAACCATAACACTAGCCTCTTCCAGAACATTGCTATTTATTAAACTTATTAGTTGCTTGCTTCCTAAAAACACTAGAACAACTACAATATAAAAAAGAAATATATCTAAAGCACTGACATGTCCATACAACAATAACAACAACAAAAACCAGCCCGCCCGCCCCCAAATCAGCCATAGGAAACTTTGGCACCACACTAATCTGTAGCAACCCCTGGGTTGTCTCCAACACTGCATCCACCCTCTCGCTTGCTCCTCACCCCTCTCCATCTCAGGAACCAGCAGTGATGTCCGACCCAGCAACAACTACTGGCACTAACAGTATAACAAAATCAGCTCAGTGCATTAAAGGCTTTGGGGAGAATGGTACATCTTTGCTTGGCACCAAAAAAATGTCAGTGAAGGCACCAGGTGGAACTCACTGGGGAGAGCATTCCACAGATGGAAGCCAGATGGAAGGTCCTCTCTTGTCTTGTTATCGCCCTCTGACACACCCTGAGAAGAGGTACCTGGAGAACAGCCCTAAATATAAGCTCGCACATGAGTTACATGCCCCAACAGGTAGTGGGATCATGCCACCTAGCCTTACCTCTAAAGTTGTGTTCCCTCAGTTGGTCCCATCTACCACCTTTGTACAGCTGAACACAAAGAGGCTTTGCATGTGTAGCTGTATGGATAGATCCATTGCCCACACACCCAAAGTAAAGACCCAAGGGACGTTATAGCAGTATATAGGTGTGGGGGCAGGAAGACTGTTCAGACATCCAACAAATGTTTGTATAACGTGCTACGTGATTTCATCCCTTACCACAGTCGCTCATTGAATGTGTAAAAGCTAACATAGGCCACATTTGCACATCGATTTAAAGAACTATGATTTGGGGGGGGGGGGGGATGTAGTTTCTTAATAGTGCTGAGAGTTGCTAAGAGTCCCATATGCCCCTATCCCAGAACCAGAGTTTCCAGGGTGGTTAAACAATTGAAGCCTCTTCACAGTGAACTCTGGTACTTTAAATGTATGGTGTCAGGGGTGCCAACTTGAATAAAATAATGGTGGCCCCAGATAAGCTCTGCCTACATGACGTGGTGCACGCATGCTATTTGAATGGCAATGCCCATCAACTTTGGGTGTGGCCTCCTCAAATATTTTATGGGGGGTCAAAGACCTGTCAGCCCCTAGGAGTTGGCGCCTATGTATGGTGTGAATGTGGCCATATTAAAAAGGCTACATGACTCCTTAATACATGAAACCTTATAGGATATGTTCTGTCCACTAGACCACGCTTTGTGTCAGTATAACAGCAAACTTTGTGTGCCTCTCTCTTGTTGGGCACCCTGCAAGTATTTTTTAAAGTCCTCAGACTTGGGGGATATATGCCATGACAAAGCATTCAGGGCTGCAGGAAATTCCATAGGAACTTAGAGCCAAAAAACAGAATGGGCAAACTCTCCACAGTCTCAGACGATAACATGATAGCAAATGCCCCCAGTTTGGTCAGGGGGCCATTCTATAGCATGCTTAGCATAACCGTTAATCAAGCTTGGCGGATTGGTGAATAAAATGAAGCGGACAGGACATAGTTATTAACTGCACCAAAGATATTGCACCAGTCAAGGGAAAGACAGGGTTCTCCCTGGACTAAGCAATTACCCAAGATCTTGCAGTGTTAAGTGCCAACACACTGCCCGATCGATATCAACTGCAGAGAAATGGTTTGATTTGTGTCACACGTGGCCGAGGCTGTGGCTGCCACAACATACATCAGAGAAGAGGGCCCAATTTAGTCTGCAGCAGACTTGTAAACTAATAGCTACCGAGTGGGATATGGAGAGCAAAAACCTGAGCAATTGCCAACGCAAAGCTGTTTTGACTGTCTGTGTTATTTAAGCACCAGGCATAGGCCCTAATTCATTAGAGTTACAATAAAGCATGGCGTCCACAGTTAAAAATGACACTCGGAAATATTTTCTCCTTTTCCTGGCTGACGCCATCACATGACACACTTAATGCAAGAGGAAAATAAATTCCACTAACTAGCCTCCTGTTTTGTAGTCTATTAAAGCCCAGCTGTCGGCCAGAGTTAAGGAAATGATTGTGCAGTTTGTCCCCAATTCTAATTAATAATAACCAAGGATTAATAAAGCAATTTGGGAAAAGAATGTACCAGGTAAGGATTTATGGACAAATGAAAGTTGCTTTATTGTAAATAACCCTGAGTGGAATTAAACAAGAGCAAAAAAAAAAAAAGGCATTTTACTGTGCAGCAGAAAATGTTCCATACATTTCTCAAGCTTTGCTTTGTTCAGAGAGACATTAATGGAGCTGGATTGGAAACTTGCAGTTTTACCTAAGACAAATAGATGCACCATCTTCAGTATTTTCTTGTGCTTTCCATTATAATCTGTCAACCTGCAAACATTTTTATATTGGTAATCTAATGGTATGTGACCAGTAGCCTTAAATTAAGTTTGCTGACTGTTAAGTAGACTCAGGCTATGCAAGGGGGAACACAAAGTGTGTTGTTCCTGTGTTGGGATGCTTTGCTAATTTAATATAATAGCCTGTTTGTAACGGTGACCAGTTAAGTATATTAGAGAGAGAGAACAGGAAGGAACAATAGGCTGTACTTGTGGAGAGGACTAGAACCTTTGGTGCATAAGGTAGACCTGGGAATGGCCCCTGCCCAAAATCCTAGAGAGCCACTGCCAGTAAGTTTAGACAATGGACCAATGCTCTGACTTGGTATGAAGGCAGCTTCCTAAGTTCCTAGAGCTTACATTATTATGAAGATAAGACTTGAAAGCCTGGCCTGGGTTTCCAGTTATGAACACTTTGCTGACGGACGTGGAAGAAATTTTATTTTGCTTTGTGTTGGGCATTAGAGGATGCAGAATCAGTCGGTGTAGCTCTAACCAAGATCCTTTATGTCAGGAGTAACAAAAGTGGGACCTCCTCCTGATGTTGTAGGATTCCACCTCTCACCAGCCCCAGCCAGCATGGCCTGTGGTCAGGAATTATGAAGGTTGTAATCCAAAAACATCAGGCTGACTACCACAGCTCTGGGGGATGCTGGATCAACTCCCCAAGTATGGGAGGATGGAAGGAATCACCTCATCATTGTCCCCTGGTGAAAAAGCCCCCTTACACATACTGCTATGGTACTTCTGAGTCACTTCAGGGAAAACCCTGTAGGTCAGGGTTAGGAAACAGGTGACCCTCCAGATGTGGCTTCAACTCTGAGCATCCCTGATTATTTCCTGGGAGCTGAAGTCCAACGACATCCAGGAGGCCACAAGTTCCCCAGCCCTGCTGCATGCTGCTCCTCTTGTTTCCCCACCTGTTCTCTAACCTCCTGGAGCTGATGGGGAGGCCACCTCCTAACCTCTTGAGGTACAGCCTAATTGTCTTCTGACTCTGGTCTCTTTTGCCTAGGCCCATAGCATCTGCTTGCATGCTGATGTCCCATGTTCAGTGTTCGGCATCTTCAAGCAAAGCCATGAACGACTGCTGTCCAGAACCCTGAAGAGCCACTGTTAGCCTTGTAAACAGTACTAAGCTATTACTAAGCTATATGGACTAACAGTCTGGCTTAGTGTAAGGTGGCTTCCTACATTCTAAACTCTTGGTCTGGCTTTGCTTGCTTGCATGCATCCAGTCAGACCAGTTGGTTCCTTGAATGACTGAAAGCTTCTGGACCAGAAGGTTCTGAACATACACCATAAAACCAATCCATCCAAAGATAGCATGTGGTGGCACACAACTGTGAGAACCCAGTTGGTCACTTGACTATTAGTAGCTAGCTGGAAAACCAAAATACTATGCAGAGTGTAGACCAGGGGTGACCAACCTTTGGGAGCCAGAGGGCACATTTGGAATTTTGAGAAAGTACTGCGAGTTTCAGTTGCAAAATGCTTGCTTTGGGGGCATGGTTGCCACATCTAAAGGTCTGGGGGACAGAGAGACAGGACCACAAAATGGTATGGGCCACTGTGGGGGGAAGGCATCTCCATAAGCCACGGCCATGCTGACTCACAGAAAGAAGCTCTTTGCAACTCTCCTTCGTTCAGAAGAGATGCGGCGGTGGGCATCAAAACCTGGCATGCAATGAAATGTGGCGTGTTTAAGGGGGTGTTGATTGCAGAAGAAGCTGATGCAGGGCATACAGGAACTGAGCAGGAAGAGCCAGCGGCCTGTGGATTTTGGGGGAGTCATTCGCTGAGACCTTTCACTGGCGCCATACAAGTTACTGGCAGGCAATATGGTGACCCTGTGTCATGATCTGAATCTCAGAGATCATTACTCACTTTTCAGAATTCTCTCTGACTTCATTAACATGATTTGTTCTGACCTAGATCCATCTCCACGTGTATAATACTTGATCTTTCTCTCGTTTGGTGTAAGAGTAGCAGCTATGCTATAAACCTGCAAAGAGCCTCTAGGAGAACAAAGGCTATGTGGGCGATCAGGATATCGTGCATATGCATATTCATTATCAATAATATTTCATATTACAATGGGAGATTAGGAGCCATTATCATAAATGTTGCACAGGAGCTGAGGACAGCTGCAGACTTGGGGATTGGGGTGACACCTCCGATTGTACGTTCACAGATGCAGGGCACAGCGCTGTGGGATTCTGCTTGCTAATAATGGGATCCTAGACTTGTCTGCCGGCACCATATGATATTATTCTTCCAACAGTCACTCCCTTTCCTGCATTTCCCATTTATTTCACACTCCTGCTTCTAGGCAGTGGGGCTTGGCCCTTCTCTTATCTCTCTTTCCCACAATGTCTGATCTCTGGCTTTGCGTTCGGAGGGAAGCTATCATTCTCTGGCAGTGCAAAGGAACTGCACCACAGGGAGAGCCATTGTAGGCACTAATTCAGCTTCAGGGAGCCGGCAACACTCAAGTCTCACATGACCAGATCTCGTTGCTCCATGATACATCCTGAATTTTCCCTGATTTATTGAGTCATCCCATTGTCCTCTTGTACCATGGGCACAAACAGCAGCTGCGACCATTGGCCACAGTTTGACATCCCCACCAACCCCACGACCTTACTTTGCTACTATACGTTGTAGCTAAATCTACATTTTTGGTCAAGCATCATTCCCTTTTCTTCGGTACGACATCTTGATCTCACTGTGAAGTAGCAAGAGGGAAGCAGCACCTAATGCTTGAAATGCAAGCGGCGGGAGAGCTGGAGGAGGCAAAGAAACATAAAAGAAAAATAACATACCCATTAGCAAGAGTAAGTGAGTACAGCTCCATCAGTCCCCTAATAAGCACGCAACGCAGCAACTCGTCGGGATTTAGTGTTTACATAGCCATAACAATAGATTGGCATAGGAACACTGAGCCTTCAATTTCAGCGTTCAATATTTACTTGGGACTAAGAAAGTATAATGCTTCAGAGGAAATTTGCACAAGTGCTTCAGTTCCTGGCTGTATCAGTTTTAGGGTCTTCTGCGGCCTACCACAGTCTAGGGCCATCTTGGTATGTGGGCTACAGCTCCCATCAGTCCTAGCGAGCATGATGGAAGCTGTAGTCCAAAACATACACAATGCATTGGATTTGGGAAGGTTGAGCTACTGTGTCCCATCATTTCAACCTTGGCCACCATAACTCATGTGCTGGTAACCTCACACTTGTATTTCTGTAATGCTAGCTATGTGGGGTTTCCTTGGGGATTGGAATGGAACCTGCAGCTGGTGCAGAATGCTGTGGCCGGTTCTTGGATGATGCATCTGGGTAGGCATGTGTTATATTTGTGCTGAGGGAACTGCACCAGCTACCAATCAGCTGCCGGGCCATGCTCAAGGTCTTCTTGTTGACACATAAAGCCCTGAACAATTGGGGACCACTTTCCTTGAAAGGCCAGCTTCATTACAAGAACTCAGTAGCTTTAAAAAGTCCCTGGGTTTTCTTTTTTGTCTCCTTCATCCCAATCCAGCAGGGCCTGATTTACTTTTGACATTTGTAATCTGCTCTGGGAACTGTTCACTTGGGGAAGGCTCACTTGCCTGTATGCCTGTATAAAAAGGGATGTGCCTTAACAAATGAAACCAACCCTGGGGCCCTTGATGGTGTTGGACTACAGTTCCCATCATTCCCAGCCATCTTATCAAATGGTCAGAGATTATGGCACTTGTAGTCCAACAACATCTGGGAAGCCAAGGTTGAAGAACACTGACCTACGGTTTGGAGCAGTTGTAAAAGTACGGCCAGATGCCCTCTCGTTACTTTTCACGTAGAGCTATAATCTTCCTACTTCTTTTCAGGTGGAGCAAACTTGAGTGTCCGGCCTAGCCATCTCTCCCACCTGGGGTGCTGCTTGGGACTAATAAATACACTGTAGGTTATGCACAAAACAATCATTTCTGTAATTCAGCTGTAGGAATAAACCTATTTTTCTAAATTATAACAATGACATCAAGATTCAGTTCTCAAAATTGCTTAATTAAAAGAGCTGGCATTACACTGTGCCCAACTCCATAACAGCACAGTGCAAAATTTAGGGAAAGAATTACCAGGGTTGTTTCACTGAAATAACAAAAAGGGGAAAGAATATCGAGAACAATGATAGCAGTAGTAAAGAAATGCCCTTAACATTCTTGCTTCTGCTATCATTCATGGCAGTAAACCAAACAACTGTGTTGACCTCAAAGATATCGTTACCACTTTATGGTTCTGAACTGACAGAAGAATGGAGGAAGCCAGGGCTTAATGGGGACTGGAAGAGGACACTCTGAGGGGATGCAAAAGACTCTCATCTACCTTCTGGTGACAAAATGGGGCACAGCAAAGGCTGCCAAACTACATACATTCTGTCAGATTCTTAGAAGGGGTTCCTTCCATCTTCTGTGAAGACTTCTGTTCTTTCTGTTCTTGAAAACGGATTTCCATGTTTTGACTGTTACGATGGGAAAGCATTATATTTGAAGTTTATGGGGATGGCAAAAAAGGAACATTTCAAATAGTGTAATTTTTCTTGTTTATTCCATTCTCATACTTCCAGAGTTTCATGGGGTTAAAGAACAGAGTAAGTAAAAAATAAATAAATAAATAAATACATGAGCTACTATATAAATGCTACATTAATTCAATAACGTGTTATCTGAATCTCAGATAAAAGCACTGCAGGTAAATTGTCTTAACAACACAAGAGAATAGCCCTTTTGACATAAAAACAAAGAAAAGGGAAGCCTCAATTTTGGGATGTATATATGTGTATCTATCTATATTTTATATATGTATATATGTGTATATGTGTGTGTATATATATTATATATGTATATATGTGTATCTATCTGTATTTTATCCCTGAGGTGAATAGCTAATCAATGATAGATTTTAAGAAGGCATAACAAGCAATTTTAATTTAAGAATTTTTAAAAGTGGCTTACCATTTATTAGTTTTATTATGCAGCATTGTACTAATTAGGCAGGCATTAATGTTGGCTCCATTTTGGTGACAACTTAAAATCAGGCCTGCCACCTGGCGCCTGATGAAGGAAATCTTAGTTTGAGCTCTCTTGTATTGGGTAGTAAGGGAACAAGAAAGGCTCAAGCAAGCCTCTCAAACATAATACTTTACTACATCCATACTACATATGGAGGGAGCAGGATTGTAGCCGTAGAAGCCTTAGGGTTGTATTTTGAGGTTTTGTAGGCAACAGACTACTTCATTGGCTACATTATGAGAGCTGGAAGGACTATGCAGAAGCACTTTCCCATGGAAATTATGCAGCATGGCTTTAAATAAAATTGCATATTACTGATTATTCAAAGGGTGGTGGGGCATGCTCCATTACTTCACCATCCCTGAGCCCACCGAGGTTCTTAGTTTGCTGACTTACAGATCCATTGATAAGGTACATGAAACAAAGGCACACATTGATTTGGTAAAATGCACCATTAACAATTTATTATAGGAAGCACAATATATTTTACTGTTGTTCAGTTGCATCTAGCCCAGGGTTCAATTGAGGATTAAATTGTGTGATACCCCACACATTAATAATTGCTGAGACTGACATTTATGAGGCTCTTATGAAGGATGAGGCAAGCTTTCAGGGGAATGTCATTTAAAAGACTGGATTATATGCTGACATGCCCAGGTGGCTGCTAATAATGAATTAAATTGAACTCCAATTAATTGCCACTTAGATATGAACCTTTTTATGGCAAATATTAATAAGGTAATCAATAGGCCACCCTTCCTTGCATTTAGCAGAGCATTTCCTGAGTCCCGAGTGCAAATTTAAATTATGCACAACATTCTCTGACATTTTGTGGAATATTTGCATTTGCAAAAAAAAGAAAAGAAAAAGTAATCAAAACTATCTAACTTAGGTAGAGGGGATCCTTTTCTGATGCCATCCTAATGGAGTGTGTGTGTGTGTATACCGATATATATATATATATATATAGTTATATATATATATATATATATATATATATATATATATATATATATATATGGTAAAGGTACCCCTGCCCGTACGAGCCAGTCTTGACAGACTCTAGGGTTGTGCGCTCATCTCACTCTATAGGTCGGGAGCCAGCGCTGTCCGCAGACACTTCCGGGTCACGTGGCCAGCGTGACGAAGCTGCTCCGGTGAACCGGCACCAGAGCAGCACACGGAACGCCATTTACCTTCCCGCTATAAAGCGGTCCCTATTTATCTACTTGCACCTGGGGGTGCTTTCGAACTCCTAGGTTGGCAGGCGCTGGGACTGAGCAACGGGAGCGCACCCCGCCGCAGGGATTCGAACCGCCGACCATGCGATCGGCAAGTCCTAGGCGCTGAGGTTTTACCCACAGCGCCACCCACGTCCCATATATATATACACAGATATATATATATATATATATATATATATATATATATAGTCATACCTCAGAAGTCGAACATAATCCGTTCCAGAAGTCCATTTGACTTCCAAAATGTTAGGAAACCAAGGCATGGCTTCTGATTGGCTGCAGGAGCTTCCAATCAGAAGCCACAGAACCAGTGTCGGATGTTCGGGTCCAAAGAACATTCACAAACTGGTACACTTACAGGTTTGCGGCGTTCGGGAGCCAAAACATTCGACTTGCAAGGCGTTCAACTTCTGAGGTACGATTGTATAATGGTGTGTTCCAACGAAGGAATATTTCTTGTCTTTGATATTGATGATCAGCTACCATAAATGCACATAGTTTCATATGTGGATGATGGGACTGATCGTGACCGGAGGGGAGCTCAGACACGAACATGTTTTCTTTGTCTGAATACAGTGGTTGACTTGGGTACTTGCAAGGCAAAAATTCCTCTCCCAGTCCTTGTGCTGAGTAAGGAGGTACCCAGCTTTGGAAAGGAGGTGCAAGGGCTCTAGCAGGGTCCTAGAGCCACCTCCTTCCCAAAGCTTGGAAAACACTAACTAGACTTTGGGAAGGAGGCGAGAGGACTCTAGGGCCCTGCCAGACCATCCACGTCTCCTTTGCAAAGCCCAACGCCTCGCTTACCAAACTTTGAGACAGCAGCCCCTCAGCTCAGTGCCAAGTACATGGGCACCACTTGCAAAGTCCTAATCCTGCCCTGCCATTTTAACAATATGCAAAATGAAATACAGTCATCCTTCAAAATCCACACCTCCAGATTTTGTGATATAGGCCTCCAACCAAAGAAGCTATGCAAAAATGTGTGGTTTAGGGGAAGTGTACTTAAAAGTGCATTTACCCTGTGACCTAGGTTAGGCTGAGAGACGATGATGATGATGATGATGATGATGATGATGATGATGATATTTGTACCCCACACATCTTACTGGGTTGCCCCCAGGCACTCTGGGCAGCTTCCAACATATATAAAAACATAACAGAACATTGCAGGTTGAAAGGCTTCCCTATACAGGAAGACCTAGTGAGCTCCATGGCTAAGTGGGGATATGAACCATGGTCCCCCAGTTCCCGGTCCAGCACTCTAGCCCCTACACCACACTGACTCCACCCCAACACCAAGCAGGGTAGGGCAGAGGCTAAGGGGCTAAGTACACAGCCATTCAGATCCCTAGGATTACAAAGAGGATTGCAATCATTACAGCCAAAGGAAATGGGTTTTGTGTTTTCATCATCCCAAATATGTATACAGCCGTACCTTGGTTCTCGAATAGAATCTGTTCCGGAAGTCCGTTCGACTTCCGAAAACGTTTGAAAACCAAGCGCAGCTTCCAATTGGCTGCAAAAGCTTCCTGCACTCAGTCGGAAGCCCGGTCAGATGTTCGGCTTCCAAAAAACATTCTCAAACTGGAACACTTACGGTATTTCACAGGTTTGCAGCGTTCAGGAGCCAAAACGGACAAGTACCAAGGCGTTCAAGAACCAAGGTACGATTGTATTGGATTTAAATAAAAAATAAAAACAACAATAACGAAAGCAATTGCGATGCAACACTTTGCCAGCTAGTGCTACAACAGAACAATTTTTTTTTTGTGTGTGTGTGTGTATATATATATATATATATATATATATATATATCTCCTCGTGTGTGTGTGTGTGTGTGTGTGTGTGTATATATATATATATATATATATATATATATATATCTCCTCTGGATTGAACAGTGAGGTCTAAAGCAGGCACGTAGGAAAAACCTACAGGGAAAGCAAAAAAACATATCAACAGTCCTTCTATTAATGAATGTTTGCTCAGCCTAAGCCCTATTTTATCATCTCTATTAGTTTCTTTACAGGCCCTGTCTCTGTTGAATACTGTGGCAAAGTTGGCAAAGAATGTATTACATAAAGTAATTATTGAAAGGTCTACAGACACTAATCAGGTTGGGGTTTTACAATCGGGGCACCTACCTAAGGATTTAGAGATAACAATGGTATTTTAGAGAAAGGAGCACTTTGCAGTCAAGTAGCCATATAATATATGCCGACAAGAGGAGGAATCCATGAAGAGTGCCTGCATTCAATGTAAAGAAACAGTCCAAAACTCCACACCGTATCTGACGTATACATCATGTTCCCATTTACTCATAGCCCCCTTCTTGTCTAGACTGGAGAATGTTCTACATCCCCCGTGGTGAATCCCAGTTATACATGCCACAACCTTCTCTATAGACGTCCCCGAGATTTACGTACATATTACAGAATTGTAGAGTTAGGAGGCACCACGAGGAACATCTAGTTACAACCGCCCTGCAATGCAGGAATCTTTTTGCCCGACATGAGACTTGAACCCACAACCCTGAGTTTAAGAGTTTCATGCTCTACCAACAGAGCATGGAACAATCCTTAAGAAAATAAGAACATAACATGAGGCTGCTGGATGAGGCCTATCTAGTCCAGCATCCTGTCTCCAGTGGGGCTGGCCACATTCCTGTGGGATGTCTGCAAGCTGGATGTGAGTAGCACAGCACCATTCCCATATGTCCTCTTTTTCCAGGACACATCCTCTTTTTCATGGGTAGAGTCGTCTTAGCGATCCATAGTTAGAAGTCAGCAAATGTGTCCTCTTTTTTGCTCTTCAAAATATGCCAACCCTAACATGTCACTTCCTTCTACAGGGCGGTTCACTCCAATCTGCTTTTCTTCCGTGGGATCTCAGAGGACATAGCCCCAAACTTTGGCATTAGCCATCCCAGCAACTCTGGGTTTTCTTCGGCACAGCAGCTGGTCTATAGAGAGGGGAACTCACTTAATTGTTTGCTGTATGAATCTAAGACTGTCATTCTACAGGTAGGTGCCTCGCAAGTGTTTTCTACCTATGTGATTGTCTCTTCCCGTACCCAGACCATCCTCCTCACCTCTTCCCCTGGCTCTCTCTTATTTTCCATCACTGAAAGGTTAGAGCAGTCATCCAGGGATCTCTATGCCTTAACTATAGCGAGCATCATATGGCTAGTTCCACCTACGGAGCAATCTTCAATGGTCCTTGGAATAACTGAACAACACAAAAGTGCCAGGGACCCTAGATGAGACATCAGTATTTGAAGGAAGGAACCGAGAAAGTGGAGATAGTTGGTTGAACACTCCTGGAACAACCGTTATTGACCACAGTTCCCCGGGGCATGTCCACTGCATGCTTATGGACATGGCAAAGGGTCATGGCTTAGCAGCAGAGCATCTCCTTTGCATGTAGAAGGTCACAAGTTCATACACAAATATCTCCATTTAGGACCAGGAGAGAACCCTGGAGAGCTGCTACCAGTCATGGTAGACAATACAACATTTTTATGTTCTTGTGAGCCTTCCTGCTGCATCGTATTGCTTTTGTCACAGAAAACAGTGGGGAATGGGTGGCAAACACGGCTTGGTAATATATGAACTGGTCCTTAGTCGTCCTTGATAATTAAAACATAAGAAATGTTATGCCAGTGTGTCATGGAATTCTACTCAATATTGATCAAGAGTAGATTCCAATGTATAGTTAGCAGAGTAACAACGTAAACATGTTGCAGGATTCCCCACAAAAAGACCAGAGGCAATTGTTCTTCATCCAGCAGAGCTTTACTGCTACTGAAGGCAAATGAGCATAATGGTCACAAATCCAATACATTCAGGATTGGCACTGTCCATAAGAAATCCAGTTGTAGCAGACTTAACGTAAACTTACAGTAACTTATAATAAGACTAAACCTTAATATGACATACAGAACACCACACCAGAAGGAAAGAGAGATAGAAAGAGAAAGTGAAACCCAGGCTCCTTCTGGCTTATTATTATAGTCTGCATGACCTTGACAGAAAGAGATAAGAGACCCAGTTTAAGCCAGCTGTACTCAGCTTCTCTGAAGGAATAACCCAAACATCGTGAACTTTCTGCTTGCTTCTTTCACACAGAGAAGCTTCCAGAACCCTCTTGAATTAAGTAGAATAGGAAAAACCTCTACATATCAGATCAATACTTTCAGCACAAAGAAATGCAAACGGACACAGTGGGCAGAGAGTTAAAAGAAAGAAGGCGACAAAATACTAACAACAATATGGTAATAGGTGAAGGAAGGAGAATTCAAGTGGGGGGGGTGAGAATATAGGCTTTCTTACGCTTCGCTTTTCTGCAAAGGAGGAATGTATCCCACTCCACCAAGAACTGAGTTAGGTTTTGATGCTTGCCTGTTTGCAAACTGAATTACCAGACTGAAACTATCACTTTTGGGTTCTTCACTCTTTGATACGATTTTAAATTTAAGTTTCTACACAGTAACTCTACTCAGGAGGAACATTCAAAGGCAGCATTAAAATGGATTCCCACCCACCCATCTAAGAGCTGTGTGAAATGGATGGGACAATGAAAGCATATATAGGATGGAGTGCTGCCATCTTTTGGTTACACAATTTCCCAGTGTTGCAAGGCAGGTCCAGCAGTGACAGACTTAGGAGAATTTGAAAGCACAACAGAAGCACAGAGTACTAATGCTATTGCAAGTATAAGATCATTTACACGACTCGCTTGGATATAATTTGCAATATTTTCTCCTGCATAAAGTGTCATTTTCTTCAGACCACTGTGAATTCATCTAATGCAGAATAATATATATATCAATATTAGGTAATATAGAGTGGCTTTCACCAGGTGCAGCCATAGGACTGATGAGAGTTGTACTCCACAATATCGGAAGGGCAGCAATTTGGCAAAGGCTGATATAGGGAAGATACTGGCCAGTCAAGATGCAGGAATATGCAATAGTATATCAAATAAATATATCAAAAGAGGCAGTGTGGTGTATGCTACCTTGAGTGCCTTGGAGAAAAATGTAGAATATAAATGCATTAAATTACCGAAAAGATAATGAACTTCCATTTTTAAAAAATCATTAATTGTTGCTGTTGTCTTGTGGTATGCTAAGCCTTCCTGCTGCTGTTGCCTTCTAAACTACACTCAGGGTAGATTGAATCAGTAACTAAAGACCATAGAGTCAAATGGGTCTACTTGGAGTAGGACTGAATTAGAGAGCCCATGATGACCATTACTGCCATTATTATTATTATTATTATTATTATTATTACAAAAGCTGGCATTTTTCTTATTTTTAACTAATATGGAATGTGTGAGAAGCTCTTTATACTACATCTGAATATATATGGATGTGTAGAAACCTGCTGATCTTGCACAGTCATTACATATTTTTAGAGCTAATTGGAAATCAAACTGCCATCTTTTAGCCATCTTTACTGCAACGGCCAACAGTCTGCTGAAAGTACATCAGTATAAAGGCTAGGTGAAAATTACCCTTAACTCAGTTTTTAAAGACTACGTTTTCATCTAAGATTTAAGGTTGAAATCCATTGATAGTCTTAAGCACATACACTAGCCATGATGATTTGTGGTTTTTTTTCTTCATTCTACCTGACATCTAGAGAGCTTCCCTAGACACCTCATTTAAAAATAAAGTCCCTTTTAGTGGACTTTAACTGATCTTCACAGGAAGATAGTCAGTTGCCTTCTGCTGAGTTAGGTCCACCTGCCTCAACATTATAAGAAAAGAAAGAAAGAATTTCAAATGCATTGATGGTTCTTGTATGGCCCCTTGGTTTCCAAACATTCTTGCACCAGGGCTACCATGACTGCAAAAATGCCACTGAGCATGTGCATGGTCCATTTCCTTCTCTGCTAATTACAGCTTATTCACTTCCCTCACTCATGTAGAATTAAAGATGCAGTGCACATGGTTGGAATTCTTCACAGGTGAGAGACCCTCTTTTATTTTACAGTTAAGCACTTCCCACTACCTCTTTTGCCAGCATCATATGCAATCTGATAACCTAGACGTTCTCCCCACAAGAATCTACTCCTGGTTCCACCACCACTACCATCCCATCTCCTTTCTAGCCACTCATCTCAAAAGTACACTATTTCCTCCCACAGCTCTCTGCCTCCTGTGCTATAGACATTCTCTGCTCCCAGTGTAGGACTGGGAATGGGCAAATCTGTCACTTCCAGTTTCCCCCGGTTTCTCATTTTTTCCAATCTTAAATGCAGTTTCTTAAATTTCCACATCAGTTTGCGATTAAAAAGAAAGTAATTCACCAGCATTTTAGAATGATTTTCTCCTAATATGCACTCTCCTTTTTATATGCCATTTTGCCTAATATAAATAATCTTGCAATGCAGTTTCCCACTTTGTGTGTTATTTTCAGTAATGTTGGTACCCTAGTGCATGCATTTTAATACACAGTACATGGCTGGAGACCAGCATTGCAAAATTCAGAGATGTGTGAATTTCCAAGGATGGCTGTGTTTTGGTTCTCGTATTGTGCTAATTTGTTATGCTCACATGGAAATGGAATCAACTTTCTCCCCCATCCCTTCTCAGGAATATACTTATGTCAGTGCTCAGTCCAGGAATCTTCCCTCCACACCCCTCTTTCCTTTTGTGTCATGTCTTTTTATGACACGAGGCCAGCTATCTGCTGATTTGTAAGCTGTTCTGGGAGCTTTTGTGGCTAAATGGCAGGGTAAAAATGCTTTTAATAATAAATCAATACATTTTTCTGGGGGTGGGATCTGTTTCCAGGACCAAAACTGGACCCAGAGGATGAAGGAAACACTCAGCCTTTCCTCCCCACAAAAGAAACTCCATCCCTCTCTCTCTCTCTTTCACCATTTTCCCACCTCCGCCTGCTGAAACAAATCAAACATTCTTGCTTCATGAATATTTTAATTCCTTGAGACTTCTATGTCTTCTTTGTCTTTTTGGAACCCCTTCAGTGATCATTCAGGTTCCTCGCAGATCTGGATTTATTTGTTGCATGAATTCTGCTTCCTTGCTGCTGTTGCCTCCACATGTCATTAAAGATGCTTGGCAGCCTCTCCTCCACATGATGGTTGTGTTTTGTCACTTTCTGCTTCTGCTGATGCAGTGATATGTCTTCTGTCAGTGGAGGTTTGAAGGCACATTACCCTGCTTGACAGGAATAGTGAGCTACAAGGATTTCCTGAGGAGAAACTTCCCAGATGCAGGATTGCAGGATGCAAGGCTTCTCATTTCTCAACTGCATCATCATTGTTGTTGTTGTTGTTGTTGTTATTATTATTATTATTATTATTATTATTATACCACTAGAGGTATAGTTAATGAAACAAACATTCTGTAGCACCATTCTAAATGAAATTGCCGGCTAAACTTCTTCCCAGATGCCTGGACTTTTGTGAAGGCTTTGTCACCGACAAATAATCCATGACGAAACCAAGGGAGTTTACACCAAGGGGGCATACAGAGATATTTGAACATCTGCCAGTCATGAGAATGGAAAGCTTGTTCTTCTTAGCAAATGTTACTCAATGATGTTTAAACTAAAGAAGCCGATTGGACCAGCTAGAAAAGGATAGGAAGTTTGTTTCCGTCATTCTCACTTGTGGGAGGAGGAGGAGGAGGAGGAGGAGGAGGAGGAGGAGGAGGAGGAGAAGAAGAAGAAGAAGAAGAAGAAGAAGAAGAAGAAGAAGAAGAAGAAGTAGTTATATAAACAGCCATGTGTTTGACACAGCAGAGCATGCGCTGCATGAAACATGAATTCTGTAATGCAGCCAAAGTCACATAGTAAATGAATTCAGCTCTATGGCAAGAGGCATTTTGGCAAATGACGCCAAAGCATCTTTTTACAAGCATTATTTTGGCCCATGGTTGAATACTGATATTGCAAGGAAAAGGCTGTGTTCAACTGTCACATTTGCAGTCCAAGCTATAAGCGCTTCCTCCTCCTACCTCTCCTTCTGTCCGTCCGTCCATCCTTCCTTCCACAGTTGGAGACAGTAATGCTGGAAGCCACAGGAGCATCTTGCTTGTGGGTTTCCCACAGGCATCTGGTTGGCCACTGTGTGAACAGGATGCTGGACTAAGTGGGCCATTCGCCTGGCCCAACAGGCTCTTCTTAGGTTCTTCTGTCCAATGCTTAGTTTTGAGAGAAACTCAACTTTCCAAAGCACATCAAACTTTAGTTCTAGGGAATCAAGAGTGCCAACTTGGCCCTGAGACCGTGGTTGCCCAGGGCCATGGATGCCACGCAGCGTGCATGGCCCTGGCACCGAAATTTGTGGGTCCCCAGCCCCTTCATGAGGAATTTTGTGGGTGCTCAGGCACCCATGGCCCCAGGGAGTTGGCACCTGTGTAGGGCATGGTTTCAAAGAATATAATACTACAAAGTTTCTGAGGCTAAGCAGGTCTGGGTCTGGTTACTGCCTGAATGAACTGTCTGAGAACCTCAAAAGAAAGATGGGATATGAATGGTAAGAAATGGGCACAGCTTTCCAAAGCAAGATTTATGAAAGTGTACCCAAGCTCAGATAAGTGCGGAGGGTGGGGCAGCAAGAGGCTAGTAGTAGTAGTATTTATTAAATTTTTGTACTGTCCCTCATCTGAAGATCTCAGGGCAGTTCAAAGCATAAATATACAAGATAAAAACACAAAATCCATAGAAACAAAAACAAAACAATAGCCCCAACTGTTTCCCCAAACACATTTAAAAGGATATAGGGTGCTAATCAGCTTATCCCTGCCTAGTGCCTTCAGATATTGTTTGACTACAACTTCCATCATTCCTGACCATTATCGTCCATGCATTGATAACCTCCAAGCTGGATTGGTGCATTCTCTGCAAGGCTGCCCTTGAGGTTGGCCGAGAAGCTGCAGTGGCTTAACTGCTCACTGGGGCCGGATATCACTCATATGTTCCCCTCCTGTTGAAAGAATTGTAGTTGCTGCCAATTAGCTACTAGGCTAAGTTAGGGTTGCCATATTTTGAAGAGCCAAAAAGAGGACAATATGAAAGCAAATAAATGCAATTTGTATCAATTTTTACCCCTGAAAAAGAGGACGTGTTCTGGAAAAAGAGGACCTATGGCAACCCTACTAAGTTCAATGTGCTTGGGAACAGGATACATGAAAGATTGCCTTGCACATTATATACCCAATCGATCACTGTACTCAGCAGGAGAAGGCCTCCTGCAGATACCATCTCCTCAGGAGGTCCATTCTACACAATTTAGGAAGTGGGATTTGTGTTGTGGCAACCACCCTTTGGAATTTCCTCCCCTAGAATATTAGACAGGAGGCATCTCTGTTGTCTTTTCAGTACCTACTGAAGACCTTCCTCTTCCAGCAAGCCTTTTAAGTTGAGATCTTGCCCGGTCTGCATCTGTACTGGAGTGGTTTGGAAAATGTTTTTAGGGTGCTTTCTTTGTTTTGTGGCTTGTTGTTTGCCACCCCGGGCTCCTTTGGGAGAAAGGGTGGGATATAAATTTAGTAACAAATAAAATATACATGCTGGCTGGGGCTAATGGGAATCGAAGTTCCAAAAACCTGGAGGTCACCAGGTTGGGGAAGGCTACAATAGCCCATCTAATAAAAAGAGTCAATCCTGTGTTATCCCTTCTGCCAAGTAGGCAACATGTCAGTCAACTCATGAATTACCCAGCTTTGCACCAGATAATCCATTTCTCAGCACTGCAGTTTCAAGTGTCTGAGTTCCGTACAAGAGAAACGTTTGCTTGCCCAGATCCTTGAGGAGCCAAGGCACCACTATAAAAACTATCCCTCATACTCCACTTGCGAACTCCAGAAAATAAAGTGGGCAGTTTCAGCCCTTTTCTTATTTGGTATTCAGAATTGTCTGCATGTCACGACAGTTTCTGAATAGGGAAAGAAAAGCCTCAAAATGTTTGAGGGCAAAAAAAGGTAGGGTTGACTGGGAGATGTCTCCCCAACTCTGATTTCTTCATTCTTGGGTTTGTTTGTTTGTTTGTTTGTTTGTTTGTTTTTTACTTTCTTCAAGCAGGGATGGGGAGAAATTCATTGGAGTTGCATGTTAATGGAGACCTACCTCATTCACACTTCCTGAACTAATACGCAATCTGGAATCAGAAACTGAACTTTCCCACATTTTGTGATGAATAAATAAATTGGGGGAAAGTGTGTACACAAATGCTTGCATAAGGCAATGCTGTGTATATTAGAAGCAATGTGTACCAGAATGCTTAAAATCTTAAATACTTAAAGTGGAAATGGGATGAATTAATTGGAAAAATTAGATACCAAAAATGACATGCTCTTCCATCCATGTGGTCTGAACTTCCAAATTCAGCTGGTTGTCTCTGACTAATTTCATGGAAAGCTCCGTGTAGCAGATGGATGTGTTTCTATGAAATGAGCAGCAATAAAGTGGTACATGCCACAAGTTCATAGGAAAGCTATTCACAAGCAGAGTCAGGTTCAATCATACAATCCTTATCTAAATCTGTGAAAACATCTCTGTTTCCAAAATAAATGATTTAAATATGATTAAACTGTTACAAATCCTATCAATAGCTTAGTTTATAGGGGATGCGAGTGTTGGGCTGAGGGAGAAAATAAAGATTTTTCTGCTAGCACGGATAAATTAATGCTTGATTTTGTGCCATTGAAGATCAATTTCCAGCCTTGTTCTTTCAGATGCTGGAGCATATGGATGTGCCCTGTGTATCCTTGTTTCATTTGAAACTGTCAGGGCACATAATCATTTCCAAAGAGGTGTTTAGTAAAAGCAGTAGCTTCCAGTTCAGAGTCCATGAAGCAAAAATAGATTTTTCTTGTAGATAATTGAGTCTCAAAAGCCACACAAATCCCAATGACCTCTGAGAAGTTCACATAGTGGAGAAGTGAAGGGCTGTGATGTGAGGCACAGGATCAAGGGATTTGGTGGCTGCATTGGGCCTGGAAATGATCAAGTCTAATACTGTGCCATTAGAACAATACCAAAATTAAAAACTAGAGACTTGGGACAACAAATTGAAGGAACAACTTATGTATTGGTGTGTCTTCAAAAGCCAACAGAATGCTAGTACAGATGGGGTGTCTTATGCTTCAGCAAGGACTGCATTCTGTAACACAAACAGCACCAGCAGAAAAAGCCTGCCTCTGTATTACAAGTCGCAAATCACTAGCAAAGGCTAACTAGGCTTTATTTGTTAATGTAGGGACACGGGTGGTGCTGTGGTCTAAAGCACTTGAGCCTCTTGGGCTTGCTGATCAGAAGGTGGGCAGTTCGAATCCATGTGACAGGGTGAGCTCCCATTGCTCTGTCTCAGCTCCTGCCAAACTAGCAGTTTGAAAGCATGCCATTGCAAGTAGATAAATAGGTACCACTGTGGCAGGAAGGTAAACGGTTTTTCCATGCACTCTGGTTTCCATCACAATGTGCCATTGCACCAGAAGCGGTTTAGTCATGCTGGCCACATGACCCAGAAAGCTGTCTGTGGGCAAATGCCAGCTCCCTCTGCCTGAAAGCGAGATGAGCGCCACATCCCTTTGACTGGACTTAACCGTCCAGGGGTCCTTTACCTTTACCTTTACTGATTTGTTAATGTTAATGCCCTGATTAGGGAGTGCAGGAGTTTTTCAGGCAATCTGGTTTGGAGTTGTTTGGGGCTATATAGGTAAGTAACAAGGCCTTAAAGCAAGATAGATAGCCAGTGCAGGCCTCTGAGTACTGATCCAGCATCCTCCAAAATATGTTGTGCTACACGAAGGCAGGAACTATGATACCATACTTCCATTGACAAGACACAAGGCCTCGCTTATGAGGTCCAGAGGAAAGCAAAGCAATACATTTGGCACCAGCTTGGCTGCATGAGTTGCCGGAAGGAGGCGTACAAGGTGCCAACCAACCGTGTTTGGGACTCCACTCTGGAATTGTGTACGGTTCACTCCTTAGACATTTCCTCACCTGAAGATATCCCGCAAGACAGCAGAGGTTTAGGAACAGAGTTTTTCTTCTCCTATATGGGCTGCCTTCCCAGGTCAACGAGCCCCACCTGCCCCTCACTTTCCTCTACAGCACATGGAAAAACTGCCTTCTTGGCAGTTGGATGGACCCACCATTGGTCTTGTCTGCACAAGCCACTGGAGCCTGTCTTCACAGGGGAAGTCCCTAACTCACTGAGTGTTTGGGACCCATTAGTCAGCCAGACAAAGCCATTTTCTGGGGTGTGGCCGCTGTCGCATACTGACAGCTTCTGGGAGCCACAGGTCAGAACTGAGTCCAAGGTGGGAATCAAAGGTGGACAAACTGCCCTAGAAAGAGCACAGTGTGTCCCCCACCAGAGGAACTACCCCTCCTCTAACACCCCACACACCCAATATATATATATATATATATATATATATATATATATATATATATAGTATAAAGGACCAGGAAAAAGAAAATATTTGTAAAGCATTAAACAGAAAATCAGGCAAGTGTGCTCTGGATCTGGCAAGGATTCAATTAATTCCCTAAACCACATTACTTACAGTGATAAACAAAAGAAAGATGGTAAAATTTTGTAGCAAAATGTTTTAGTTTCTGCCTTCTTCACCAGCTGAAGGGGAAAAAAACCTGACCCATTTTGGTTTAAAATTTGTCTTCGTGCTCAATCACTGTAGTGTGTGTGTGTGTGTGTGTGTGTGTGTGTGTGTGTGTTTGTACACACACACATAGGGCTTTGCAGCATTAACTCACTTAAGAAACTATCCAGCTGGGATATTATGAATCTCCAGCCCCTGCCTTTGAATGCCATGATAACTCACTGAGGGAACATCTGCATTTTGCATAGTTATTAAAATTTGTTTGTGTGTGAGTTTGTGTGTGTTTGTTTGTTGGCTTGCTTATATTTCTTACCTGCTCTTCATCATACTCAAACTAGTTAAAACAAAGATTAAAGATTAAAGAGAACAGCCAGAAAGTGAGCAACCCTGCTTCTGAATCATGTTCTTTGTCAAGTTTTTGCCGTTTGGTGACACTTGGCCTTCTACCTCAACTTCCCACCAATTTGACATCAATCCTTTCCAAAAACTATATGTGTCTTGGTGCATACAATAACTGTCCACATTAACTGAGCTCCAGATGAGTCAGCATCTTAAAAGGTGTTTTGCTATGAGCTTTTTACATATTTGTTGATTTTCTTATTTTTAATTTCTTCCCTTCCTGGCTGCCAGGATCGAACTACCTCCTTTCTGTCGACATCTGGGGGTCGAACAGCCAGCTGGCTAGCCCCCAGCTGGATAGTCTCCTTCCAGCCATCACGCTGCGAAGATCCCTTGACCTCTGGTTCCGACATATATCAGTGACCCAGGTCTGCTGACATGGGCACACTTTACTTAGCAGAGCAAACTGCACAAACAGAAGAGGCTTGAGGCTGTGGATGCATACTATGACTACGGGTTTATTAAACATAAATCAGGACAAAGAAACATGTCGTCTCTCCTTGCCGCCGCCTCGAAGAGAGAGTCTAAACAAAAGCAATACAACAGAAGTTCCGCTTATACCATCAAACTGTGCTGGAATGTAAACAGACATGTGACATGTAACAATCCCATGTCTGCAACTAAAGGTGAAATGGAAAATCCCAACACTTTCTTCTTCAGTTCTACCTTTTGATGCGATAGCTGATTCCTTGATTTCCTTTCTTGTTTCAAAACCAATCTTTCTCTTTCACCGTTCTTTTCATTCTCACAACAAATCACTGCAGACTTCTGGCTCACAAGGCACATGTGGAGTTCTCCAGATGGTCTCTTCAGAAAAGGAGGTTGATACCTCTATGAGTGATAAATCATGCAAATAAATGTGATCGTACTGGGAAAGAGAGTAATAACATGCACTTAACAAAATCACAAACCTGGCTGATCATCACATTACACTCCCAAGGCACTAAGGTGATACACTACATATGTATATACATTTCTCTTATCATTATCCGTCATATTTCTGTTTGTTGCTCTGTGCAACAAGTCCAGTGGTGGTGCTATTACAACAATTATTTTTCTTTTGTGTTTGTTTTTTTTTACCTCCTTCCATGCTCATCATTTTCACCTTATGCTTAGGTTGTTATATTTCCCTTTAATTCAAGGGTGAGGTCCCCAGCCCAAGGACACACTCCATTCCAGTGGTGGACAGGACCAGAGGCAAAAGTTGGTGGAACAGTGGCATACTGTAGCAGGGGATAGGGGTGTATTTTTTTTGAGAGGGACACCAAGCACCCCCATGACAGGCTCCCTCATCAGAGCCTGGCTCCAAAGTGCAAAGGAGCTACAGAGACAGCTCCCTCACGAGACGGTCCAATGCCTCCAGCCATAATTTCACTCCTGGGTCAAGCCTGACCCAGGGGCAGAGAGAGGAGAGTCGGCAGCAATGATGCCACCCACTCTCCTGGGCTGCAGCGCACAAGGAAGCTGGCGGAGAGAGGAGATTAGGTGGCAGCTTCCCCCTCCCTCTCCTTGCCTGGGCTGCGGCATGTGAGGGAGATGCCGAGGTGGCAGTCTGACCCAGGAGCAGAGGAGAGGAGAGTCAGGGGCAGCTTGCCTGTCCCTCTCTCCATCTGGACTGTGGCACACGAATGCACCCCCCATATCACTTTGTGATGCCAGCCAGTGTGGGCTCCCTCCGTGTCTTGTTACCCTTGGTGGCATGCCCCATGTTCACACTACGGGCAGCGTTAGCATACATTCAGGGGCGTCTTACCCATAGAGGCTAGTGGTGCAGGATGCCAGGGCGCCAAGTTCTGGAGGGCACCAGGGAAGAGGCGGAGGCTGGACGCGGCAGCTCCCAGCATCAGCTCACTGCCTTCACCCACCTCCACCATGCCGCGCTGAAGCAGCACCGCACCCGGAGCCTCTGTCTGCCATGGCCACCGTGGCACGAAGTGGCCAGCTGAGCCGGAAGCCACCGCGTCCAGCCTCCGCCTCTTCCCCGCCAAAGGAGCTGCCCTCCAGTCACTGCCCGCCTCCTCCAGCCCCGCAAAGCTGGACGCGTCGCTCCCTAAAAAAGGTTGGCAACTCTGGGAAATTGGGGGGGGGGTGCCAGAGGGATCTTTGCACCACGATGCCAGATATGCTTAAGATGGCCCTGCATACATTCCATTAATATGATGGAATCTCATATGTGATTCTTCCCTATGTGTATTACATTACATTCCTGCTGCATAAACTTCAGAGACTTCTACACACACACATCCAGACAAGCAAGCAAGAGGCAATTAGGATTATCCAGCAGGATTATGCAGCCAGACCAGAAGGGGTGGGGCCTGAGGAGGGGGCACTGCCTGGGAAGAGACAGAGGCTGAAAGCTCATCCTGCGCCAGAAGCTCCCTACCCCGTTTCAAGGCATTCCTTACTTTGCCTCCTGTGCTTTACAAGCTAGCATTGCATTACCTTTTTGTCACAAGTCTGCAGCAACTCGGTGTAGCACACACATCATTTGGCACTGTTTTTATTGTGCTTAGTGTGTGCGTATCTACCTACTGTAAATGGAAATAATAATTTGCCCTTCCCTTACTTCCCCTGTGGGTCATAGTGAAAGGTTCCCAGCCATTGCTCTAGGCCAGAGCTTTCCAAACTGTGTGTCACGACACGTTGGTGTGCCAGCTGCAGTGTGTATGTGTGGGTGTGTTGTGCGAACACTCCCTGCACTCCTCATGGGGCTGGAAAGGGGTCAGTTTAACCTCCGGTTTGCTAATAAAACTGAATTACTGTGTCGTGAAATGGTGCATGAAATATACTCAGAGTCGCAAAGTGATTTCATGCTCTTTATTCAGCTCATAGTGGTGAGGAGGAATGAATGAATGTCCCCTCACAGTATCTGCTTTATATACATTATTTACACAATGGGCTGCACATGATTGGCTAATTCTGGAATTCTACTGTAAGCCAATCAGGTTGTGGATTCACTTCTATCTGGAGCAGGATTGGGTGGTTCCTGCCAACCAATCATACTGCTGCGTTGTTCTAGGACCAATCAGACTGCTGCATTCTGAATCCTATTGTTCTAGGACCAATCAGACTGCTGCCTTTTGGATCCTATTGTTCTAGGACCAATCAGACTGCTACAGTTTGGATCCTATTCAACTCAGTACATAACACCCCTCCCCTCTAAGTTCCAGTCCTGCCCGGGAGGTCGCATTCATAGTCCTCAAGGTATGCCGGCGGCCTACGTGTGCGTTGTGGCCTGGGGTGTTCCCTGGTCCGGGCTCCGGGTTCTGGCTCGTGTTCCAAGGATGCTGGCTGTGATGCGGCTGTTTGGTCTGGTGCAACCGGCTCGCTCAGTCGTGGTTCTGGTTCCGGTGTCCTTTCGGCCTCACGGGTCCTCTCTGTATTTACTGATTCTGCCTCTCCTGCTGGCCCCTCCTGCTCTATGGGCCTCACTGCCCCGCTGTTCCCTTGGGACTCCTCTGACCTGTCCTCCTCCTGGTTTTCTCCCGGGAATCGTCGCCGTATCTGGTCGCAGTGGCGGCGCCAGCATTGCCCCCCATCCGTTAGCACCTCGTACGACACGGGGCCAGTGACCCTGGTGATTGTGGCGGGTACCCATGCTGGGCCTGCCCCAAAATTCTTTGCGTACACTGGGTCCTGGGCCTCGAAGGTCCGGGGGTTCCTGCCTTCCCCCACCACTATCTCATCCTGAGCTCTATCGGGGTGAAGGCGGTCCAATCTGATTGCAAGGCGCCGACCCATTAGTAGTTCAGCGGGGCTCCGGCCAGTCGTTGAGCTGGGGGTGCTGTGCTGTGCTAGAAGGAATGTGGCAAGGCGGTACTCCCAGTCCCCTTGCGTCATGCGGCGAAGGGTGTCCTTGGTGGTCCGCACCATGCGTTCTGCTTGGCCATTGGTGGCAGGGTGGAACGGCGCCGAACGGATGTGGCGGATGGCGTTCTGCGCTGTGAAGGTTTGGAATTCTCCTGACGTAAATGCAGTCCCGTTGTCTGAGACGAGAGTGTCAGGGAGCCCGTGGGTTGCAAACAGCCTGCGTAGTACCCGGATGGCTGCGGACGTGGAAGTGGACGGTACCAGTGCGACTTCCAGCCATTTGGTGTAGGAGTCCACCACTATGAAGAATGTTTTCCCCTGAAAGGGGCCAGCGAAATCCACATGCAGGCGTGACCATGGTGCTCGGGCGGACTCCCAGGACTGGACTGGGGCCCTTGGGGGATCTGGGCGGGATTCTTGGCAGGCCTGGCAGTGTTTGACCCAGGCCTCTATCTCTCCATCGATCCCCGGCCACCACACATAACTCCTGGCAAGGGCCTTCATTCTTACTACCCCTGGATGTGTCTCGTGTAGGGCTGTGAGGACCCTTTTGCAGAGGGGCTGGGGAACAACGACTCTGCTTCCCCATAACAGGCACCCCTTGTGGGCCGACAGTTCATGTTTGCGGGTTGTGTAGCCGGCGAATTCTGGCCCGGGGCTGCTGCTGGGCCATCCCCTCCACACCCAGTCCAGGACCCGGGAGATGACCCTATCTTTCTTGGAATGGTGTGCAACTTCTTGTGCCTGAATGGGGCGGTCGGGAAGCAGCTCCAGGCTCATAACCTCTTGTGCAGGTGCTGGGTCAGGGCCTGTTTCCGGTAGTGGTAGCCTGCTGAGGGCGTCCGCATGGCCCATCGCCTTCCCAGGTCGGTGAATCAGTGCATACTGGTAGCTGGCAAGGAAAATTGACCACCTGAGGACGCGAGGAGACAGCACTTGGGGGGTCTGCTTTTCGGGGGCAAACAAGCCAAGCAACGGCTTGTGGTCAGTCACCACGGTGAAGGGCCGCCCGTACAAGAAATCATGGAATTTTTTTACTCCCTTTACGATTGCCAGACCCTCCTTGTCGATTTGCGAGTAGTTCCGCTCGGTTGTGTTGAGTGTCTGGGAAAAGTACGCCACCGGTACCTCTCTTCCATCCGGGAGTTGGTGCCCCAGGACAGCTCCAATGCCATAGGGTGAGGCGTCGCATGCTAGCACCACCGGCAGCCTCTCGTCGAAGTGTGCCAAGACCGAGTTTGAGACAAGCAAGTCCTTGACTGCCTGGAATGCGGCCTCCTGGCGCTGGCCCCACACCCAAGGGGCCCGCTTGTCCAGGAGTCTGTGTAGGGGCTCCGCTACCGCCGCCTTGTGGGGAAGGAAGGAATGGTAAAAGTTCAATAGCCCCAAGAAGGCCTGAAGTTCAGTCTTGCTCTTGGGCGCTGGGGCATCACAAATGGCCCGTACCTTGTCCCCAGTCGGGTGGACCCCTTCTGCGTCCACCATAAATCCCAGAAAGTCCACCTGAGGCACTCCTAGTAGACATTTTTCCTGCTTCACCTTGAGACCCGCCGTCTGGAAACGGTGCAGAACGGTGCGGAGGCGGTCCTCAAACTCCTCTGGTGTGGGGCCGGCAATCAACACATCATCGAAGAAGGGGGTGACGCCAGGAATCCCTTTAAGGAGAGAGTCCATTATATTCTGGAATATGCCTGGTGCCACGCTGACACCGAATTGCAGCCGCTTTACCCTGAACGCTCCTCTGTGCGTCACAATCGTCTGTGCCTCTGCTGTGGCCTCATCTACTGGCAGCTGTTGATATGCTTGGGCCAAGTCCAGCTTGCCAAAAATTTTCGACCCAGCCAGGGTGGCAAGGACATGGCTGACCACTGGCACTGGGTATGCGTGGGCCGTGAGGGCCTTGTTTATGGTACATTTGTAGTCTGCGCAGATGCGGACCGAACCATTAGGCTTGACGGGTGTGACGATTGGGGTTTCCCAGGGAGCATTAGGCACCGGCTCCAGCACTCCTTGCTCTACGAGTCGGTCCAATTCCTCGTCTATACGGGGTTTCAAGGCGAACGGGACCCGGCGGGCCTTGAGCCTGACCGGTCGTACTGCGGGGTCAAGCTGTAGCGCAATGGGGGGGCCCGTATACTGTCCCAATTTCCCATCGAAAACCCCTGGAAATTCCTTGCATATGGCGTCCACGTCCACTTGTAAGCTAGTGTGGTTCACCCCGGTGACAGCTAGCCCCAGTGGTCCAAACCATGCCAATCCCAGTAAGCTAATGTAGGGGCCCTTGACCACAAGCAAGTCCAGTTGCCGCGTCCGCCCTCGGTATTGCACCCTGAAGGTCCCCACCCCCATTGTGGGGACCTTACGTTTCTGGAAGTCCCGGAGGGTGAATGGGGCCGGCCTGAGTTTGGGACCCCCAGTGGGACACAGTTTCCTTAAGGTCCTTGCCGAGATTATGGATAGAGTTGAACCCGTGTCAAGCTCCATGCGGCATGGGGCCCCCTCTATCTGTACCTCTACATAAATTTTCTCTACGTTGGGGTGGGGCAACTGGTATACCTGGAAGTCCGTGAGCTCCGTCGAGTTGCCTTGGTGCGTTGGGCCCCGGGACCTGGGGCTCTTGGATTGGTCATCTGATGCCTGGTGTCGGGTGGGCCGAGCCCGACACACCCGGGCGATGTGTCCCGATTTTCTGCACTGCCTGCACTCTGCGTTGCGGAAACGGCAGGTCCTCCTCTCGTGACTCTCCCCGCAGCTTGCGCAGTTCCCTCCTTCTCGTCGAGGCAGCTGTGGTCTGTGCGCTGCTTGAGTGCGCTGCTGTACTCGGTGCACCTCCTCCCTGTCGGATCCTGAGTCGTCGGTGAGGTCTTCATGGTGGACCCTCGGTTGGGATGGCAGGCTCGGCCGTGCCTCTTGGGTCGACCTCTCGGCAGCTTCTGTTGCCAGGGCCTCCTCCAGAGCGACCTGGAACGTTAGGTCCTTCTTAGCGTAGAGGCGTCGTTGCAGCTTCTCATCCTTCAGGCCACCGACGAGGCGGTCACGAAGCATGTTCTCCAGCTCTGAGAAGTTGCAGAACCGGGCGGCTTGGCGGAGAGAGGTCACAAACCCAGTTATGGTTTCCCCAGGGGCTTGCCGCTTTGCGTAGAAGGCATTTCGACGAGCCACCACTGAGGGCTGCGGCGAAAAGTGCCCCTTCAGCTGTTCCATTATTGTTTTGTATGGAACAGTAGCGACGTCTTCAGGCGCAAGGAGAGCCCGGGCGATTTCAAACGTCTCCTCTCCGCAGACGCTGAAGAATATCGCCCTCTTCTTGGCGTCTTCTTCGTCGGTGACCCCTTTGGCTTCTAGGAGGAAGGTGAAACGGGAGGCGTACGCTTCCCAGTCTCCAGATGCTGGGTTGAATGGCGAGAAGCTGCTGTTGGCTGCCATTCTGAGTTCCTTGTGCCCCGGAGCTGAAGCCTGGATACACGGTGCGAGGCAGCGGTGCGGCAGTTGGCGGTGCTGCGGTGCTGTGTGTGGCAGTCAGCTCAGCGGGATCCCATCCTCGTCGCCAGTGAAATATACTCAGAGTCGCAAAGTGATTTCATGCTCTTTATTCAGCTCATAGTGGTGAGGAGGAATGAATGAATGTCCCCTCACAGTATCTGCTTTATATACATTATTTACACAATGGGCTGCACATGATTGGCTAATTCTGGAATTCTACTGTAAGCCAATCAGGTTGTGGATTCACTTCTATCTGGAGCAGGATTGGGTGGTTCCTGCCAACCAATCATACTGCTGCGTTGTTCTAGGACCAATCAGACTGCTGCATTCTGAATCCTATTGTTCTAGGACCAATCAGACTGCTGCCTTTTGGATCCTATTGTTCTAGGACCAATCAGACTGCTACAGTTTGGATCCTATTCAACTCAGTACATAACAGTGCATGTCTAAGAAGTGTGTCACCAACACGAGAAGTTTGGAAAGCTTTGCTCTAGGAGGATAGTAAACACCACTATCATTTAGGAACCCACAAAACACACCTGCTATTGTAATACATTTTACATGTTGAAGGCTGCAATCCTAACCCAAATTACCTGGGAATAAATCCCATTTAATTCAATAGGACTTACTTCTGAGTAGACATGGTTAGGATAGCACTGTTCATTATGCAAGCCTTAGAGCACAATCCAGGTGCATGTCTATTCAGAAGCAAGTGTCACTGAGTTCAGTCGGGTTTGGATTGCAGCCCCAGTCTGTCTCAGGGTTTTATCAGCTGTCTTGCTTTTGTATTTGTTTTATGCCCTGAAATCTGGCATGATGAAGGGCAGCATATCAAAAGATGTTTCAAATAAATAAATGTTACACTCCCTTGCAAGGGGCACCTCATGTGCAGCACTTAAAAGTTTGATTTCTACCAATGCGAGCGATTTTTTAAAAAAAAGAAAAAGAAAGAAAGAAAAGGGAGCAACATTTAGTCAGTAAAACACCCATGTTCTCTCATAATGTCATGCATCTCACTCACAATAATTCTTTCTTATTAACTGCTTGGGTACAATTTATTTTCCTCTAGGGCTATGAAGACGAGAGCAAGTGTGGCCGGCTCTGGTTGGAGCTGATAAGCCGCCCTATAGTAGCGGTGCTGCTGGCACAGTGAGATTTGTGAGGAAGACAATATGCCACTGGCTCCAACAAACCAAGCTGTATATCAAAGCTATCGACAATAATATCTACAAAACAATGCCTTTGTGTGTCTGCCAACACCTACAGAAAGCTCTCTGGTGTTCATCTAGAAATGCTACCCTCCCCACCCCTCGAGCTCTCTTGCTCTCCCCAACCCCTGCTCCCTTTCCGTGCTGTTGTTCTGCTTGTATAAATGGTTGAAAGCATACCTGGCCTAATTTACTTTCAGTATCTAATAAACCTGGAAGATTATTCTTGAAACCCAGCATCTGGATATGCAAAAATATATACAGACAATTGTGGTGGGTGGGTGGGGATTGTCATAATAGGCATCGTATTTGGAAAGTAAAAGGGAATTCAGAGCACTCACTCCCTTTCTAAAAAATGAATACCACAATCCGGTGAGCTCTAATATGCACCAAATGGGCACAGATATTCTCCAGCTTGGGTCCCCTTTGGACTACAACTCCCATTACCCCCCAGCCACCTTAGCTAATAGCAGGCTCTGTCACGGGGGAAGGAAGAAATAGGGGCACTGAATTGCAGGAACCTGGGTTGGAGGAGGGGGGTGGTCTCCCCAAGGAGGAGCAGGGCTGCTGGCTCTCTCCTCCAGCCTTTCTGTGGAGCAGAGAGACTTGGTGGGAACTGAGCTGGGCTTTGAGAGTGGAGTGGAGGAGACTGAACAGGAGGGGGCAGCCTTGTCCCCAGTAACCAAGCACTGCCTTCACAGATGGAAGCAGACCTACCAAACAGAGAGAGTGTTGACAATCCCAAGAGTCTTGGAAGTGAGAGCACCACTCCTCCTCTTTAAAAGTTTGTGGAGGAAAACTTGTTGGGACGACTCCCATGCTTCCATCCAGTGCTGGCTTTCTTGTCCTGCTTTTGTACTGCAAATCCTGAACCCTGTGTTTGCTATTCAGCCTGCACCATTACTTCCCTGGATCAAGATCTATTTCTTATTTAAAAGTAGGAGACTCTACCTGCATGTTTTGGGCTGGATTTTGGGCCTCTCTCTCTCTCTCTCCCCCACACTGAATAGGGGTTGGACTTCTTCGTTTGCTCTGTCTCATTGCTCAGATTTATTTCCTTGGGGCAATTTAGCATCACCCAGATCAATCCTGCAAAACTATATCTCTTTAGCAAAAAGCAAGATGTTCTGCAAGAAACCATACGGTGTCAGGTCGTTGATGCCGCAGCCAGCCAGTAAAATTTATGGTGGAACATGGACTGAAAGTAGATCCTAACTCTGTGCATTGCAGTGCGCTGCCAAGGTACCATAATAACATCACCCAGTCTCTTTAACTTTTGGGGGGGGGGTGTCTGGCTGCAGTTAGGTCTGCCGTTCCCTTTGTTTAATGTCCTTGACATTTTTTTTCTGAGAGGTTTCCAAAACAGAAAGAACTATGTGTCTGGGTTTGGACTATTTTAATCAAAGCTCTTTGATGAATGTGAACTTTGCTGTGTTTAAGAGATCTATATGAGCCCCTTCGCCATTCACAGATGGATTAACCAAATGGCTTGCTCATACATCATTTGCTGTAACATCCTCTTGTTATATTTAAAGGTGGCATATTACAACCCAAAATTACGCTGCTTATTTGGATTGCCTTCTTGACATTCTGAAAAGTTCCATTCTTCTGAGTAATTGTTTCCTTCTTCCTCCCCCCCACCCCACCCCCATTCATCTTCTTTCAATGGGCAAGGGGCAGAAGTTAGAATTCTTTTGAAAAGAAAAGTAGCAAAGTCTGCTGGAACAGTCAGAGATTCCAGTAACCTGCTTCTGTTCCCAGGCTTTTAACCCTCTGTTTCTCTCTCCCCCCAGCCTTCTTTTGAAATGAGATGAAAAGCATTAAACCATACCAAGTTTCTGACCTTTGAAGTACTGAGAGTGAAAACTGTAAAACTATAGATACGGTTCTGTAAGATACTCCAAGAAATTCCTCTCTTTCTTGAGTATCGGAAAGATTCAGAAAAGTAAGAAGGTAATAAGAGCCTGGTGAATCAGGCCAGTGGCCCATCAAGTCCAGCATCCTTGGGAAAGCTGTGGGTTTTAAGTGAAAAGCTTGGATGTCTAAAATTATGTTGCAGTTTGTTTGAGGCATCCTCAGTCGGGGTTGCAATCAACAGTGCTTTCTTCCAACTAAACCTGCTGACTTCCAAGTCTGCAGGATAATGGCTATGGTTCAGCGTAGCAAGTCACCCAAACTAATGGTTTAGTTCTCCAGGATAAACGGTAAGCTTTAAACCATAAAACAAACCTTGGTTACAGCTTGTGGTTAGCTAAACCACAAGCCTAGGTTCAGACTTTGCTTCACTCAGTGCAGCAGCAAAATAATCAAGGAGAAGCAAAGTGGCTGTGATCCCTTTCCTCCAGAAACCAACATGCTCATCTGTCCATGCTAAGCCATGGTTTGGCTCCCAGGTTGGTGTATGGTCTGTCCAAATATTTTGGTTCAAAGACCATGCTTTCCAAGGAAGGTCAGACCTGTAGCTTCAAGGAAAGTGATGAAAAGCCAAGTGATATACCGTAGATGCTCCTATAAACTTGCCCAAAGCTATCACTAGAAATGTGTTTGTGTGAGTGAACCACTAAGGTCGGGATAAAAAAAGGTGGGAAAGGCCAGCACAAAGTAGCCTAACAATATTGAGGAAAACAACAACACATTGATTTATATATAGGGTTGGGGGGGGGGGTGCGTGTGTGTGTTGTATTTATCCATCGCTCTGAGCGGAGGAAGTTATGTTTCAACCTCACTGACACTGTATCCAAAGAGAGTTTGTCTGTACTATGAATTGCAAGGCTTTAAAAAAATGTGTCTCCCAATGTCAAGTAACATTTTTAAAGAGGATCTTTCTTAGATTAGTTTTAGACTTAATTTGTGTGTCTGTGCTGTTATAGGAGGTTGTGAAACCACACTCAATACACAGACAGGACAATGTGATTCCTACTTCCTTGTTTACTTAGTACATTTTGCTACATTCAAGGGGGTGGAGACACCAGACCATTTTTAAAAGAATGTTGGAAAATAAGAGGCCTATTACCTTTACATTTTATCACTTGTTTGCTCTTTGGTGTTTGGCAAGACAAATAGAATTGCACACTGTGAGTGGCTCAGAATGAAACCTCCATATCAATCATCCACCTGGCTCTACATAAATTCTGTAGGGCATTCAGGACATTTTGCTGTCTATGAATATTTAAGAACAGAAGAATCCCTAAGAGCTTCCTGAAGGATTAAGGCAGGAAAGTGGGACTTCTTTTGTAGCTGCTTGCCAAGATGCCTCTGCTATTACAGCTCCTCAGTGTAGACCTGCCTCTTAAAGCAACGCGAGGAAGAAGCTCCATGGAATATTGCTAGCTCCTTTGATCACACACTCCTTGGGAAGTAATGAGATTAGCAGTCTACTCCTTGTGTATGTCTACTGAAAAAGTGGCCCTATTGAGTTCAATGGGACTGACTCTCAAGTAAGTATGTCTATAAGACTGCAGCCTTCCTATATCAATGTTGTATGAGCTACACAGAGAACAGAGAACCCCTAAGTTAACTTGGAGTTAATCAGGCTGTGTACACACTAAACCTTTAAAGTACATTCAAAGCAGTTTGCTACCTTATTTTAGGTCGGGATTAAAACCATGCCTTCGAAAATGGGTTTGTTTTTTCATACCCTCCAACATTTCTCCGATGAAAATAGGGACATCCCATTCCATAATGATAATTTTACTATTTATACCCCACGCATCTTACTGGGTTGCCCCAGCCTCTCTGAGCATCTTCCAACCTATATATAAAAAATGATAAAACATTAAGCATTTAAAAAAACCCAACCACTTCTCTGTACAGGATTGCCTTCTGATGGCTTGAAGGTCTGATAATCCCATATCCTCCAACATTTCTCCAATGAAAATAGGTACATCCTAAGGAAACGTTGGGCATTCTGGGATCAAATCAGAAACTGGGATGTCTTCTCTAAATCAGGGATGTCCTGGAAAATGGGGACACTTGGAGGGCCTGTGTTTTCATAGGGTGTTTTTTTTTTCTTTGCAATTTGAAAGCTCATACAATGTGCTGTGAACAAGAGTGAAGGAATTATTTTACAATCATTGCAAATGTTTGCTGTAATGCACCAATACGGCTGTCTACTTTGGATGCAAAATTTGTGATATGCACTAATAGGGAATTATATGAAACAAAATGTTTAGCATGTTTATCAATGTCTCCCTGGCTCCTCACATGACTCGTTGAAGATAGGCCTGAAGTAATTGGTTTGAGAGTTGTAGGCATTTGTGTTCAAACTTCATAATTTGTTAAGTGACAAAATATTTTTCTTTATTAGCAAATCTATTAAATGGGCCTCGGCTAGTATCCGTGCAGTACATCTGTTGTTGTAATGGATATGAATTTCCTGAGCTATTCTCTCATTCCGTGAAGTACGAATAAAACAAGCCCAGCCCATTAACAAGGACTAAGCAAATGATCGTACTCTATCATTTTCAAAGGAACTGATGGAATGTGAAATGAGTTTCCTGGCAGTAAAACTGTATAGAACTATAGAAACAGAAGACAGATAGACCGATAGAAAGACAGACAATTAGCACAACTACACCGAGTTAAAGCTGAGCCAAAATTTCTCAATTCATTTTTCCGAGAAATTTTCTGAGATTTCTTTTAATTTTTCTCATCCCTCCAAAAGCAGCACTACTTTGTTGAATTTCCTCAGAATATATTGTAGTTGCTACACATCCATTTCTGCTCTTCCACCACCATTCCTTCCAGCCACCCTTCAGTCATGGAGTTGCCTCGGTTTTTCAATATAGGATTGCTTGTCTCTCCCATCCTTTCTTGCCTTCATGAACTCAAGGCAGTTCACTGCAGTTTTCAAAGAAGAAAGAAGCAAATGGATCAACTAAGCAGTGAAAGGAGAGATGGATAAAGACCCTGTGTGTGTGTGTGTGTGTGTGTGTGTGTGTGTGTGTGTGTAAAGCACAATCCTTTCTTCGGAATGTATTCATGTGTCTAGCTACTTATTCAAATGTATATCCCATGTAAGAAAAGTCCTACTAGATCAGGCCAAATGTCCATCTATTCCAGCATCCAGGATCTTCAGATGCCATGGTATTTAACTCTGAGTAGGCTTGCTAAGATGTACAGTCATACCTCGGGTTGAATGTGCTTTGGGTTGAACGCATTCGAGTTGCGCTCTGTGGCAACCCGGAAGTAATGGAGCGCGTTACTTCTGGGTTTTGCCGCTCGCACATGCGCAGATGCTCAAAATGACATCATGCACACGCGTGGAAGCGGCAAAACGCAACCCGCACATGCACAGACGTGCCGTCGCTTGTTACATTCACTTCAGGATGGGAACGGGGCTCCAGAACGGATCCCATTTGCATTCCGAAGTAATACTGTACAAGACTGAATCAGATAAGTGCTGGAGATGCAAAGAAGTGGAAGGAACGTTCTTTTATATGTGGTGGACTTGCAAAAGGGTAAAAGAATATTGAGAAATGATCCATAATGAATTGGGGAAAAAATGTTTAAAAGTACTTCCCCCCAAAAAACCCCCAGAGTCCTTTCTGCTGGGGATAACTCAGACTGAAATTTCCAGGAGTCAAAAAAAGGTTATTTATGTATGCTATTACTGTGGCCCATGCTTTGTTAGCCCAAAAATGGAAAACACAGCAGAACAGAAATATTTACTTATTGTGTTTTTATCCCAGCTTTTCCTCCAAGGGGCTCAAGGCTGGTGCCCGTGGTTGTCCTCCCCATTTTATCCTCACAACAACCCTGTGAGGTAGGTTAGGCTGAGAGGCAGTGACTGGCCCAAGGTCACCCATTGGGATTCAAACCCTGATCTCCCAAGTCGTAGTCCAACAATATAGCTATGGCACCACACAGTAGGGCTCGGCTGAGGCCTGGACTTAGCTGAGGCCTGAAACAAATTGAGAGGAATCCAGGCATGGGTTGAGTTTAATTGTGACAGTTGTAGATTGCCATGGGTTGGACTGAATGGCCCTGAGTAGTTCAGGACATTAGGGGAAAGAGACAGGTGGAAAAACCCACAAAAATGCCAGCACCTACCTGACTGCTGGCTGCATCTTCCCGAACAAAGGTCAGAGCTCAGCACCACCCTACTCTCCTGACTCCCCAACCCTGAAACACCATTCCACTCAACAGACACATTGATCATGCAGGATGAATCTTCACAAGCACCCCCACCTCTGAACTAATTTCAGAATGGGTGTGAGGTGGGTGATCTTTTTATATCCAAAAATCAGTCAGAAGGTGAATTATTTCAGGAGTTGTACTTGGGCCTTTAATACTGGAATGAATAAGCTAATGAGATATTTGTGGAGAACTGTAATCAAAATTTAATAAAGGGCGGGGAGGAACATAAGACATTCTAGCACATAGTAGGACATGGCTTCTGAGTGATGGGGAAATTATTTATTTTCACAACGTCATATTCGATGTTCAGTGTCCAAAATATCATCTGCCAGGTGTAAATATGAGATGATTCTGTAAATCCCCGCTATTCTCTGTTCCAAATTTCAAGCCTCGCAATGCCTTTTACTTTTTGGTAATGCTATGTAAAATAAATGTATGAAAAAGCTTTCTGAGTTTTCATGTTGAAGGTGTGAAATTAGTTTTTGTATATCAGAGCATGTTTCTGATTGTTGGGGATTTGGAATATCAAGCAGCTTAACCATTGATGGCATAATTACTTCTGTTCTATTGTAGTGATGATAAAGAAATTCATATAGTAAAAAGCAGGGGGAAATAGATTGGTTATAGAATCTGCCATGTAAAATTCAACAGTGTTCTTTTTTAAAACAAAAACCAAAAACCAGAGTGTTTGGTACTAAGAGCATTTGACAGAAATCCTTCTCGAAGGCACTGAATAGGTTTGTCATTCCATTCGTTCCTACTAATTTCCCCTCTGAGGCTCCTTTACGTCGCAGTTATCACAAATTCTCTATAATAACAAGATCATTTTGTTTACAAAAGCATAATCTTGCCAAACATTTGCATCACTAATGTAATTAAGTACTTGCGAATATGATTATGAGCACTACCTAATCTGAGGTTTAAGATTTTGCATTTCTGTGCAAGGGATAATTTTTTTTTTCTGTCCCCCAATTTTAAGCAAATGCTTCAGGGTTCTATGACAGAGAGAGAGAAAAAGAGAGAGCAGCTTGGCTGACATTGCTGCATTCAGAGTGGTTGAGCATTCTAAACTGAAGGGAATTATTTCACTAGACAAACCGACAGACAAACAAATAAATAATAAACTTGCCATCAATTTACATTTCAAAAAAAGGGGGAAATGCGAAACATAGGCAGAACCCAAGTTGCACTATGGAGCAATCTCTTATTGCTTATAGTATAGTCTGTATGAAATAGAAAAGCAACTATTTGGAATGGATTAGAAGCTTGACTTTGCTGCTGCTGCCTGTCTACCCACTATCTGCTGCTTGAGGCTATTGCCTCAGTTTGTCAAATTATAAGGCTGGCCCTACTCACAACGATCTTCTGAATTAGGTTCGGTTGATGGACTGGGCCAAAAACCATACAGTGAACAACATGGCTGAACAGGGGTTTGAACTTGGGTTTCCAAGTGGATTGTGGGGTGGAGGGGGTTCTTGTTGGCTGCCTTTGCTTTTTGCATCTTATAAAACTTCCTTAAACTCTAAAATCCTATCTTATTTGGAGACTGCAGAGTTGAGCGCCTTTTTTCAGTATATATTAAGAGTACTCCAGAAAGGGAAGACCAGAATTCTTGACCTATATACTTCACCAGACACTTAGCATACTTGACAGAAACTAAAGCCACCCTGAGTGCCATATAGTACTAAGTAGTCATCGTAATTGTGTTATTAAGGACTTCCCACTTCCTCCAATATTGAGGTTAAATGTTTTTTCCCCCACTGTGTGAACTGCCAGCCCCCAAGGACCACAAATCCTACTTCCATCAGGGACTCAGGAGTTCTTGACTGTGAACTTTCAAGTGCAGTTGATTCCAGCAGAGCTGCAGTCAACACTAGCTTCAAATCCTGGCTTCAAATTAGGGCAGGGTTCAGCTCCACTAGGGAGCTCTGGCTTAGCACTACAGTGGTACCTCGGGTTACAGACGCTTCAGGTTACAGACACTTCAGGTTACAGACTCCGCTAACCCAGAAATAGTACCTCAGGTTAAGAACTTTGCTTCAGGATGAGAACAGAAATCGCGTGGCTGCGGTGCAGCGGCAGCGAGAGGCCCCATTAGCTAAAGTGGTGTCTCAGGTTAAGAACAGTTTCAGGTTAAGAATGGACCTCCAGAACGAATTAAGTTCTTAACCCAAGGTACCACTGTAATGCCATTTGGTGCGAGAAGACATGGAAGAAGAAGAAGAAGCGTTTGGATTTGATATCCCGCTTTATCACTACCCTAAAAAGTCTCAAAGTGGCTAACATTCTCCTTTCCCTTCCTCCCCCACAACAAACACTCTGTGAGGTGAGTGGGGTTGAGAGACTTAAGAGAAGTGTGACTAGCCCAAGGTCACCCGGCAGCTGCATGTGGAGGAGTGGAGACACGAACCCAGTTCACCAGATTACGAGTCTACCGCTCTTAACCACTACACCACACTGGAATGATACCTCTGTGTTTGAAGGAGCAACTGGGAGTTGCTTATTCCCAATTTAAGCTTCCCGATTGTTCCTTTGCAGCTGTGTTTCACCTGGCCTGCACCTGACACCAGGTGTGGGGAAAATTTGCCTCTTTTTTTGAAATAATATGGTACGGATTTATTTTCTGCATTTATTGACATTGTGGTTTTTTAATTGTTCTCCCCATGTTTTCCAAACTCTTACATTTATTGTTCATTCCAGAAATGCAATGAGCCATTCGGGGCACAATTTTGTGGGGAACTGGTATACAATAAACAGGCAATGTTGCTGAGGTGGATGTGACTTTGGGAAAATGGCCTCCTGGAATAAATGAGGACCTCCTGCTGGGGCTGAAGTTTCCCTGTATTGGGATCTGAATGTAGGCAAAGGTGCTCCTAATACTGACTGCCTTCCCTAAAGAAGCTCACCTGATGCCAACTTTCATATCTTTCTGACGCTGGGCTAAAGCTTTCTTATTTGCACTGACATGTTTTATAGATGCTTGTAGCTGTGATTTGATGGCCTTTTCTGAACTTTACTGACTCTTCTGATTATATGGCTGTTGCAGTTTTGTATTGCTCTTTTATTGAGTTTTATTGCACTTGGGGTTTTTATATTATTATTTTGAATTGTATGCTGACCCAGAACTCTTGTACCAAAAGGCCATAAATAAGTATATTAGTAAGTAAAAAAGGAATGGCTTCAAGACCTATCGTTGGCGTTTGTAGAAACAAAGGTAGTGGAGATCTTGCTTACTGAAGCGCTATCTGTGAAACCTAGCTTCCTGGGTTTAAAAAATAAAATAAAATAAACCTTTAGGCTTAAATCATATTAATGTAAAAGCATGCTTCTTGGTCCATTAAAGCTTAAATTGTGCAGATTGATATATTTTTCTCCTTCCACTAGTCTTCTTTAGTAGGTAATAATTTCTTAAGAAGATAATATTTAAAAAAAAAAAAAAACCAGTGCACTTTGAGATATGTTTTTAAAAATACGTCCGCAACAAATGTGCCTTGGGGTGTAGGCACATTTGGTTTCTTCTGTTTCGAATATTAAATTCATTTCTCCACATGAAAATCCATCAGCATTTCAATGTGAATTTCATAATACATAACAGTTTTATGCATTTTTATGCATTTTATGCATTTTTGCCTAAAATACATTTTGGCAAAGGGCATTTCCCAAATAGAATGCATTTTGTATGTTCATTTAACCCATGTAGACTTCTTTATATGCACATTACCCTAAGATCATATAAGCATATGTAGTACATATTTGCATACATTACTTGAAATATGGACAAGTGTGGATTTCGAAGGACAGCTGAATTTCAGTTTGTGTATTGGTTCGGAAAGTGTGGATTTGGTAAGTTCACCTTTAGATGTGAATGGAAACAATTTTCTCCCCCATATCTACCTGTGGCTACTCTGTCAAATGACAGGGCCAGTCCTGGAAAAACAACACACACAGATGTTCCCATAAAATCACATGCAGTCTTTGTTGGGTAGCAGTTAGATTGTTGGACTAAGACACAACAGACTGAGATTCTAGTGGCCATGAAGCTTGCTGGGTGACCTTGAGCCAGTCACTGTCTTTCAGCCTTAACCTACCTCACAGGTTGTTAGGATGAAATGGGAAGAGGGGAGAACCACAGGTGCCACCTTGAGCTCATTGAAAGGAAAGGTGGGCTATCAAGTCCAGATGAAACAAAACATCACTTTGAAATGCAGTTGTAATTGTAAAAGCTTGTTCCTCTGATATGCGCTGGGTCTGTATGTATTTTGAAAACCAGAGGATTGTCTCTCTTTTCCCTCTTTTGCCCCTCTTTCCCCATCACTTCTGTTTGGGGGAGATTCCTCTGTCTGTGCCACTAGATAACCATGCTATATTTTAAAAGAGCTCATCATTTATATAGAAAGACAAGAGTTGAAATGAAAAGGTGCAGAAGAAAACAGCACTCATAAAATTGTGGGGTGGGGGGGAGCAAAGTGCTAGATAGCAGCAAGATGACATAACATCTATCAGTAAAATGAAACAGCTGTCTTGGGCAACAAAGATAAAGAGCAAATGCCTTCAGAATGGAAGAAACTCTGAGCCACCAGATAATGATTGAAACTTAAAACACCCTCTTTGTAAAGAGAGCAAATTGAATGTTGAGCATTAAGCTGCTGCTGTGTGTGTCCAGACCAACAAGATTGTTCCTCTTTCTATTTTTTTTTAAATGATATTATTAAGAATTTTAGAATTACAAAAAGAAAAACAAAGAGAAAAAGAGAGAGAAAAAACAAAAGAAAAACAAACCACAATCGAACAATACAAATTGATAAAAATCAAAATCAAAAAATAACACGACACAATCAAAAAACAAAAATATGCCACAAACATTTAAAAACAAATCCAATATTCTCAAATCCTTAACTGTCATTACCTTCTTTCTTTGACCTCCTCACTTTTTTTGTATCCTAGTTATTAATTGTCACAGCAAATCCTTTCCATATTTCATAATATTCTGTCATTACATTACCTTAATCTATTTTAATCTTATCTTACTATAAAAGACCTTAAAACTTAAAACTTAAATCTTATTTATACCAATTTCTCCTAACCATAATATTCTCACATAATTCTTTAAACATTTTTGCTAAAGCTAAAAACAGTGTTTTTGACCCTTCTCGACAAATCAGCCCCTTTTCCATAGTCCACACTAAACTCCATGTGGTATTTAAAAACATGTTTCAAAGTCCCTCCAGAATTAAGAGCCCCCACAACCCCAAACATCTCACGGCTCATTGCCAGACTTGAAAAGTCCAAACATCCCTGCATAGGGGGGTCTATCCAACCCCCCATTTCCAAACCAAACCAAACTTTATCTTTCCAAATCTGGCTTTTTCCAAGTTCATTCGTCAAATCCAAGAACTCATGTTCCTGCTGGGCCACAGCTCCCTCCATCTCTGGCGCCCAAGGTTCAGCAACATCCTCTTCCCTCATCTGTTCTGTCAGAGAACACTCCTGATTTGATTCCTGGGTGGGCTCTAGATAGTTTCCCACTACCTGTCCAAAATTTCTGATCGCAACAGTCATCAAGTCCGTCTTCTCATGTAGCTGTTCCAGTAGGGCACTTGTTTTACAGAAAGCACGCAGCAGAGCTTCTGAATACATTGTTCTGCAAGGTCAGAAGTCTATTCCCACGATCATAATCTGTTGCAGCTGCAAGCTCCCCGGTTCAGAATTGGTAACAGTTTCACAGGCTCCCTCTAGGGGAAGAGCTTCTATTTGTTCTTTTCTTTTAAGGGCAGATCTAACAACAAAGTTTCCTTTTTCAGATATTTTGTCAATATTTGTTCCTTTAAAATGCGAAGGGGAACAATCGAATCACTATGTTTCTCTTCTTTTAACTATCTGTCAAAGACGTTTGTCTCTGGTCAATGAGCTTCCCGAAGAACGTCAGTCCCGACACCCCGCTCCAGGATCAAGACGGTGGATAGTTACTTTGTGTTACACTCTCTTCTGCAGGTTTAAACAGTCCGGAAAAAATCCCCCCTCTTCTCCTGCTTCCGAAGGGGGTTCAACAATTTTAAATGATGAAAGTTAATCCTTTACAGGCGATTTTCTGAACTCTAGTTTGCCATGTCTTTGCTTTAATCTATCTACAAGAAACGGAAGGCTGACTTCCTGTTTAGACCTTCCCGTTTCAGTGCCAAATTGAGGTAAATTTCTTAGTCCAATTTTCCTTTCCACTCGCAAATCATTATTTGAAGTCCAATTGTCCAAAATTTAAGTACTCACGGGCAGTTGTTTTGAAAGCCAAATTGTCCCAGGAAAAAGGCAGCGCTCTCCGGCAACGGCTGTGCGGCTTCGCTCCACAGAAGAAGCAGTTGACTCTCAGCACCGCGCCACTTCCCCCTCTTCACTCCGGAGCCCATTAGTGGGTTCCTTTGCGGGTTGGGGGGGCGCTAAAGGTGCCCGCCAAGTCCCATGGTCACAGGCTTCATCCGCCTGTGATTTTTGAAAGGGTCCCCACTTCACCATAGCGGGAAAGACCCGTTTCCCGTGGAGCTGGTCCCTCCAGATCAGAGGGAGTCCGCGATTACCGATGGCGCCACCCCGGAAGTCCAAGATTGTTCCTCTTTCTACTGTTAACTATAGTACAAGGACAGCATGCCAGTTTATGTGCCCCATGCTGGGATTTGTCACTGCTTGTACCCTATTGTATTTTACAGAGACACACACACACACACACACACACACACTTTAAAGTCATTATAGAGGTCTGATTGGCTGGGATAGATGCTTCTGTCATCTTGGTAATGCAGGACTGAATTTAGGGGTGAGTGATATAGGAGATCACTCAACAGCTGGAATAAATACTGCAAGCAACTCATATTTACTCGTAGCACAACAGTTCTATGCATGTCTGCTGAAAAGTTTGTCCCAATGAGCTCATAAAAAGGCCATAGAATATTGCAACCAGAATATGGCCATTATTGTGTTGTCCTTAAAAAATAAATAAATACAAAAATATTTCCAACAAGCAACCAAGCAAAATCAGTCAATGTTGTTATTTGATTTTTTTCCATTTTGTTTTTATTATTATATTAAAGCAATAAGGTGTAAACATTTTTTGTGTTTTTTAAATGGATTTTATTTTTCCAAACGTAATACAAAAAGGAGAGAAATATTGTCCGCTGATATTAACAAAGAGAGTAGAGCTGTGTGTCATCAACATATTGCTCATAACATACTACACAGCTCCAGATGAACCCATCCAGCTGTTCCATGTAGATCTTAAACAGCATGGGGGGTAGAATTGAACCCTGAGGAACCCCACATTGAAGGCTCCACAGGGCCAAATAGCACTCGCCAAGCATCACCCTCTGGAAATGGCCATCCAATTAGGACAGAAACCTACTTAATACAATAGTTACAATTGTGTAACATTTCATAACATGTAAATATACATATTGGTTTAGTGTTTAAGCATAAAACTCTATGGCTATGTGCATAGGTGGCTCTTGGGTAATTCACAAAATACAGAGTCCATTCATAAAACACAGTGTTCATTCATAAAGTAGTAACATAAATATCCATTGCTACATATTGAGTGTATATTTCAGCGGTTCAACATACACGTTTATGACCATGCTGTAGTGTAGTGCTTAGGCGACTGTGAATAAAAGGTGGCTGGGCTCATTGTCTCGGGGTTTGGGGGGGGGAAGACGTGACAAAACTGTTACGATATGAATGCAACGCAGCTGCAAACCAGCTCGATGTTTACATCACATGATGTGGCTAGCTGTGGGAAAGAATCTTCCCGGAAGTTCACAGGCTTCACAAAGATTTGTGCAGTGTGTAATATGAGACCTTCCTGTTGCGTATGTGAAGGAAGTCTTTGTCACTTGCTTGCTGAACACTGAACTGTTCGGACATGTTTTTTTGTAGAGTTGCACAGTCAGAAAATAAACAAGATGTAAAAGGCTTTTTGACTATCTCCTTTGTCTTGCCGGTATTCAAGGAGGGAGGGGGTGTGCATTTTCCACGCTGGGAGATGTCGCCTATCGAGATCTACCCTGGACTTGCGGGGATTGCAGCCAGGGAGGTCACCGGTAAACAAGCCGGGAGCCTGGGAGAATTGCCAGCCTCTCCCGAGAAGGCTTGTTTTCCAACAAAAACTGATTTCCAATAAGTGCCCCCCTTCATTTCCATAACAAGCCCTTGAGTCTGTACTCTGAATGGTGACACCAGGGACCTAGAAGGTGCAGGGCTTGTCAGTCCAACCCCTGCACAGTCTCATCAGGGCTGACCTTAAGGCAATTGGAGCAATTTGGCCAAATTGGGCACTGCAGGCCGCTCCTAAGGGGCCCCCTGCACCAGGGCAATCTAGATGGGTTTTATTTATATCTATAAGATTTTGCAGACTTTGGCTGTGAACTGGGGCCCTACCAAAAAAAAAAAAAAAAAAAATCAAGTTGCACCCCACTGCTTCAGATTGGGCCCCACTGGCTAGCCCTGCGTCTAGAAGTTGCGGGGCCCAAGTTGCCCTGCCCTCGCATGAAGTCTTGGGTTTGCAATTTTGGGAGAGGGGAGACTGCCCTCTGGGGAGTGGGAGGGCTGGTGAGGCCCCCTAGATTTGGAGGCCCTAGGCTTCAGCCTACTTAGCCTATACATAAATCCAGCACTAATCACAGAGTAAGAGAATGGTATCATAGCTCAGAGACAAAGTATAGGCCCCAGGTTAAATCCCCAGCATCTCCAGGTAGGGCTGGGAGAGACTCTTGCCTAAAATCCTTGAAAGCCACTGCCACTCAGTGCTTCTTCTTCTTCTTTGGCTATCACTCATAGCCACGTAAGACTGTCTTCCATGAACACAGTTTTAACAGTGAGTCCGTAAGTGACTGTGGAGGCCAATTCTGGATCCACATGTCCTTCCACAGTGGGGACCTAGATTTCTGGGTGGGAGTTGATAGTTGATCACAATGAAGGTTTGCCAAGCGTGCCTTCCTCTTAGCACGTTTCTCCCTTTCATCCTGAGTTTGAGCGTCTTCAAAGCCCATGACACCTTTGGTAAAGGCGGTTCTCCAATTGGAGCGCTCACGGGCCAGTGTTTCCCAGTTGTTGGTGTTTATACTACATTTTTAAGATTTGCTTTGAGAGAGTCTTTAAACCTCTTTTGTTGACCACCAGCATTAGGATTTCCATTTTTAAGTTTGGAATAGAGTAGTTGCTTTGGAAGATGATAATCAGGCACAACATGACCAGTCCAACGAAGTTGATGTTGAAGAATCATTGCTTCCACACTGGTGATCTTTGCTTCTTCCAGTACACTGGCATTAGTTCGCCCGTCTTCCCAAGTGATGTGTAAAAATTTTCAGAGACACCATTGATGGAATCTTTCGAGGAGTTGGAGATGGCATTTATAAGTGGTCCATGTTTCACAAGCATACAGTAAGGTTGGTAGTACAGTGCTGAGCTAGGTGGACAAATCATATTAGTCAGTATATAGCAGCTTATTTTGTTCCTTGTTGTGTTCTTGGGATGCTTGTATTCTTTCCTTCCCACATCAGTAGATCAGTGCTACCAGACAGTTGATCCTAGTGGTGCATTCATGGTGTAGGAATATATTGCATGAAGTCCAAGTCCTGGTCTGGATACAAGATCTGTGTCTTCTACAACTCTTCCCCAAGTTAAACAGAGAAAACCGCTGCATGCATGGCAGAGATATCTCTTCATTGTTATCTGGTTTTTGGGCAGATTACCCATGCAGGACTGGGCACATATATTTAGGGACTTGAAATGCTTTGGAGATGGAATTACTGAAATTCCAATTAAGTCAAAATTAGTGTCAGCTCCCTGAAAGATCCCCTTTAAATTAAGTAAGCGAACAAGAATTAATGTATTGTAGCCAGGATGAAAATATAATTTTAAATGCACTGCAGCAGATGAAGCAAAATAATCATATTTCAAACATTATGTCATTAAAGTTGATCAGCATGATTAGATTTGATTGGGTAAGAAATGGCCAAACATGGCAAGTAATATATCTGTTCAAATAAATAGCTAAGAAATCTTTATATTTCTTAAATGGATGCTATGTACACACAAACGAGATTCACAAAAAATGCCCTGCTGTCATGATGACAGGTCCTTACTGCACATCACTCCTAAAGTCAAAGCAAAATCAGTTTAGATGCCACAAGCTTTGATATGATAGCACTGGCTCAATGCATTTTCCATGTCAGTTCTGATTGGGTTCTTTTTACAAACTGAACCATTTCTGCACAGGGATGAAAGAAGGCATCCAATTTCATTCTGCCCTGTGCTCGCCACATTTAGCACTGTTTCTGTTCCACTGCAGTTCAGCTTCTGATACAAACTACATTATTTGTTTCATTGTCTGGAATTTACATAATTAATTACGTACATTTTCATTACGTTATTCCACACCATTTCAATGCAAATGAATCCCAATGCAAATTTAGACTAAGCAATTGAGGCCTTTAATATTATTCTTTCAAATAAAGCTGTCACTCATCTGTTGTGCAAGATCCGTTTATTTATTTATTGGGTTTACATACTGCCTTTCTGGCAAGGCAGCCATGGCAGTTTGCAGTTGCCTAGTCTCTGTGTCCATCACAACCTCAGTCCTGCTATTTGAATTCTCTTGTACTTGATTTGAATAAATGGCGCAGTTTAGAGTTTGGGGCATTTTATCTATCATATCATATCCCCTGAGCGCATATATATAATAACTAAAACAAGTAAAACGGGGGGGGGGGGGGACATGTACAGCATAAATATATCACAAGGATAAAAAGAGGGGAAAGTCCACATTTACACTTGACTCGAAAGCTCTTTGAAAACCAGTAGTGTGTGTCATTCCTCCCCGCTACCATAATGGTGGCACTACCACAAAGAAGGAGCTACTGTAGATCACAGCTGGTGCAGCTGTGGCACACCAGATGTCAGGCTACAGATCCCATCATCCCTGACCACTGGACATGCTGGTTGGGGGTGGCCAACATCTGGAAAGCCTCTGAAACCTCATTACTAGATTTTATGGTTGCTTGTCATACTTCTGACATTGGGTCCCTTGCACCCTCCCCTCAATTCACAGGGTGGGGTTGGGGAAGTAAGCAAAGACATCATATATCTTTGTGGTATGTGATTCTGGCTTGTTTCCGGAGAAAGAAAACTATTGGGCACAAGCCATTGCTTGTAATTTTGGGGCAGAGTTTAACCGGAACCCTAGAATAGATCAGATAAAGTAAAATATTATATTACATAAAGGTGATATTTTGTATAGCATGAATCTCCCTCATTATGAATTACCACAGGCCATTACTACTGTTCTGCATAAAATGAAGTGGAGGCCTTACAAAGGGTGCATAAAGAATAAAATTAACAATATAAGCTGCAGGAGACAAAGTCATGTAGCCACTTGCTACATGACTACATGACTTAGTACAAGACTGAAACTGAAAGTGCTGGAGGGCTAATACAGTGGTACCTCGAGTTAAGAACATAATTCATTCTGGAGGTCCATTCTTAACCTGAAACTGTTCTTAACCTGAGGTACCACTTTAGCTAATGGGGCCTCCCGCTGCTGCCGTGTCGCCGCCACACGATTTCTGTTCTCATCCTGAAGCAAAGTTCTCCCCCCCCCCCCCAGTTTCCACATTTATTCAAAACTCATCATTTTTAAAAAGCAGCATTAAAATCCAATAAATGGTGATGAAGAGGCAGAGGTAGAAAACAAAGACCACAAAGCATCTGTATGCTGGTCTTCCCATGTGTCTTTCATTAAATTTGAATCTTTGTTCTCTTGTATGCTTCAGAAACCCCCAAAATCAGAATTTGCTTCGCTGGTCTGAAATAACTGCAACAGTGCTTGTGTTGATGAGCTTTGTACATTTTTTGTTTCTTCTGGAACAGGTAGTTCATCAGCCTGATGTAAACTGAAGCAAAGTTCTTAACCCGAGGTACTATTTCTGGGTTAGTGGAGTCTGTAACCTGAAGCGTCTGTAACCCGAGGTACCACTGTACACTTCATTTGGATTAATGCAATACATTAAGTGCAGGAAGGAGTGTTGAGCCAGCCACCGCTAGGGCTAAAACAAAAAACAACAAAAACCACATTTGGAGAATATTCTGGAAACTGCTACAGGTTTCCAAACTTTGTCCTCCATTATATCAGACAAAAGTATATTTGACATCATTCGGTTTGCTAAAGTCTTTCATATCCTGAAGGACAATCCATTGTATTAATGTGTGATGTCGTGCAATTTATCATGCCGCAGGAACAATACTAATCACCCCTCTTGCTTGCATCAGCCATCACTCTTCCACTCTTAATGTATCTGAATCAATCTAAGCTCATTTATATTAATCGTGACTTGTTTGTATAGAAAAATGTCAAACAAGAGTAATATGCATAGGTGCCATGCTACAAGGCAGTGCATTATAAAAGGGAGAGGTGGCTCTATGCAACTTTAAAAGATGGGGATCTTTCAGAGCCATTTAAAAATATGTGTGCCTAACACTTGCGCTATCGAGCCTACAGGGGCATCCAGTTTGAGCCATACACATGCCTAGTCTGATTCCAGGGGGTGGGGCTTAAGGTGGAGCCTGTTGAGGACCACCCACCCTCCCTCTGGCCTCTTTACAATTCCAGCATCCATCCATCCTTCATGGCATCCATGACATCCTTCATTAGCCAGATGCCTCAGAGCCAATTTTTTCAGCTGCCTCAGAGCCGTATTTTTCGCTCTATAGAACACACCTGACCATAGGACGCACCTTGTTTTAGAGGGGGAGAACAAGAAAAAAAAAATCTCCCCCTCTCTGCTCAGTGCCCCTTCAGCGAAGTGGCAGGAGAAACGGAGCCCCTTCCATTTCTCTTCCCACTTCGCTGAAGGGGCGCTGCACAGTTTTCCCTCTCTGCTGAAGCCAGGAGAGTCTTGCTCTCCTAGCTTCAGCAAAAGGAACCTGAAGCCTCCGAAGCGCAGCGGGAGCTCCTACAGCACTCCGGAGGCTTCAGGCGGCTATCCCTGAAGCCTGGAGAGCGAGAGGGGTCGGTGCGTACCAACCCCTCTCGCTCTCCAGGCTTCATCGAAAGCAACGTGAAGCCTCCGGAGCACGGAGGGAACACTCCCTCTGCGCTTCGGAGGCTTCGCATTGCTATCGCTGAAGCCAAGGTGCCTGCATTCACTCCATAAGATGCACACACATTTCCCCTTAATTTTTGGAGGGGGAAAAGTGCATCTTATAGAGCATTATGGGCCAGGAAGCAAATTGACATCTTTTCCTTCTATTTCCCCACTGCCTACTCTGGATGGTTTCCATTGTGGTTGTTGGTTTTCTGTAGTGTTGATATAGGACATTAGTTAGGTCAGTTTGGCCACATTTGGGCAGGTAGGTGTGTGTGTGAATATGACAGGCAGAGTGAGGTAAGCATTCTTACTTACGCTTCATTGGTGAAAAGTGAGTTATAGGACCCATTGGCTGGGTAGGGATTGTCACTGAGATCAAACACAGTTGCCATTCAGAATCTTCTCCATGAGATTCGATGTTCTTTCTGTGGCATTACCCTCTCCTTCTTACAAGCATTTCAGGAAACTCCACCAAGCTAACAGTTTCTTTCCTGAGAATACTTCCAGAATTATGAAAGAGGTGGGAAAGAGCTGCGCAGGACCAAATGCCAAGGGTTACAACTTTCAAGGAGAATGAAAGAAGTCAAAAGTTATTCAGTATGTGAAACTGAAGACTACAATAGACAGAAAGACATTTTTAAAATATCAAAAAGAGATCTTTGTATAAAAATGAACAAAGGTAACACAATGCTTGGAATCAAATGGTCTGTTGCCGGCAATTGTATAGTCTGAAACTTTCAGATATTTAATCACGACAAGTTAAAGGCCTTCCTTCCTCAAATATAGAGTTTTCAATGTCAGTGTAGCTACCTCTTTTTTGATTCTGTGTTTATTCCAAATTGGCACCGCTGATACGATGCTGATGGGACTTCTGATTTTTCACAAAGACTTTATGATTAGATCTTCTTGTATCAAACAGCCATTTCCATTACTGCATGAGGTCTATTTAAGAAGACGTAGGGGGAAATAAAGAAACCATCTAGGCCACTGCTTAACAACCACCTACAGCTCCCCTATCACTTCAAGGCCATAGCATGAAGAAACAGGGGGTCCATATGGATGTTTACCTAGAATAGTCCCCGCAACCATTATCTGCTTGGTGAGTGGTCAGTAGGGAATCTACAGTGCCACAAATAACAAATTTAATCAATGTAGTCAGCTATGAGGAGGCTGCAAGCAGAGGCAATCAGTTCCTGTCTGGCATAGAAGCAGATAGCAAAATATGGAGGAAAAGAAGGAGGTGTGGGGGGGAATACATCACTATAACATTGTATTAAATTGTATCTTGAGTCTTCTTCTGGGTACGATGGCAAATTGCATTTCATTTAAAACCATCTACATTATTTACTTCTCCAAACAGAATTTGTAACAGAAATGCTGATATAATGCTAAGCAAAGATATGTAAACATGATGTTCAGTTGACAAAGAATTGCTACAGAGATGTCATATCCGCTCACCACAAGTCAGTGAAACAAAGATCTTTCACCATGCAGAGGTTTTTTTCCCTGCTGAAACCTGTTTTCCATAGTCTGACATTTCATTTTTATTTGCACACAATTTGTGTCTCACTGATTAAATAATTCCCCAGATCGCCTCAATTCTGTCATCTGCATTTGTAGCTAGGCATAACAACCAACTTGTTGTTGTTTTCTATCAATTTACATATTAAAAGCAAATGAAATAGGCTTATTCCAAAGAAAGCAACAAGTATGGTTGTGATGTTTTTTAAAAAAATAAAATCAGAGGAACTAAGCACTAATGAAAACTGTGTATTTCTGTGTTTCTCTAGGGCAAGTAAGACTTTGCTTCAAGTATCATTTAAATTTGTGGGAGTCTTTTATGCATCTAAATGCATAGCAAGACGTTATTGAGACAGTTCCAGATTTTGTGTAGTATGTGGAAACACGCACATCTCTACCTTATGCTATTAAACTGTTTTCGAGCATCAAGCTCAGAATTATCTACTCCAAGAATAATGAATGTGATGTCCTCAGGACATTGCTGAAATCCAATTTTCATCAGCCTCACCCTCCATGGCAAATCCAGGGTTCACGTGAACAGTAGTCCAACAACATTCCGGCTACCTGTGGTCTACTCTAACTGCCAACAGGCTGTCAGGCAGAAGTCTTCTAGTCCCTGATTCTTTCTTAATTAGAGATGCCAGGAATGGAACCTGGAAACTTCTGCATACAAATCATGTGTCCTTTCTGGGAAATGATATATAATGAATTGGGGGGAAAATGTTTAAAATAACGTTTATTTAAAAAAACAACCAGAGGCTTTTCTATTAGGAATTGTAGGTGCTGATATTCCAAGGGAGCAGAAAAGACTTTTAATGTATGCAGCGACAGCAGCACGGATGCTACTAGCCCAGAGATGGAAAGAAGATAACGTCCCTACCAGAGAAGAATAGCAAATTAAACTGTTGGTCTATCCTGAAATGGCAAAATTGACTGGGAAGCTCAGGAACCAAGAAGACCAAAACTTCAACAAGGAATGAGAAAAATTTATAATTTATCTTGGAGACCACTGTAAGCAGATGGAAACATTAACAGGATTGCAGTAACACTTGTAATGTAACGAGTACAATGGAGATAATGGAGTTGTAAAAAAAAAAAAACCATGGATGACTGAAAAAGATGCAGTAGAAACAGTTTAACAACAGAACCCACAAAGGGGAAGGTGGGAAGTCCAGAGATTCAGAGGAATCTTTTAATTATGGATGTGTGTTCTGGTATTATTATAATTTTATATTTGTAAAACAAAAAGGAAAACTATTTAAAAAAACAAAACAAATTATGTGTCCTACCACTGAACTATGGTCCCTTCTTGCCTATAAGAGGCGTTCCTGTGCTCTGTATGGAGTTCTTCTCTCCCCCCTTGCTCCAGCATCAGTATCAGCTTCTCTTAGTGCTGGGGTGGGGAGAGCCTCCCTTCTCAGCCTGCCAACCCAGTGCTGTGCTTTACTTGGCTCTTAGCTCATTTAGCCTACCTAAAGATTTGCAGTTATTTCCTCATAAAGTACCTGGTGCATTAGGAATCTTTTTATGAACTTGGAGGTCACAGAATACATACAGTAAAGGTACCACTGATTTTAAAAATCCCGGACAAAAGAATGGGAGGGAGACATTTTAAGTAACGGTTAATCTCTAAGTCAAAAGAAGAAGCTACAAAAATGTGTATTCTGAGATTAATAATAATAATTATTATTTATTATTTATAACCCACCCATCTGGCTGGGCTTCCCCATCCACTCTGAGCAGCTTCCAACAAAATATTAAAATACAGTAATCCATCAAACATTAAAAGCTTCCCTAAAAACATAAGAAGAACCTGCTGGATGAAGCCAATGGCCCATCTAGTCCAGCATCCTCTTTTCTCAGGGGTGGACCAGATGAAGAATTCAAGCACAAGAGTCCTCTCCCCTCTTGTGGTTTCCAGCAACTGGTATTCAAAAGTATTCCTGCTTCCGGCTTGTAGCCATCAACAGCTCTCTGCTCCATTAATTTCTCTACAGTCTCCTATGGGAGTGAGTTCCATAGTTTTAACTAAAGGAGGTAAAGGACCCCTGGACGGTTACGTTCAGTCAAAGGCGACTATGGGGTTGTGGCGCTCATTTCTCTTTTCAGGCCAAGGGAGCCGACATTTGTCCACAGACAGCTTTCCAGGTTATGTGGCCAGCATGACTAAAATGTTTCTGGTGCAACAGAATACCGTGACAGAAACCAGAATGCACAGAAACGCCATTTACCTTCCTGCTGCAGTGGTATCTATTTATCTACTTGCACTGGCATGCTTTTGAACTGCTAGGTTGGCAGGAACTGGGACAGAATAGTGGGAACTCACCCCGTCGCAGGGATTCAAACCGCCGAACTTCCGACTGGCAAGCCCAAGTGTGGTTTAGACCACAGCTCCACCCACATAGTTTTAACTTGGGTATTCTCTGTGTTTTGCGTTATTATACTCTTGGGTATTCCCTGTCTTTGTGTTATTATGATCTCACCTTTGAAAACAGATTCAAAATGTGTAAGGAGAAGGTGCTGAATAATATCAAAAGTTCTGTCCAGGGACTCTTTTCATCAGCTTCTGGAGATATGCAAGAGAGCACCACTATCATCATGAAACTAGGACAACATTTCCGCATAAGGTTACCAAATATTACCTGAAGAGTATATTATAGCCTTGTTATTAAGACGAAAAGGTATATTTCACCGTGAGCACCTCCATCTACCCTGAAAACAGCAGTCAGCCTCCCTTTAGCTTCTAAATGAGATAAGACAAAGATTCTCATACTCTCATTCTGCCCTAGAGCAAAACGACTACTGAGATGGGAAAAACTATAAATCTCTTGAAAGCCTGTAACTTTTATTTTTGCTGCAGCTGCAGATCTTTGCAGTGAAAAGCAGCTGGAACATTTCCTCCCCTCTTCCAAAGATCCTGTGCACCTGAAGGCAGAAGTTAGATCATAGTTTTAAGGGGCTTTTTATTTATTCATTTATTTACAAGAATATTTATAAAGTGCCAACTCATTAAACAAAATCATGGCCATTAAGACGTTAGAAAAATTTAAATTTGTTACTAGTCAGAGCCGTGCACATGTTGTGGTCAGTACCCCACCACCACCACAAGACTCTCCAAGCTTTTTGTGCTCTAAATGTACTATATTTATTGCTTGGGACAAGATCTCAGGGACCTCCTGTGTTCCCACCCTTCATACATTGAGCTCAAGATAGCATACATACATAGTCCTCCTCCTTATCTTCACAGTAGCTATTGCTACTATGATGGCCAAGTTGCACTGAGCCCAATGGAAGAAAGGGTGTGTGGCCTAAATGCAGCTCAAAACCAGGTGAGCAATATAGTTTCACATGCATAGGATTAATGTAAATATATATTACATATACCCTCAGATTTCCAATATCACTAATTTAAGGGAGAACACTATAACTGAAATAATAGGCCAGTGATGTAAGATTTTAAAGTATAGGAAAGGTATGCAAATACTACAAATAATTGTTGGGGGTGTCTGATTTCCAGAGCCGTTTACAAACCTATCTAGTAGCATTATTTGAAAATATGTGCTTATTAGGGAAAGGGGTGTATCCAAGAAATAATGTGTGCACACAATACTACTAAGCCCATTCCCATTTCTTGCTGGGTACTGCTTTAAGGAGATTTGAAATTAACACTGAAATAACATTAATTGTGGTGAAGATGATAGAATGTCAGCCAATGTATACTGATGGTTCTATTCGGAGGGTATGGAAGTTAATAGACATTGTAAAGTTAGGAGATATAGCTTGTTTATAATAAGGAAGACAACTGGTAAACCACCCTGTAGAGCAGACATGGGGGACCTGTTCCTTTCCAGATGTTGCTGGACTCCAGTTCCCATCATCCCTGACCATTGGCCATGTGGCTGGGGCTGATAGGAGCTGGAGTCCAGCAATTTCTATATGGCCACAGGGGCTGGACTCCAACAATGTTTGGAGGGCCACAGGTTCCCCATCCCTGCTGTAGAGCAATGGGCTCCATTTACACCATGTGTAAGCAAAAATATGGCCCCCAAAAACCTTATCTATAATTTTGTTTTCTAGAATGGGAAAAAAATAAATATAATTTGAAAGGTACAAGTAAGCATTGATTGCGCAAACATTTATATTAATAATTAAAGATGTCAATGAGGAACAAATAGCATTATTTCCTGAGGAACGCATGCTGCCCTGTGCTTAGCAGGACCAGGTTGAGGAAATCAGAAAGAATAGACAAGTTAATGTATCTTACACACAAAAAGAGCCACCGGGCCTACTTTGGTAGGAAATCAGGAAACAGCATGGGACAACCCTAAGAGTCCTGCTGACAAGTTGAAGATGGATGAGGTACGACGATTTCCCAAACTAATCAGCCGAAAGCCTAGAAATTTAGCTGAGGAAAGGATGTGGAAATAAGATCTGAAGGCTTGGGATGAGACTTTGGGCTATGTTCCTGTTTACCGCTAGACAGATCCACAAGGAAAAAAAATATGTTGATTTGCTTCCCCACCCCCTCGCCCCCAAGTGTTACAGTATTTCAAGCTGCAGCTTCACTATACTTCTAAGAGTCCATTTTCAACTTTGATGTGCAACATAATATACATTATTTCAACTGCCAAATCATCAGTCATTCTCCAGACATGTTTTGTTTCATTTATCTATCCCATCCCCCGGCTAATGGGCAAACTAGAATCCGTTGTGGAAGCATGACGCAATTTGGGTTGTGCCAGCTTTGGCTATGGGTCCAATTCACATGTCATGTTAAATGAGAGATAGGAGCCTCAAGTCTGGAGGCCAAGCAACCCCCCCCCCCCGAACTCCCCCTTTGGCCCTTCTTCCAAGGCTACATCCCCTCTCCAGCCACACATCCCTCTGCAGGACACAACACTTAGCTGCCTAGCTTGGCATCCTCCTTGAGTTTGGAAAGTGTGACTTCCAGCATATATGAAAACATAATAAAGCATTAAACATTTGAAAGCTTCCCTATACAGGACTACCTTCAAACATCTTCTGAAGGTTGTACAGTTACTTATCTCCTTGGCTCATGGAGTCGCATAACTCCATACCCTCCAACATTTCTCTGATGAAAATTGGGATAGCCTAAGGAGAAGTGGGACATTCTGGGATCAATTCAGAAACCGGGGTGGCTTCTGTAAACCCAGAACTTGGTAATAGGGACACTTGGAGGGTCTGTGAGTGTGTGTGGAAACTAACCTACTGAGCAAAGGTAAAATGCACATTCATTGCTCTGACTACTTTTGCCTCTGGGTCAACTACCAGTATAAGGCCTCCAAGAAGATTGCCCAGAAGAAAATGTATTATTATTATTATTATTATTATTATTATTAATTGAATTTTTATACTGCCCTACACCTGGGGGTCTCAGGGCAGTTTATACCCGCCCTACACCTGGGGGTCTCAGGACAGAATAAAATCAAGATCTAAAACCATACAATAACTAATAAAAACAAAAACACACCAAAAAAAAAACATTTTAAAAGGGCATAGGATGTAAATAGGATCAACCAAAGGCCTCATTAAAAAGGAACATGTTGGTCTAGCACCTAAAAGTGTATAATGAAGGCACCAGGCAAACTTCCCTGGGGAGAGCATTCCACAGATGGGGAGCCACTACAGAGAAGGCCCGTTCTTGTGTTACCACCCTCCGGACCTCTTGAGGAGGAGGCACATGAAGAAGGGCCTCAGAAGATGATCTCAGGGTCCAGGTGGAAAGAGGCGGTCCTTGAGGTATTGCGGTCCTGAGCCTTTTAATGTGAATGAGCATGCCCCTCAAAACTCCTCAGTTCACTCCTACCTTTCTCCTTCTGTTGCCATTGTAAAGAGGAAACAAACCAGAGGCTGGCTTTGTATTATATGAGGACCAGAGCATGTGGTGCGTTTCTCCCCAAACAAGCAGAAGCCATGGTTTCCTCTTGGCACACCGCTTGTGGTTTGTTTAGGGGAACTAAACCATGACTGCTGGTTCACCAGGATACAAAGCCAGCCTCTGGTTCGCTTCCTCCTTGGAAGCAAGAGCAAGGGAGGAACAAAGCTGGGTGGGGCTGAGCAGCTCGTATCAGCAGGCTGCTCCTTCACTGCTTCATAAGGTGACGTGTGGACCAGACTACAGCGAGGCAGAGAGTGCAACTCTGGTGGGAACGAGAAAGGAACTGAATTAAGGGTGCCAACTTGAATAGAATATTTGGTGGCCCCAGGTAAACCCTGTCCTGCATCACTGATCACAAGAAATCACACACACACACACACACACACACAGCATTTGAATGGCAATGCCCATCAACTGAGGGGGCAGCCCCCTAAAATATTTTATGGGTGGTTGAAGGGACCTCAGTCCCTAGAAGCTGGCTTCTATGAACTGAATCCCCCCTCTACCCAAACTCACTCCTCAAAAAAGTTCACCTCCCTCTCAAAAAAGGGCAAAGCCATAGATCAGAGGAAGAGCATTTGTCTTGCATCCAAAGGGTTCAATCTCTTGACATCTCCAGGGAGTCCCTGTTTAGAACCCTGGAATGCCACTGCCAGTCAGTGTAGACACTATTGAGCTAGGTTGACAGTTTTCTGGCTTGGTTTAAGGCAGCTTCCTATGTAATCCCCAGCTACCTTTTCCCCCAGTGGGTCTCAGGCCCCCACTTTAGAAAAACAACTGAGCTGAAGCAGCTGGGGGGGTGATGGGGCAGTTAGAGCATCGTTTCCACCTGTGCTTTCCATGCAGCCCTTTGAATAGCCCCCACTGCACCCCCTGCTTTATATGAATTTGGTGGCAACCTGACTCAACTTGACTCCCAGCTCTGCCACTGCAACATTAACCTTAGCCCTAAATTGGCCTCTCAAACGACACTCGGCTTTCTCTTTCTTTTCTTTGTCCCCCGCCCCTCACGGAAAAGTAATTTAAAACTGTTGGCAGATTCATTCTTCCTTTCTTCGTGACCTAATTCACGCTGCATCCTAATGGTACAAAAGTAAATGAATCACATTTCTATCTAATTATTGCACGCGGAGTGAGCCAGCATTTGCATTTCCCATCTAGGAGTGCACAAGGACACGCTTCAGAAAACTCTCTTCACCTCATCCTCGGTATAGGCATACATTCCCCTCTCTTTTTCTTTTCTAATTTTTAAAGCAAATAGAAGACAATCAAGTGGCAAGTCTTCTTCTGCTATTATCTCAATTTCTTCGTTTGGACACCATTTTCAGGTGTCTCTGGGCACAATCTTGCAAATGTTAGCTGGGCTTTAGATCCTATTGTAAGAAGTGTCTGATTGGTTTCATTTCTTACATAAGAACATAGGAAGCTTCCTTGCATCGAGTCAGACCATTGGCCCATCCTGCTCACTAGCAGTGACTCTCCAGAGTTTCAAACAAGGGTCTCTCCCAATCATACTCAGAGATGCTGAGTATGAGAAGCATACAAATACTACAACCGAGCTATGGCCCCTGGCTATGGCATATGTGTTTCTTAATTGGTAAATATTAAATGCTTTAAAAATGCATCAGTAGCAATCCAGGTTGTGATCCTTTCGGCATGGTTGGCAATACCAGTCAATAGAGTTAAGAATATGGTTTAACTTCCTCATTGAAATCAATAGGCGTTTAAATGCTTCAAGTGCAAACCAATGAAGCTTAAGATGTTCCATTTCCATAGCTTTTGTTCAGCACGAAAAACGCTCCATTATATTTGTCTCCAAATTGCAATCCTGATTTTAAAGTTTTCTACTCGACCGTGATTACCTGTAAACAGCAGTGTTTTATGCTGCTAGGAAAAATTCGAGCTAACGAACCTTGAAACTCTGGGTGAGGTGGAAAAATGGTCAGGTTACGGCCGGTAGTTATGAATACTTCCCAAAGAATCACATTACTCTTTGGTTTTATAACTTGTAACTCCTTAGGCCTTCTGAGAAGGGCAGGCTGAGCTTCAGGATCGTACAGTCAATGCCGCTGATTTCTGTCATGTTGAATGCATGATAAGTGACCAATACCTCATTATAGTAGCTGTGGAGGTTGGTTCATTAGGGTAAAGTCAGGCCCTGTGCCTCCAAGCTTAGTCTGGCCTCAGCTAGTCCTCACCTGCCTAACTCCTTCCTTAGGGGTGGCATTAGCTGTCAGCTGTCTCAGTGTTGCCTTTGTAGAGCATCCTTGTGGGAAGATAGGGACAAACCACATTTGTTGGCTCTACCTATTATCAGCTCTGGCTTCACTTGCTACTGGCCTTCCTGCCTTCCTCCCTGCTGGTTCCAATGGGCACCAGCCTCCACTGTACAGTGTGTTACTACTAGCAACCAGAAATTGCTTTGATTTCAATATATATAGCGGAGGAGGAGAATAAAGACATTTTAAAATAAAAGGGGAGAAAGCGGGTGGGGGTGATCAACCCCTGACTTACTGCATTGTGGGAAACAAATTAATGGCCTCTCTTTTTCAAATTATCCTTCAAGTAATGCCCATTAGTTCTCATTGTCTCAGAGGAAGAGCCTCTGTCTCAATCAGATGAATTCAAAGTAATGGTTAGAATATTGAAGAGGATAAACTGCTTTGACTTCGCAGCCCATTTGAAATTATTCATAACTTGTTAAAGTGTGCGGCCTGCCTTCAGAACCCCTCACCTTTGACTTTCGAGAAATATGATAGTTCAATCCTGCTTCGATAGGGCAATCATTCAGTTTTATAGGTCATTATATAGCCATTCTTCCAAGTCACCTTTTGAGACAAGACAGAGTTAGGAAACATATCTTTGATATAATTTCTCAGATAATATTTGACAAAAGAACCTACGCAAAATTAAACGTAATTTCTTTCCCTACCAGGCACAGATTAATTCCGTTTAAACTTCCTCCTGCCTGGCAGTCTTTTGTGCTCTCCCAGAAATACAGGGGATGTAACATGCCATTTGTTTCATTGTTTCAGATGTGATGGCTTGGAAAGGATGTATTGGCTCAATCCTAAATCAACAGAATTAAGTTTACACCTTATCACTTCCTTCTATTAAGATCAGTGAGACAGGAGGCAAAGAATTGTTCTTTTAATTAACTCCCAATGGGTGATTTTTGCTTGAAGAATAATGCAGATAGATTGTCTCTGCAGCTTGTTATCTAGGCCTAAAGGCCAAGTTTACAACCAGCAATTCTAAAGAGATCATTCGATTTAAACTTAAGTATGGTTATAACAGAAGTACTCTGAGCACTTTCCCCTAGAAAGAAAGAAAGAAAGAAAGAAAGAAAGAAAGAAAGTCAATAATACAACAATAATAAAATCTACAATGAAAAATCCAAAAATAAATAAGGCAAGGGCCAAGGCAGCAATTTTAGAGTTTAAAGTCAAGATGTCTGAAAAAAATGGTGTTAACATCTTTACAAAGTCAAAAAGAGAGACTGTTATGTCAACCAGCCTGGGCAAGGAATAGCATAACTGGGATTCCAGTACCAAGAGATCCCTAGCTTTCATTCATTCATTCATTCAATTTATTTTATTTGTATGCCACTTTTCCACAAAATACTCAAAGCTGCTTACAAAAAAAAGAGAGGGGGGTTGCATTTCAAACAAACACTACAAAAGCAATTTCATATAACACAGGAAAACAATAACATAGCAAAAAAAATTATAACATAGGAAAACAAAAATTTAATGACATACAAAAAAACAGCATTTCAATAGGCAATACAGTCATACCTTGGTTGATGAACGGCTTAGTTGCCAAACGTTTCGGCTTCCGAACGATTGAAAACTGGAAGTGAGTGTTCCGATTTTTGAACGATTTTCAGAAGCCAAATGTCTGACGCGGCTTCCAATTGGCTACAGGAAGCTCCTGCAGCCAATTGGAAGCCACACCTTGGTTTTCGAATGGTTCTGGGAGTCGAATGGACTCCCGAAACACATTCTGTTTGTCAACCAAGAGACAACTGTACTATAAACATAACAAGATTTCTTAAACAACATGCAGCATCCAATAACAAAAGTAACAAGTAACAGTTTCACCTTAGTCCTAGAAACAGGACTAGGCCTAGTCAACAGTTGTGCTTCAGACAGCAGAGGAACTAGGAAAAACACTCTCTTCAGAAAGTCTCATAGCAAAGGGTATGTGAAATATATGGGAGGAGGCCTTCCTTCAGAAAGGCAGGGCCTTAAATTATAGCTACTGCATTGTGGACCAACTGAAGCATCCAAAATGGTCTTCCAAGGCTGCCCCACTTCCGATACATTGCCATAATGCAACTTAGAGGTTGCCAAGGGAAAGATTATGGAGGCTGGATCTTAATAATCAAGGAGAGGGCACAGTCACACAAAACTAGAAAAAAAGGCATTGTTGGTCATATCACTACCTGGAAATCTAGGAGAAACATCAGATCTTAGAGAAACCCCAAGCTCACCTCATCTAGAGCAGACCATTCACCTATTCTTAATTATAGAGTCCCACAATTGATATTATCTGAGCTTTATGAGGATTTGATTTTATATCACAGGGTTTACTGACTACTCATCTGCATTGGTTTCAGTGCTGCATATACACAAATACCTGGTAATAAGATTACCGTTTGTAGTAACAAGACTTATGGCAGTACAACACCAGTGATAATTAGTCCTATTTGGTGAATTGAAGAAATCTTTTCATAAAGAAGATATTAGCATATGTTCTATAACACCAGTAGTATTAAGCCTTGTATTTCATTCAGTTCAGAGGAGAGAGGAAAATTTTGAGTGAGTTCACATTCAAAGTCAAAGACACTTTCTGGAATTGTGCTTGGAAATATACTGGGAGCCAATGCAGATCTCTCAGGACCGGTGTTATAGCAGCCACTCCCAGTCACCAGGCTAGCTGCCGCATTCTGGATTAATTGTAGTTTCCGAGTCACCTTCAAAGGTAGCCCCATGTAGAGCGCATTGCAGTAGTCCAAGCGGGAGATAACTAGAGAATGTACCACTCTGGCAAGACAGTCTGCGGGCAGGTAGGGTCTCAGCCGCATACCAGATGGAGCTGGTAGACAGCTGAACTGGACACAGAATTGACTTGCGCCTCCATGGACAGCTGTGAGTCCAAAATGACTCCCAGGCTGCGCACCTGGTCCTTCAGGGGCATAATTACCCCATTCAGGACCAGGGAGTCCTCCACACCAGCTCACCCTCTGTCCCCCAAAAACAGTATTTCTGTCTTGTCAGGATTCAACCTCAATCTGTTAGCCACCATCCATCCTCCAACCACCTCCAGACACTCACACAGGACCTTCACTGCCTTCACTGGTTCTGATTTAAAAGAGAGGTAGAGCTGGGTATCATCTGCATATTGATGAACACCCAGCCCAAACCCCCTGACGATATCTCCCAGCAGCTTCATGTAGATATTAAAAAGCATGGGGGAGAGGACAGAACCCTGAGGCACCCCATAGGTGAGAGCCCAGGGGTTTGAACACTCATCCCCCCCCCACCACTTTCTGGACACAGCCCAGGAGAAAGGAGCGGAACCACTGTATAACAGTGCCCCCAGCTCCCACCTCCTCAAGACGGTCCAGAAGGATGTTATGGTCAATGGTATCAAAAGCCGTTGAGAGATCCAGCAGAACTAGGAAACAGCTCTCACCTTTGTCCCTAGCCTACCGGGGTTCATCAACCAGCGTGACCAAGGCAGTTTCAGTCCCATGGTGAAGCCTGAATCCCGATTGGAAGGGATCCAAATGATCGACATCCTCTAGGCATGCTTGGAGTTGTTCAGCAACCACCCACTCAATCACCTTGCCCGAGAATGGAAGATTTGAGACTGGGCGATAGTTGGCCATATTGGCCGGGTCTAAAGATGTTTTTTTAAGAAGCGGTTTAATGTCCGCCTCTTTCAGTGGGCCTGGGAAGGCTCCCTCACAGAGGGAAGCATTCACCACCCCACAGAGCCCATTGCCCAGCCCTTCCCGGCTTGCTTTTATCAGCCAGGATGGGCAAGGATCAAGGAGACAGGTGATTGGTTTCACTTGTCCAAGCAGCCTGTCCACATCCTTAGAGGTAACAGATTGAAATTGATCCCGTATAACATGACTAGACAGGATTCCAGCACTCTCCCGCCCCAGCCCTGCTCCCATGGTGGAGTCAACCTCCTGAATCCGAGCGACTTTATCTGCAAAAAAACTTTGCAGAAGCATTGCAGGAGATCTTGGGGTTCCTACCAAGCCCCGATGACGAAGGTGGTTCTGATAGATTGTGAACCACCTGAAAGAGTCTCCTGCTGCTGTTTTCTGCAGATGCAACAGAGGTGGCGAAGAAGGTCCTCTTCACCGTTGCCACTTGATAGGCTCGACGTTGAGCATGCAAAACTGTATATATTAAATTATACTAGAATGCTGATGAATTTTCATGAGAACGTTTTTTTAAAATATATATATATGCATAAAGTGATGTGGAAATGTGGAGAACTCAACTTAAGATTGAGGGGGTGGGGAAGAGACAAACTGAGAAAAACCAAAACTGACAGTTTGGCACATCCTCTCCTTTGCTACTGCTGCTATAACTGTCCTCCCATGAACTGGAGTAGTTACAACATCAACAACTAACAACTACTGTAGTGTTTGATTGCATCTGCACTTCCAAAGTCACTGAGCACTACCGGTAATATTTCACTGGTGTCATAACTAGTGCCCCAGCTCGTTCTTACTGGGCTTTTCTAGAAAACTTCCACGCAAGCTCTGAATTTTTCTGAGAAATCTCCCAGATTTTTCTTTATTTTGCTTTATTTTTCTCCCCCTCTCTCTGCATATTTCCTCTGAACTATGAACTGTCAGTTTCTTCTAGTGTCCTATTTTATTTTTAACTGGTTATTAATTTCTTCTTTACCAAGAAGGGATGAAAGCAGTCAAGGTGCACAGTGCCACTGATTTTACAATATAACTCTCCAGCCTCTCCTGCTGAGTGAACAGGTTCATTCTTCTTTGCTGATGGTCCTCCTCTGATCTCACCACAGTGATGCTTCCTGGATCACAGAACAAAGCTTGTAAAGCTCTTTGTGTACTATGGAAAGAGACACATTTCCATTATTGTATTAGCAAGAGCCTAGCAGCCACGAACCTAAAGGGTTAGGAGTATATTTTCCGGGCTTCACATCTGACAGCTGTCTTTGAAATTCGCAAAATGCACGAGCCACTGATACCGTGTGAGGCTCTGCTTGCATTTTGACAATGATTACACTGTTTTGATTTGTACAGAAAGGTTTTCTTCAGCTCTTTCGGGCTCTTGGCAGTTGAGCGGAGCAGAATGAACTAGGTCTTAATCATATTTTGCTTTCATCTTTAGAATAGCGTGTGTGTGTGTGTGTGTGTGTGTGTGTATGGCAAGGGAATATCTGAGAAAAGAGACAAGGAAACAACCAGTTTTCAGGTGCATAAATGGTGCAAACAAAAGCAAAACATACTTCCCCACAAAAAACAACAACCCATGACTGAAGTTGTACCTTAATGGGCCGGCAGGGGGGAGAGAATGTTGCTAGAAGCAATTCCTGTGAATATTTTCCTTCCTCTTCATGGTAAAAACTCAATGATTTCACGGGAAGACAATCCAGGGAAATAGAATCATAGAATTGTAGAGTTGCTAGGTTCCCCAAGAGCTATTGAGTACAACCCCCTACAATGCAGGAATCAGAGTTGAAGAATCCCTGGCAGACGGTCATCCAACCTCTGTTTAAAAACCTCCAGTGATGGAGAGCCCAGCATATTCAGATGTAGTCTACTCCACACCACTCAACAGCTCTTAACATCAGAAAGCTCCTTGTAATGTTTAGTCGGAATTTCCTTTCTTGTAATTTGAATCCACTGGCTCAGGTCCTATTCTCCAGAGCAGCGGAAAACAAGCTTGCTCCACCTTGCATGTGACAGCCCTTCAGAAATTTGAAGATGGCTATCTTATCACCTCTTGGTCTTCTCTTCCCCAGGCTCCAACTCCCTCAACCATTCCTCATAATGTTTGGTTTCCAAACCCTTTATCGCTTTGGTCGCCCTCCTCTGCACACATTCCAAGACAGAGCAGGGATAGGGTGGCAATTTGACACCAAAGAAGAGGAAATACCTCACCAAAAATGAAGACAGAACACAAATTTACGTAATATGTGCCCGTGCTAATTTAGAAAGAATTGCTGTAATTGAAGCAGAAATGCAATGCATCTTACCGCAGTGGGGAAGATTGCGACCAAGTGACCCATCATATGCTACAACTCTTGTAAATAGATTCAGTATCTCTGGAACCCAAAGTCTTGGACTAGAAAAAGTGAAACACAATAAAATATTTTCAGAGATGGGTTGTGGAGATTGTTAAGTTCCTAGAAGCTCTAAATAGGTCGTCAATTTTACAATTCTTCTGCAAAACACACCACTGGAATTCGACAAAATTGCTCCAATATTAAGTGCAAAGAAAGGCTCTCTGATCCTTCAGCTTTACAAGATTTCAAAGCAATTTTGCAGGAAGAGCCTGGAGTCAGTAGGCGTAACTAGGGTTCAATTGTGTTTACCCAATCACAGAGAAGCTTTAGAAGAGTTAATGGGATAGTAGACTGAAGAAAAATATATAAATATATTCTGATTTGAAATCCAATGCAATATTTTTGTGGTGTTCCCACATACCCCACTCCACTTTTGCACATGTATATAATTTTAAAAGAGCCAGTGCTTAGAATAACACAGACTGGAATTTTCTCCCACAATGGATGCGTTTTCAGTAGGCAGTCATCTTTTTCAAAGAAGTCACATGGTCCAAACCAATTTAACCTTCAAACAAGACTCCCACTCTATGCAATATTGTATACTGTATATAATCCACCGTAACTGCCCTTCACTAGCCCTAATTGTGTCGGAAATATTTTGAACCTAATGTGCCATCAGAAAAACCACCTTTGTGGACATGAAGGCTACATTTTGCTGTCTGAATACTCTTCCTTTCAGTAGTTCTGCAAAACCAGATGGCACCTAAGACAGATACAGTAGGTCATTTATATTCCTAAGCATGGCATATATGCTATTTACTACTTTGTATCTGAAGTGCTTTCCGTAATTCAAATCCTGAGTGGTTAACTGAGACTCCCCACTTTCCATAGTCTAACGTAAATAAACACCTGGAAGTGCAGTAGCAAAGGGAGATAGGGTTAATAGGCTGAAGCTAAATTCAGATAAGAAGTTATTACAGTGGGGAAATCAAGCACTCTCGGATTGATGGAAGGCCATTGTGCCCTGCCTTCTGCCTTTCTGCTTCCCCATCACATAATTCCTCCCCAAGCTTCTAACTCACATCTGTATCTGTGGAATGAAAGGCCCCACTCATTTTGCTGTCTCGCACAGATTTCCTTTAAATGCTTTGTGTCCTCCTAATGGCCCATCCCCAGGCTATCACCTCACACAGGAGGCCAGCCTGGCTTAGTTAGCCCTTTACACATGCCAAATCCAGAGGATTAGCATTGTCTAGCACGCAGCTTAATACACATGGGTCTGACCTAATGCACGTGAGTCTAATACACAGGGGATTCAGTAAACAGCTGCAAATAAAATATTTCAAGTGTGTTTTAAGTGCAATATACAATGTGACACTAGATGGTGATGGTGAGCCTAATAGAAAATTCAATGTGTTTTTTTAAAACGCTTTTTAGAGTGATTTTTATATGTGTCTAGATTTCACCAGGGTCGGCTACTTACTGGTTTTAACACTCCGAGCACTGATTAAATTATAACTCCTACTAGACCCAGGAATTTAGCACCCACCAACTCATAACTCTTGAGAGTCCCATGGACTGCAAGAAGATCAAACCTATCCATTTTTAAGGAAATCAGCCCTGAGTGCTCACTGGAAGGACAGATCCTGAAGCTGAGACTCCAATACTTTGGCCACCTCATGAGAAGAGAAGACTCCCTGGAAAAGACCCTGATGTTGGGAAAGATGGAGGGCACAAGGAGAAGGGGACGACAGAGGACGAGATGGTTGGATAGTGTTCTCGAAGCTACCAGCATGAGTTTGACTAAACTGCGGGAGGCAGTGGAAGACAGAAGTGCCTGGCGTGCTCTGGTCCATGGGGTCACAAAGACTAAACAACAACAACTCATAACAATACTTTTGTAAGCTGTAGTCTGACTATTGCAGTGAATTCTGCTTTTTAGTTCCATGCAGGAGAAGCTACTGCCCTTGTATATGTTAGATGGAGGTATCCACCAAACATAAAAGATCTTATGTGTTCTATGTGCATAAATATCTGGGCTCACAGAGAAGTGCCTGTTTCTTTAGGGGGACTTCTAAAGCTGGTCTGACATGTTTTGCAGTTCCATTGCATGATGCAAGGATAGTGCACTGCATGATGCAATGATTGTGGCAACTAGTTCTGAGGCAGACGTCTTCAGCCGCACGATGCTTTGTTGACAACCCTAAAATAGTGGTGCCCCAAGCTGCCACTGAGATCTTCATGTTGGTGCAACATTCCCATTCCCATGGAAGTGGCTGTGCAGTGAAGACAACCCGTGCCTCTCACCCTTTACTTTGATAGCTGTTCAAGTCTTGAGTAGCATCCCTCATGAGGACACTCTTTAACGAAACACACAGATGGCCCTCCACATTTTTTCAGACACAGCGACTCTTGTGAATAACAGTGCCTCTCAGCAGTTTATGAGCGAGTTCCATGAAAATTAAAGGAATTTACATATGAATAAATGTGTGTGTGAGGACCACAGCTTTGGTGTGCCAAAGCGATTCAGCCGTACGGCTAGATTTAATAATGTGTACAAAAGCAGGTGGCACGTTTGTATGATCTGATAGCTTTATGGTTTAGCTGATAAGGAACCTGTGGTGGGACATGGGCAGGCAGAAGTCTGAAAGGGATTGCCAGGGTTACAATCTTCATTTTGGATTGCAGCTTTAGGAACCTTCTCTATTTTGTGCGCTCTGCCAATTACTGTGGGGAACTATTTCCTTTTTCTTAACATAATATCTTTGTTCTTAAAGACATTTCCATTTAAATGTGGAAGGCCGCATTAGTACATTTCTGAGGGGTGGATAATGAGATGTTTTGATGTGAGCACTGAGGCCTGTCTCCCTCCTTTGAAGCATACATACAATATGCCTGTAAAAATCACATTGTATGATTGTGTGTAATATAGCTGTGATAAGACTTCAGAGATAGAAATTCTTATCTTCCTTTATTTGATCAGCAGAGCCTAGATTGAGGTGAAAATTATGTGATAAGGAAAATACAGCGTATTTTGATTCTTCGTTTTCCGGCATGCAGCAAAAGACATCAAAAAGTCCCTTTGAGCATGGGCTCATCACTGACGCCAGCACACTGAAAGAAAAATGGGGTTAATAAAGGACTTAGGTGTTACTTTGTAAAAAAAGAGAAGATTTTGTTTTGCAGCAAAAGTGGGTGGGGGTGGAATCAAGTCGACAGGAGAGGAAAAAAACACCCTCAGACTATTTACTTGTTTGAGAGGGTTGTTGTTTTTCCAGCCTTGAACTTGATGGCAAAAGGCTTCTTGTTTTTCACAAAACTTTATTGTCTCAACAAGTCACCAGTCTGCACTGGTGCTTACCTATGCTTACCTATGCACTGGTGCTTACCTATGGTGAAATGCAAACAGGGGACACAGAAAGGGCTGAACTCCTCAATGCCTTCTTTGCCTCAGGCTTCTCCGATAAAGAAAACAATGCCTGACCTGAAGAATTTGGAGCAAATTATTCAGCAGAGGAAACACAGCCCAGAATAACTAAGGAGATAGTACAAGAATACTTGGCTAGTCTAGATGTATTCAAGTCTCCAGGGCCAGATGAACTGCATCCAAGAGTATTAAAAGAACTGGCAGATGTGATCTCAGAACCACTGGCAGTCATCTTTGAGAATTCCTGGAGAACAGGCGAAGTCCCGGCAGACTGGAGGAGGGCAAATGTTGTCCCTATTTTCAAAAAGGGGGAAAGAGAGGACCCAAATAATTACCGCCCAGTCAGTCTGACATCAATACCAGGGAAGATTCTGGAGCAGATCATTAAGCAAACAGTCTGTGAGCACCTAGAAAGGAATGCTGTGATCACCAATAGTCAGCATGGATTTCTGAAAAATAAGTCATGTCAGACTAACCTGATCTCGTTTTTTGACAGAATTACAAGCCTGGTAGATGAAGGGAACGCAGTGGATGTCATTTGACAAGGTGCCCCATGATATTCTTGTAAAGAAGCTGGTAAAATACGGTCTTGACTATGCTACCACTCAGTGGATTTGTAACTGGCTGACTGACCGAACCCAAAGGGTGCTCATCAATGGTTCCTCTTCATCCTGGAGAAGAGTGACTAGTGGGGTGCCACAGGGTTCTGTCTTGGGCCCGGTCTTATTCAACATCTTTATCAACGACTTGGATGATGGACTCAAGGGCATGCTGATCAAATTTGCAGATGACACCAAACTGGGAGGAGTGGCTAACACCCCAGAGGACAGGATCACACTTCAAAACGACCTTGACAGATTAGAGAACTGGGCAAAAACAAACAAGATGAATTTTAACAGGGAGAAATGTAAAGTATTGCACTTGGGCAAAAAAAATGAGAGGCACAAATACAAGATGGGTGACACCTGGCTTGAGAGCAGTACATGTGAAAAGGATCTAGGAGTCTTGGTTGACCACAAACTTGACATGAGCCAACAGTGTGACGCGGCAGCTAAAAAAGCCAATGCAATTCTGGGCTGCATCAATAGGAGTATAGCGTCTAGATCAAGGGAAGTAATAGTGCCACTGTATTCTGCTCTGGTCAGACCTCACCTGGAGTACTGTGTCCAGTTCTGGGCACCACAGTTCAAGAAGGACACTGACAAACTGGAACGTGTCCAGAGGAGGGCAACAAAAATGGTCAAAGGCCTAGAAATGATGCCTTATGAGGAACGGCTAAGGGAACTGGGCATGTTTAGCCTGGAGAAGAGGAGGTTAAGGGGTGATATGATAGCCATGTTCAAATATATAAAAGGATGTCACATAGAGGAGGGAGAAAGGTTGTTTTCTGCTGCTCCAGAGAAGCAGACACGGAGCAATGGATCCAAACTACAAGAAAGAAGATTCCACCTAAACATTAGGAAGAACTTCCTGACAGTAAGAGCTGTTCGACAGTGGAATTTGCTGCCAAGGAGTGTGGTGGAGTCTCCTTCTTTGGAGGTCTTTAAGCAGAGACTTGACAACCATATGTCAGGAGTGCTCTGATGGTGTTTCCTGCTTGGCAGGGGGTTGGACTCGATGGCCCTTGTGGTCTCTTCCAACTCTATGATTCTATGATTCTATGCCAGTTTACCAACAATGGCTTGTGAAGAACTGCCTACCCAGGGTATCAGGGCAGGGTTTGACATTGGTTAGCAAACCAAAGTTTAGGTTACTAAATGTGTAGAACTGTTTATACACCGTTTTGGTCATTGTTGTGTTTCAACAGGCTGCCACACCATGGACAACGTAGCTTCTCTGCGTTGCTGCATTGTGAGAATAGGGGTAGGCTCGTGAGGCTGAGCAGATGGAAGATGAAAGTGCACAAGTCGCTTTAAACCATGGTTTGCCTATTGTGGATCTAGATCTAAGCTAAAGCTTGGCCTAAATCCCTTTCCTCCCACTTTAAGTACCCAGCTCACAAGCGATTAAAGTCTCGCTGTGTATTTTACATCCATTCTTTGAGTGGATGGGCAGCAGTGCTGCTATTAGTGACCACCATTTTTATTTCCCAGATCTCACTCGGAGTGCTGTTTTATCAAGATTAAGTACACTCCTATTTCCATCAGCCCCAGCCAACATTGGATGCTATGAGTTATTGTTCAACAACATCTGGAGGACCACAGGTTCTCCATCCTTGACATAAGTGTTAGGGTGGAATTATGGATTTGTTTTAGGTTGAGGACCATACATGTGGGTGATAAACTTCCACCCAACAGGCATGATCTGGCCTATCAAGTATTTTTTCCATGTCCCACCACCAGTGACCCAACATACTACAACCACAATGCTGAACAACTCACCTCTGCTTTACCCACTGCCATTGTGGACCAGAGCTCTTCAGAAACAGGAAGGAATGCTCTGGTATATTCTTATGTTTCCTGGTCAAAGAAGACTAGAGAACTCTTTCCTGCTTCTGGAACATTTTGATGCACGGTGCAGGAGATGCTCTTTCTTCAGTGCTGCCACCAATGGTGAACCAATGGGTCACAGTGCCAGGCTAAACAATTTAAATCATTCCATGTCATCTTGAGGAACCGGAAAGGGGCTCTATGTATATATGCACATGTGTGAGTGTGCACTGTGTGCATGTTTGTACACTCTGGTATATATGGATCTTCAAGAGATTGTGGAGTAGTCCAGCTCCCTTTCTGGCCACACCCACTTTTTCACCACTCAGATGCAGGTCATTAGAGGGCACTGTGGCATTTGGAATGGGGGGGGGGGGGAGTTATCCCTACAGCATGTACCGTATTTCCATGTCCTATACAAAATGCTTTGAATGAACATTAGCTTTGTATATTATTGAAATGGTAAAATACAGTGGTACCTCAGTTTTTGAATGCAGTCCATTTCGGAAGACTGCCCTGCTTCCGCAACATTTGAAAACTGAGGCACAAAGGGCGGCCTGGATTTTCCAAAGAGAAAATTGAAAAGAAACTCAGCGGAAGCCATCCAACTTCTGAGGCACGTTTGAAAACGGAAGCATTTACTTCCAGGTTTTAGGCGTTTGAAAACCGAAATGTTTGACTTCCAATATGTTCAAAAACCGAGGTACACTGTACCCCTTTACTTGCAAGGGTGAGCAGGCTCCAGGCTTGTGAGATCTATTTCATCCCCCCATTATTATTATTTTTACAACAGCAATATCCATCAATTGAACTCTTGGTACTTGGTGAATACCTTTTTATCTTCAATGTTTCTGATTCTATGATAAATTTTAACAAAGTTTATCTCTGTTCTATCTTTTGTAACTATATTGAACACCAATCAGATACTACAGTGATAAACATGTATAAACTGTTGAAATAAACAAATATGCAGGCCAAATTGCTTCCAAGTGATCACACACACCATATACAGTATTTAAAGCACATCAAACAACCCTCAAAGAATTCTGGGAACTTTAGTTTGTCAAGAGTGATGGGAGCTTTAGCTCTGAGTGTTAAACTACAGTTCCCAGGATTCTTTGGGGTTATGTGTGATTTAAATGCATGGTGTGTGCAGGTCTGGATTAAAGCCATAGGAGGCCCTGTGCTAGGAGACCTTGGGAGGACCAAACTTATAACACCTGATCATGAGAAACATTGAAAGTAGAATGTTGCTGAAATTTTAGCATCGATAAAAAATATTGTTTATAATCTTATAACCTTTAATAAGTTTACAAAAATATGGAATTAATGAAGACATCCACACAAAACAATCATAGGGGAATCTCATATATCAGTTTCGAGCTCTTTTGGATGCAAACTTATCAATTATATCATTAAAATCAGCAAGTCCCAGTTTATTGTTTTCTATGCTTAGATAGTAAGCTCTGCTTTTTTTTCTTTAATGGCAAGAGGCTAAGGACCCACTAGATTACAAGGCTCTGGGATGCAACCTGATTAGTCCATATGTAAATCCAGCACTGGGACACGTGAGCAATGTGTGTATTACATTTCCAGTGATAAGAAACAGAAGTGCATTCACATGCGCAGAATCTCCACCTCGCGGGTGCAAATCTGGAGTGATGCCTTTTCAACGGATGTAATATTGTAAGCCGAGGGCCGTGTGTTCCTCCAAAATGTAAACGTCACATGAGAAAATACTCGTGCTCTTTCCAAGTGATGACACCCATATGCCGTTTATAGCATTGTCCCCGTTACGCCTGAAAAAATAAAACTGTAAATACACTTTTGCCATTTAAAAAAGAGAGGACTGCATGATCCTCGTAGTCCCTTCTATAAGATTCACAGGCAAGATTGAACATGGAATGCGATAGACTAGAGAACGAGGGCAGGGAGAGCTAGAGGGCCGGGCCGCCTCCACAATAACCCCGCCAACCCTCGCCGTGCGATCCCCTCCGGCTTCCGCCGCGCTGAATAGGAAAACCACGTCCCTGTGCCAGGAACCATAGCGCGGGGAAGCCCTTCGTTCCTTCCAACGCGCCTGCGCGGCTCTTTCTGCACATGCGCGGCGGCCGCCGCCCCCCCTCCCAGCGGAAGCTCTCTGCTCCTTTGCGGCGGGTCGGTTCCTGCTTTTGGTTTCGGCAGGAGGGGAACTGCATCCGGGGCGAGGCTTCGCCTATTGTCTGGGTTACGGAGGCGGCCTGTGGGACGCCGCGCAGCCTCTCCCTCTCCAGCGCGGGGTTGCCGCCTAGAGGGGAGCCTGCCGGGCTCGGGGCTGAGGGCTGCCTCCTCATGTGCCCGCGAGCGGCTGCTCGGCTCCAGTGAGTAAGTCAAGGCGCCGGCGCCCGCGAGGGCTTCCTCCCTGCCCGCTTCCCTGCGCTGGGAACCCGCGGCCGCCGGCAGCGGGGCTTTTCCCTCAGCCGCTGGCGCCCTGTGCCCGGCGGCGGGCTTCGTCCAGGGGCTGCTGCGGGGCGCCCCACCCTCCCGTGGCTTCAGTTTGTTCTGGGGGTGGGCATAGACCATCCCGCCTTCAAGGGAGCCTCCCCCGACCCAGCCCTGCTTTGCATTCCCACGACCCAGCTTTCTCTGCAAATTTAAACCCGCGTCGTGCAAGAGTTCTGAAGCCCCACATGGTTTTCCTTACTCTTCTTTTCTCCCCCACCAACAGCTGGTCACAAAAGAAACATGCATGCCTCTCTCCTTTTCTTTTTCTCCCCACAGTGGATCGCAGCTCGAAGAGGCGGCAGGTGAAGCCCTTGGCAGCTTCCCTGCTGGAAGTTTTAGATTATGACAGTTCAGATGACAGTGACTTTAAGGTTGGAGATGCTTCAGGTAAACGCCTTTTTTCTGCTTTTCCCGTTTTGACATAGTTTTGTGTTGTAGGGTTCTTCCACTAGTTATGCTTTATTTAATTGCTCGTAAAAGTAAACTACCATTACCTTTTGACTTCTGATCTGCTGAAAGGATGAGAACATCGGTTATGTAGATATAGCATAAGTGTTTTTTTGTTTTTTTTGCTTTAGAAGTTAAAATTCTAATGTAGTTGAGTTTAGCAAGTGCAGAGGGGATACTGGGTGAATTGATGAGGGTGGCACTGTGGTCTAAACCACCTAGCCTCTTGGGCTTGCCGATCAGAAGGTCTGCAGTTCTAATCCATGTGATGGGGTTAGCTCCTGTTGCTCTGTCCCAGCTCCTGCCAACCTAGCAGCTTGAAAAGCATGCCAGTGCAAGTAGATAAATAAGTACCACTGCAGCGGGAAGGTAAACGGCGTTTCTGTGCACTCTGGTTTCTGTCACGGTGTCCCGTTGCACCGGAAGTGGTTTAGTCATGCTGGCCACATGACCCAGAAAGCTGTCTGTGGACAAATGCCGGCTCCCTCGGCCTGAAAGCGAGATGAGCGCCACACCCCATAGTTGCCTTTGACTGGACTTAACCGTCCAGGGGTCCTTTGCCTTTTTTTTTTTTTACTGGGTGGATGACTAGCAGTGTAGCATGAGGGAGCAAAGTCTTGAGGTTTGGAAAGTTGGGAGAGGTTTGGGATTTATAAATAAAGAGATTTAGGCCCCTCCCCTCTTCCTTGCTGCAAGGTGGACAGCCTGAGATCTTGAGGTCTTTGGCATGTTCTTTCAGGTAGTTGTTCTTCCACATAACTGCAGTATCCCATGTGTCATTTTCTACTTTGATCCCCTCTCCCTGATTTGGGGTAGTGAAACTGGCTATCCAGATGTTTTTGGACTCCCATAATCTCATCATTAGCCATGTGGATTGGATCTGATGAGAGTTGGAGTCCCAACAACATCTGCACGTTCCCCATCACTTCTGTGAACACAGTAGTTTGCTGCCCTGTTCTCCCCCCCCCCGCCCTATATCTGTAAGCCAAGATGATTCTGACCCAGATCCGTTTCAGCCAGCTTTCCAACAGTACAGTCATGCAAGCCACTTTCCCCTCTCTCTTCTCGTCTTCCAATTATATGATTCCCAAAATCTTTAGTTTATTCTTGCCCCAAACCTACCCATATACTTACTGACACATTGCTAACCTTCAGGAAGTCCTGTGATCAGTGCAATGACTGACTACTGCTGGGGATAAGAAACAGTGATTCTTCCATGATGGGGATGGGGCCTAGAGCTGTATATTTGGTCATTCTGAATTCAACAGAGAGTTGGATGTGACACATCAACTTCTGGTTGAATAGTTACAAAGTCCAGTTAAACAATTGGAGAGTTTTTGCATGTAAGAAGGATGTACATTTCGGAATATCTAGGAGGATTCCTTCTGTCTTGCAGACTAGCTTAGCTTTATGCAGTCTTGGTGGCGCTTTCATTGTCTCAGAACTATGCACTGAAAGTAAGGGCAGCTTTGGCTATGCATGTACTATGTCAGATTTTGCATTTTCACCCATGCTTCACCTATTCTGCTACACACACAAAGGTACACACACTAATTACAGTAGAGGAGGGACATATTTTTTTTTTTTAAAAAAACCTTCTGTTGGTTCAAATAGAAGACTTCTTTAAAGCTTAATTGCTTTACAAGTGGTTCCAGTGCTTAATTGCTTCTCAGAGAAAGGCATTACCTCACCACCTGTTGGTTGATGAGTGGAGCTAGCATGCCTTGCTCCAGCAAAAAAGCAATCAGGAACTCACTGTAAGCTCCTGGTTGTTCCTTTGAAGCCACATCAGTATGTACTGCATGCATGACATTGCATAAGACATCAGGTGCAGTTTGGGTGAAATGGGTAAAATGACTTCATGGGCCAGATTGAGATCCACGGCAGGCCAACATTGGCCTGCAGGCTGGACATTCACCATCTTTGCTCTGAAAGCCATTGCAGCAATTGATCTGAGGTTGTTATAAGTGAACAGTCAGATTAGCACTTACTTAAATAGCTCCATGCTTGGGGCAATGTCTCATGAAGAGAAGTCTGCTTCGGCCACATTGCTACTTCAAAACCATGTGAATATGCTTTTATAAGCATGTTTGTGGTGATGAGGTGGACCACTTCAAAGTTCATACCATGGGAGATGCAGTCCTTATTTCTTCCTCACCCACTGGAGTGTTTTTAAGTATTCACATTGTGATAGGTATACATCTACATTCACTGTTTCAGAGCATCAAGCAAAACCTCTTTGAAGAGGTGCACATGCCTAAATTATTATATAAATGCCATATTATCGCATTTACATGTGGATTTGAATTTTGAATTTCAGTATGGAAGGTGGTCTTGCAAGTCGCTATTGATTTGATCTACTTTTTTTCTGAAACAGATAATATATTTAATAATATACAGTCGTACCATGGAAGTTGAACGGAATCTGTTCTGGGAGTCTGTTCGACTTCCAAAATGTTCAAAAACCAAATCACTGCTTCTGATTGGCTGCAGGAAGCTCCTGCAGCCAATCAGAAGCCGCGGAAGCCCCATCAGACGTTCGAGTTCCAAAAGAACGTTCGCAAACCAGAGCAATCACTTCCAGGTTTGCGGCGTTCGGGAGCCAAAACATCCGAGTTCAAGGGAGTTCGGGATCCAAGGTACGACTGTAATACAATACTTTATATAATATGTTTAGAAATAATTCAAGTTTGATGTCTCTTATCTCTTAAACTTTGCAAGCTTGCATACTGTGTTGGTTAAATGCAGTTCCTTGAGTACCTCTTTTATATATTTTTATTTGCAATATTTTAAATAAAGTGAGTGAAATATAGCATTGCTTTTTGTCTCCATAAGTTGTCTGAGAATAATTGAATTGTCATGTTAGTGTATAGAGATGATGGATGTTAAAGTTTGCAGCTTTTGTTGCATAAGAATGTTGAAGTTCAGTCACATTTTAATTCTTCAAAACTTTGAATGAAAAATGCTGAATCTTACAGCTTTGTGACAATTTTGCTTATAATTGATGACACAAAGCCTTGATTATTATTTTACTGGAGTCTGAAATGAGACTGATCACAATAAATAGCAGTATTTGGATCACAATAAATAATAATACTTGCAACTGGTTTACTTTGCAATACAGGTTATCTGTTTATTTTAGAGGTTGTCCCTAAATTAGATTTCCTGGCTCTTTCAGAATCACTCTTTGTTTACTGTCCTCAAGTCATCTCCATATGACTATTGTGAGGAAACTGTACATTATGGCTCTTTGAATATTAGAGATAACCACCAAGATGGAAGTGAGATAAATGAAAAGCCCAAGATTTTACAAGCCCTTTTTGTTCTCTCCTTTTGCCATCTTCCATTGAAACTCTGATTTATCCCTTACAGTGCTAAGCCATGGTTTGTTTTAACCATGTTTTTTCAGCATTCTATGGCTTTCTCACAGCCATGGTTTGTTCCTACAAAGCTTGGTTTGTTTTCCTGCTGCTCTTGACTATGTACCATCCAAGACACTCACCAAACAAACGGTTGTTAAGCAATATTGTTGGAATCATACATATGCCAAACCATAGTAAGCCAGCAACAAACCATGACTTCATATCATGGCTTGCTGCCAGAATGTTTAGTCTGCTGAGCTCAGTTCAAACAAAACACTTTTTCCAGCTCAGTGGTTCCCAAACTTTAGGGTTAGCACCCTGGTTTCATAAACATCCCCAGTGCCCCATACCCTACCCTATAAAAGGCATCATTCAGAATAGTGATTTGCACGTACCACTAAGGAAGATAATACTGTAGCACAATAAAATTCAAAACAATAATAGTTAACTCCACTGTTATTCAAAATGCAATTAAAACTATTTAGTTTAATTATTTCAACAAAATTGATGAACTTAATCCAGTGATTCCTGCTTTTTAAAGTCTCATAGTCATTTACACCTCCAGCCCCTCATGAAGACCCCTGAGTAATCCCACTGCCTCCTGCGGGCAGTGAGCCAGCTGCTCTAGCTGAAGTGTTTTGTTTTGTTTTGTTTTGCTTTGCTTTGCTTTTAATGCTAGCATAGCATAAATAGGCCATGAAGCTCTTTTTTCTTTTCAGTATCTTGAAATAGGTTTTCTACAACCAAGGGGTGTACAAATTCTAAAATTACTGGTAACTGATTTCTGTAAGAATTTTTGCTACATACTGTACAGACAGCAGGTCTCTAACCCAGTCATTCTCATATGTGCACTTCTACATGTGCACATCTTCCTACAGGCACAGCGTTTAGTATTTTGAAGAGGGGGTAACTTTGTTTAAAATCTGTTATTTGTAAGTCTTGCCTAGTAACAAGCAAATTAGGTTGGTAAATTTGTTGACAGAGTTAACATCATGGGTTCTGATCCTCAGTTGCTTGGCAGGTTAGAAATGTTTTGTGCATATCATCCAGTTTAGTTTGCATACCCAGTTTAGCTTTTTCTTCCCCACAATTTACATGAAAATATAGTAGTTGCAGTTAAAAAAAAACTAATTCCCCCCCCCCTTTGAATTACTTTTTATTGGGTTTTATAAACAAGGATTATAGGAATAATAAATGATACAAATAAATAGTCCAAGTCATCTCATGTCATTTGTGTATCACAAAAAGCATAATAAATTTGCAGCAATATCTGCAACATATGAAAACCCTAAAATGTTTTAATATCACAAATATGTACATACATTTATTTAAGCAATAAAATATTTGTCACTATCAATAAGCAAGTAAAGCCAAGATGTAATAGATGACTTGTTTGTCAAGTTATATATTCATTATTATATGAAATATATTTCTGTATTTTTTGTCATTGAAATATTCAAGACACTTTTTACCATCACTTTTTATTTTTGTGTTGACATTTTTGGTTAAACAAAATGTCTCTTTCTACTTGTTAATACAGTAATAAGATAAATTACACAATACTGTGGCTGCTTGGACAGGTGGTGTTTGGTCAGACTGAATTGACTGCATAAATGGTAGTTGTTTTACTAGCTAGACATTATTTATCAACATTGAGTTATGTGTCTGTGCAAGACGGTGGGGCAGGGATGAGGGATCTTCATATTGTGCTGAGCTTTGGGCCATGCAGAAACAGCGCAATATTACCATGCTGCTTCTGTCTGCTCTAAAGTGACGTGAGAACTTTTCCCATTCCTGCAGGATATATTCAAATGGACAACTTATTATGTGACCCAGACACTGGAAGTGATACTCATGACTTCTCAACTACTACGGTCACAAAATTTGCTTCTATGAACCTGCAGCTCTATTTTTGGAGGTATCAGGTCACATGTTAGGTTCTTCACACAAATGAAGATTACTGTGATTAGGTTCTGACACGTGGGAAAAGTTCTAAACACCTGCAACTGACCTAACCAAAGAAGTGCTGAAACTAAATCTATTCATGTATGCTGTTGGTAATTTGTCAAAGATGATTTGCATATGCTCCTGGTGATTCTGAGCAAACTTGGGCAAATAGGGCACAGCAAGGTGTTAAAAGTAGTCATTTCAGTGTTTATTTTTATTTTGGCTTTTGTTCCAAAAGGGCCCCCAAGGCATTGTTATTTATGAAATATAGTTGAATGTGTGCTTTACTATGAGTTTTACACTTAAACACACCAATGTCATATTTCTGTTGTTGGCTAAAACATGGCAGTGTGGAAGAAAATCTTGATTTGACCATTTTAGTATTTCCAAAAGTCTTAATTGAGTTAAGAGGAACCGGTGCTTTTTGCATTGATGTGTAGCTGCCTATGATGATAGGATTGCATTTTATGGGGACACAATACATTCTTATTTGTGAGTAGGATGGCATGTAAAGTAAAATGGTGAGCAATGAATAATTATATCAGTACTCTCTATAGAATAATTTTTCATATACTGGTAGATTTGGAGTTATAAATACCTGTAGTATTTTTCTCCACAAAGGTAAAGTATTGACTGATCATAAAAGTATTCTACTTGCACCAGATATCAAAAGTTGCAGTGTTAAGGTTGCAGGCGAGTAATAGTTTTCATTGATACGATTTCATATTTGTGAAGTGCTGGTAGTTTCTTTTAACTTTAGGTTTCCTTTAATTATTGTGTTATTATCACATAACTGTATTGTTATAATCAAAAAGTATTATAAAATGACAGCTAGTATTTAGTAAGTATTGTACTGAATTATGATGTTTAACCAAAACAAAAACAAAAAAAACCAAAACCATTCTACGTTTCAAAATCAAACACCCCCAACAACATTTCAATGCCCCAGTGCTAGAACTGGAAAACATTTCAAATCCCTTGGTGCAGACATTGAATTTTAGTCATGCAAGGCTATAAAAAATAGTCTTTTTTTTTTAAATCACAAATTGTGAAATAACTACATTGTGGGCACAATTATGTGTGAAACTGTGTACTCACTTTCTTTAAATCAGCTACTCAGTTTAGTGTAGCATGCTTTCATGGAGCAGTTTGGGTGCTGGGCTGAATATCTAAAAAAAGCTTTCCTTCCTATTCATATTATGCAGGGTAATAGAGACAGAGCTTCTTGCTGTTCTACAAAATACAAATCATTCTTCATCAGTAGGTTTGCAATACTAAAAAAGCTAATTCAATTGGAGAGAAAAAATTGAGCCAGATGAAGAATAGGCTATTAAGGGAAGAATATTTAAGTTGACTAAGTTGGTTGCCTCAAGCCTTTTTTAAAAAAAACAAACTTCTTTTTTGGTTCATTTTGCTTTGGAACTCTTTTTTTAAATTTTCATATGCTCAACAGATTCTGAAGGCAGTGGACATGGCAGTGAAGATGGATCAAAGGATAGCGGCGAAGGCTCCTGTAGTGATTCAGAAGAACATATCTTGGAGGAAGAGCTGGCAGAAGAAGAAAAAGTAGAGGAAGAACAACCTAAAAGCTCAGGTGGAGAAGAGCTGCCCATAACGGAGAAAGAGGTGATTAAAACTGAGAAAGAGGAAGAGGAGGAGGAGGAGGAGGTTGATGGAGAAGAGAAGCCTAGAAAGAAAAAAGAGAAAGAGAAACCCTCAGAAGCGGATGCTGGCATTGATGAGCAGACAAACGAACCCAAAAAATGGAATTTGCGAAGAAACCGCCCTCTGCTAGATTTTGTTTCCATGGAGGAGCTGAATGACATAGATGACTATGACAGTGAAGATGACAATGACTGGCGTCCAACTGCTGGGAAGAGGAAGGGGAAAAACACACTGCGTAAAGAGGGAAGTGATGCAGATAACGAGGATGATGAAGATGATGGGAGCGGGAGTGAGGAGGATGACAATGAAGAGGAAGGCAATGAAGAGGAGGAGGAGGAGGATAACAGCAGTGCTGCTAGTGATGGCGGATCCAAGAAGAAAAAAGCGAAAGCTCTTAGCAGAAATAGTGCCGATGAGGAGGAGCTGACAAATGATAGCCTGGCCCTTTCACAAAGCAAGAGCAATGAGGTAGAACAGCCAACTTTCTATGATACCTCTGATGAAAAATGGAAATACTCTGCAGTGTGATTGTTTTGAAATTGCTCTCTAAAGCTAGGTGATGTTACCAGACAGTGATTGTATTAATGAGCTGCAGAGTTGTCCTTAATGCTCATTAAGATAAATGTGCATCAGCCTTATGTCTGAATCCAACACCCTTTGAAGACCAGTGGGAATCTTCCATTGGCTTCAATGAAATTTGGATTTTAGGCCGTATTAAAGAAACTCTTACAATAAATTAATGTTAGGTAAGAGTCTGCACCACACTGCACACACATTTGGGATGTATTGCAGTAAATAATGCATACCAGTGTTAATTAAAGATTAAGGGAGTATGATTTTGTAGGCTAAGCCTGTGACTATTGCTGGAGACAGTGCCTTCAGGTTTAGTTAGGGGTTTCTTATGCATATTGAAATGATGTGTTCTGGTTTGTACTCTTAAAAGCTGTGAATGAACACAGGTAAAATTAAGAGGGGCTTAAGTGCAATCCCATGCAGGTCCGCACAGAAGTAAGTAGCACTGGAAACACCGGTTGCAGTTCTATACACATACTCAGGAGTAATCTCCTTTGAACACAGTAGGAATTGCTTCTGAAAGAACCTACATGCGTAGGATTGCACTATAAAGGCATTATAGAGATGTTCTTGGATTTTTGGCTGGAATGAAGTCTATGTATCCCACTTTACTTAGGAATAGATTAAGGTGTTTGTGGAGTGGGTATTTTGATTTATTGGCATTCTTAAAAAAATATTATTGTTCAGACTTGCACTATGTTAGTTAGCTATAAATGTTTAAGTACAAGCTTTTATCTTTTGGTTACTGACATGCTTGAAGAGAATAACTCTTTAATATGAGTGCCTCTGAGTATGTACAGGGTCTTTCTTTCAGCAACACATAATATCAGTCCAGTACCACATAGTTATCTGTCATACCATTGGACCAGTCAACTTTCCTAACCTATGTTCATACTTACGGTAATAGTTGCTCATTTTATTATTTTTACATTAAAAATATAGCCTCTCTTTCACCAACAAAATGGTTCTTATTCTCTGGCAAGTGTGTATAGCATCAGGGCAGCAGAAGCAAACTCCATTTAATTCTTCTAAGTAATGATGGCATCATGGTTTAAGGGAGTTTTAAATGAGAAATTGTGCTCAGGGTATTTTTTTTATATCTCTTTTTGTTTTGAGTTCTTTGCTCTAGTATATTAGGAATGTAGCAGCAGCAGATCAAGCAGGGAATAGTAACTGAGATAATCTGGGGGAACGCTATTAGTGGTCCCTCATGCACCAGAGGCATGGCTTACGTTAGTGATGAGTCATGCCTTCAATTTAGTGGTCCAACTCTATGGAATGTCCAGTTGGCATCAGGCAGGTACCATCCCTGCTAAGTTTCAAACACCATGTGAAAAATGGTTTTATTTCAGGAGAACATTGCACCATAAATGCTATTCTAATGATATTTTATTCTATGATATTTTAATCCATGTTTTAAATTATTGTTTGTTTTAATTTTTGTAAGTTGCTTTGAGACCCAGATGTGGTGAAAAGTGGAGTATTTTTTTAAAAAAAATAAGGTAATACACATGCCCATCTGAAGCAGGGTGGGGAACCTATGAACCTCCAGATGTTAGACTACAAATTCCATCATTTCTAACCATTCACCATGTTGGATTATGGGAGTTGGGCGGATGGGAGTTTACCCAGCTATTTAATGGCTGAAAAGCATTGTTTCTGGCAATCCCATGATCACTGATTGAGAATGTTTTCAACTGTTTGTTTTTTGGGAATATTTTTAGTTGTTTCCTGCCACCCTAGCTCCTTTGAGAGGAAGGGCAGAATATAAATCTAATAACAACAACAACAACAACATATGGAGGGTCTTAGGTTCCCCAACTCTTCTCTAAAGCCCACCTCTTTGTGAGACCATTGAGCCCAGGTTCAAAAATTACCTAGCAAAGTGATAGTCTGTACGTAGTAGTAAATTATTTTTTAGGACTGAGCCTATAAACAGCACAGTCCTCTGCATGTTTACTTTAAACTAAGTCCTGCTCTGTTTAATGGTGCTAATTTGCTATTAAATGTACTTTGGCTTGCTGTCTAAAGAGTGCAGAAAAATGGTCAAAGAGAGCAACCAAAATGGTCAAAAAGATGGAGTGTAGTGTTGCAGGGAGGGATTAGTTTAGGAAAAAGGCTGGGGGTGGGAGTGTGCCAGATGATAGAAGTATATAAAATTATGCATAGTGAAGAAAGGGGATAGAGGTAAGTTTTTCACTTTCTCTCATAATACTAGAAACTAGGGTCATTCAGCAAAACTAATGGGGGTGGGGGTGGGGGATGCAAAAAAACTATGAAATTCACTGTCACCAACATACTGATGGCTGATGACTTTGAAAGGGGGATTAGACCAATACTATCCAGGATCAGAGGCACCATGTCCCTGAATACTGAAAAATGTGAATGGGAGAGTGCTATTGTGCTGTTGTCCTGCATGACGGCTTCACATAGGCATCTGGTTGGCCACTGTGGAAACATTATGCTGAACCAGATGGCCTTTGGTCTAAACCAGCAGGACAGCACTTATGTTCCTGTGTATTTTAGTACAGCATCAAACTTTTAGTACCTGATGGTAATGTGGATATGGTGGTGTTTCCAGTACAGTGGTACCTCCGGTTGAGGACGGGATCCATTCTGGAGTTCCGGCTGTATACCGAGGTTCTCGCAACCGGAGGACCGCTTCTGCGCATGCACGCATGGCAAAACCCGGTAAAATGCTTCCGGGTTTGCCGCTTTCACAACCCGAAGTTTACATTACCCGAGGGTAACGTAAGCCAAGGTGCTACTATATCCATGTCTATGCAAGCTTTCAGGAGCAGAGGCCAGTGGTCTAAATACTATAGCGATCTTGAGCTACAGTGGACAGAGTTATGAAAATAGTACATACAGGTACACAGAAGTGATGAAGTCTTGGAGTCAGTGGGACTTACTTTCAAATGTATATTCAGGTCTGCAGAGATACATTAATTGCTGAATATCCTGGCATGCAAAGTGCATAGATATTGCGCTTTATAATCTCATCATGCGTGCTGTGAAGGAAGCTCATTCTATTACAACTGAATCCTTTGATCTTGCATCTGCAAAATTTTTATCGTGGTTCTTTGCCTTTAGGACATCTTCCCAGCCAAGTCTCGCAATACATTTTACAGGTATTAATAGGTTGAATCTCTCAAAGTTTGTGCCCAAGTTGGACTGCAGTCCAAGGAAGCTATTTGCATGCATATATGCAGGTGCGAATTATGCGTGCAGCCGAAGTTGACTTTGAAGTTTTCAGTGCAGCATCCATGGCCACTGACCTCACAAACTGGTTCTAATAATGAAACTGCAACCATCATCATCTACGTTTGTGATGATGAAACCTTTGAAGACAGCTCTGGCATGAAGGGTCTTGCATATAAGTGCTTCGGATTGTAAACCACATCTGTGTTCTATTTAAGGAATGAGGAAAATGAAGGCCAGGGAGATTAATTGCACTGAATCACATTGCTAAGTGTGATGTGCTGTTCTAAGTGCTGTTCTGCTAATGGCAATCAGTGCTGCATCTTTAAAGTTCAGTCCTTAGTGGAGACCTGTGTGGGGTAGAGCCAGCATTGCAATCTAGTCTTTCAAATTCTCAAGTCTGTCATCTATCACAGATCATCTATCCCTCTAGAATAGAATACTTCAGCCAATCCATATTTCACAAACTACACTTTAAGAGTTTTTAAATTATTGAAAGTTGAATAAAAACTTATTTAGGTTAAAGCAATTAAACTATTGAGACTAAGGATTTATTTCAGTATGGTCCTTGGTTCCCTGCTACACATGTCTCCTGTAGTTAGGTAGTCACAGACCTAGCTGGAGGCACACACTATGTATCCATCATACTGAAGGTAAACTGGTTTGGATCAGATTAGTACCTAAATGGAAGGCCAGCTGGGAAACCCATGTACAACTACATTGAGTTTCGTAGTTCTGTTGTTTGGTTTATATTGTGTTATATTCCATCCGGTGGTCTTCAGATGAAGAGCAATCTAGAAATAATAATACATAATACATTTGGCCATTCCCTGTGGAATCATTTTCTGTTGAATATCTGAATCTATAGCATAGCCGTGACTAAACTGTCCCAATGAGTTCCATGGGACTAAGGATCAATGGCTGTATCTTCATATAAAATATACTTTGTAGTATTTAAGCGCCTGCCATTATGAAAAGTTCCATAGTATTTCACTAAAGTTGTGAAGGTTTAAATGTGTCAGAAGTTTGATGATGAATTTCTACTTGGTTTCAAGCAGAATCCAAAGTACTCGGGTGGTAATTTAAATGTCTGTTTTTCATAATTAGGGCTGTTGCACAGTTTTAAAAAATCTTAGCCAATTAATCATATGAATTTTAATTGATTAAATATGCATATATGTGTGTAAGAGGAAAAACACTTGTTTTTAAGGAAAAAGGCATGCTGCACACATCAAACATAATCTTAGAACGGGCATATTTTATCTCAGGAGGAAATGCCTCTGCTAAGATGGTGCTTTCATAGTAATTTATATCTTATTCAGAAGGCACATGAGACACCTTATTGAAGCTAAGTGGGTTGGGATCTTTTCAGTACCTGGAATGGGAGGCCAGCTGGGAATCTCAGGTCCACCACCTTTGAGCTCCATGATGGAAGAAAGGTGATGATGGCAAAAAGTTAGGACATGAAAGCAATAAAATTAAATATTTTAAAAGCAGTTAAAAAAACAATATTTGCCTGATTAATTGGGACAACTTTTTATTCAACCAAAATGTTTTTTAGCCTACAAACTATCCAATTAATTGATCAAGTGATGATTTAGTTGTAATGGCCAATGTTTTGCTATGCATTGGGATTTGTAGCCACCTACGTGTGTATACTTGCCTTTGTGCAGACGTATATAGAGTTTGGGGAGTTGCTCTAAAAACCATAAATTGTAAATGTTACAGCTGGAATTATTACATGTTCTTGCAGCTCGAAGAATGGGAGATTTCCCCCCACCATGTTGTTCCATATTGTGTATACACTCTAATGGCAGTGATATTCTTGGGAAGGAGTATACAGTAGTAGCATTGGTAATAATAATGCAGCAGTGGCTGAAACCTAGGGAAACCTAAATGGTTTCTTTAAGGAGCCAATCTTGAGAAAGGCGCAGGAACATTATAGTCCCAAATCAGGAAACCCTGAATTAAATTCATGCATCATATAACATAGGCTGTGATCCATAGAACTACTTTAGGCAATGGCTTCTTCATGTCCAGTGGAATTTCTTACTTTTTTGTTTGAGCACCTGTTGTAATAGTATCACAGTCTGGATTTGAAATTTCCCTCAGCTTCAAAAGTACCTTGCCATGAGACACGAGGCTGCTGCTTGGGGAAAATAAGATGTGCACAAGACAATCCTGGCTTTGTCTTTATTCAGAAGCAATTATTGGTTCTTCCTCTATAACAAATATGCTTGTGTATTGAAACCAAGCCTAGCCCTTCAGCATTGTGGCTTCAACTTTTGTGTGTTTCAGTACTTAATATTTTGTAAGTTTGTGGGATATTAATGCATTGTTTGTTTTGTTTGGATCCTCTTTTCTCTCAAGGAGCTCACAGTGGTATTTTGACATCATAGCAATTCCATGAGTTGGTTTGGGCTGACCTCAGGGTGGATTTAATTTAAATCAAACCAACTTAAATCATGATTTAAACCACGATTGAAATCACTAGTCAGTAAGACTTGATTTAAATTATTTTTATTTACTTTTTACAGAAAGACATTCCTGCTGGTATAATCTTAATATTTACAACCAGAGGAAGGTTTCGTTTTGGGAATAATAAATTTTCAGAGTAGTTTTTACAGTTATATCAAAAATTACTGATTTGGTTATACTATTAGAAATACATAGACAGATAATTATGAAATTATTGTGAGGTTTAATAAGTTAACTGTTTATATTTGGACAGCTTTTCTGCTGCACTTTATTTGAAGGAGAAAAATAATCATTTCCTTAATAACAATTTAAACTAACTAAAACAATAACATTATAGCATATGTATCCATGTTTGTTAACTGATGTGGTTAAACTTTTTTTTTTAAAAACCCCCAAATTAGACGTGAGTTTCAGCACACATGAAAAACTTAAAACAAATCCTTATTTCCTGATGAATGCTAGCCTTTGGACTATAATGTAACTAAATAGAAAACTATCTTTAGAAAGATTCTCTGCCCTCCAAAAGCATTTTATTTTAAAAATCCAACTTAAATCAAAATAATCTGATTTTTTTTTGAAAAATCATTGATTTCTATCCACCTATATGACCTATATGAATAACTTACTGCATGATTGCAAAGGAAGGAGATTGGAGTCATTTGTTGCACCTTAGTTTGGTAGTGTTGTGTAAGGTATTTGGCAGGACCAGGGAATCTCTGGTGCCATAGAAGTTGTTGGACTACAAGTTCCATCATCTCTGACTGTTGACTGTGTTCCTTGATCTGATAAAAGCTGGAGTTCAACAACATCTAGAGGTCAAAAGTTTCCCCACCACTGGTATATGGCATGTATGATTTATAGGCTTAAAACCAGCAATTAGAAGCAAGAGATTGCAAAGTATAAGGAACAGGAGCTGGAAAAGAACACAAGGCGAAACAACAAGGCTAAGAATGCCAGGCCTTTGTGAGAGTGCTTAGGGCCATTGTAGATGTGATGTGTGATGGACACATATAGTATAACATATAGTATAACATAAAAACACCAATAGATAAGAAGTAAAGGGCTTGAGGAATCATGTTCAGAAATACACTTACAGTTCTAACATAGGTTGCAGGCTCAAAACAATGGTAAATCATGGTAATGCCTCTTCTAATATAACAAGTGTATTTTTACTTTTCAATGATAGGACTCGCTGATTCTTGAGAAATCTCAGAATTGGAGCTCTCAGAAAATGGACCATATTATGATTTGCTGTGTTTGTCTTGGGGATAATAGTGAAGATGCTGATGAAATAATCCAGTGCGACAATTGTGGAATAACAGTGCATGAAGGTAATTCTATCATGACTTCAATTTGCAACAAATAATAAAGCAAATTGAGGTGAATTTGTTTTCACGCAGCGGCAATGGATACAATACTTTCTACAACTGTTTGGTATTCCTTGACTTTCAGATATGGGAGATTAAATCTGCAACCATGAATTTGCATGCAGTCAAACCTGCTTCATGTTTATGAAAACTCAACTGTTAATTTGTATTTTTCCTTAGTGGAAAACAAATTAAAGCTATAATCCTTATGCCCTTCAGTTCCAGTATATGAAAGCTTCATATATTAAATGGTTTTGCCAATAAGATCTAACCCTGATCTTTTGAATAGAAACAAAGAATTTGCCCAGTGAATCTTTTAAATTCACAAAGGCAGTTGCTCCTCTTAATATAGTGCCATCCATTTAAGAAGTAAATGCTGATAGAAGGCATGCTAATGTATACAGTTTACAATTGAGTGTGACTGATTTGTTGTAGTATATTATCATTCAGACTAGTTAAAAGGGAACATAAAAATGTCTTGAAATAAACACACTGATAGAGGTTAGATCCTCTCCCAAATACTTTGCATAGTGATTCATACTGCATCCATGTGAAATTAAGGTTCAATTGCTTATCATTCCCAGCCCTAACAGTTTTCCTCAAATCAGAAGCATAGACTCTTTATTAAATTTATTTATTTATTTATTAAAAAGGCATGTTTGGTTGGGACCAGAGATAGGGCTTTCTCTGTGGTCACACTCTGGCTCTCGAACTTCCAACTAGGAAACCCAACATTGCTGTCTTAATTTTCTGTCACAGTGTGAAATTATTTACTCAGAAGTAATCTCTGTTGAGCATATTAGGGCTTACATCTGAGTAAACATGCACTGGGTTGCACTGTTAGTGTCTCCTTGGAGGTATTTTGGTTTACTGTATATATTTCATTATTACATTTTCAATATAGATAAATTTTACTTGGAGGGCTCTGTAATATTTATGTGTTTTAATGTGTTTGCCATTGCTGTTTTCTTTCGTACTTCCGTTATTATTTTTTGTGTTGGTTTAAAGTGTAGCTGCCTTTAACATTTTGGGGTTGGGGTAGAAAGAGTGTATAAATGTTTTAAATTAATTAATAATTTGGCTGTCTCTCCCCTGGATAATGTGCAAAGAAGCTGCCTTCTTTGGTGTATCACAAAATACAGATGAGCAACTTAAGTAGACAAGCAGATGGGTGTAAATATAAATCAATTCAGTGATAGTACAGTTGCAAATTGCTTATTTTAACTCACAGCCCAAGATACAGTCTTAACATGTATCCTTTCACGTGGTGAAACTTCATAATCAGGGTTTTTGAACAAAGTCTAGATGTCTGACAGTGTCTGTTGCAGCTTAAAGGATAATATGGATTGGGGTCAAACTGGCCTTGACAATGGAGTCTGAATCCAACTCCTTAGATCCCACACTGAAGAAGCAAGCAGCAAGCTATTTGCTTCCATTTAGCTTACCTCTTAAGCTCCAGATAGCTGAGAACTGGTGCTTTCACTTTGTTCTCTGCTGCCTGGGTTGGAGGCAGCACGAATACAGGGAAGCCCTCAGCCTGTTACGTTTTGAGCTCAGTCTAGACTTTCCTTTCTAGGAAATACTTTCAACCACAATGGGCAGTGATTGTTTTGTTGGTTTAAAACAATGGTTTCCGGCATCAGGAGGTCACCATATTTTCTTAATTCAAGACTGAGTGGTGTGCCAGGTTCAGGCATCTGCAGTCACCATTCTGGATTGGCAGAAGCCCCATCTGAGAGCCCTCAACAGATGCCTGATGGTACTGACCCCTGAGGCTGACACAGTTTTCCAATCTAAATGAATGTTCACTCTTGGTGGAAAAGAAAAGTGTTGGATGTTGAAATACACTTGGTGTGGGTGGTAAAATCTGCCACCTGCTCCTGATATTCAAAGGCCATACCTTTCTGCACTTCACGGTCCCTCATAATAACAGAGATTTTGCTAGATACATGTCTGGAACATTTTTTTTTCTTTTAAGATCTGGGTGACAAATTTCTATCAGTGCTTCAGGAAGATGTTACTTGTTTTAATTGAAAAAAGGTATATTTTATAAAGTGTTCCTTGGATAGATTTACCCTTCTGTGGATAAATTTAAAAATAAAATCTTAAGCTCCGGCCTGTCACTTTAGATAACTGCTTTTGTGCTAAAATCTCCTTACTGGTTTGTAATAGCACAGCACCCCCAGCTGGGGTGTCAGTTCTCCTGATGTACTGATTGCAGCATGTCTGAAGAAAGCTGTCTGGTACATATCATTGCAGGCAATGTAGTTGTGGGTAATTCACTTTCTGGCAATTGTCCTTGCATTGGTGCTATAAATTAAAGACGTACTGCAGTTTTCCTAAAATATTTTTATATCCCTTTGTTTACTCCAATATTGGCATTGTACACAGTGAAGAATTCATGTTCTTAAGAGTTACATGAACTGGTGACTTTATAATAAAATAGGTGCACAGTGCAACTATTTCTCCATAGTTGAGCTTTCAGATCTCTTTGCAGTCAATCAATCTCACTCTTTCTTTGAGTTTTGTATTCTTCACCTGAAGTAAATCTAATTGTTTGCAGGAGGTGTTCAATATGTTATCTAGAAATCACTTATATGGTTAAAGGTAAGGTAAAGGACCCCTGGGCAATTACATCTAGTCAAAGGCAACTATGGGGTGCAGCGCTCATCTCACCTCAGGGCAAGGGATCTGGCGTTTGTCCACAGACAGCCTTCCAGATCATGTGGTCAGCATGACTAAACTTCTTCTGGTGCGATGATGAGTGCCAGAACGCACAGAAATGCTGTTTACCTTCCCTCCGTGGCTGTACCAGTTATCTGCTTGCACCCCGCTGCATGGATTCAAACCGCCAACCTTTGGATCGGCAAGCCCAAGAGGCACAGTGGTTTAGACCACAGCGTCACCCACGTCCCAAATCACCCATATAATAGATTGTTAAAGCAGAGAATAATCATTGCTTTAAAATACTGCAGTATTTTCCTGATGTCTTTTGAATTAATCCCAAATCCTCCTCCAGTAAAGCACAGTCAATTGTACAAATTAACAGAATATGACTTCCTGTCAGAGAGTATATGTAATGCTCCAAAATCAATCAAACAACCTTGCAAAATGTGACCTAATTAGCCATTTGGTAGTACCTGCAAATTTGTAAAAAATAAATAAATGTAGCTTTCATTTGCCGTGGGAACAATCTGCACAGTTACAGAGAGACAAATCAAAATGCATGGGTGTTTTCTACTTCCTGCTTACTAATTAGAAGGCAGATGCTTTTGGTTTTTTGGGTAACTATTCATCCAGAATAGTTATCTCCCTTATTCTCTCCTTATAAATAAAGCTGCATAGAGACAGCAGTTCTCCAGAAAGCTCACGGTAGTGTAATAGAGCTCTTGTGGCTGGAGAAAGTGAAGATCAGGTGTTGCTTCCAAAAACCCTGTAATTGAGACCATGAACACACACATGTCTATTTGGCTACCTACTTCAAAGAGCTCTGTCAGTTCTGCCTTACCTACTGTATAGCTCCATGCGCGCTTGCTTTCCATGTCTTATATTAATTCTTAAATACATCCCTTGATATAACATTTCTTTGATTTAATTCATTTGTATTTTCTATCTTCCTAGGTTGTTATGGTGTTGACGGCGAAAGTGATTCTATTATGAGCTCCGCTTCAGAAAACTCCACTGAACCATGGTTCTGTGATGCCTGCAAATGTGGTGTTTCTCCGAGCTGTGAACTCTGCCCCAACCAAGATGGAATCTTCAAGGAGACGGATGCTGGCAGGTTAGTTAAGGGAGCTGTCATCAGAGGGATAGGTTCCTGAGAGTTATCCTTCAATTTATTCCAGTCATGTGTTTTCTTCACCAAGCCCATTCTGGAAAGTCAGGCATAACTTCTTTCCTTCTTTCCAATGGTAGATTAGACTATAGCCAGATTCCTATCAGAGAAACATAGCATTGCTGTTGCTTCTGGAATAGAGGTTTACAGTGGTGCCCCGCAAGACGAATGCCTCGCAAGACGGAAAACTCGCTAGACGAAAGGGTTTTCCGTTTTTTGAGCTGCTTCGCAAGACGGAAACGTCTTGCAAGTTTGTTTCCTTTTTCTTAACACCGTTAATACAGTTGCAACTTGACTTCGAGGAGCAACTCATAGAACGCAGTGTACATAGTAGCCTTTTTTGAGGTTTTTAAAGACTTTGGTGATTTTTGAAGCTTTTCCAAAACTTCTTTTGCAGCCATTTGGTAAGTTAAGCTTTTAAAACTTTTTTGGGGGATTTTGGATTTTGGGTTGGGGTGTTTGGAATTCAAGGACTTGGTGTTGGGGAGGGGTTTGCAAGAATCTGGAAGCTTGTGGTTTTTTTTCTGCATTTTTCTGATTTTCTGTGACCATTGGGCCACTCTGCTGTTTTTTAAAAAAAATTCTGGGTTTGAATTTTGAAATACTCTTTACAGTATGTGTGACTTTAAAGAGGACTTAATAAACTCTTGTTGTACCAAATTTGGCATGTTTGGACTTTTTTTGACCATAGGAACGCATTAATTGATTTTCAATGCATTCCTATGGGAAACCGTGCTTCGCAAGACGAAAAATTCGCTAGACGAAAAAATTCGCGGAACGAATTAATTTCGTCTTGCGAGGCACCACTGTACTAGGATAATTCTGTGAATAAATTTACAGGTTTTGCTGCACCTTAAAGGTTTATGAACTACTCAGGAGGAGGACTAAACAAACAACTTAAATGTTTGGTCAGAACTTTGTACTGTGTTCTAAAACACAGTTTAAGGGATTATAAAATTTTCACTTTGTGACACTGGGTAGTCTTCTCATAGGTTTCTGTCTACTCAGGTATTCCCCCCCCCCTTTTATTATTTCAATTAGTATACCTACTCTTCCTCTCATGGGAGCCCACTGCAGCTAACAACAAAAACTCATAATTACATCAAAATCAATACAAAATATAATATGTGATTCAACATAAAAGTCAGCATTAAATTATACATATGAAGCCATTCCTCTTACGTTCCAAAGGCTTGCCAGGAAAAAAAGGTCTTACGATGTTGCCTGGATTAAAATAATGTGGGGGACAGATAGATGTTAATAGGAGGTAGTTCCATAACTGGGAAATTTTATGTTGGGAAGTTGCTTGTTTCAAAATGTTTGTGCGGAAATATGCCCCGTATCAAAACTTTGCAGTCTGTCATCCCATAACTGTTAAGGAATTTTTAGACTGCCATTGAGTTGTTTAAGACACTGGAATATATTTCTTGGTGAGGCATTAACAAGCTTGCCAAACATGACCTGGTGCTTTCAAGCTTAATCGATTTCATTGCTCCTGTTATTAACACAATACCTCTGAAACTCAGCAGGACATTCCACACAGTCAAACTGAGCATGGTTCCATTTGCCCTTTTGTGCTTAGAATATCCTGAATATATTGAATCAGAAGTCTCAGCAATTTTAAACCATTCATAAATTTCTTGTATTCATGGGTTTGTATTTGTCATTTTGAATTTGGCTCTATACTAAACACTTTTTATTGAAATGGATGTCGGCATTTGAAACCACACACAGTAGGCTGTAATTTGAGTGTTTGCATTTAAAAGAATTGCACTCCAAGTTTCAAAATCTTGGCATTTACGTCTTGTTCAATTGTCAAGTGTAAGAAAACAACCTATTTTGTAAGCTGCCCTGAGGACTTGTTGAAGCCATATTGGCAGACTATGCATTAATAAACAAATAAATAAATTGAACCCAGATTATAATGAAGCTAGACTTTCAAAAACTTAGTACTTTTATCCAGCTGTGTAGAAGTGCCTTGTAGCAACAACTCTTAAAAACAGGACTTTCCCCCTTCATAATCATTGTCCCTGCTCTCCCTTAACAGTGAACTCAGGGTGGTGTGTACCAATATAAAGCGAAGCAAGAGGAATATATTGGCCTCTTGGTAGCGCACTGAGGTTTACTAAAATAAATAGGTTAAAATCAGATACTTAAAGATACTGTGGAAGTTAAAAACAAATATGGTAAACTTCCAGGACCGCACATGCTCAACAGCCATAGCAAAGGAAGTATAGGTGTGTGCATATACATACTTGACATACTTCCTAGGTATGCAGAAGTATATTAGTTGTAAATTAAAAGATATTAAGAAATGACCATTCAAGAACCTATCGTTCTTCCTGGGCCTATGAAATGTTGAGGACAGTTGATCCATGGAGTATTGAGGATATTGGTTGAGAAAAAGAAAAGCAGGGAGAGAGTTGGTCTGCTTGAGCTCTAAAAGCTTGTGGTGTTCTGGAAGGGGGACTGGAGTTGGAGGGATGTGTGTCATATGGTGTTTTTTTTATAAAAAAACCCTATGTGCCATACAGGAACATTTCAGGAGTTCTAAAAGGACACCTTCCTCTTTTCTCAGTCTTCAAACTCCTCATCACACTGTTCTATAACATTAAAGTGCATAGGTTCAGGACTGGCACAGTGGGAAAGATTTCAGGAAGGTGGGAAAGGAAAAAAAAGCTGTCCTTTTTTAGTTAACTCCCTCTGCCCCCCTGAAACTCCCTTCCCTGGATAAGGTCAAAGCAATGTTAGTGATTCTCTTCCAAACTGGCTGAACATTTGAACATTCATTCTAAGGGCTAGGAATATAATACATTTTCTTGTGGTTGCCACTTGTGTGTACATGATGTCAATGTGGAGTTTTGCAAATGGCTGTCAAACCTCCTGCAAGCCCAGGACACCAAATTATGTGCTACAAACAAATTACATAGCTTTCCTTTTTTAACTAAAAAATTGTCAGAATGTTAAACTAAACCTGAATATTCTCTCTCTAATGAGGGATGATTTTCTCTGCCCTTCCCATCGAAGAGGTTGGATAGATAGTAGAATAGTTAATTTGAAACAAATCTACTTTTTGCATGTAGTCTTTAGTTTCCTGAGCACCAATGTGGCTATAATGTTTTGCTCTGTATATATGATATGATACTAACTGGGCTAAGACTATTGTCTTTATTTTGCTTCAGCTTTTTCCCTTCCCTTCACCAACATCTGTCATCTTAGCTTGGAGCAAAATGGATGGGGAAGTAACAAGAAAGATTATTCTTCTTTGATTACCCAATTTGTCTTAATTACAAGGTTCTCAAACATGTGCAGCTAAACAAATGAGTAGGAAAACATTTAGGCACTGGTATTAAATGCAGCTGAAGCTGCCTCAGCTGTGAACTTGACTGACTTCTGTGCTTTTAATAAAGATTCAGGATGGAGTTCATACATAGGTGGTTAAGGAAATGAGACACTTGTGTGCCAATCATACTGAAATGGCAGTTTAAATCTGTAATACTACAGTACTTGTGTGACATGTACTAAAACATTTTGAGAAGGTCAGTATGAAGCAAGCAGCCAGCTGTTGGATTTATCATAGATAAACTCCTACAGAGTGCAGCAGCATTTAATACACCAGTGGAGCATGAAAAAACTGTGCAAATTAAATTGAGAAGCAGCTGCTTGTTGAAGATGTGTATCTTTATATTGAACTCTGCAGGGTGCAATGGGGAGGTTGCATTAAAACGTACTATCAAAAATCACCAGCCAAAACCTTGGCTTTTTTTTTTTTTTTTTTTTTTAAATAGAAGATAATGTGAATAAGAGCAACTATTTCCCTGGTAAAATTGTTACCAGTGCAACACATCAGTGGCATTTCATAAAGAGGGAAACTCTCCTAGAATTTCAAAAAACAGAATATCTTAAAGTTGGGGGCTTCAATATTTGGATCTTTTTGGGCAAATTGCTAGATATTTCAGTGTTGCCTAAAACTCAAAACATGGATAAAAAAAGACTCAGAGGTGACTTCAAATGAGTAAGATCTAAGGCGGGGGTAGTCAAAATAATGACTTCCAAATATTTTGGACTAGAACTCCATCAACCCCAGCCAGTATAGCCAGTGGCCAGGGATTATGGGAACTGTAGTTCAAGGCATTGGAGGGTACCACATTGGCTGCCCCTGGTGTAAGGCCTTCACACTGGAAGTGCAAGACATGTACATAGATCAGAATTGCCCTTCTGCTTAAGAACAAACTAACAACAATTTTACAATATAAGCAAAGATGTTCAAGCAGCTTCTGCATATGGATGGATTGCTTTCAGATTCCTATTAAATAATACAGAATATAAAACATTCATATCATTAGTACACTTCAGGCTCCCCCTTCTTCCCCCAGGATATCCACCCCAATCCCAATGGACACATCCTGGTAAACTTTTATTGATCATTAGGGGAAGTGGGAATAAATTCTCTGCTGAGCTGTGCAGTTGTAAATTTTCTGAAAGTGCTAAGCTAGCACAGGGTTAACAAAAACCTATTTTGCATAGATTTTTCCAACCAGGTGCAGATATGTGTATGAAAGCCAGCTGTATAGGATGGCACTATATAGGGTTTCTCCACCATTGATTGTATTCCAAATTGGCTAAAACAGTAGGGAGACTATCACAGGTTCTAAATTCGGTCTAATCCATTCAAAGGGGAGTTGTGAAATATTGTTGAAGTACATATTAATTAATTGTTATTACAAAAAAGTTACATTCCTGTCCCATCATTTAGTTGTTTCAAAACCATGGTGACTTAATGTTTGTAGTATTTGTAGAAGCTCCCATTAACATCTGGGTCACCTAAATTGTTCTTTCCTTATCTGTAATTTTCTTAGTGCTCAGATATGAACAGTAAATGCTTTCCTCTTTTGTTATAGATGGGTCCACATTGTTTGTGCACTCTATGTTCCAGGAGTAGCATTTGGAGATATTGACAAACTGCGGCCAGTTACTCTTACAGAAATGAATTATTCCAAATATGGTGCTAAGGTAACATTCAAATAGATATATTTTGGGGATAATTTATATGATTGTAGCTTGTTTTTGTTTGTTTCCTTTTCAGTTCATTACAGCTAAACGCTCAAAAAGTCGGTTAGAGCATGGTGCTGATAATGTCAAGGTTGCAGGTTTAATCCCCATAAGGGACAGCTGCATAGAGGTGCATTGGGGGGGGTAGACTAGATGATCCTCGGGGCCTCTTCCAACTCTATAATCTGGTTATAATGAATATTATTATATATAGTCTCATTTTTCTTATGAAACCCTCATTGGATAGGAACTATTCAACTAATTCCACAGGACTAAGGCTTGTAATTTTACACTGGGCTTTAGTTATAAAAGTACTAATAACAGGGCAGTCAAGTAAATGCAGGGCAGCTCAATTAATCCTCTACAGTACTATAAAGATTTAGCCATCAGACCACAATAATATTGATCTGAGAATATATGAGATTTCAAACAGATAATCCTCGAGTGAATTCTTGAGAGGCCTTCCCTCATCCCCAACCGGAATGCTCAAATGTGGCTCACTGAAGATCACACTTTTAACTCTTGTCTTGATGTTAAACTTTTAAATGGTATATCAGATGTAATAAAGGGGTTTGTTTGTTTTTAGGACATCTTTTTCAGTATGTACATTGTTGCTGTCTGTGGACTGGTATGCATTACTTGGCTTTAAGTGTGTATCACTTATTGCAACCTGCCTTGGCATTTCAAAAGATGGGATAGAATGTCCTAAGTATGCAAATACCCCACTCTAATAAGCCTATATAGATACGGATATGGTAATTTACATGAAAACTATTGCTGACAGTAGGGAAAAGTTGTAGTTAGGGTTGAATGTACCATCTTATATATACTTCTGGTTCCGTTTTATCCGTTTTCTCATTCCCTTTTGTTTGTTTCTTGTCTTCTTCTGTAAAATATATAGTCCATTTTAAGGTACTGTATAAAGTTACTACTTTAGTCTGTATAAAGTTACAGTATAAAGGTAATACTTTTGTAATGTTCTCTCTCTCATTTATTTGCTACAGGAATGCAGTTTTTGTGAAGATCCCCGTTTTGCCAGAACTGGCGTTTGCATTAGTTGTGATGCTGGGATGTGCCGAGCATATTTCCATGTGACTTGCGCTCAGAAGGAAGGCCTGTTGTCAGAAGCAGCAGCTGAAGAGGTATGATAATATTCTGCATTAGTGAAAATAACCCAGGTGACTTTTGTTATGACTAAAACTTCAAATTGATGTGTTAAAATAACTAAGAAATATTTGAGTTGATTGCCTTACTTAATATTGATTGCTTCAGCTTTCCTGTGTTGGGATGCAGAAGGCGTATTTTGTACCTTCCCTTTTTCTTTTAACCTTTTCCCCTGAAACATGTAGACATTTTTGGCAGAAATCATCTCTCTTGGATCCATTCCATACTAGAAAGAGGAATATGTGTGGGGAGAGTGATTATGATCTTCAATTCCCTTCCATCTCAATGACTTTCTAATCATACATGGTTCTGATCCACCAGCAATCCACCATTTTGGTCGGATTATTTTTTCCAAGATTATCTGTCAAGCATTTCTCCTGTGCTACCTTTGTTGATGTATACTGCAGCATTTGGAAACGAAAGAAAGTTGTGTGGCAGTGCAGAACTTGCTTAGCTGTTTGAATGAGCAGAGGGAAACAAATATGCTCTTCAAAATATGTATGAAAATATTTTCCCCGTTCTATACAGTATTCATGTATGTAATTGCTTTCTACATTAACGCCTTTGGAAAATGGCACACAGAAATAGCTGCTTGATACTCAGTCTTTTAGCCCCTTTGGAAATGAGATTAAACTTGAAAGTTTACCTCTAACATTTACATAGATTGTAGTGATACCACTTAGGAGTAGCTAAACAATTAAAACTAATGTATCTGTTATATGTAGATAAACATGTGGCTATTTAATTTGTAAACTCTGCACTGAGTTTGAAAAGCTGAATCAAAACAAGAGTTTCATATTCTTTGTAGTGATGTTACGTTAATCTGGCTTTGGTTGGTTAAAATACCTTAAAAGCCATCAGAATCATTTTTTTCAGACCCTACCTAACAAAATTGTGGAAAGTGTGTGTGTGTGTGTGTGTGTGTGTGTGTACCATCCTATTTATTTATCCTATTCATTTACTTTAGAATACTTTTAGGCTGTCTTGGGGGGGGGGGGACCTCTCAAGGTGGCTTACATAATGGCAATTTAAAATTACATGATAAAATATAATTAAAATACTGCTTTTCCTGGCTGACAAACTATTTTCTTTCATGAGCGTTTGCCTTCTTCATTTTTATTTTAATTGGAACAGGATATTGCAGATCCCTTTTTTGCTTACTGCAAGCAACATGCAGACAGGATGGATAGAAAGTGGAAGCGCAAGAACTATTTGGCTTTGCAATCCTATTGCAAAATGTCTTTGCAGGAGAGAGAGAAACAACTGTCACCAGAAGCTCAGGTAGTATACCCAAGCCAAGTTTGTATTTGTGTTTAATATAGCATACTAAATGAGAAAGATCAGGGCAGAGGAAAAAGGATGGAATTGTTGTGACTGCCAGTGAAAATGCATATAGTTGTAAATAGTATGAAATGTTTGAGAATCACTATTCACCTGCTTGCAAATAATCTAAACTCAGGTGTATAAGCATGTGTACCTCTCCCAGCTGCATGATGTCTCTGTGACCCCACTTTTCCTCCAGCTCAATAAATCTAACCCCACCCCAAGCCTGCTAGTGCTCCCCCTAGTTTGAGTCTTTGTACTTACCTCTGCCACAGTCTGTTGTCAGTCTGAACAACTTCTAACTTGAGTTACCCATTTCTAGCTTGAGTTACCCAGATATTTGGGAAAGTTTGCCTGCTGATGTATTCATTCCTTATTGAGTTTTATGAGAATTCTGAATTTCAGTTGTGAAGGATCAGCATGATGGAGAACAGAAACCAATACTGGATTTTTCTTGAGGAAGCTCATAAATACATCTGTTTCAAACTCTACCTCTTCTAGTCCAGAGAGTATTTTAGGATCAGTTCTTTTGCGCTATTAAAAGCAATCTTCTCTCACCATAGATTTGTGTGTGCAGTGTTAGAAATGGAGATTACATTTTCTAGCAAAAGTGTTTATGTGCTTCTTAGCTTTATTTTGATTTGCTTTTTTAAAATTTGTAGGCCCGAATTAATGCCAGACTACAGCAGTATCGTGCTAAGTCAGAAATAGCACGTACCACGAGGCCGCAGGCGTGGGTACCAAGGGAGAAACTGCCGCGGCCGCTCACTAGCAGCGCTTCAGCAATACGTAAGCTGATGCGCAAAGCAGAATTAATGGGAATTAGCACAGACATCTTTCCAGTGGATACTTCAGATACCAGTTCCAGTGTGGATGGAAGAAGAAAACACAAACAGCCAGCCCTGACCGCTGATTTTGTCAATTATTATTTTGGTAAGGGTGAAAAGATATGTGCTTTGCATTGTTGCCAGGAATGGCTAACCTTTCATTTTCCAGTTGTTGCAGGACTATAGCTCCCACCATCCCTGAACATTGGTTTGCTGGGCAGGTGGGAGTTGGAATCCAGCAACAATCGGAGGCTGCAGGTTAGCCACCCCAGTCTAGATTTTGAAGGGATGGTTTACAGATGAAAGAGTGGAGTTGCTTTAAACTTCAAGCCACCCATATACTCCTGTATGTGAGCACTATAGTTCCCTCGTTACAATTTTAAAGCAACAAAGCTGCCTCCAAGTAGCCAAGTAAATATTCATATATGTCGCGTTAAAATAATGTGTGGGATAGTTAAAAATGTTTTTGTTGAAATCTTTCCTATTTAAAGTTTGGAGTGCATTCTAACTCAATATTAATTGGCATTAATGCTGCTTCTTTCCTCCCTCAGCCCTTGCTATTGAGATCAGGTGCAAGCCTAGCTCTGTAAAAACCCTCCAGTAATGCAATCGGGTTTCTTGCCCTGGTCACCCTTCCTTTTCTGCTTTGCAAGGGATGAATTACTTACTAGTATTTGTTTTTTTATGTGCCTTTGATCTTAATATCCATAGCTTGGATGTTTTAGAAATATTGTAAGCGTTGTTCAGCTGCAGAGAGTGTTTTCTGCATGTGACATTGAATGCAAAGAAATGTTGTCGTATGATGTATTGTTACCTACATTCATTCTGTTGCTTTGCATGCTCAAAAAAAAAAAAAAAAGGGAAATACAGAAAAAGTGCTGGCTTTTATTTTAGAGAGAAACATGCGCATGATCCAGATCCAAGAAAATATGGCAGAACAGAAGAAAATTAAGGATAAGCTGGAGAACGAACAGGAAAAACTTCATGTAGAATATAACAAGGTAAATGATGTGTTTCAAAAATGCGCATCATATGCTGTATTTAAAATGAAACTATAGTTAGAAAACCATTGACTTCCACTAAAACCCATCTTAAAGCAAATGGTCTTTCAGTAACCGTCTCCTGCTGTTCACTAAAAGATTAAGATGTTTCTCAGAGGTTGTCATCTATACAGATTTTCTCAGTCTGGTATCAAGAGCCTGACTCTCGCTTGTTGTGCGCATCTGCTCGTGATCATGAGCATAAAAATTTGCTTACGTTGAGGTGTTCCCTTAGAGCTTTAGGGTAACTGTGAGGAGGAAATCCAAGTCCTAGCTTTAATCATGGGGATGGCAGAGTCTGGGATTGCCAAATTATTATTATTTGCTTTACTCACAGAAAATATTCAAGCAGCTTACAGACATAATAGAAATACTAAAATGACAATAAAAAACGAAGTAAAAAGATGGGAACAGTAACATAGGTCTTGACTGGGCAATTGCCTCTGCTCACGTGGGCTCCTTATTCCTATCCATTCAGTAACCATGACTTTGGTCCATCTAGTCCAGTATTTTTTATTTGGATTCACAGTAGCTCTCCAGGATCTTATGAAGAGGTCTTTCACACCACCTGTTTATCCGCTTCTTTGGCGATGTCAGTAATTGAACTTAGGATCTTTTGTATTCAAAGCATGTGTAGTTTTATCACCAACTGTGGTTCTTCCCATACAGTCACCAGGCAGCAGCTGCCAGTAATTTTACCTAGTGAACCACTTTGTTGATCACCACATGCAACTTTAGATATGTGGGATGTTGGCGACGTGTTTTTCCTGTTAGGTTGATGTAAACAGAAGTTTTGATTTGAAATACCGTCAGTGGATACTTTGGGGTATTTGAGGGAAGCCTTCAATGTTGCAGCGACTGCTGTGTGAATACACACATGTATGCCACGCTGATCACAAGGAATGGAAGACATGACTAGAGAATTCAATGCTACCTATTGTATTGCCGTTCTTATTTGTTCTCAAAAAGACATGGCCGTGCATTCACGCACACCCCATGAAAGTAATGATAGTTGTTGGAATTGTCAAAAAATAAATAGTAGTCTGGAGGAGAGAACATCATTCCCAGTTACACTTAAAAAATGTGACAAGGCTTCATATTTTCTTCTTTCAAGTGTGCAGATGTATAGCTCTGAAATCTTGATTCCCTGTGTAGAAAAACCTGGCACATCTTTACAGATGGAAATAACAGAGTGGAACTGTTTTGATGTTTCTTGACTGCCATTATAGTCTTATTGTCAGACAAAATTACTTTAGGTTCTCCCTTACTAACCAGATGGATGCCCATGTTTTCTTTCTGGTGTTATTGAATGGCTGATTAACTTTACTGATTTCAGTTGCATTGACATGAGTGAACAATTTTATTATTTAATTACCTCTCATAGAAAAGGGTTTCATAAGTAAAGAATGCCTCCTCCTGGATACGAGGTACGAAATAACTTTCACAGTATTTTTCACTGCTTTGTTTTTTAGTTGTGTGAGTCTTTAGAAGAACTTCAGAACGTGAATGCAAAGCTACGAAATGAAGGACAAGGAATATGGGCTGTGCTTGGTAGAATAATTGGGCAGGTTGGTTTTTCCCATTGTTTTTCTCCTCCCCTCTTTCCTTATATCTTATTTATTTATGGGTCATATGAGTCCTAAAAATAGGGTTTTCTCTTTGTTACTGTCACTTTTTTTAGGCTGAAAAGATACATTTGATAAAGTCCTGGCCTTATTCTGCAGATAATGATTTCTGATTGAAATGTATATAGGGCTCTGCGCCTACCCAATGGGAAACTGCAGCCTAATTTTGTTTTTGGATTAGCTATCTTGTTTGCAAAATTCTTTCATTTGGTGTAACTGATTGACCTGTCATTTGTGATGAAGCTAAACCTGAAGCATGAGTTAATCTAACCACATTCTTTGCTATTCCCCCCCCCCCACTGTAGCTTTCAAAGAGCAGGTTTTCTTAGGGTATATTGTTTTCTTCCCCCCTGTTTTCTGAATATGCAACTGAAAGCATATGTAATTTGCTGTAGTTTTAAATGAATTATGCATGTGGGAATGTCCTTAATAGGAAGTGAAGAATATTAGGGTACAGCTGGTTATTTTTTTATAGGATTACTGATCATTTTGTCAGTTGTAAAAAAGTGAATGCTGTCACTTCCCAATTATTAAATTCATTAGCTTCTAAAGAGTACAGTATTGCACTTTTTAAACCAGCAGAATCAAATATCTTGATATGGTTATGTTTTCAGCTACATTAAAAGAGCACAATGAACACTTTACACAGTTTGCTGCCTGTTGTACAGCTGCTTCTCCCGTTCTACAAACAGTGGAAGTTATATGGCACTTTGTATCTGAAAGATTGATGAATTTCGCTGGCTTTTTCTTTTAGTGCTTCCTAATTCATCCTTCACTGAGGCTTATATCTGGTATTCAGTGCAGTTAGCAGATTCCTCAAGAAAGTGGGAGCCTTTTATGTGTCATTCCAATATATAATCAGATCTTAGCTTTTGTTTTTGTTTTTGACTGACTCCCTAGTTGGCTTTCTAAGATTATAAAATGTTAAAATGATCTTTTAAGAAACTGGACCATTGGCCAGCTCTGTTTTTGTAATTATCCTTGTTTTTGTGCTAAGTGTTAATTCAACACAAGAATTAGCAAGGTTTTACAAAGTGCTTGATGGTTCTGTGAAACTGGCCCAGATGATTAATATAACCTGTTTTTTTATGGGCCTTTCATACATATGGGAGTCGGAATTTAAGTTTGTTAATAAGAAGTTCATCCCTTTTAAAAAGAAAAGGGAGGGGGGAATCAAATTTTCACAAATATGTTTCCTGGTGCAATCATTTAATAATAATAAAAAACTAGTAGTTTCATTTGCACAGCTTGCATGACACTTTTTTCCAGTTGGTTGAACAGATGCAGGCCCACAGGGCCACTGAGAAATGACTTTGATAGATGGTTGCTGTCTGTGAAGCTAGCATACTGCAGATTAGTAGAAACCCGAAGAGAATCTCTCCTGCTTTGTGCAGAGTTTGGTCCAATAAGATAATTTTTCTAATTAACCTATGGAGCACCACTGTAGCAGGGATGGTGAGGAAAATAAACTGCCTCAATATTCTTTCGTGAAGTGTAGTGGATTTTTCTTTTTTCTTTTTCTTTTTAACCTTCTAAACCAGCTTGTCCTTGTCTGTCTCTGTTAAAGCTCCCTCTGTTAAAGGGGGGGGGGGGGGAGTTAAAAAGCCAGGGCTTTAATGTCTTTGGTTTCTCTCTCTCTTTTGCATTGGAAAATATGTGAATGCAATTTCATTTCTCATAGGGCTCACTTGGGGACAGAATATATAGTGTAGTCATTTTTGCAGCCTGACTAAGCAGTTTCCTCTCCTAACTTTTAGTATATTGGGCACAGCCAAATTTTGATTGCTGAGCAGTAAATGAGGGGGAATGTTATGTTATATATGTCTCTCACAAAATATCCTGTGTTTCTTCAAACCCAATAGAAATTGAATATACCAGCAATTTTGCGAGCACCCAAGGAAAGAAAACCGAGTAAAAAGGAGGGTGGAACCCAGAAGACTACAACCCTCCCTGCAGTTCTCTATAGGCAAGTAGTAGAAACACAGCACAATAGGCATAGATTATGGATAGAGTAAGAGACCTTTATAAGTAATTTTTTTTATTCCAAACAACTGAATAAAATGCCTTTACTCCTGGACACCACTGTTGTAAGGCAGCTAACTTGATTCATTTTAAATCATTTTTTTTTAAAAAAATGTTAAACTATCTTCAGAGTCCCCAGACATCATTACTGAGATTTTCTCTATCCATTGGCAGCACTTCAGAAGAAAATTTCTTTTATACCTGAGATTTTAATCTGTTTTGTGATACATGGTTGAGAACCTTCAAACATTAAAAAGTTTTGCATTTAAAATTGACCAGCAAGGTCTGAATGAAATTATTATGAACTTATACGGTTTATTAAGCCCTAATATAACAAAGCATATTTGATCCTCAAGTCTAGTATTTTTCATAATTCAGGTTAATATATTGTTGAGTAATTGATGTATTTACTCATTGTTATATGTTTAGTTCTTTTTACCATTTACCATTATGGTTGGTTTTTTTAAAAAATAAATAAATATTTGATACAAGTATTGAAACATATACTCCATATAAAAGCTACCTTTCTGCAAGATAAAATGCAATTATAACAGAATATTTACTCACTGTATGGGGTTTCACCATTCAGATTGGTCATAACCCAGTGACAAAGAGTTCTTTGTACGTGCAAGAACTGGGTCCATATTTGGTTAGCCAGTTCAAATGCATCTGAAGATTCATGGAATGCCCTCAATTTGGCTAATAAAAAGTATCTCCTTAAATTTTCAGTGACTAGCAAAAATCAGTCTAGCAATCTCTAGAAGTATTTAATACCACCTTGTGTTTCTTTGTGGGGAGCATTTGACTGCATTATGTCCTATAACAACCACAAATGCTTTTAGCAACATGAAAACATCCTTGCTTGATCTGTCTCCATCAGTGACTTGCCAGATATTTTTGAAGAGCTCTCAGTGGATAATGATAGTGATAGCCATCTCTTGTTTGCTTCCTGTATCCAGTAGTCAGAAGTATACACTTTCTAGATGTGAATATACCCAGTTATCTATTGTGGCTAATAGCCATTGATGCCACAGCCCTCCATGAATTTGCCTAAAGCTTTTAAAAAGCCATTTAAACTAGTGGTCATCACCATGTCTTGTGGCAATGACTTCTACCTGTTAATTTTGCGTGGTGAGACGAAATACTTCCCTGAATCTTATGCTAGTTAACTTCAGTATATTTAAAATTATCCACTCTTGTCACATGGTTCACATTTTTATGAATTGTTGAATTTTCTCTGTTGAATGTTAATTTGTTTTGGGATGATGTTTACCAAATGGGGGTACCTCTGCTGGATGACCTTGTTGACTTGATGTACAAGTGATAAAAAATGTTGCTGCTGAACTTTTTTTTACATGACTAGCATGTCCAAGGATGAGGGTGTTTTCCATCACAACAGTTATTTTTATTTTACTGCATATTTGCTTCGTCTTGATTCTGACATAAAATGTTTTATTTGCAATCCTTCATTAATTTACAATAATAATACATCCTTTGTAAAATACAAATATCATTACAATTAAATTGCATTCATTCTCCCAACAACTATTCAAAGTAAGTGAATAGTTTAAAGTAAGTGAATTCAAAGGATATTATTTTTACAGATGAGGACTTAAGTTTGAAATATTTTATTTGCAGACCCCTGTGGTTTTCTAATAGCTGGTGAGGGATTTAAATTCAGGCCAACCGTCTGCCTTCAGGACCAAACCGGCCTCAGTGTGAATTTAAGGAAAATGATAGATAAAAATCAATATATCAGAAGTCACAAATATCTAGCAAATATTAGGGAAATACTAACAATGGCTTGGATCCAGAGAAGTGCTTAGTTTCACTTGCACAACAGGGCTTTGCGGTCTCCTCCTTTGTGGTGCAGTGCCTTAATGCCCTCCCGCTCTGCGCCCCCTGGCTGCTCCTGAGGGTCTGGAGACCCTTCAAAACATTGTGGGATGTGATGTGAAGGGCCACTGGAGTGGGGAGTTAGCTGAAATTGAGGACCACCCTTTGCACAAGCGGAAATGCCTTCTGCTCATGCATGGGGTTCTCTGGATCTTACCCCATGTAAACATTGAGATGATTCAGTAAAGTATATGCATTATCTCAAATGAAACTTTTTCCCTGCATTTCCAAGTTGTGGGATTTGCAAGAAGAACCATGATCAACACCTCCTTTTGCTGTGTGATACTTGTAAACTCCATTATCATCTTGGATGTCTGGACCCTCCACTTTCAAGGATGCCAAGGAAGACTAAAAACAGTTACTGGTAAGAATATTGTAAATGCATTGTACTACAAATATGAGGGCCTCAGTCTGTCAGGGGTTTTTCTATTCCCAAGGTTTTTGTTCTGTGTTTTTATCAGCAAGGATTTTTTTTAATGAAAGTTTGAGTTCTATATTGATTATTGACTACAGACAATTTACAAAACAAAGATCCACCCTTTCATCACGTATTTGTACCTTGGGTTTATTTTGTTTCCTTAAAAAAAAAAACTTACTGTGGACTAATGAAGGAGTGAAGACCCCTTTTCAACCCAAGGGCCTCATTCTTGCATAGGCAACTTTCCAGAGGCCACATGCCAGAGGCAAACATGGGCAGAGCAACCATTGTGAATTGTACTCTTGCATGTAGAATGGTAAAGCTGGAAGGGACAATGAGGGTCATCATGCCCAACCCCCTGCAATGCAGGATTCTTTTGCCCATCATGGGGCTTGAACCCACAACCCTGGGATTAACCATCTGTAGAGTAGGCTAGTTTTTCTTTTCCCTGTTCAGGATAGTAAGGTGCATCATTGGAGGTCAAGCATCTAGATAGGAACACTAAAGCAGGACTGGCAAGTGGGGCATGGCTGTGGAGGGTGTGTTACCTGGGGAAACGCCAAAAGCCAAATGAGACGCCAAATGGCCACATTTGTCTCCTGGGTCTGAGCTTTCACATCAAGAAAGGGAATTTTCCACTGTTGATTTACCTTTACAATGTTAGGGGAAATTGTACTAACCCTAAATATAGGTAATGCTATCTAAGATTCTTGTTTTACCTAGAGTCTGAAATGAGCATTACATTGTGGTTTGAATCCCTGGCTATATGAGACCTCTGGTTAGTGTTAATGTCATCAGTTCTTTTATTGCTAATTAAGGTGAGAAGGAATTCAGTCCTCAGAAAGGCTGTGCACGTTCCCACAATTTGTTTCAAATGCTGTAATTGTGTGGTACCAATGTTGTGTGTACACTTTTCCCGGGATTTTTGTAGAATTTTAAAGATGATTGGATCATCCACATTATTTCATACACTATTTGATCTATATTATAGCGATCCAAACAGCATTCTCCCTTATTTCCATTAGGTGTTTTCCATTTGGTAATTCTGAATTGACCAGAAGCATATTGCAAAATGTTGCTGTAAGTCCCGAACTCAATACTTGGTTTAGCAATCATTTTGTGAATTCTATGTAACTAGAAACTGGTGAAGAAAGATGTACAGATGCCAAAAATGAGTTGGTAATAGTATCCAAACATTAACAGTTCAGTTTGCTCATATGAACTGGTATGAGTACTAGGATAAAATTCAATTACATCAGTATTTCAAGCCTCTATATAGCTTCTATGTCTTAAAGAGTTTTTTGAATTTCAACAGCTACTAACACTTGGGAAAGTTAGTAGTCATATTCTTGTACTATTCAGGTCTTGGGTTTTGTTCTGGTTTTGTCATATTGTAACATAAGTGAGAAATAGGTTGAGGCTATGCGATGGTAAGTAGCTCAATTTTCAGTGGCTTCCATTACAATGTACGGAACAAAATAAAGGAGTGGCAGTCTTTGACTTCTACAGGACATCAGTTGCTTACATAGAGTGGACTGAGTGTTGCAGCACTTGAGAACACCTGATATGGGCAATATCTTCTTTCCATTTCTGACAGTGGATGTCATCTTTCTTGCACGTGGTTGCAGTATGTAGTTCTGCAATAAACAAACCTCCTTGCTTTACATGGTCCTACTATAATCAAGACTATTTAGTTCCACAAACCATTTATATTAATGTTTAAACATAAATCATAGAATTGTGGAGTTGGAAGGGACCCCTATTTGGCTGCTGCAGGAGGACTTCTATTTCCTCTTCTTTCCTTTCCTTTCCCCCCACCCTTGGTACACCCCCCAGAAATTTGCTCTCTTCGGAACTAATTTAGAGGGAGTGGAGCAGGTTGGATGGCATGAGAGAGAAAGACTAAATTCCATTCTCCTTATGGGCATCTGGTGCCAGCAGAGTTGCAGTGTTGGATGTGATCCCTATTTCTCAATCAGTGCACCCTCTGTCATTGCCCTTGAAGATGACTTGGAAATTTCAACTTGTCCAAAGTGCAGCTGTTTGTGTTTCCCTTTAGAACCCATATAACTTTGTTTTAAAACAATACTGCCTTGATTGTGCATTTGTTTCTGGGCCAAATTCAATGGGCTCATGTTGTCCTAAATGACTAAGGCCCCAAATATCAGAAGGATGTTATCCTTCCCTCTCTTACAGACCCCCTCTGATTTTATGATCAGCAGAGGGGGCCCTCTTGATAGTTCCACCATCCTCGAGAGTTCAGGAGGTGGTGACCTGGGAGAGGGCATTCTGTGTAGCAGCTCCTAGGTTGTGCATTTCCCTTCCCACAGAGATACATCTGGCACCTTCGTTACACAGCTTTCATCTTAAACTGAAGGCACATCTGTTTGCCCTAGTCTTTGACACTTGGGATATATGCTTTTGGAACCCACCCTGTTCTTTTGACTGTGAAACCATCAAGTAAAATATGTACTTTTCGGGTTAGGTCTATATATTCTGAATGAGATTCAGCTGATTAACTATCCTGAGATTCTTCACATTTATTATTTTAGGGTGCAATTGTAAATAACCTTAACTGGGAACAAGTCCCGAGTAATAGTTTGTATTAAATTATGTTTTGGACCATATATTTATCAGAGAAGACCTTGAAAACGTAACTGCAGAAGATACTTTTATTTCCCTGGTTACACACACCCTTCCTCATTGTATGGTGTACCCTCTTTTATTCTCTGAATACTCTTCTTCTTTTCATGATTAGAAATGAGAGGAGGAGGGTTCCCCCCCCCCCAAGATAACTTTAATTTAGGGGTAGCTCCCTAGCTTCATTGCTTTCTAAGTGTCCGGACTTTTCTTGAATTTTCTGGTTGTCCCATTTACAAATTCACTGTCACTGCATTACATGTAAGCAAGGATGACTTCCAGTGCCCAGATTATTTTGCTGTTTAATCATATTGAAAAGGTTCATTTGGATCAAGAGGACATAAAGCTATCAGATCAAGAGGACATAAATTGAACGTCTCAGTGGTAATAGGTCAGGGGGAGGTAGGAAGACTTTTCTTTCAAAAAGCTGGCATGTGTTTGCTATGAATTTCATGCTTCAGCTAGACTTCTGATCACAAACTTGTCTTTCCTTTTTAATTTAGCTAGGGTATATTCAGTGAGATAGGATTCTAAAAGAGAAATGGAGCCTTATTGATTGCATCCTTTTCATCTTTAGATATGTCTTTGTAAATTCTCTTCAAGATCAGTAGAAAGAATGTATAACTATATGTATTAAGTTCAACAGAACATTGTCCCTACTGCTTGTAGTACACCTGGTATTTCAAATGTTACTCCCATTAAATCCTGGAACATCAGCTCTATCCATTATATTTAGTATGTATGTAGTACCAATTTTTTTTAATTTAATTTTTAATTATTATTTTCTACTATTGATAGAATTTGGGTTGAAGTTGGTGATAGTGGTTGTTGGTGGCAGTTTGCAAACTGACACATTTCCTAATTGGATTTCTGGGCTGGGAGGCCAGTAAGCTTCTGTGTCATTGCCATAGCATGGTACATATATGATTGTAACAGCTTTGTATTGAGGAAGAATGAAAATGCTGAAATTTATAGCTGAATGTAATATGTGCAGGAAGCTCTATAAATCGTAGGATTTGTCGTCACATGTAAAAGGATTCAATGGTTTGTGTTCTCCCTTTCCTTGTTCACAGCTTCTTCTTTACTTTATTCATTTCATGCTTGCATTATGTAGCTGTAACAATCCTTGGAAACGTGGGTTTTAATACACTTTTTTTTTAAAGTCAATTTAGGAAGATTGACTTCTTTTCGCAGGTTCCATAGACAGCATAACTTTTCCAGGCCTCATGAATGAAAGCATGAGAAAAAGGAATTGTGTATTACATATGTGTGCATGAGAAGGCACCAGCAATGCAAGTCAAATGCTCTGTTAGCAATGGAAACTATATAAGTGGATAATACAAGAGAGCAATTCTGAGTGCAGACACAGTCAAATCGGGCCATTTTCCGCTGTATTCTGTCTTTGTCATTTTAAAGAGGCCATTTCAACTATATTAGGAAATAGGTTCTTTATGCCACAGGTTAATACCAGCATAGGCCTTAATTTACTTTGTGGCAGAGAGGGCCTCAGGTTTTGCTTTTATGTTAAATTTTGATTTCCAGTTACCCCAATTCTAAATATGTTTACTCAGAATGAATATGCACTGAACCCAGTGGGGCCTACTCTCTAGTGGAAGCTTTAGGATTGCAAACTGAAGGGGTTTGTAGCAGATTAACAGTGTCTCCTAATCCCTGCAAAAAACAAAAAAGGGTGTAATAGTTAAGATACAGCAGAATTTCTGCTTTATTCACCTATAGAGTAAAATGTGGACTCTAGTTGATAGGCATTATTGACATAGGCTTGTAGTCTCAGTGTTTTCCATCAATGCAGTTGTTCAGAAACTATAATTGATTAACATTTGCAAATCACAGCTAGAATGCTTAAAATATTCGTTCTAAGAGCATCTTTGTCTGAATTAATTTTCTTAAATATTCTAGGAGAATTTTATGTGTGACTAAGGTGTTGCCGATAGGGACCGCCCCCAAACTTCTTTGCAGCAAGCTCTGGATTTATGCTAAATGGTATCTTATCATTAGTCCGTTTGCATAGGATTGCCTATTTGAAGTAATTAATTGATTCCCCCCTCTGCGAAGCAATTCTGTTTCCAATGAATGTTGGCTACTGGATCCTTTAATGGTGGAAGATGGAGAAGAGTCTTGCTGAGTGATATATATCTCTATACATGTACCGTGGCTTGGAACCCCAGAGCACAGGACAGAGTTAAGCTATTTTCCCCCAAGCAGCCCTCTTCTTCCCTCACCCCAAACGCTCCTGTGCAAGCTGTTTTTAAACTTGAGTGTAAGTAGTAGCTTTTGGTATCATGGGATGTACCATTCAGAGAAGAAAGCAAAAGTCTTGTTGCATGTATAAGTCTTTCTCTTTGTATTTGGGGCTCTTTTACACTGTAAGAATTACCCTTTTCGGTCTTTGGCTCTTGCTTTTCAGCCTGCATGCTCTTATTTTGCTTTAGCAGCTGCTGTCTTGAGTTTGATTTTTTTTTTTGTCCTCCCAGGCAGTGTTCAGAGTGTGACCAAGCAGGTAGCAGTGACATGGAAGCCGACATTGCCATGGAAACTTTACCAGATGGAACTAAGCGATCAAGGAGACAGATTAAGGAGCCAGTGAAATTTGTTCCACAGGATGTACCCCCAGAACCAAAGAAGATTCCTGTCAGAAACACGGTAAATGACAGCTCGGTCAGAGCGGCACAAATCTGTCTCCTGTTTTTTAATTTGTTTTTTTTTTTAAGTACCAAGAACCTCTATGTGAAAGATGAATGTAATTTATTATGTTCTAGCTTTTTTCCCTAAGACATGTGAAACATGTTAGACATCAGATACTTGCTTCAGCTGTGAAACATAAAATACCCATAAGATTTAATTTTTAGGTTTATTTTATATATCATTGACTATTAAAGTTTGCGGAGGGTGGCAGCAAATAAGCATATTTAAAAACATTAAAACTCACAAAGTGGTTCCTTACGAATTTCTAGTGGTAAAGAATAAATGCCCTTAAATGTTGCATGTCCAGACTTTCATTCTGCACATTCTGATAAATATTAAGTCAACAGCACTTTCATACAAGGGTCACTGCTCTGTGTTCTGAGATGGTCATGTGTCAAAAGTAGGCCATGCAAATGTCTATACATATGAATATGTGTGCTCAAAATTTCCAGTGGTACCTCTGGTTACGAACTTAATTTGTTCTGGAGGTCCGTTCTTAAGCTGAAACTGTTCTTATCCTGAGGCGCGCTTTCACTAATGGGGTCTCCCGCTGCGTGCGCGCCTCTGACGCACAATTTCCGTTCCCATCCTGGGGCAAAGTTCGCAACCAGGAGCAGCTACTTCCGGGTTAGCGGAACTCGTAACCTGAAGCGTGCGTAACCAGAAGCGTTCATAACCGGAGGTACCACTGTATTCTGCCACGCCTATGAATGTGGAGGAATTGCAAGACACTTTCTTCTTGACAAAATGCTTCTGGGTGGGATCCAGTCCTATACTAGTGGACACAATGGGATTCCCCTTCCTTTGTCCACTGGCCCTCTGAAAAATACTTTGGGGCTGCTTGGGAGGCGGTGAACTTCCGCTTGCACAAACAGGACACCACAGTTGGATATCTCCTTCTGTGCTTACATTTACTTGGCTGGGTAAGTCATGCCTGTGCTTCTTTAAAGAAGCAAATTATTTCAGAGTAGTGGGTGGATGCGTTTTCAATAGAATGGGTTTGGGTGGCTGTTTGTTCCTACCCTCTCCCGAATGCTGACATGCTAGCCTGGGACATAGAATGTTGGGAGGGTTTGCTTCCCTCTCTAATGGCAAAACAAAGTTACTTGATGCTTTTGCAAACTTTGTTCTGATCCTCTGAGGCAAAGGTGTATGAGAGAATTTTTATATTTATCCAGTAAATTTGTCTTGTGGCAAACATGTTATGTATGCTGTAACTAATCTATTTTTAATGAGGTCTTACCGCAGCAGCTTGTCAAAGTTAGACAATAAACCTGAGTCACTTAAATCCCTCGTTCTGGGATGCTTGTGTGGTTTGCTTGCCTTGACAAGATTAACCTTCTCTGTGTAGACTGTGGCCTGCTGTGGGTGATTAAGTGCTATTTTATAGAAAACGTTCTCCGTCTAGTACTGTTTATATTGCCTTTATTAATGCATGACAGCATTCTGTGTTTCCGTTTAAGAAGAGGGAGTACTGTTCTGGATAAAAAAAAGCAATTTGTGTTCTACCTCTTTAAAAAACAAAACAAAGAGCAAGCCCTCATGATTAAGGAGTGCATTTTGTCAAAACAATATTATTAATGTGTGTGTGTGTGTGTGTGTGTGTGTGTGAAATATACGTAGATAATTGCAAAAACACTTGCCATTTGTTCTTGCCCTAGCCAGATGAGTTAGATGAATTTAAGTAGCAAAATGCCAACTCCAGACATTGAAGTATGAACAAACTTTTCACTACAGCATATTTGTTGAAATTTCAAAAATCTGTGCTTCCTTTGCTTACGTGGTATGACAACTGCCAATCTTGCCTGTACTTGACTATCTCTTCCATTTATTCCATTATATTGCAGTTAGTTACACAAACTGCATTTCAGTCAATTCCCCATCCCGTAGTTATTTTTTGTTTCATTTGTTTCATTTATTTTATTATTGCTACTTAATTTTAAGTTTGAATTTTAAGTTTGAATTTTAAGTTTGAATTTTAAGTTTGAATACTTAATTTTAAGTTTTTGTTTGTAGTCAATAACAGGTTCCATTAATTTTGATGTGTTTACATTGAATGTACAGTGTACATTAGGCATGTACATTGTTTTCAATGAGTTTGCTCAGAGTAGGAGCAACATTGACCTCTCTAATCTTACCAGTTGTAACATTCTTTGTTAGCACTGCCTTGCCCAGCCCATAGTTATCTATTTTTTTCTTCCCGAAATGGAAATGAAGTTCCAAAATTTTGATTGGTCCTGATATTGGTAAGCCACTCAAGAACTGTTCAAGTGTGCCACCTACTGTCTATCTTTTTGATCCTCTTTGACCTGACATTTTTGCTCTTTATCATTGAATATCCTCCTTTTCATTCATCAATCAAATTTAAAAAACAATTTTTATGTTTTATTCGCTTTTATTTCACACTTAAAACAATAAAATCATCAGATAATAAATAAATATAATAGTGAAGAAAGAGCAGAATGAAAGCAGCAGTTAAAACAATTCTTCCACAGATATAAATAAGTGTCTGGAAAAATCAAAAAGTCATTGTGCGGTGCCAAAAGGACATCAAGAGTCTGCACCAGGTTGAGTATCTTAGAGAGAACCTTCATAAACGGGGATCACAGTCAAGAAATCCCTCCATGTAAACTCAGGTTTGCATTTCTTACTCCCACTTTAAAATTATCCTTTTAGAAACAGTCTTGGTTATACTTGGGGAACAAGTCATCAGTAAGATGCTACAAGACATAGTAATATATCTTTAGGATGTCAACCCAAGGGCAGTGGTAGATGAAAACCCTTCCACAGATGGTCAAAGTTTTCATGATGCAAGTCTGAATTAATTACATCTGATTTTAATTAAAGAAATATAAAACTACCAGGTGCTAAAACTATGACCCTAAAGCTAAAATCTAAATTGGGGTGGGGTGGGGTGGAGGGTGGCAGATCAGGCTGATGAGCTTTAGCAGGTGTGAATATTTTCAGTATTTTTAGGCTGTAAAAAAGCTGATTTTACAGCTTGCATTGCATCTTCTTGTAGCTGACTAGCAGAGTTATTTTAGATGGTCCTTAGGTTACTGATTCCCACTGGGGAAGGGATTGCTGGAACACTCAAAGATCTGATGTGACCAACTGGCTACTCACTTTGAAGATAAAGTCGCTCAACTTCAGAGTGATGTTGCCTCTGCACTTCTTACGACTCTAGTTGAAGTACCCAGTGCCATTATTGAGGATGAGTTGTAGGATCAGTTTCAGCTTATGCAATCAGCTGAGGTAGGCAAGGTGTTGGAGGCAGTATGTCCAGCTCCCAACTATCCTGCACTTTTGCATTCTAAAACATGAATGTCCTCCACTTTTCTATTCACTAAATTTCTAGCTCACCATGTAAATGCTATGGTGGCTAAAGAGTCGATCAAACACAGCCAATAAAACAATAAAAGGGGGGAATTCAAATTTCACCATCATATTTAAAACAGCTTTAAACTGTGATTAAAGTTTAGCTAGCCATTCAAAGACCAAGCTTTAAATAAATACCTTTCACTGCATTGTAATTTTGGCAGATTGATAACTGACATGATTTCTTGGCGAGGGGATTTCTTAAAATAATAAAGAAAAGTCCCACTATCTTCCCAAGGAAAGGAAACCCTAATAGCATCAGTCTCGACAGTGGATAGGCTTTGGAGCTGTCTGAAACCAATTACCTAATTTCCTTACATATATTGGGGTTAACAGCTTGTCTCTGGCTGATTTTAGGCTTGACCAACCATTAAAAAAATTCACACCATTTTAGCAGTAGAAAGACTGTTTTATAGAGCTGATCTATGTTAGAAGGTTTACATTATAAGCAATGTTCAGTTGTCCATAATGACTTTCCAAAAAGAAGCAAAGGAGCTCTCTCTCTAATTGGCAGAAATACTGCCAGTTTGACAGACACAGAGAGTTGTGCTTGTCTGTTTGCTAATAGGACCATTAAGTTGCCACCAACCCCTCTGTACTTGCATTGTATGGTCCTTGGAGGATGCTCCTTGATCTGCTAAAACACTATGGATCAATGTGAAATGGTATGAGAAATGGAAGAATTAGTTTTGAAGAAATCTATACAGCATTGTAAACCAGTGCTTTTTCAATGAAGAAACAACAGGCAGCACCCATTGGTATGTGGTTTTCTAAGGTTGGGCCAGGGCACTCATTGCTCACCTGTGGCTACTAGAAGCTGTCAGCATGCAACAGTGGCCAAACCCTTGGAACAGCTTTGACTGGGCAGCTAAACCAAGTGAAGGTTCTCAAACCCTCAGTGAGGTAGGGACCTCCACTACAGTGGTACCTCGGGTTACATACGCTTCAGGTTACATACGCTTCAGGTTACAGGCTCCGCTAACCCAGAAATATTACCTCGGGTTAAGAACTTTGCTTCAGGATGAGAACAGAAATCGTGCGCTGTCGGCGCGGCGGCAGCAGGAGGCCCCATTAGCTAAAGCGGTGCTTCAGGTTAAGAACAGTTTCAGGTTAAGAACAGACCTCCAGAACGAATTAAGTTCTTAACCCGAGGTACCACTGTACATACGAAGACAGGCTCTGGTAGATTGAGCGGGTAAGACCAATTGTGAATCCAACAGTCAAGAAAGCAGCTTCTGTACGTACCATAGAGGGAAGTGAGGGGCAGATGGGGCTCGTCAACCTGGGAAGGTCGCCCATCTAGGAGAAGGAAAACATCCTAAACCCCTGCTGCCTTGTGGGGCATCTTTGGGAGAAGAAAAGGCTAAAGAGTAAACCCTATACAAATCCAGAGTGGAGTTCCTAAGATGGTTGGGTGGTGCCTTGTATGCCTTCTTCTGGCAACTCCTGCAGCCCAGCTGGTGCCAAACATACTTCTCTGCTTTCCTTTGAACCACATCCGGGAGACCGTTTGCTTGTTCTAGATGGGGTTCTACTCCCTCTGAAGGCACAAGTATACACCTTAGGAATATACATCTTGGAACCATCTTTGTCCACGGAGACCCAAGTGGCCTCTGGTGAAGAACGCCTGTCACCAGCTTTGGCTGATGTGTCAGCTGCATCCTTTACTGGACATGCATAATCTGGCCACTGTGATGCATACTTTGGACTATTGTAATGCACTCTACATGAGTCTTTCCTTGCAGCTGACCTGGAGGCCTGCAACTAGTGGCGTCCAGATGGTGAGTGGTGCTCTTTATTGGGGACTTATCACACCAGTGCTGAGGGAATTGCGCTGGCTGCCTATTTGCTACTGAGCCAGTTTTAAGGTTCTGCTACTTACATAGAAAGCCCTAAATAACTGCACACCAAGTTACCTGAAAAACCATGTTCTCCTCCATTGCTTACTGATGGCATTAAGATCAGTAAATAGAATTCTGTTTTGCTAGGGCCCTGCTGATTACAGGCTTTTGGATGGATTTTTTCCACTGGTGAAACCAGTTTTGTGGAATATCCTCCCTGCTGAAAGTCCATCAGTATTGGCATTCTGTTGGCTCTTGAGAACACCTCTTTAGGCAAGCATTCTCCTAAATTTGACCTTCTGATCTCATTGTTTAAATTGTTTTTTAATTGTTTTAATTTAACTGACTTGTTTTATTATAGGTTTTAATTAAGAATGTTTTAATGCTTTGATTAAACTGTTTTATTGTGTATTTTAATTATGTATGGATTTTATAATTGTTTTTATAGTTGTAAACCACTTAGAAGCCATTTGGACATGTAAACAATCATCATCATAATTTGTCTAGCCTAGTCCCCTCTACTGTGACTAGTGGCAACTCTCCAGAGTTCCCAATAGAGGTATTTTGCTTTACCTGCTACCCTGATTATTGTAACTAGTATGCCAGAGATAAACCCTGGAACCTTCTACATGTAAAGCACTTATGTATTCATTCATAAGTCTGTTCTTAGAATCATAGAATTGTAGAGTTGGAAAGGACCCTGATGATTATCTAGTCCAACCCCCTGGAATCTTCTGCCCTGTTTCTGCATAAATCTGCAAATGGTGTCTTTTAAAAAACTGATTAAAAATCATAATCTTGCCCAATGTGTTTTACCCTAAAATACACATTTTGACATATTTTTAGAACTGAGCGGTATGTCTCAAAATTTGGAAAAGTGTGAAAATCAAAATTTTAATAAGTTATAGTCCAGGAGATGTGAAGCGGGTCTGTTTACTTTAAAAAATATGGACCAAACAAAATTCTCATGCATTCCTGGGTGAATTAGTGTGTGAAAGTATGTTCATAAGGAATAATAAATTATTTGAAATATACATTATGTGGTACTTATTATTTTACATAATGCTAATTTTAGAGGACCCCTCATTTTATATGCCACTGGTTTAAAACTTCTTAGATAATTCCTTTTACAGCAATCAGGTTTTGATATTGGCAAGTAAATACCGTATTTTTCGCCCTATAGGACGCACCGTCCCATAAGGCGCATCTAGTTTTTTTGGGGGGGGAATAAAGGGGAAAAAAATTATTCCCCCCCCAGACGCGACCCCAGCCCCCAGAACAGGCAACTCTCCCAGAACAGGCAACTCTCCCAGAACAGGCAACTCTCCGCAAGCCGTGGGAGCCCGGCGCCTTGCGGAGAGCTGCGCGAAGTCTGGAGAGCGAGAGGGGTCGGTGCGCACCAACCCCTCTCGCTCTCCAGGCTTCAGCGAATGCCTGCATTTGCCCCATAGGACGCACACACATTTCCCCTTCATTTTTGGAGGGGAAAAAGTGCGTCCTATGGGGCGAAAAATACAGTAGGTTCTAGAAACGACCAGCAGACCTAATTGAAAGGAGTGTCAACTGAGAGAAGGGCATAGCACTTCTAGTGAAGAACATTTTTGAACATAAATCGCCATGGTCCGGAAGTGATGGATAAAGATTGAAGTTTCATAATAATGCATAATAGTTTTCCTTCAGTGTCCAGAAATGATCTCTGTCAGACAAGATACCAGAGTACATGCACTCCTGACCAGGGTTGATCAAGCTTTTTATAATGTTGTGAAATAGATTTATTGTTCCATGAATGGTGCTATTAATATTGCCATGTAAAAAGATTGCTCATTTATCTCAATCTGGATTTCTGGATGTGACTTGTTTGCTTGATCTGCAAACTTAAGGAATGTTGTTTTGGTTCGCTGAGCCCTTTCATGCTTTTTAGTTGGTTTCCTTTCCTTGACATTGTAAGTGTAAACTAAATTAAATTATGTTGCACCACCAATTGGCAGTGTTGAAATAGTTGCCTCTTCTGGTGTGATAACCGTTCCATCTGCTGTATGCTAGTGGCCAATGAAAGCAGATGGTGTTGCACTTTGCTGAAATATGTTGCAGATTTCCATTTTGATAAATGGAGTGCTTGAATCAACAATTTGTTTTCCATGCTTGCTTGTTTTATATATATATTTTTTAAAAAAGTTTTGGTATTTCCATATGTCTTTTAATGCTGATATATAATTAGTATGCTTCAGGACTGTCTGCCAATAGCTGTTGGCATCAGTCTTTGTATGCATTTCAGTCTGCATCAATTTAAAGCTTTATAATTTGACAATAGGGCTTGCTTTAATTGCCCTAGTTAACATTGAACAATTGGAATTCCCCTAGTTCAGAGGCACTTTTTCCTCTTAATGTCTCACTGAATTTTCAAGAGGTGCATGTGCAACTGGTGGCGTAAATTTTCAAGGCATGCGTGTGCAACCAACTATATGTGCCCTTTATGAGTTTAATTGTTAATTGTTTCGTGTGTAAGGAATACATTTAATCAACATAGACATAATAATGCAGTCTCCACTAATGTTTTGTAAGCATTTATATGTGAACCCCATGAGACAAGAGCCCACCAATCCACCTCTTTTATTTTGGGGGTGGGAAAATCATTTTATGTTGGTACGAAGTTTTTTTAAAGCCATAAATTTAGCATGTGTTTGTACTATATATACATATATACATAAAAGACATCTTAGGCATTGGAGATATTTATAAACTATTGGTTCTTTTCTCTTCCCTACAAGAAGATAAGAACAGGCAACATCTACCAGCTATCAGACCCTTAGTATCTTAAAACAGGTAGTGTGTCTTCAGCACACACGATGTGGATTTAATGGGGAAGGGGGGGCCAATTCTTGTTGCTTAAAATGTTTTTAATGGTATTTAAGTACCTTAAGCTGAGCAGGTACTTAAAGATTGATTTGGAAAGCATAGCTTATTATTTCTGAAATAAATAGAGTATTAAGCTTTTGCAGTATAGAGGTGGTTCTGTTGCACAGTATTTTTTATCCAGATTATGGGAAGGCTACCAAGCAAATGAAATACCTTGTTGGTTTTTTGATTGGAGACATGAATGTATGCATGTTGCCATCAACTGGTTGCACATCTTATAGGAAGCATACCAAAGCTGGAATGGAGTGATAATGGCATGGAGTGATCAATGCTCTTACATCACAGTTTGGCCCTCTTCTCTGTTTAGGCATATGAACTGTTTTTGCCAGAATCTCAAGGGGCAAAGTACTTTATTAGCAGAAAGATAATTTAAAGTGTTAATGGTTACAAAATATAGGCTGCCAGCACATCTTAGTTTTCAGATTCAGAATTCACTGCCAGATTCATCTCCTGTATCTTCCCAGTCTTACTCTAACCTAGTTGTTGCAAAACAGGATTTCCGCTACAGGCAACCCCCATTTTAGGCACGACTAATATGTATGCAATTGCTCACACGTGCACAATACTGAACCCGGAAGTAACCCAGAAATGTAACAAAAGATGTCACTAAAAGGGTGGAATGGGAGCTGGGGCGGAACAGGGTGTTTCAATTTCAGGCAAGTGCACAGTGACCCGGAATGCAACCCCCGTGGAAATCAGAGGTTGCCTGTACTATACATGTAACCTTTCCCCCCTTCTTGGTTCTTTTGTTTTCCCCAAAGCAAAGCTGGATCTTTAAGACTCTGCCTCATGAATCCCTGTTAGGCAGCTATCTGCCTTTAGTCTCTTCCCAATACAGTGGTACCTCGGGTTAAGAACTTAATTCGTTCTGGAGGACCATTCTTAACCTGAAACTGTTCTTAACCTGAGGTACCACTTTAGCTAATGGGGCCTCCCACTGCCTCCGCCGCGCAATTTCTTTTCTCATCCTGAAGCAAAGTTATTTCTGAGTTAGCGGAGTCTGTAACCTGAAGCGTCTGTAACCCGAGGTACCACTGTATCTTTCAAGTAACATTTAAGTGTATGGCTCAGGCAATATGTATTAATCCATTCCTTTCTGTGTTGTTTCTGTTGTGGTATGTCAAATCTGCAAGGCTGCTTTTGTAACTTCTAAATTGTTTTATATTGGCAAGTTACTACCTTTAATATTTCCAAATAAATGTTAGAATTGCAGCAATTATTTTTGGCTTTCTGGAGCAAGCATGCTTAGGTTGGTCTGTTCTAAATCCCTCAAATTAAGCAAGGTTATCAAAACCAATACAGTTCTTTTCATGTGCATGCAGTCATCTCCAAAAAAAGTTTCAGTGAGGAGTAATACTGCTAATTCCCCAAAATTACCCTGTAGCGAATACACATGTAAGATACATGTTTGTGTGAATGTCTCTCTTGATGCATTAGAAGATCTGGTAATATTCTAGGATGAAGCAGCCACATCTTACTCTTCGCTAGCCATTTCCAGCCAACTGATTCCACTTCCCTTTTTTTTTCTTTTCCAACTTTTTCAGTGTTCTGTGGTTGCTGAGCAAACCCAGTCTTCATTGGACTGTTTCCTTCCCTCCTTACATTTCCCCCCGTAATATTTTTTATACTTCTACAGATTTTGGGGTTTCACTCAAGCCTGCTGATACCTCATCTGTGCCATTTTGTCTATGTAAGGATTGGTACTCACCCCTAAATTCCACAAATAGATGAAACAACGAGCAGGTCATGCATGCTTGGTGTCTAGGTTTGTTCTGTTTCGCTTGAATGCCATTAATTTTAAAATATATTTACTTTTAGAGAACTCGAGGACGAAAACGAAGCTACATTCCTGAAGAAGAAAAACCTGAGGTTGGAATTTTGAGAAATTAATTTATTTTCAGTTAAATTGGTGAAAATGTTGACATTTGAATGAATAATGTTGCTGAAATAAGACTTGTGCTCTTCTTCCACCTTTTTCTGTTTCCATCTCTTGATAGGAACGTATTCCTAGAGAAAGAAGACAGAGACAGTCTATAGTACAAAAGAAGCCCAAGTCTGAAGATTTAAGAACCGAATGTGCCACATGTAAGGGAACGGGGGATAATGAAAATCTAGTCAGGTAGGTTTGATGCTGTGACCTTTTCCAGAGTGGATTAAAGTTACATCTTCATCATTTTCTCATTGTGGCTGTAATGAATGACCTCTTAATACAGAACTTTTTTTAAATCTAAATTGAGGGAAGCATTGCTTCAGAAACAGTGGTTTGAACCATTTGTTGACTTGCCACATAACTTTATCCTGTGGATTTAAATGTAAGTAACTAGAGTAATGTTTTCCTAACAAAAGGGAATTAATTTTCTTTTGTCAGGGTGAGTTACCAGGATTCTATAATGGGTTTCAAAGGTAAACAAGGCACCCATTTTGACAGCTATCAATCTTCACCTTCTGATCCTCTACCATGAAGGTTTTTTGAAGTTCACTTTGCTTCATTCATAAGATACAAAGATCATTGTGCCCTTTTCTTAAATATTTCCAAATGTTTTATCTTAGTTCAATCTGGAAAATGCCTCATGTTGTGTGTTCTTTTGATGAGCTGTTAAAATGTTACAGGGTATACTTTGTGATTCTGAATTCAAATCAAGAAGGTGTTGTGATTCTTTAATGAATTGTAGGTGTTAAAGAATAATACTCAGATGGTTTCTTCTTAACTTCATTAGCTGACCCTTTGTCTGCCCCGAGAAAAAGGAATGATTTATAAAATTCTGACTTAGCTTTTGTTATGCAATAAAAAATACAGCAGCTACCAATTTTCAATTTCTCTTTAAAATGAGAGAACTTGTAAATGGGTTCTTGTAAAATATACATTGAGCAGGGAACTACTTTTTACCATTTATGTAAGGAAACACAAAAAGATTGCTTCATTTTGCCATGAACTTTTTGTTAAACATCAATGAAGGCCAGGATCTTTCAGGAGCACAAATGAGATGCTACTGGGACTTGGGAGGTAAACCTTAAAGGCAAAGGAATACAAACCGGGAGCAGACAAAAGAGACCACTTAGCTGCAAGTGAGCTTAACTGAACTCCAAAAGATATCTGTGATCCAGTTCATACCCAACACTAAGCCAAACTATTATCTACCATTAACATGCAAATGTGAAGGTTCCTGGAGAAGAGTTCACAGTTCCTTTGCTCCTGCTGTTACACTGAGCCTTTGTTTGGTATATCATCTAAACCCAGACTTGTGGTTTTATCTCACTTCAGAAAGACCACAAGCTCTAGCCCAAGTTTCCACTTGGTTTACAGCTTAGGGTTTGAAGGACACAAACAGGCCCAGTTCAAGAGGGCACACTAAGCCAGGCATAGGCAAACTTGGCCCTCCAGATGTTTTGGGACTACAATTCCCATCATCCCTGACTACTGGTTCTGTTAGCTAGGGATGATGGGAGTTGTAATCCCAAAACAGCTGGAGGGCCAAGTTTGCCTATGCCTGCAGTTCACAGCAGTGCAGCAGTAGCAGGACTGGGGGAGGGGCAATGCAGCTGCTGTCCATGTTATGTCACGATTTGCTTTGGTGTTATGTGCACACTGAGCTGTAGTGTGTCACTTTTCTACTGAACTATCTCAAATAAGAAACTTGGAACAATATTCAAGTACTATGCGGAGTTTGCTTCTGTTTGGGTGCAAGGTTTGGAGGGTTCTAAGAAGAATGAAGAACTATTATGAATCCCGTTGTAGTTCACTTCTCTCAGGGATTTTAGATGCTGCAGTGAGGTCAGGCTAAATCCTCTTTTTTATTTCTTTCGTGATATCCTATACCTTCACATATTAACTGCCACCACATGTCTGCCTTTCTGAACCTTTTATTAAAAGAACCTAATATACTGTTGTTCTAAAAGTTGGCATTTGTGTTACTTTTGCTGCCTACATGTGTCTCATCATAGTTTAACCAAAAGGGGAAGATTGTTAGAAGTCTTCAAACTTCTAAGAGAGTAAAGTGATTCTTTTCTGCATTATTCTCAATCTCAGTGTTTTAATAAACTCCAGAAGTTTGCTCTGGGGATTTATGAATTTATGTATAAACTTTACAGCTTAAACCTTTTGTGCTTCAGTTTACTTTTTGAACACTACAGCCTGAAAATACATGTCATTATTAGTGTGTGTAGCAGTGATTTAGTCCATGTAATTGTCTGTAACACCTTGACTTACAGAGATAGATTTATGCAACATGACTGTCTAATTTAGCCAACTCAGATTTTTAATTGACTTGTCCACTTTTTAGTTGAGACATAGGCCTCCTTCATTATCCTATAGAAATCACCTCTAAGTTTTACTTTCTCGTACCTTTTCATCAGGAGGATAGTGTTTGGAACTGTAGGAATACAAGTTTGGAACAGTTGTTTGAGTAGCCCTATTATTTCATCAAGGCTTGTTATTAAATATATATCTTTTGGCTAAAAGTAAAATTCCCCCATCTGTCAGTAGGGTGCATTTGTTTTAAGAATACACTGTTTTTTAAAAAATGGGTCACAAGAATATCTTCTATCTCTCAGCAGTGGCTAGAACTATTATCGATTGAATTGATCTTGCTTCTCAGAAACAGACTGTATTTAAGAGGATGTATATAATCAATTCAGGTCCTTTGTCCTAAGAAGCCTCCTTGACTCATTTGAAAACTTCACCATATTGCTGAAGCTCACCTGCTAAAAATAGTTTCTTCCCAAGAAACTTTGGAGGTTGCTTTTATAAACCTAAATGCTGGTGGTTCCCAGTGTGAGACTTCTGAACTTGTGAGACAGTGAGAAGATGATTCTATGTTCATCTAAAATACTAAGTGATGGTTGCTCCCTGTGTTACGTTGTGATATTTTCATTTGTGTTTTTGTCAATATAGTTGTTGGAAATGTTATTTGTATAAGAAGGCAAATACATTCATGGTGCTTTATGTATTATTGGAGACATTATATGGGTGAGGTTACTGAAGTTGAATCTAAACAAGGCTTGAAATTATTTTAACCCGCAGTTCTCGTGACCTGGGGTGAATGGGAAGCAGTCATCTTTTGTTTGGATCAGCCTCTACTGGTTGTTCAAGTATGCAGACTTGCAGTGCTTCTAGGCCCATTACTTGATAGCTAGAATATACTACAGTGGTCTCCTGGAAACAGTGCAATTATGCACCAGGTCTATGATGTCTTTCTTTAGCCCACAGAATGCAATTTAAGGCGCTAGTTATGGCATTTATGTCTTAATACCAGTAAGGCTGCTCTTCTCCCTTGTGTCTTGTTGCAGTCTCTATGATCAATCCAAACACCTTTCAAATGTTAGATCCATATGCCAAGATTATATAAAGTGAACTCACAGGGTCTCATTATAGGTGACTTACCCACTGTAACAGATTTTCATTTCTTCTGAAGGTTTGTCAGACTAACAAGTTTGAGCATTTCCCCTATTTCATAATTTATTTCTTTTTATTATTTATTTAAAACATTTACCGCAACAACTGATTCTCGTCAAATTTTACATGATAGAATTGTGCGACAATGAGAACATCTCTGCAGTTTTAGCGACATTCTTTCTTGTAACAGGGTATTCTTTGAGTAACTCAGAATTTTCCTGTTTGGGGTGAACTTCAGTCACTAAAACATGAATTGGGGCATTGTTTATGCATACATTGAAATTTTAAGTTAGGCGAGAGTTGCATTTTAAATCTATTCTGTTTATATGTAGCAGTCAGAGTTTGTTTTGTTTCCTTAAAAAAAAAGTGCTGTGCTGTTCTCCTTTTTTATAGTTAATTCTATCTGTCATGGGTGATATGGGTTACAAGCTAATTTAATTCAATACTATTCAAGCTGCATTAATATTATCAGTAGGATTGAGTAGTAGATAGTCCAGGGATTTTGACCATCATTGCTTAAACAGGAGCGTTATAGATTTTGATTATGGGGGGAAAATTATGTTGAGGCTACTACTTCAACCATCTGATACTTTATCAAAGAGACCTGAAACGTATTCAGCTGCTTTAGACAATCCCAGGGGCTCGCCTAAAATTTTGCAGAATTTGAAACCTTCTCCCTCTAAAGAGCAGACTCCCAACCAGCACTACCCAAGCCATTTCACAAACTGCTTTCCAAAGTTCCCTCCCTTTCTAAAGTTATTTGCCCTGAGGCAAAGCAAGGATGTATGGGTTGCAATTTCAGAAACACAAATCTAAAGTCCCATTTTAGGTGCACCTGATTATATGGATCCTTGCCACTGATTTTTCATAGAAATATTTAAAAGCATTTTTTCTTACAAAATATTGATTGATGGTTGCCATTGCAGTAGTGAATACTGCCGTGTGTGATTCTTTGTAACTTTTTGACAGTACAGCTTTAGGCAGGGATGGGGAACCTTTGGCCGGCCTGTAGGCCATTGCAGTCCTTGGAGCCTCTGTTCCTCGCCACCCTCCTCCTCTTTGCATTCTGCTCTGGCTGCAGAGAGGAGGAATAGCAGCAAATCCCAGGTGATAGGGGCCTGATCTGGAATGGGATCCTGGTATGGTGGGGTAATAATAATAATAATAATAATAAATTTTATTTATACCCCGCTCTCCCCAACCAAGGCCGGGCTCAGGGCGGCTAACAAGCAATAATAAAAACAAGTTGAATGAATACAACTTAAAAACATGATTAAAATACAACATTAAAACATTAACATTAGAGGAGCTTAAAACTTCTTACCACCACTGTGACCCTGGCACAGATCTGGCTTCTGTACCTGCTAATTGCATTGCCCCCAAAGAATCCATTGCAGTGATTGCATTCTTTCTTCCAATGGAAATTGCAAGTCCAGACGACTGCCCCAGGGAACAAAGGTTTAACGCTCTTCTACCTCCACACCAGGGTTCCAATCCAGATTGGGCCTCTAGAGCTTTCTAATTCCATTGTGGAGGAAACTTCCACAATGGAAGGTTTTCTCCAAAGCAGATTGGATGAGGTAGAGAGAGAAAATGAATGAATGCATAGGATGTGTTTGTGTGTTACTGTGTGTGTGTATGTGTGTGTGTGTGTGAGAGAGAGAGAGAGAGAGAGAGAATGAGAATGAGGGTGGGGTGGCGATGCACACCACTTGCATGCAGTTCCTGACATTACCTTTAAAGGACTGCAACCCCTCTGATGGTGGGTTGGGAAGGTTCTCCACCTCTTCTATATCTGATCCCCCCCCCCCCCCCCAGCTATCTGAAAGGGTGTGACTCTTTCAAATATACACATTAACTATTTCTTTGTTCTCTGATCTGAGAGTACTACATAGATGCAAAGAATTGCAGTATAAAGTGCTACAGGGAAACTCGTGACAAAGAAATGACTAAAGAATATCTAAGGAAATAAACTTAAAGCAATGTCAAAACACCATGGAGTTATTTTAAATGAATACTGTAGCCTTGCTTAAGATGACATTTTTTAAGCAAGTGTATCCATTTTAATGGCTGTGAATGCGCATTGCTATGAATGTGTACAGCACTCCAAGGCCTTGTTTATTACTGCTGTCAACATTTATAGATGAATCATTTTGTGGAGCATTCTATTATCATTGAGAAGTCCCTGTCCTACTGCTCGTACCCTACTCTGTTTTGATGTAGCATCTACCTATGTGCTTCTTTGGTTGATTTATTTCGTTGCTGCATATCACTTTGCCAACAAAACTTGTGGAAGAACGGAGAGAGTTTTCAACCGCAGAAGGAAAACTCCGTTCTAAGCAGGCATCTCTGAACATCAGGAAACTAGATAATATAGATGTCTCTTGTTCTTTGGAATAAATACTTCTGAACAATAAATAACATATGAAATAGCATTAATTGGATATCTGAGCAATAGGCGTTCATGTAACAGGCTTCTGCTAGCTCCTGGGATGTGGGAGGGGGAAAGTGGGATTTGGATTTGGACCGTACCAACAGGTGGCATAAACAGTTCCATTATTGCTTTGGATCTAGGTCTTGCAGTATAATTAGTAGAAAGACTGTGAATTTGCACAAATGCTGGTTGTTATAAGTTTGACTAATGCAACCCCCCCCCCCCCCAGACTTTAGTTCATTTAGTGGAGTGCTTCCAGAGTAAAATTGTTAAGTTTGAATCAAGTGTGTTGAGTGTTGCCCCATAGAAATCAATGGGACTGAATTTAGCCATGACTAAGCCTGGATCCAATCCATATTTTTAAAATTACATCTGTAATAAACATAAGTAATTGAGTGAAACCTTATTGTGGCATAAGCATATGTTATGCTCGTTTTCACAGTGAAGTATAAATTTAGATACTGCCTCAAAATAGTAGGGTTAAAATCAATAATGTTAAATATAAAATCAATAATGTTAAATATATATATCTGCTGCACTTTGCTTTCTTTTTTTGCGGTTCTTTGGAGCATAATAATAAAGAATGTGTGTTATTATTACGAAATACAATTGGGGGGGGGATATTTATTGTATAATGAAAGTCCAATCAGCAGCATATCTAAAGGTAGAGAGTGACCATTGTCTGAAACTCTGGAGGGTAGTCAGTCTAGACATTACCGAGCTACATGGGTCAATGTTTTTGAATTAGTATAAAGTCTTCGTGTGTTTCTATATAATGTCAGGAGGCACATTCTTTGTAGTGTTAACAGTGATGGTGTTTGATATTACCAAAAGCCTGTGCGCAGGATGTAGTGCTAAAAGAACTGCAAATGGGCATGTTTTGTGAATTGTTTTTAGTTCTTTTGAGGGATACAAATAGCTAAAATGTTATGCAAAATATATGGGAACTGCCTTTTAAGTGCTAATAGTAGTATTTGAAAGTCCAGTGCAACGAGCGATTACAGTGTATCTGGGCTTGACAGTCTTGTGTGTGAGGCATTAATGTTTTGCATCTTTTCATGAACTTCTCAACGTGGCATACTTTCCTTCTGGAGCTGCAAAAGTAGCAGGCAGTTTCTTTTAATTCTCGCTGACTTTCATATCTGCGATGAAACTATTCTAAGAGAATATATAATGGAAGCAATGAGTTGACATTGCAGGATTGTGTAGTAAGTGACTTTTACCACTGCACATAAACAGAGCAGTTATTCTAAATCATAGCATCGGTTTCAGTCAGATAACCACTAAAATCACTGCACTGTGGTCTGCTGAAAATGCCATCATCCTTCATCTGCCACATTAAGCCCGGGGAGAGCAGGCAGCAGTAGTGCCTGCACTGCTGTGGAGAGGGATGAGCCCTGAACCAAGCGAAAAGATGTTCTGGAAGAACAGTAACCTTTCCTATGATGTGTGCCTTTTCCATTACATTTTTGACACAAAATGCTGCCAAATGATTTAACGGTGACATTTTGTTTTGCTGACTTTCCCTTTTTCTCATTAAAGAGAAACAAAAGTTGGCTTTGGGAAGGAATGAGTAGTCATGCGTTTTGAATTCTGTTACAGGAAGCCTAATTTGTAAAATTATTAAATGTAGGATTTTCCTGCAGCCGAGCTTACGAAGGATTTTGTTTCATTCTTTTTATTGTGTTTTTCAAAAAAGTACTTATCTCCTGTGATAAGGTTAATTTCTATTGTCTTCTTTTCCTGTTGCAGAAATTGCACATTATTTCTAATTACTGAAACCTCCCATATTAGCCTGTGACACTCAGCTCAACACTCTCCCATATTTGCTCTTCATAATCTTATGAATATATATATATATATATATATATATATATATTCAGAAACTAGTTTAGAAAGGTGCATTGCAGCAGCAGGCATAGTACTTCCTGCCATAAAATGTGGACATTTTTTAATTGGGAGCAACCCCCTCCCCCTAATAAATTATTGTAAAGCACAGAAGCTTATATACATCTCAAATTGTATATAGTTTGTAAAGTAGGGAAACAGAAAAAGGTATCTTCCCCTAATGTGATGCACACATGTATTGGCAGAATTGGATTTTCTTCAGTGCAAGCTAGTGGCACTACGGTCAGCGCTGGACCTTGGAGTCTCAAATTTCAGCGGCACCCTGTGCAATGCCAAGATTTTGTGCCCCTTGCCTCCCATGTTCTATTCTAAATCATAGTAGCAGTGCCCCCGTAGCTCTGTGCCCAGCGTGACCGAACCAGTCGTGCCCCCCTAAATCTGCCTCTGCTACAGTTCCCTTTGCGTGTCAAGGCCCCCAAGCCACCCCCCAGGAGACTAAAGCTATAAGGACACTGAATTTAGGTTAATGTTAATGGGCAAAATTTAGGCCACAACTTTATTGGTTACAGAATGTGAGCAGTATTGGCTTAGTATTGGCTCAGACTATATCTGACTCCTGCCCCCCTTGCAGGAAGTCTGGTAAGGGTAAACCACCAGTTGGGGGAGCCCTGCCGATGTGGATCGACTCGAGCACCGCGGCACAAGGCTGAAAAGGGAAGCCTTGGAGTTGCGCCGCGGCTTAAATCGGCCCCGGTCTTGCCCCCAAGCAACCTCATTGGCCGCCTGGCAACCTGATGAGGCCAGGGTCTCCCCCATCGGGACATTGTCCCGCCCCCACGCTGAGGTGGGAGTCTAGGCAGCCTGACCGCACCCCGTCCCCACCCAGAAGTGGAGCCGATTTTTAATTCTTTTGCTGGTGTTGTGAGAGTCATTTTTTTTGGAAGACATAACAGACTCTTGAATAATTAACTTTGTTCTCCTTATTTCTACCCTGATAGATTTTGGTTTTGCAAAATTATTTAAAAATATTTTGAGGTGGGAAAACAGATTAAGCAATATATTAAGGCATGCTATGGTGAAAATGGCCAGCCAAAATTTGTGACATTGCACTAGAATACTTATTCAATACCATGTCTTCTGAGGACTAAAAGGCATATCATCCTCACACTGTGTGTCATGCACAGAAGGATGACTGAAGTGTGTGTGTGTGTGTGTGTGTGTGTGTGTGTGTAATCAATTATCTGTCTCCTGTTTAATAACTTTACATCTTTAGTATAGTTGTTTAAATGTTTATGAAATGATTAAAACACTTATCCTGCCTTTCCACTATATTGCAACACTCAAGGTGGCTTATGATCAACATGATGAAAATGTAATAAACTAAAGCCATGAACTAATATAGTATAGAAACACAGCTGGCAGTATCATATCCAAGAAAGGGAGCAGGGAAGCCATTCCAAAAGAAATTTGACACAGTAATCACAAACACATGCACTAACATTTTAAATACTATGGCTGTGTTAGCGACAAATAATATTGTGCAGGTTCGTAGAAATCGCATTCATGGTTTTCTGTTTAGTTCTCTATGGTTTTATAATTTGATATTTAATATTATGTGCCTCCACATTAGGAAATACAAATAGTGTAAATATGGTGCCTTTATGAGAAGTATGCAATTATTTTGAGTCATAGCATAAAACAATTGGCTGTGTTTGTGCATACAAGTGCAAACCTACATGCCTCAATATCTGTAAATGATCACCATGTTTTAGTCCACAACTGTTGAAATTCTCAAGCTTTCCTGACAAATGTGCAATTATTTAAAAGTACACGACTACTACTGAAGACATTTGTGTTTGGGAAGGCTTTACCTGAGGTGTAACCTAGTCATTTACGGAAGATCAATTTTTATATTTGATTAAATGTTTGTGTCGTTTTTGAGTTTGTCTGGATGGTTTTATTGTTTGAGTTTGTTGAATTGATTTTAATGTTCTTACACTTTGTGTTTGTTTCTGTGATTAGATTTTCCTTCACAGGAACTTACTGTTTGACAGGATGTGTTACATTACTTTAAAAGTTTGTTTTAATAGTTTGAGATAGGGGACAAATGCTCACACACTATCCTTCATTTGGCTACACTTCATCCTTTTCAGTTCTGAGTTCAAAGTTTATGTGTCATTCATCTTTTAACTATGCATGCTTATACCAAAGAATAAACTAGCACAACTGTCTTCATTGTAGAGGTAGTTGCAGTAAATTGTTTTCTAGTTGAGGTTGTGGAGAAAGGGGAGAAACAAAAACACAAGAATTTCATGTCTAGTGCAATAAAAATATGCCAGGAGTCATAGGAAATCATGATGAGAAGGTTATAAAGATAGCATGGAGGCAGCTATCATGTGCAGTGGGAGCAGTGAAGCAGCCATAGCAATTTGAAAAAGCTTCAGTCTTTTTTAAAAAATAAAAATCTCCTGGAAAGATAGTTACATGGCTGCTGGTCACCATATGTGACAGATGACAATTCAGAAGAGAAGCCACAGACTACCAAAAGTCACAGAATCCATGTGGGAGCTGTCAAAAATTGATCAGAACAATTCTAAGAAAGGAGAAAAAGACATTTCCATGACAAAGCTATAGAGTGAAAGGAAGAGAACCCGACACTTGTCAGGATAAATTTCCACCTTCCCACCGCTACATCTTATTTATGAAGATAAGGGTTTCCCCCTCCTTTTTGCAAGAGGCCAGTACTGGATTAACCATTGAACCTAAAATACTAGAACTTAAGTATACGAACTTTGATGCTAGTCACAGAAGATGGATTACATTCAGGATGTGTCTGAAATGGAGGAAAGAAATGACTCCCGTTCCTCAGTCTAGCAGCCAGCACAGCTATCAGCATTGGGAAAACTATAAAAAATGAATTGTAAAACAGTCTAGGAAAGAGAAACAACTTGTTCAGAAAAGCATCCATGGTCCTATGTGGGCTAGACGGTACAGTGTATCTCTAAAGGCAAACAAAATATGTGTTCAGAGGCATAGACATACACCTTGTTGCAGATTGATTGCTTTACTATGAAGGATTTTTCACGACAAAAATAAGTTTGTATGTTTAATTTAAATCCCTTTGAACTAGAGATGTGGAATAATGTGTATCTCCACAATTGCTTGTTGTTTAGTCGTTTAGTCATGTCCGACTCTTCGTGACCCCATGGACCAGAGCACGCCAGGCATTCCACAATTGCTATGAGGATCATATTACCAAATGGAGGGTTTTGCGAGTTTTAGGCAATGATCTGATTCTTGGCTAAATATGGGTTTAATTATCTTGGACCCCAAAAGGTAAAGATACATATTTTTTACAGGAAATGTCCAAATTCCATTTGATTTAGCCCTCCCAGGCTGATGGGGTTGCTGTGGATCCCAGCAGCTGTATGTTTAATTTACTAAGCTACCAGAAGACTGGTGGAGCCCTACAGAACTGAATGGGAGTGGAATTACCAAACACCTCAGCTAATTAGAGTTCATTCTATTCCCAGCAACTTCTCAAAATAGGGTAGGGGGGAGTAATTTTGCATTTTGCCTGTTTAAGCTTTTTGGATTTCAGTTTCCTTTTTGCTTATGGCACTTCAAGTGATTGAGTTTTTGGCATAGCCTGGGTTGGCCACACACAGACATACACATACAGAGATGGTTTCATGGTGGCGTGATTTGTCAGACAATTCGTTAAAAATGCGGGTGATGGCAGCATTTTAGAGTAATGAGCAGAGTTTGCATTGCAACCTCACAGGGCTGGGGAGAGTGCTTGAACCTGTTTGTCACATCTAAACAGCCAGATATGACTCAGAAGGTAGAGGATCTTATTACATAAATGGTACTATCAAGAAGGAACCAAATCTAAAACTACAGCAGGTGTGAAGTTAAAATGTAACTGTCTGTACAAAATAGTACTGTATACAAGTCTTCCAGCTCAACAGTTTTCTACCCATCAGTAATATGTGCATCTTGGTCACAAAATCTGATATTGTACAAACAGGGCCAACAAGTTTATATTTCCAGATGGCCTCACATTTGTAATCTGAGACCTTGATTAGGTAGTATTAAAATATATTGCTTGGTTGTTTTCTGTTTTAACAAAGATGCAATCCGTTGCCATCAGTTCCTTAATTTGACCAGAGTCTGAGGTAGGCAATCATTTGATTGGCTGGGGAAGCCCAGCCAGATGGGCGGGGTATAAATAAATTATTATTATTATTATTATTATTATTATTAAACCTAACTGCATTGAGTAAAGGAAGTTAGCATAGCATTTTCATCTCACTCTAATGAAAGGAAACACAACAGGGGGTTGTGTTCAGTGGTAATGTTGTCCACACATTGTGTTAGATAAGTAGCTGAAGAATGAAGACACATATATCAATATGTAAAGGAACTACCGTAATCATGAAATCAATCAGTACTCTTCCATTTAGGTGGTGAATGACTTGTTGGCACAATTTTCTGACTTCAGATTTCTCAGGGTTGTCAGTGACAAAGGACATGTGGCAAGGTGTGCAAAATAGGTTTCTTAAAAGCAAATCATTTTTGTACTCATTATGTCTACTTGGTTTGATTTTATTCTATGTTTCTGGTATTGGTTTTTTGCTTTGTAATTCAAACAGTCTCGATCAAGGGCTGAATATAGCAAACAAATATATATACAGGTTATGTGCACACGTTATCAGCATTGTATCAGTAGAAAAAGACGAAAGACTTGGGCAGTTTTCCACCTTTGCAATTTTTAATATGGAAAAGGTCTCATCACGTGCTGACATGTTTGTCAGAATTTATAAATTGCTTTGTATTATTGTGAGCCGAAGCGGTTATTTTCTTTCTTTTTTGCTTATGTTTGCATTAAAACAATTTTTAAAAACATTTTCTCATCTGCATAATTATGCATATTTTGAGTTTTTTTACATTGGATGTGGAATTTTAGTCCACACCCTCCTTTACCTGTCTTTTCTTTTGCAATGTTCATATTTAGCTCCTCCTTTCTTATCTTAATGTAATAGAAACCCCATTATTTGGTGTGCATGATTTAGGAGTTCTCATGTCGTCTTTCTAAAGTGGAGATCGGAGAAGAATTCTGCTGATTTGCCTATTGAAATGATTTCTTGCTATTATCCATTGAAACCTGTGGCATCTTTCATGTTTCCTTTTTTACTCTGAAGTTCGATACCCACTGTCAGATTCTCATATTCTTGTCTGAGTCTTGCTAGGTCAAAAGTAAAATATGTAAGTGCCTTTCAGTTTCCCTTTGTTAGAAATTTCCGTGTTAACGCACCAGATGCAACTATCAGCGTGAGTACGTAGTTCAAGGCCCCCCCCCCCATCTAATCAGAGCACATGTAAGTTTTCCCAAAGTTTTTCTGCAGTGTTTGAGCTAAAAGTTTTGAATTTGAAACATGATGGAATTAAGGGAAATAATGTGATTGGCATGTACAGTGTCTGCCATATAAATGCCGTAAAAATCACAGTAAACCCGACTTGCTGTATTTCCTAATAAATATTGAAAAAGCAGGAATCTGTAATTCAGAGGTCTGGATCCGCAGATGACTTGTGCAAGCGGAAATTCAATTTCTCTGCTGCAACCCCTGTGCCTCATCACTGTCCCTTGACCCTCAAAAGCTTTTCATTGGTGTGGAGGCTGTCGTAGGGAGGGAATGAGTCTGAAAAGCCCCACTGTGCAAGTGGAGTTCCATTCATTTGTTTCTGGATCCAGCTCAGTAACTATGGATGCCCTATTGACATTATAAAACAATTGCTTCGTGAGAACGCTGTGTGCTGCTTTGCAATTGTCAATCAACTCCTGCCTTTCCTGATTGGACACAAGAAGTATAGTTAATCTGGTATATTATCGTGCTATATAGTTAAGAGTTCTGACAAGGAGAAGCTTGCTCTCTTTGTATAATCATGTCTGTTTTAATTAAAATCTTTTATATAGCCGAAAGGTCACCACTCTCCATTTTCTACACCTAAATGGCAGTTTCTTTTTTTTAAGCACTGTGAATGAGGAGAAATGGATGATACTTAATGGCTAATTCACTTCCATATGCACTTGGAAATGTAACACTAATCCTAAATTGTCTCTTTTCAGTCTCAATCTGCTGTGATGTTGAAATGTTTCATAAGTCACTAGAACTGTTAAAAATGGTAAATGTTAATCTTTTTTTTCTTATCACTTTACTGTGTAGATACTCTTCATGAGACACTACTCTGCCACAACTCATCCCCGGAGGCAGTCCTGGAAACTACTTTTATAAATGTGATTTTAAGCTGTGGATAAGACTTTCAATAGAACACAAACTAAAGGAAAACAGTGTATTTATCCCTTCCATATTCCTAGTTATGACAAAAACTTGAGTTTGCTTGCCAGGTCTTGTAGAATGTAACCGATTGGTATGTTACTTGAACTGACAAGGCAGTTAATTTAATTGAATTTTTTTTTCTTTGCACTAATCAGGCACATTGGTATGTGCATTTCTGGAAAATACTGGATAAATGTCTTGTCTGAAATGTTCTATTAAGTAATTTTGTCTCCCATTGCTAGTCTTTGGCAAATGATGATGTACAGTATTTAGAGTCACTGAAGAGTGACAGGAGCCTATGGGACTTAAATTCTTTATGTGATGTTGTTGAATAGGAAAAGCAATGCTTTGTCATTTGTTGGCTGCTCTACTTTTTGTGCCTCTTAATAAGCAAATTCTTATATAAATGTGTTGAAGAGCTATATGTAAAAGGCTTGTTTCTGTAAAAGTGTTCAGTATAGTGGCAATCAGATATCTGTAAAAAAACATTTCATACATTCTCATGATGAAGTAAGTTTTGCTATATAATAATTGACTTTGTGCCTATTAGTATGTTATGTTGAAAGAGTCACTTAGTGAACACATTTGGCTTTAGAAGAGGGGAACCCAAACCTTGTGGCTTTGTCTCGGTGGCTTTGTGTGTTCTGGACTGGGGGTGCTTCCTTTGAAAGCCAGCAACAATTCCTATACAGTAAGTCTGCAACATATGTAGAGGTTACGTTCTGGGTGTTGTGCCTAAAGCCAAAATTGTATGCAGTCAATACACATTGTGTTCAGCAGTGGGTGGGCTTGCCAAACCCTTTTTCTACCAAACAGACAGTCCCTTCCCACATTATTATTATTATTATTATTATTATTATTATTATTATTATTTTGCCAATCAGGTATAGCTGGATATGAACAAGTTAAATGTGCATACGTTGTGGGCTTACTGCATGGTAATTTGGGGAAGAACAAAAAGCTGGTCAACCAGTGTTACTGATCAAGACATACCCAGTAGCAGTCTGTGTTTCTGTTTAAGACTTGTAATTTTTTTCAGATAATTTACTAGACAGCATAAGCATTTGAAATGCTTATTTTTGCCTTTCTTTGAACAAAGCTGTTTGTGCATTTGTACCTGTAACATTGAAGTATATAAGTTGCGATCCAACAAAGATACTCATGGGGCTGGTAGAACTACAAGGTTCCTTTGAAATATTCATTGCTCAAAGTATTCCAGTCGTCATTGTTGAAAAAGCAAGCTGCATTTTAAAGTGAAATTTGGCTTGGCTCTTCTGTAGTACAGGAAATGTCAAAGAACCCTCCCACTAGGTGGGTGTCTTCCTTATGCACACTAATCACTTTGTTGGATCACAGCCATTGTATTGAAAATTATTGGGTATATGAAAATACAGCGGTATCTTGGCGCATTTTGCAAGGTATATTTTATAACCAGAGTTATAAACCTGGAAATTAGAATAATAATAGCTGTATAAAATAACAGGAAGTGATACATTAGTGTATTTTCATGGTTATGGCTAGATGCTGTATCATATATGGATATGTTCAATAAAATAACTAGATTTCCTTGGTTATACTGTTTGAAATAAGCATTTTGTCAAGACTGTAATAACATTGTGTTCTAGATTTAAATATGCACATTAGAATTTGCTGAAAAGAGGCTAGATGCATCAATGTTTTGGCCAAGATTTGGTATAAATGTTGGCATGTGAATATAAAACTCATTCTGCATTAAAACATTTTATATTTACATGCTTATTTACCTCTTTTAAAGAGTCTTTCCTCCAGAATGGCTTGCACAATAGAAGGTGCAAGATGCTGGTATGGTTCTTGTGGATGGTTGTACAGCAGACTGCTATAGCCCTGATATATGCAAAACAGGCTTCCACTAGTGTTGCACTGGATTTCATATTAAGGAAGCAGTATTCTTGCCCTTACACTAGCTCAACAGCCCTTGAATTAGTGGTCAGAAAACATTGACTCTGGGCCAGAAAATTTATACATTTTTTTGTCTTAGCCTGAGTAGAGCTTAAATAGTATGTATTCCTATTTAATATGAGAAGGTTGTTAGTAAATATCTGCTTAGTGATCACTAATAACTGATATAAAAACAAATACATTAACTCCTGGGAGAAAAAGGTGTATTGATTCCCATGCCTCAGTCCAGCCACCCAATACCAAGTAGTATGATTTTCACTATGCATGCGGAATTTACCTCTGTCTGAATTGTGCTTGTGTATTTTATTTTACCGTATTTTTTGCTCTATAAGACTCACTTTTTCCCTCCTAAAAAGTAAGGGGAAATGTGTGTGCGTCTTATGGAGCGAATGCAGGCTGCGCAGCTATCCCAGAAGCCAGAACAACAAGAGGGATTGCTGCTTTCACTGCGTAGCGATCCCTCTTGCTGTTCTGGCTTCTGGGATTCAGAATATTTTTGTTCTTGTTTTCCTCCTCCAAAAACTAGGTGCGTCTTGTGGTCTGGTGCGTCTTATAGAGCGAAAAATACGGTGCATTGCTTTGGGCAGATTCATAGGAAGCAGTTGGTTTTTCTTAACATAAATACAGAGATTTTACCTTAGGCATAAGAACAGCTGCGTGCATGCGTGTAAAGTGTTCTTTGTTCACTGTGCATGTTGAACTATTTATTTGGGTGAATTTGGGAAATCATAATTAAGGTGTCTACAGATTGACCTTATATATACACACTGCTGCTTGCCTTCAGTTTTTAGACTTTGTTTCTTAGTTGAGCTTCAGAGCCCTCTTTCATAATACAGTCGTACCTCGGAAGTCAAAAGGAATCCGTTCTGGAAGTCCGTTCGACTTCCAAAACGTTTGGAAACTTAGGTGCATCTTCCGATTGGCTGCAGGAAGTTTCTGCAGCCAATCGGAAGCCGCGGAAGCCGCATTGGACGTTCGGGTTCCAAAGAATGTTTGCAAACTGGAACACTCACTTCCGGGTTTGTGGCATTCGGGAGCCAAAACGTTTGACTCGCAAGGCATTCAGGATTCAAGGTATGACTGTAAAGAGGGATACAGCCCTTTCAGTTAAGAGAGATTCCTTTGACTTCATGAAAGATAAACACTGACGTTGGAAGCAGTCAAACATTATATTGAATTCTATGCCCTCAGAAAATGACTGGACTCTTTAAGTTGGACATTTTGCTCATGGCTAAAACGGGATGGCCTTAAGGGATGGCCTTAAGGAACAGGGCTGATGCTGAAACATTTTTATGGTTTTTATAATGAATTTTTTAAATTCATTATTCAAAGGGTTTTGGGGTCATCAATACCTCTTTTGGTTAGCATTGTTGCTAGGTCACTACACACAAATGTGCTACAATTTTGTAGCATTCATCAACTAACCAGTGTTACTGGACTCTGTATGTAAGAAACATTGCATTGTAAAGCATTAAATGCAGGTACTAAGTATCTGAAGATATATTTCTATGTAACTTTTCTTTCTGTTTCTCTTAAATTAGACTGGATTTGCTAGTGTTATTATAATTAGAAACATCTTCTAAAGAAAACTGCCCTATGCTGTGTTGAGATGTAGAAGTGTCCTTATTATTCAACAGGATAACTTGGGATGTATGGTGCCAATCTGATTTGTATTTGTACTGCTATTTGCAGCAACTGCTTTGTGTAATTCACGGTGGGCTGCTAGATGTATGTTACTGGATGGGCATATGACTTTAAAGTTCTGCATTTGCAAATGCTGAAGTGACTGATGAAAAGGTTGAAGAGATCCTATGCTGTCAGGAAATAGGTGTGTTAAACTTAAAGAAGTGGTTCTAGAAATGTTCAACATAGAACAAAAGCTTGAAAATTTAACAGCTGAATTCATATTCTGTATTAGAGTAGCAATAGCGGGGCAGTTTTACTAAAGAGATGCTTAGCATTCATCTTGCTTTGTATCTGAGCTATCTTAGTACTAACATAGGCTTGAACCAAAACGAAAAATGATACACACACCTGTCCAACTGCTGTCATTGCTCTAGTCTAAAGCATATTTTTAACTAATATGTAGAGATGGATACTGGTGGCGTTGAACAGTACTCTTGGGATTTGTGCCTCAAAGCATCTGCTTCTTGTTGCTGCATTTTAAAAGAGAGCTGGTGTAAAATCCTAAACTGGTTCAACTGTTTAAAGGCATTCCAATTAGGTATTCAGATGCCCATTAAGAACAATCCTTTACTGCTTCATGTTGTGGAAATTCTGTATATCTTTTTATAAAGTCACGATACCTAGCATTACCAACATGTATACAAAATTTACTTGTTTGCTGTTTTTATATTGTATGCTATGTGAATAATTCTGTGGGCATTGTTCCAGGGTACATGCATAAGTGAGAGAGGTTTTTATTTAACCTGCAAAGCAACATTTGTGAAGTTTTCTTTACAGATTAAGTTTATTAATAAAGAGTTCTTAGGAAATTACTTTGAGAGCCAAAGATGGTTGTAGCTGTCTTATGAGTGCAAGATTCTTTTTTATATATATTATTCTTCAGAGCTTTGATTCTCTACAGTGACTTACAAATATGCAAAAAAACATTTTTCTTTAGCTCTTCGTTTAGACAAGCCCAGGTCCTTCTCCCCACCCCCATGTTCATTGTAAGACTTCTGCAGGCCAGCTGATAAGATTCCCTCCTCTGCAGGTAGGCGCAATGTAATGAAATTGGACGTGCATGCTAGGCTTTGTAAATAGAATGAGATTGACCCCCAGCCATTATCTCATTTATCTGATTTACATGGTAAAATCAGGATCTACAGTATTGATTAGAACATAATTAGCTAATTATGAGCAGGAAAATACAGACTTATGTGGGGTTTGAGCACAGCAGGCTGAAGTGCTGAAAGATTTCCAAGAGCATGAGCAGATGGAGATCACTTTATTAAAGAACAAAACAGACGTGTTTCAGGTATGGAAGTGTCTAATCAACTTCCCCTGCTGTGCCTAGATACTTGACCTCAATTCAGTATTTTTGTTTGTGAAAAAGTATTTTCTGTAAGCTGCTAATTTTTAAAAAATTTTTTTATTTAACCTCTCAATCTGACTGAGACAAATAGAAGAGCTGTTTCTCCTTCTGCTTCTCTATCCAGTTTACAGGGCTATTGCTTCCATAAGCCAAGGTGAGCCTCTAGGCTCAGTCAGTGACTTGGGAAGGGTAGTGGATCATGCCCAGCCACCCCTGCTGCTAGGACATCTCCAGGGCTGTCCATAGAGATATGTCTACATCTCTGCCATTGTGCACCAGCTCCATCCAGAAAAGACTAAGGTTGGGCTTGGGTGTGCCTGCTAGCACCTGCCATTTGGTTGCAGTGGCAAATGCAATAGAAGTTTTAACTAATTCATAAACTTTAAATAGTATATTTGCTGCTGCAGTGAAGCACCCAGTGGCAGTCCTAGAGGTGTCCTTGGCTGTTTTGCCCAGTCTTCCTAGAGGTTCATTGGGAGTAGATGACCACCCAGGAAGCTTGTCAGAGCACCTGTGCTGCCACTGTTGCAATGGAAAAATTGGGGATGGGGGAGGCACAATGAGGAAGATGAGGTCATAGTGTCATTTGCTAGTCTGCCTCAGACATCATTGTATCTTCGGCCGGTTGGTTGTGGCTGTTTAAAACTAGAATTTAACAACTTGGCTGACTATATGGCATTAAGGATAAAACTGATTTAGTTCTGATTTACAGTATCATGTTTAGTAGTTATTTAACCAAATACATTGTTTTAACCTTTTCATCTCATTTTTTAAAAAAATAAGAAACAGAGGACTTAAATCTTGTAGCCTGAACTTAGCACTTCCTACGTGTCAACTGCAACCCTAGCAAAATGCCAGAAGCAAGTTACATTATCCTACTGGCATTAGTTAAACACAATCACAGCAGTTTTTGAAATTAAGCAGCCAGCATTCAGACATTTGAGGTTTACGACTCTCATAGAATAGACTCCTGTCTACCATGCAGCTAATGGCCTGGTCTGCGCATTACAGTAAGCCATGGTTTGTGGCAGAGGTGGGGAACCTCATGCTTAGTGGCCAAATGTGGCCTTCCAAGTCCCTTGAAAATCTCCCCAGGCCATAACCTTCTCTGACCCTGCTTCTCACCCTTAGTGTTTTTGCTTGGCTTGAATGCAGCCTTGAACTCGTGACAGTGCCTTCCTATTGTCTGTGTGAAGGACAGAGAGGAGGAAACTAGCCTACTGTACAAAGCTAGAAATTTCATTTGTTGCTCTCCCACCTTTTCCTGTGGTCCCATCCACCACTGACATGTGCGTAGAAGGAAACGTGGGCCTTGATTTGAAAAATAAAATAAAAAATCCCATCCCTGATTTATGGCTTACTGTGAATGAGCAACCATCACTTCTGCTTCTAGCCAGGAGAAATGAGCTCTGGTGGCAAGGCAGCACTTGTGGCTTGTTTCTCCTAAACAACCACATGCAGTAAATTAGTAACAAAACAACAGGCACTGATGTCCCTGCAGTGCTAAGCTAGTTTCCTTCCCACCCACTGTGACGACAACAACAGAGACAGGGGAGAAGCTAAGCGGGGATTTTCAAGCAGTGTGCACCAGCACTTTGCTCATTCACATTAAACCATAGTTTACTTTTAACCATGATTCAATGTGACGTGCAAATCAGACCATAGTGGGGTGAGGAATGCAGCACTTTTGGGAGCAACCAGTGCTTTTGCCCTTCAGTTGAAAAACATTTCTCCTCTGGTGCATTTCTTCCAGTGGGTGTTACTCTCAGGGCCCTACCATGAGGAAAAACATCTGAACTGAAGCAGCAAGTTGTCTGGGTGGCAGAAATTGTCAGGGAGAGTGTGGGTTCATCTTTCATCTCTTCTACCCATTCACTCAAAATAGCTTCTGCCCCATCCCCTGCTTCATATTAATTGGGCAGAAGAAATTGCTTCGTACACCAGGGGCAAATATGGCTGTATCATATCAGATTTTGTACGCATGGTTCAGACATAACTGTCTCAATCTAATGAACAATGGCTGTGAAGACAATAGGTTTTTTAAAGCCATAGTTTCTCATTAAATCAGACAAGTATGGTTTAACCTCTTGAGTGCATACGACAACATAAATGGGGAATCTGATCCTGGTTCACACATTATGAAGTGCAAGGAACGAGAGGTGGTGGGGAGCATGTTCCTGATCAAATAAGCTATAATTTTTTAGACCAAGAGAGTTATGTCTGGTCTGTGTCTATGGTGAATGAACATGGTATGATGAAGCTGCCATTGCCCATGATGTTCACAGTAATTTCTTTGTCCAATTTTCAGGTTTTTGTAGTGCTTCAAAAACCTATTTTCCCAAAGAGAACAAGACAGGAAAAAAAAAAGTCTGTGCACCATATGGGCAGCGATGGCTCTATCATGCCACCTTCAACTCTCCAGGAAAGAAGCCTCCAGGTCCCTAATTTATTGTATGTGTTTTTGTTTTTTTTTATATATTTATTGAAATTTCAGAAAAAAGAATTACACAAAAACAAGAAGTAAAAATACAAGAAAAGTACAAAATACAAAATACAGAATAAAAGGATAAAAGACACTTAAAAAGAAAAAAAAGAAAAATAGATCAATCTTTTCATAGCTTAGATTCATAAGGTTTCCCTGACCTCCTCATACCTCCCTTTTTTGTATTCCAGTTCAATTAGTTAAGTCAGCAATTTCTTTCCCTCTTTGTTTTCTCATAATCCTTTAACTTAATATACTATAACTTTAAATTTTCATCTGTTATCAATCCTTTTTTATATACACCTTTATGGCATTACTGCTTAAACCACCCAGCTTCATTCCAACATCATTCTAACATTCATTAATTTTGCAATATTTCTGTAAATAGTCTTTAAATTTCTTCCAATCTTCTTCCACCGACTCTTCTCCCTGGTCTTGGATTATGCCAGTCATTTCCGCCAATTCCATGTAGTCCATCACCTTCATCTGCCATTCTTCCAGAGTGGGTAGGTCTTGTGTCTTCCAATACTTTGCAATAAGTATTCTTGCTGCTGTTGTGGCATACATAAAGAAAGTTCTATCCTTCTTTAACACCAGTTGGCCGACTATGCCCAGGAGAAAGGCCTCTGGTTTCTTCAAGAAGGTATATTTAAATACCTTTTTCAATTCATTATATATCATCTCCCAGAAAGCCTTAATCCTTGGGCATGTCCACCAGTGGTGAAAGAATGTACCTTCAGTTTCTTTACATTTCGAACATTTGTTATCGGGCTAATGATAAATTTTTGCAAGCTTGACTGGGGTCATATACCACCTGTATATCATTTTCATAATATTCTCTCTTAAGGCATTGCTTGCCGTAAACTTCATACCTGTGGTCCATAACTGTTCCCAGTCAGCCATCATTATGTTATGTCCAACATCTTGTGCCCATTTAATCATAGCAGATTTCACCGTTTCATCCTGAGTATTCCATTTCAACAGCAAGTTATACATCTTTGACAAAATCTTAGTTTTGGGTTCTAATAGTTCTGTTTCTAATTTTGATTTTCCCACCTGGAAGCCAATTTTCTTGTCCAAATTATATGCCTCCATTATCTGATAATAATGAAGCCAGTCTCGCACTTTGTTTTTTAATTTCTCAAAACTCTGCAGTTTCAGTCTATCTCCATCTTGTTCCAAAATTTCCCAATATTTCGGCCATTTGACCTCCATATTGAGCTTTTTCAGTGCTTTCGCTTCCATTGGTGACAACCATCTTGTGGTTTTGTTTTCCAATAAGTCCTTGTATCTTATCCAAACATTAAACAATGCTTTCCTGACAATATGGTTTTTGAATGCTTTATGTGCTTTGACCTTATCATACCACAGATATGCATGCCATCCAAATACATTGTTAAAACCTTCTAGATCCAAAATGTCTGTGTTTTCAAGAAGCAGCCATTCTTTCAACCAGCAGAAAGCTGCTGATTCATAGTAAAGTTTAAAGTCTGGCAGGGCAAATCCACCTCTTTCCTTTGCATCTGTTAGTATTTTAAATTTTATTCTGGGCTTCTTGCCCTGCCAGACAAATCTAGAAATATCTCTCTGCCACCTCTTGAAACAGTCCATTTTGTCCACAATTTGCAGTGTTTAAAACAAAAATAACATTCTAGGAAATACATTCATTTTTATCGCAGCAATACGACCCAGCAGTGAAAGCTTCAAATTTGACCAAATTTCTAAATCTTTTTTCACTTCAGCCCAGCATTTTTCATAGTTGTCTTTAAATAAATTCCCATTTTTTGCTGTCATGTTAATCCCCAGGTATTTAACTTTCTTAACCACTGTTAAACCTGTCTCATTCTGAAACCTCTCTGTTAAACCTCTGGTGTTAAGTTTTTCTCTAAAACCTTGGTTTTTAACTTATTCAGTTTGAATCCTGCAACCTGACCAAATTCTTGAATCAGTTCTAACACCCTTTTGGTACTAGATTCTGGCTCCTGTAACGTCAATACTAAGTCATCTGCAAATGCTCTCTATTTGTACTGTTTGGCTCCGACTTGTATACCTTTAACCAACTGGTTAATTTATTGTATGTGTTTACTTCAAATGTCTTGTTCTCTAACGTATAAAAGAAACTGGTTGAATTTGGAAAATGCACCAACCCTACCAGAAAACAAGCTAGCATTTAAAAACTGGTGGGTGGGGGCTAGTTTTCAACTTTAAGAACTTTATATATAAATAACCAGCACCTTGAGAATTCTGATTTGGAAATTGTCTAAAGTCTCCACACTTGAGTAATAGATGCCTCTTTGAAAACATGCCATAGTTAGCTTTATTATGTTGTTTGTTATATTTATGTTGAAAAAATACTATATATGCCACTATATTTACAGTTTTCCCATTACAAACATGAATTTCATTTGTTTCTTCAGCAACTCTTAGGCATTGTTGTTCAGTGTAAACTATTTCTTTCATTCTTTAAAATATTTATTTATTGCATCTTTTGTTGTAGTCCCCATGATGGCTTGTTTTTACCATGCTTAGTAGTGATAGTTATTACAGCAGATATTTCAGCTTTCTACAGTATTTCTAACTTTTCTGGGAAAGGATGACTTCTGAGAAATGCAAGTGCTTTGTAACTTTGGCGGTTCACATGTGTCATCAAAGTTTCAAAACAAGCCATGGTTTATTGTGAAATCATACTAAACCATAGTTTGTTTATAACAAGGGTTTGTATGCATGGCATACAAACCACACTTATATTTTGATTTGCTTATACTTTTCAATCACTTTCCTTCTTGTGGTGGCATCAAGAATCACCTCGGGAAACAACAATATTGTGAAGTTGCACCACCAAAAATGTTTTCTTTGAGGTTTAATCTGAGCCGTTGATTTGTTTGGAGTTTGGTAGCTGGGAAGGAGGAGTTCCCTTCCGCCAGGTTGGCCAGTATGCTTTGTAAGCTAGCTATTCCCTGTACTATGCACCCCTCTTGATTCACCTTAGACGTATTTGCTCTGAACACTTTTTCATTAGGCTAGCTCCTCCAACTGAGGAATAATCAGAACCTTTGCATAAGCAGAACAGTGGTGCAGTTAGGCCACTCTAGACTTTGTCTTACATGATACTGTGTATAATTTCCCTTACTTTAATATGTGGTAAGCCAGGCATCTTGCATTGCGGCCAGGGGGAGGGATGGACGGATGGGGCTTCCTACTCATTCTTCTGAGTGGGGATTTCTCTCCCTAATAGTATCACTGGTACATTAATAAACAACAACATTTTTTAAAAGCAAAGGCTCGCTAACTGGGATTTTGCCCTTCCTGACCATAGTTTGACATGCAGAAAGTGCATTGCTAGTTCCCTTGTTCAAAATTCTTAGGCTTATTCTCACATAAGATAAGCGAATCTTTTTGTTCAGAGGTAATTTAAAGGAGCGGGGGATATATTCTGTTAGCTTTTTCCCCTTACAGTCTCTGTCATGAAGTGCTTGCTTTAATATATGTTGAATTGGGTTAATCTGTATATAAATGTGGTTTAAATGCTATCTCTCAGTGGTTTAAAATAAAATTGACATTTAAATTTATTTTTTGCTAAAGTATCAAACCTTATGTTTATTTTCCTAGTTCCTTATGTGATGAAATGAAATTAAATCAGTTTTGAAAATGCATGATGAAGTGAAGGCAGCTACTTGTGAAAAAAAAGTCTCAGTTCAACGTACTTTTCTTCCTGTTAGCTGCTGCCATGTAGTTTACTTATATTGTATAATGTAAATGTTCTTTGAACTAAGCCGTGCAGTTTTACTTGAAATGAGAGTAACAGAGATCAATGGGATTTACACCCAAAAACAGCACAGGATTGCAGCCTTTTGACAAAACAAGCACACCACTTCTTATAAAGATGGTTTTTTTCAGAGGTATCGAAGCAGTCTTCAACAAGAAGAACTAGGAAAACTGTTTCATTATTTTCTTCATTCTGGCTTATTTATTTGTCATTCTTTTTTCCTACCCATCCTCCCATAAGGGAGTTCAGGGCAGCTAACAACATAATTAAACAACACAGATAATACAATACAATTAATAATCTAACATCTTCAGAAAAACAGCAGCAGCGAAAATTTCCAGTATAGGTCCTGACACCAATGAAGCCCAGTGGGTTTCCCCAATATTCCTAAGTGTGGTCCAGGTGGTGGACTTGGGCGGGAGTTAAGTATAGTGCTATCACTGAAAACATCCTCTCTTATGTTTCTGCTTTTCTCACCTCTCCAACAGGTGGGATGATGAGCAGGAAGCATCCTAAAGATTGTAAAAACTTAGCACAGACAATAGCTAAGGATGAATTTTAGAACCTAAAAACATTTGAAAGCCTTCAGAGTGCAAATTATGTTCATGCAAACACTTCTTTACAAAATCAAATAGGGAGGGAAAATAAGTCAACGTACAGTAAACAAAGTACCTGGATATGTGAGGGAAATGCTGCAAGCACTTATGTCCTTATCCAGAATCTCATGTGTGCTGTGATACTTATTTATTACATGTCAGGGGCTGCATGCCATCTTTACTTCATCATTACCAAATGGTTTGTTTCAATTAATTTAGAAGTGTGCAGTCGTACCTTGGATCCCGAAAGCCCTGGAACTCGACCATTTTGGCTCCCAAACTCTGCAAACCCAGAAGTGATAGTTCCAGTTTGTGAACATTCTTTTGGAACCTGAACATCTTTGACAGGGATTCCGCAGCTTCTGATTGGCTGCAGGAGCTTCCTGCAGCCAATCAGAAGCCGCGATTTGGTTTCCAAACATTTTGGAAGTTGAAAAGACTTCCGGAATGGATTCCGTTTGACTTCCAAGGTATGACTGTATCACCACAAAGCATTTGAATTTTTTCCTACGCCATCTACAAGATTTGGCCTAAACAGTCAAATCTGGATTTGGACACTTGAATCTGTCATAGACTCTATCTAGAGTGTGTCTACGAAGATTCCCTTCCTGTTTGAGTCTCCCTTCAGCATATTCAGCTATGCTTCAACATATTACAGTTCTTGGAAAACTTTTAATGCACAAAGCAGAATTGTTTGCCACATTTTTAGCTGCTATAATAGTCTTAATACAAATACATTTCTGGACTTTGCGTGTTCTGGTTGTGTTGATAACCCTTATTTTATTTTCTATGGATTTGAATTTTATATTGAATATTGAAGAAATGTACCTCTTTCTTATGTAGGTGCGATGAATGCAGGCTCTGCTATCATTTTGGCTGTTTGGACCCTCCCTTGAAAAAGTCTCCGAAACAAACTGGTTATGGGTGGATTTGTCAAGAGTGTGACTCTACATCCTCCAAAGTAAGTTAAAAAGTCTTGTGAAAATGCAGAAGTGAATGTTTAGAAGATGTTTTTCACAACTCATTGCAGGTTTATATGTGAATGAGAAGGGGTTTTTTTTAATAAAAAAAAGAATAATAAGGGCTTACTTCAATCTGTTGCTGTTATTCTGTTTTACTATTTCAATAATAGGAAACTGCATAGTTGATTGGTTTGATAAAGAGTAATTCAATATTTTAAAAACTATTTTCTAGTCCAAAATTATTCAGTTTTGTTGTACAGTCATTTAACTGTTGACTATTTTACACTTTTAACATTTAATGATTGTTTACAGGGTATAGTCCAATGTTAGTATTACTCTGATGTGACAATGAAATCGATGGACCAGTGTAACTTGTCCATTCATTTCAGTGGATTTGCTCTAAGTATGATTTAGTTAGATATCACTCATATGATATTGCTACACCATTTTAAACAGTCTATATTTTATATATTTTAGTTCATAATTAATATGCTTTCTTCTAATTTGTAAAAACATTTAAAGAGACAATGGACATTTAATTGGGAAAACGTGAATATACTTTTGCGGACTCTACTTCAGAACTTCTAATAAGTGTATGCAATTAGATGGCCAGTGTACAATTTATATAAATGGTGATGTTGAAGCTGTCTGTATGCTGAAAGGGAGACTTGACCAGTATATTGTTTAGAAAGATTTATTTACTAAACTTATTTGAATCAGTAACCATAGAAAATCCAGAAGGCAAAAAATGTGTTTTTAATTTGCAATTTTCTTCTATAAATTAAAGAATAATTAGTGTACTGCAAAGCCAGTTATTAATAAAATCAGTCTTCCTTAAGAAGATACAATTTTGGCATAGAATAATTTAAAGCTCACTGTGGCTTGGACATCTGAACCTTTAAAAAGCTGTGTTCAGTGTCTGGATGAATTAAAACAGATATACAAATCTAGACAGCCCTTAAAACTGAAACAGTTTTTCTATAGTATGAATTTAAATTGTCTGTTAGTCACTGAGGACTTCTTGCCAAAAGCATTATATCTTGAAGACACCAGATCTTTGAAATGACAAAAGTGTAGATTGTTGCATTGCTTTCAGCGTGGGCCAGTTTAACTACCATTTAAATGAGCACACGGTACCAGAAAAATTGTCTTATGAGGACTCCTTGTGGCTCTGTTTAGTTACATCAGGGTTGTCACTTTAAGGCAATGTTTTCGTCATTTTGAAAAACCTCGTGATCTTCTGTACAATCTGCCTTGCTGAATAACACCTTACTTTAGATGAAAGTTGTTTTGCAAGAGCTTAGGAATGTTTTTAATGAAGCCTTTTAGTACATCTATGCATAGTGTAACTTTAATACCTTTTGGGTGCTTGTGAGTTCTGCAAAGGCTTGTGCTTCCTCCAGAGAATGCTATTACCACAGGCACACTGATATTTCTAGCTGGGTTAAAACCAGGGGAGGGGAGCAGGGGGGAGGAAACACTGGATCTAGCAGGCCAACTCAGTGGATGGGGTTCAGCCCTTTCCTATCGTGCTGCTGATGCACAAGTCTCTGCTTTCCAGCCCCAAATGGCAAAGTGAGAAAGTGAGAGTAACACCATGCAGGAAACCTTCTATTGCCTTTGCCCTTGAACTTCTTTAGATTGCGGTCTTAGCATAAAACTTATGCGCATGCACGCACAGGAAGTTGAGTGGCCATATGCATTTTCCCTGAATGACTGAGAAATGAATTGCAAACTACAGTTGCCAACACCTCCGCTTTCTTTCCACCTGTAAATCCTATTTTCAGTAAGTGTCATTTAGGTGCTAGAGCAGTGAAATAGCACTGGGTTTTTAGGTTTAGCCAGAGCAACCTTCTCCTTGTCAGCAGAGAAATCAGATTTGGAAAGTATCTTTTCCCAAATGAAGATCAAGAAGGGAAAGTTAAATGTCTTCTCTTTCATCTAAAGCACTAGCCCAGTGATGGCCAAACTTGGCCCTCCAGCTGTTTTGGGACTACAGTTCCTGTCATCCCTGACCACTGTTCCTGTTAGCTAGGGATGATGGGAGTTGTAGTCCCAAAACAGCTGGAGAGCCAAGTTTGGCCATCACTGCACTAGCCCAATGTAAAACCCAATGCAAATTAACAAATACTAACAATATATTGTTAGAATACACTCATCTCTGACTTTCTTTTGAATGGAAATGTGTATCATTCAAGAAAAAGTAAGCCAAGACTTAGTTACCAAAGGTTAGGATTCTCTCCTATACAAGTGTATAACTAAAAAGGGTATGCATATTCCTTAGTACAAACTGTAGCCCTGTGTTCATTGTGAAAATATCAGTATCACTGAGCCACTGATTGTTGCTTGTGTCTTGATAAATTAAAAAATGTGATTTTTTAGATAAGGACAGATGCTTTTTATTTAGAGGCGGTAAACGTTGTTAAATGTTTATATTTTTCACCGATATAGAGGGCGTACTTTTGTTCATAATATGCCATGCAGCTCTCCTGCAATCTTGTCAAGTTATTTCCCCACCAGCATAACATATTCCCATATTACCCCAGCTGTCAAATAATGACAGTGACTTTGCTTGAGGGCACGAGGGCAGCATCTTTTCTGCTAGTAATAGCGTCACTTTTATGGAATGGGTGATACTTACCACAAAGGTCTGACAAGCTTTCTCATCTCAACAAAGTTGGAGAAAATGTGTTTTAAAAAAGAAAGGAAAAACCCCCAGAATATATACATTTCTATAACTTCCCCTCCCTTTCTTTCAAAAAACGAATACTTGGTTTTTACAGAGCTGCTAACTTTCAGTGTTCTCATGATACTGAGTAGATGATATATTTGCTTCACTTTTAAGAGCCAGTTCATTTACTTTCTCAAGCATTTGTTGTCAGACGTGTATATAAATGGCAGAGCCGTCTTGGAAATAAGTTCTACTGTGTTCAGTGGAGTTACTCTGAGGTAAGCCAGCCACTTCACAGAAAACTTCTAACACAGTGTTAAGTACTAAAGGAAAGGCTCCACTTGTGCATGTATCTGTCAGCAAGCTAGAGTAAGAGAGAATATTCATGTATTTTTGACTGTTTTAATAATTTGCCGTTAATTCGCCTCTCCGACTAGCTGCCTGTATGTGTAACTATGCGTGGGCATCGTTCAAAAATAATCTATTACAGCTAAGCAACTTCATGGAGCACTAACTGAAAACCCATTGAAAAATTAAGGCATACAGTTTTTAGGAGGAAAGTAATATTTTGATGGGTCTTGCAGAGAGTACATTATAGATCCTTATCAGAATTGTTGCAGTCCCCATGGCCAAACACCTAGCCCACATTTGGGCTGCTAAAGGGCACATTGCTCCAGTTATCTCCCTTCTTCCATTGGGCACAAAACTGGGCCCTGCCAGAAGGTGGGAAATTATACTTAAGGGGCTAGAAATATATGACTTTTCAGTCAAAATTAACATTGTTTTGCATTCATATTTGAAATTATAAAGCAAATTATAAAGGGCTTTTCTTGCTATTTAGTGCAGTTTACATACAGCATTGATTATTTCACTACATTGTTAGAATACATTTAATTGGCCCTCTATTATAAGTGGGTAAAGATTAAATATTTTATGTATCCTTTGTTCTTAGAATATTTGTGTTAGAAGAAGTTAGGCATTCTTGGTTTTCTGGAATTTGTTCCAGTGTATTTCAAATCTAAGAACTTAACTTGATAGACAACTGTGAGATGTGGAAAGTTTTTAAAAGCACAGGCTGTATTGCACACATTTTAGTTTTAGTCAGACTAAATAGATGATGCTATCCAGAATTGATGCTATCCAGTACAGATTTTATAAAAGAGCTAAAAAATTGAATACTAATAATTGTATGGATTTATATAATTGGACATCAGTAGTTTTTGTATTACTGATTTTATTAAATTCTGTTAGAATAAAGTAGAAACAGAGAGGTGCAAGTTCTTTCTGATCTGTATTGATTATTCAGTTTTCACATTAAAAAAGAAATGGAGATGATGCAGAGGTAGGGAACAGGATGTGTTCACTACCCACATGTCTTAAGATCCAAGACATGCGAGTTCCGTGGATGGCATAATTGTGTCTTGGCTGTTTGTATGGTGGGCAGATAAGGGAGTACTACAGTCACCGCACTTGTTTCCTCTGTTGTCTCTCTGCTGTACAAAGAGCTTTGTGGTGACAGCCAGATGCCTTGGAATTGGTATATGGGTCAGTTTCAATATAATATCCAGCCATAATGTGTTGCACATGGAACTTTTGGTGCCATGGGCCATTCAAACTAGTAATCCTTATTGGCAACATAACACCTTTATAACCAAGACAGCTTTCTTAATGAACTCCTAGCACAGGGATAGGAAACATGTCCTCCAGATGTTGCTGGACTACAACTCCCATCATTCCTGACCATTGACAAAGGACACTTAATATTTAAAAACTTGTATCCCCAGATTACATGATTTCTATGTGTCCAGGATCTACAAGGCAAAAGTTGTCTCCAGGCGCTGATGGGAGTAGTCCTAGGAATGTAGGGACTTAGTTTAACCTTGCTTCCACCAAAACAGCCACTTTTTTTAAAAAAACCAATGTTCATTAGTTCTAGTCCCAGTGGTTTCTGGTGTTTCTTCATTAATGAGGTACCTCAAAGAAGTCAAAATTTTCGTTTAGTTACTCTATATCTGTTCACTTTGGATCTGACTGAGTAACCAGTGTGCTGTTTGCAAAGCTCTTTCCCCTTAGCCTTAAGACTTCAGATATGTAGGTCCTGAAAAGAGCATCTACTAAAAGGCTGGAGCATCTGAGCAAAATATACAGGGAATAAAGAACACACTTGCCTCATCCCTTGGGATTAACTGGACCCATTTTACTCTGTAGGTGCACAGTGGTAGAATTTTAACAAATTACTGTAGTCCAATTGATAGAGGCATTTGAGAGGACAACTCTTTCTAGCTCACTTAATAAATATGGCTGGCTTGATGATATACCTGAATGAACAGAAGGCCTATAAGACAGCATTGTGTCCAGCTTGGTCTCATATTCCACAGTCAGTTTCAGCTCTGATTCCTAATAAGGGAACATGCGTATTCAAGCCCTTGGACTGCAATAACCTCCAAAATAAAAAAGCAGACTTGCTGCTTCCAGAGCCAATACAGACATCTCTTTGACAGAAATACTTTTATTCTCCCCTTGCCATATACTCCTGCAATTGATCATGAAGAGGCTCTGTTACCATCTTCATACACGCCAACCTGGCATGTTGTTGTTTGTTTTCAGCAGTTACGCCTATCTTTTATTCTGTGTTTGGTTTTTGGCAAAAAAGAAAAAAGATACACTTCTTTGGTGGACACTACTTTCTCACATCAGCTGATAATCTTTCTTTTTTGTGAGTAAATAGTAACCTTTGCTATGACATATTAGGATGAAGCATTCATTCTCTTCCTGTTTCTTTCCTGTAGTCTTCCACAGTCTTGGAATCTTGATATTTTGCTCATAGTTAACAAAGTGTGTGCTTACCTTTCTCCCATTGAAACCAATGCAGCTTAAAAGTGCTTAACTGGATCTTGCACTGTGCTTTTCATTTCTACTAACTGCAAAATGCCTTATGTGTTAAATATAGGGTGAAGTGGATGGAATGAAACACAAGTATCAGGTAACTGTTAAAACATGTAAAATCAGATCTCTGTTATGCACTTCAAATGATAGTGGTTGCTGGAAAAGATACATACATTTACTTTAGCATGAATACTTAAAACCAGCTTTTGAAATAATGCTAATGATTTTGCATTATGGTATCATATGTATATAAGAGCACATATCCTTAAGATAATTGTGCATGCAGTACAGTGCAGTGCAGAACCAGGAGAGATTACATTGAGTGGAGATGAAGCCAGGTATATCTTTTATTACTGGCACAGTCAGTTATATTTTGCAGTACAAAGAAGCCCGCGCCATGAAATGAAAAGGAGCTTGCTTCAAGGAATAAAATAGGAGGAGCTATTGTAGGGCAAGGGTGAGCACACGTCTGTGTCTGCTACACATAAGCAAATCCTGAGATTTGTGGCTGAAGCCCCTTTGCTTGCAAGATGCTGTTGGTCTTTGCAAAGTTTCCTAAACATTTCAGGCAGACTTCCCTCGCCCCCCACCCCACCCCAAGGCTCATGGGTGATTTACCATACATGTGCATCAAATATGGCTGCATCCTTTTGCTTTGACATACCACCATAAGGAACTGAAATTCATTAACAGGCTAAGCTTCAGGTTTTCAATCAGATCATAATCCCCTACATCCCAAAGCTGCATGCCTTCATTTCTGTAGAGCATGTGTTACTCGGGGAATTAACTTATGAAAATGCCTTCACTGAGACACATGACCATTTGCACGGCCTTGTTTACCATTAATCATATTTCATCAACTTTACCTGGTGGGGGGAACTCTACCTAGGAATTGTGATTCCCCATGCCATGTACTCCGAAGAGTCAGACAAAACCAACCGGAGCCTAGCACCTTGTACCTGGAGGGAGAAATTGGATCACATAGAGTAGACCCAGCTGAAGCACAGTATTGTCCATGTCCAGCTATGGGTTTGTGCTAATGAGCAAACATTTGAAATAGAATAACTGCTAAACTGCCAATCTTCCAAGTGTTCACTCAGCTTTAGTTATGCACTGTCTAACTTGGCCTTAACCTAAGTTCTGTGCAGTAATGATGCTTTGAATGTATACCCACACACACGTTTAGTGAGTGCTCTTGTGAAGATCTTCACACGTAATTTTGACCTAAACACCAGTAAGTTTTTGGACCAGGGTCCCTTTCCAGAGACATGGAATGTTAACATTGTAAAAATTCACGTGCAAACTTCTGAGGGTCTGACATCCTACTATGGTGTCAGACTGTATCCAAAGGTCAGTCGTGTCCTTTTCCTCGAAGAAGAGCTGGCAGTTCTAAACTATCATCATAATAGAAATGGATCCTCATATTGGAGAATTCATTTAACCAAAGTCAAACAGCTACTAGAATATCAAAGCGTTCCAAATACATAATACCATAGTTCCCAGCAGCTCTCTGGTGAAAAATGTCAAAGTTCTGCCTCCTCTCCTCCCCTAGTAATGTGATTCTCTGCAGTGTGATGCAGCTGCTTTAAAAGCAAATGAAATCTTAGATGGCATCCAGTGGAAGTAATAGTTCCTGTCTATTCAACTCTGGTTAAGCTGCATCTGGAATATTGTGCCCGGTTCTGGGTGCCGCATGTGAACAAGAGCAGTGACAAACTGATGTGTGTTTCGAGAAGGGCATCCAGGATGGTGATGGGCCTGGCAAGTCCTATATGGGGGGGGGGGGGAGGAATTGAAAGAGCTCGGTAGAAGATTACAGGTAGTCATGATAATGACTTTAAATGATCTTTAAATATCTGGAGAGTTGTCATGCATGTTCTCTGTTGATTCTCAACTTCTGTATATACTTAGAGGCATGTGGGTGGGTGTGTTTGTAACATCTTTATCCTGTGTCTCCTGTAGCAGGAAAAATCGAAGCCCCCCTTGGGCTATTATTTTAATTTTCCACAATGCCCCAGAGAAAGCTAAATCAGAGGTATAGCTGCCAACTACAGAGCCTAGGACTTGCCAATCAGAAGGTCGGCGGTTTGAATCCCCGCAATAGGGTGAGCTCCCGTTGCTTGGTCCCTGCTGCCAACCTAGCAGTTCGAAAGCACCTCAAAGTGCAATTAGATACCGCTCCGGCGGGAAGGTAAACGGCGTTTCCGTGCGCTGCTCTGGTTCACCAGAAGCGGCTTAGTCATGCTGGCCACATGACCCGGAAGCTTGCTCGGCCAGTAAAGTGAGATGAGTGCCGCAACCCCAGAGTCGGTCACGACTGGACCTAATGGTCAGGGGTCCCTTTACCTTTACAAGATAAGTGCTCTGGGACCCGCTGTCGTAAAAGAGGGCCCACAAAAGGGCACTTTTCCAGGACTCCCTAAAATCTGAAGCCAGCCCTTTTCTCACATCCTGTTTTGCTGGGCATGTAGAAAATTACAAATGGAAACAGCTGTTTTGACTGTCAGCAGACACTCATTCCCACTTTGAGCAATGAAGGATCGAGTGCCCTTTGTAGCAAATGCCACCACCTGCATAATTTAGAAACACAGGTGTGGCAGGGAGAGAGAAATGGCGCAGGAAGCCAGATTTTGTCACAGTGCCTCTAGTTGGAGATCCATTTCTAGATTATTTCTAATCTTATTTAAATTTTCATTTTATTTTATGGCTTCCTTCTCATGTGATATGCACAATATGTGGCCAACAGCCCTCCTTTGCTTTGGTCCCATAGTTAGGGAAGCCAATTTTTCCAGAGCAGCTACACCTTTACAGCCTTTTCATTTATCAAGTTTGATAGCTAAAACATGCATTTAGATTCACTTCTTTAATCTAATTTACTTGCTTGTAAGATTCTTTAGACTACATGCTTTTAAATGAGTGTACTAATAATTAAGGTCTCATGCTGACAATAGAATTATAAGCAAATTTGCCAACAAATTTTAGTTCACCATTACTACTTCCTATTAGCAACCTGTGATTGCAAAGTTTGGTTATTATTTACTTAATTGCAAGAGCCCATATTAACTTTAATAGAATGACTATTGGAAAAATAGATATGGCTCTTTTACTTAGAACCTTCCTCATAAACTGTTAAATGGCTACAAAACTTTGTATTTACTATGGAGATCACAAATGGCAATTTCAAATAGAGTTTTCCAGAAAGGAACTATTCCCTCCCCCCCCCCAAAAAAAAAATAGTGGTAGATGAATATATATGATGCTAAGGTTTTCCAAAAGTTTAGCCCTTGAAAAATCGAGCAATTATCCAACAAGCCTTGGAAGATGATATATTAAAATGTTTCAAAGACCTCATTATAATGAATTTTTTATTTAAAAAATGCAGTTGTGTGCATTTTTTGGACGACATTTTTAAATGCATCAGTGTGGAAATTTGGATGTATTTGTTTTCTTTTTAAAGACATTTAGCATGCACTAGTGATGGTGATTCACTGCCTTTTGTTTGGTATTTAAAACAGCGGCAGGATGATTGAGTGTAAACGAAGGGTCTGGATGGAGATCATCTGTGAGGAATTCCTTGGTGTGGGAGATGAGCCATTATAGTGATATCTCTTGTGACAATCCCAGCAGGAAGAACACTGATCCATGCAGCTGTAACCTCTGGCAAGAAGTCTGAAAGTAGCAACAAATTGGATTTGAAAGCAAGATTCTTTTATCATACCATCTCATAATCATTTTTACCATTGGCTGTCGTCTTTGTGTACTACATAGTGCCTAACAGCTATTTCCTATTCCTCTATCATTTTTTACATGAAACTGTTTTTTATCGTACTTAACAGTTTAGTAGGAGATTGCAGCAGATAAGACTTCTTTCTTTTTTCTTCTTTTGGCGATCATTCGTAGACGAGTAATATTGTCTTCCATGAACAGTGAGTCCGTAAGTGACTGTGGAGGCCAGTTCTGGATCCACACGTCCTTCCACAGTGGGGAGATAGGTTTACGGGCAGGAGTTGATCATAGTGAGGTTCGCTGAATGTGCCTTCCTCTTAGCTCGTTTCTCCTTTTTGCCCTGAGTTCGTGCTTCTTCAGAGTCCACAACACCTTGGTATCCACACCACAACATAGTTTACATTAAAAACTTTTGTGTTGAGTTGGTATCTCCTCATTCCAGGGATCAGATTGGTAACTTCTGATGTCTGCCTACTAATCAGGGCTGTCTTAAGCATATGCAACACTGGGGTGCGAAGATCTGCCTGGTGCCCCCCCCCCCCAGGTTGCCCTGTCCCAGGCACACAGGAGTGCGGAGCTGGCCGGCCGCCTCAGCGCCTCGCTGGCTCGGTCACTCCCGAACTTGCAGCACAGAGCCACCCGCAGCAGAAGAGCCTGCCACAGTGCTTCGGCCGACGGGCGGGCTCTTCCCAAGAGTCAACTCTCAGGCTCCAGACTCGGCCTGGCACCCCCGAGAGCCCGGTGCCCGGGTGCCCCACACCCCTAGCGCCTATGGGTAAGATAGCCCTGCTACTAATTCAAAATTATTCAAGGGTTGAATACAGAAGGATAAAGAGACACCAATATTTGTAACTCAAGTAGTAATAATAGTCATTTATAGTCTGCTTTTCTGAATGTGCACAGTGAAGCCTGATCATAAAGATACAGCTGTCTACCAGTTTTTAAAAGCAGGTAACCAATAATATATAATATAACCAACAGATTAAACAAAGCAAAGACATTTCAGTTGTTAACAGCAGATGGTGAATGTTGTATAAAGCTTCAATTCTTATTTGAGAGTGAGGGGAGATTACAATGAATTTTATTTTTATTAAGAAACATTTTCACATAGCACTAAAAATGTAGTTTGACTGTATAAGATTAGGTAGTACTAGAGAAGGTTAAGTGTTGCACTTGAAAATAAAAATAGACTAAATAGCATTTACATCTTCTTTGCAAAAGATAGCAGGGGATTTCTGGATTGTTCCTATTGGTGTAGAAGGGAAGAGAACCTCAATTACTCTACTTATACCGTTCTTCCAGTTAAAAGTTACTTCTTAAAATTGCTTGCACAAATAGTTAACAAGTGAATATAATTCTAAGTGCATTATAATTAACTCTCCCTAGAGAGTGCACAATTTTTTGTGATTGTTGTAGCTGACTTTAAAAAATATCTTCTCTAAATCCTGAAGACGCACTTGCATTGTTAAATTCTGGCAGCAATTAAATTTATCTCTAGCTTTTCACTAAACATATCTTTGGTAAAGGATGAAAGTGATTATGTGGTTCAGTGGTTTGAAAACTCCTTTGGGTATGTTTGGAGAGTCTTGCATATTTTGCATCCTCTGCCTTGAAAAGTTTATATGCACCAAATAGCTGCAGAAGCTTTGTCATATTTAGCTACCAGAAGTTACTAGCTGAGCAGCTACTTCCTTAAAATTTAACTTGATTAGCAGATTGAAGTAACAAGTACTTCAGCAAGATGTCTGCAAACTGCATTCATTAAAATATATATAATTCTGCTAAATGCATCTAAAATACTTTAGCATAAGTGGAGCATATGCAAATTTGGCCAGCTTGCATTTTAGTAATTAGGATTGGCACCTCAGGATTCAATAAGTCTGAAATGGACTTCAGATGGTAAATATTAGAGGCCTCCTTGATTATGGGTTGCCCAGAAATATATATTAGTCTGCTTTATGTACTGTGCCCTCTGCAAATGTGCAGTACCATTTTAAAATGGTGGAAAGGGCATGGAAGTAGTGGTTTAACTTAAGCAAATAATTAATAATAATAATAATAATAGAATCTGCTAAGAGGAAATTTATCTTTTTATAGCCCAAACAGCAGTATCCATACACAAATGAGAAAACCCACATATTTGAAGAAGTACTATAGAAACATTAAAGATGTTTTATGCAGCAAGCAATGTCAAAGCAGAAAAATGTGATGAGAGAAGGTCCACAAAATCACAGGTTAGTAAGGCAAGCAGAAAAAGTAGGAATAAAGAATAAAGCCTTCAGAGTGCAGTAATGGGCATATCACAATAGATGAGAAAAGGTATTGGAACAATGTATAAGGTTACTGCAGATGAGGTCAGGAGTTTCATTTAGAGATTAGGATGATGTGTGTTAGGAAAATTAGAGCACATAGCAGCATGGCACCAAGTTAAAAATGGAAAATAGTAATAGATGGCAGAGACAACTGGCAGAGATGATCTTAGTGATAGAAAAGCAGGGGAAACTGGCATATGGGAAATCGTAGAATTGTGGGTAGATGAAGATAAGTCATCTCAAGTTTAGTCCTATGTAGCTTAGTCACCCCTAAACATGTTGATGTTTCTTGGTTCTATATGAATGGGCAACTACAGCATGGGACCATCTCAAACTCTAGCTTAAGAAGAACTTAAGACATTCCTTTCCCTTTTCTCAGGAAGATTTTTATGTGAATATTCAGTGGGTCAAGTGAGTGGTTGCCTATATTTTCTCCCAATAAGGTTCCATACAAGGATGCAGAACAATGCACAATGTTGTTGAAGTGTTGCGTTATCCTAGGTCTGGACCACTATCATAGGGCTATTTTTGCAAACACACTTTAGTTTTTTTGTCTGGAATACAAAATTCATCCAACAGCTTAAGTGGAAATGTATTTAAGATTGTGCTAATCAGTAGAGAGACACATAATAAAAAAGAAAGGTCTGAGTTCTCAGATTCATTTCATAGATATAACCTACGTAGCATGGATACAACTGTGGGCAGAGCCCATCTTAAAGCATTTCCAGTGACTTTAGCAGAGTAGCACTCCGCATAATTTTCAGTGCCTGTAATTTACAAAGAGTGAAGAATTTCTGAGCTTTTGAAGCCGCACTAGTTTTGACCTTTCAGTTCCTGTGAGCTCAGCAAAAGGTTGCTGATTAATTTTGCCCCTTAAACTGTGGTAGCTGGGTTCTTCATTCCTTTTTTAATAAACAGGCCCAATTTTAATGCTGCTGACTTAGATGTAATAAAATATTCTTTGTGCTAGGCTTCCACTGTATTAATAAAAGGATCTGTATTAGCAGTTTACAACTAAATGGCATTGGAACATTCAGCTAGCTTGCATTAAATCAATTTTATAGGACGACTGCTTTGTCTTGTCTCACACCTGGTATTTTTCAACCTTATAGGACAAACCTGTTTCTAAATAAGCATAGAAAGAAGGGTGTAAGTAACACGTTTTGGAAGACCTTTCCACAGAAAGATCATTTACTTCCAATGCTTGTTTTTATTCTTAATACCGTAAATAAATGTGACAACCAGAGTAATAATAAAGCTGTTACCCGGTGTGGAGAAGAGATCAATTTACAGCAGGACAGTAGTACTCTTTTCTTCTTAATGAGGCATAGTCAAAATGTGCAACAATAAATTGAGTGACAAGTGCTGGCATGCGAGCAGTGGCTGAAAAGGGTGAACTGAAGTCCTACAGACAGTTGCACAACTTTGGCATATCTGTTTACTATATGGTTGCAATGTCTACTTATACTACGTCATTGCCACATGACAATTTATCATACCTCAGGTGCAGGCCCATACAAAACTCCTTATTTGTGGCTTGAAGAAGCATCCACAACAAATCGGAGATCTGTGGCTTCAAATTTGCTTGCATATGCAGGTCATTAGGTCTTTATCAAGGCTCTCTTCAGAGCACTTCTTCCAGTAGAAATACAGAGGGTGGCTGCAGGACAGAGGACCATTTTCAGTAGCCCATTACAGAATACTTTCCCCAATGAAGTAAGCCCTCTTTCTGGCACCAGATCATGATTTTTCTTTACCCCCAGGCATTTAATTGTGGATGTTTTCTTGTCTGCTTCTTGCTGTTTGCTAGTTTGTTTTTAATGGTGGGTCATACTGTAGTCATGTGAAGGCTTGTAAGTTTTAACTTTCTAGATATTTATGTATGACTATTCTTAGTTAGTTTGACTTTTTGTTGTATGTATTTTGTATGCCTTTGTAGTATAATAATAATAATAATAATCATCATCATCATCATCATCATCATAATTTATTTGTACCCTGCCCATCTGGCTGCTTCCAACAAAGATTAAAAATACATTAAAATATCACACATTAAAAACTTCCCTGAACAGGGCTGCCTTCAGATATCTTCTAAATGTCAGGTAGTTGTTTATCTCTTTGACATCTGATGGGAGGGCATTCCACAGGGCGGGCGCCACTACCGAGAAGGCCCTCTGCCTGGTTCCCTGTAGCTTTACTTCTTACAGTGAGGGAACCACCAGAAGGCCCTCGGCGCTGGACCACTGCATCCGGGCAGAATGATGGGGGTGGAGACGCTCCTTCAGGTATACTGGATATATACAGGTATATATTTGTCTCAAAAACCTTGTGGTGTATGGTTATGAATGTATAAAGGAATAATAATAATAATTAATAATAATAATAATAATAATAATTGTACTATCCATAGTAGGCTAAAGCCAAACCTACAGTAAGTGTACTTACTCAGATGTGTGGAGGAATATAGCTTGCTGCCATTGGTTCATCAATCACAGTATGGTCTACAGCAGGCATGGCCAAACTCAGCCCTCCAGATGTTTTGGGACTACAATTCCCATCATCTATTTATTTATTTATTTATTTATTTATTTATTTACGGCTATTAGCCCATAAAGTATGTACAAACATAAAAGCACAGAGGCATAAAGACCGATATATTCGGCACCAGAAGGTGAACACCATGATGCAGGGGTGGGACATTGAGCAGAGCCAGATAACAGCTTGGGGCCCGGAGAGCTCCAAGGGACGGATCCCAGAAAAAGGAAAACTGAAGACGAGATCCGACATCCACTCTCTTCAAAACTGTCCGATTAGTTTTTGATGTTGTTGTTTTTGGTGGTTTTTGTGTGTGAGATAACCGCATTCAGGAATCTCGCCACCTGCAGAGTTACAGAAGGATCTGTATCCTGCAAAAGTAGTGCGGCATGTGACTCAGCAGGCCTGCCAACCAAGCGCAGTAAAGCAGGACCCAGGAATTTAGTCCTGGCTATGCTATGTAGGGGACAGTTGAGCATTATATGTGGGAGAGAATCAACAGTTTTCCCGTCACACACGCATAGCGGAGACACCAAACCCTTGGAAAATCTGTGGCTCAGCAGGTTCGATGGAAGGACATTGAACCTTGCACGAATAAATGCAAGTCGGTGTGGTACAGATGAAAGAGATGACATGTATGATGGAAGGCCAAGTGGAGGGGTTATTCCGTGATACCTGGGGGAGCAGACACCCCCACCCCCGGCGAGGTTGTGTTGATTTTCAATGTCTGCTAATCTTTGCTCAATAAGTCTTTTGGCTGAGCGTAAGTTCATCTTTAAGGAGTCCGCTGGGGAAATTCCGATGCTCAGAAGTTTGGCATGGATTTTTCCTACCCACGGATTGACAAAGTCGTCCCGCCAGAGGCACTGAAAAAGGTAATGGTCGGGAAGCCTATGCCAGCTGGACAGCCAATAACCAAAGACTCGCTTCCAGATGACAGTCTCCAATGATGCAATCCTTAACTCCAGACGTATGGCTGCGTTGCTCACACACATGGGGAGTTTCAGGAGGCGACGGAGAAACTGATTCTGCAATGTCCCCAACGATGTTAAATTGGACCCTGGGGCCCAGAGCGGGGCAGCATAACAGAGGGTGGAAACCACTTTTGCATGGTACACCTTCAATGCAGAAGGGATGTGGGAGGCTCCGTCGGCCGCAAAAAATTGGAGTAGAGTATAAAGTATTGTTTTCCCTTTGTTTAGTAAATACTGTATCTGTGGCTTCCAGCTTAGGTTGTAGTGAAAAAAGACTCCCAGGTATTTAAATTTGAAAACCTGTTCTAATTGGACTCCATCCAACTTCCAGCTGTAAGTTTTCCGAGACCTGGTAAAGACCAGGACTTTAGATTTCCCATGATTAATTGTCAGATGGTTGAGTTTGCAATAAGCCGCAAAAATCTTTAGAGCTCTGCATAAACCGACTCTAGAGTAGGAAAGGATCGCTGCATCGTCGGCATATAGGAGCAGAGGGCAGCGAAAATCAGCTAGGCGGGGGGCATGAATGTTGGCTTGAGACTCATTCAGAAAGAGCTTCATATCGCTAATAAACAAGTTGAAGAGGAGTGGGGCCAAAATGCAGCCTTGGCGCACACCTCTATTTATTGGGACCTCGTTGGATAGGTTTCCCGCCGGTGTGAGTCTCACTCTAGCCGACGACCCATGGTGTAATTGGGTTATAAGCCATAACAGCCTTCTATCTATGCCCCATCTCTCTAATTTCTTCCATAGACAGTTTCTTGGGATACTGTCGAAGGCGGCCTTTAGGTCTATGAAAGCGACACATAGGCGCCCCCGACTCGGGGCAGAATATTTTCTGGCAAGATGATACATGATTACCATATGGTCAGTGGTCGAATAATTGTTCCTAAAGCCCGCTTGCTCGTGGCCAATCAAATTTGAGTCGTTTGCCCAATGGGACAGCTTAGACAGCAAAAATTTTGCATAGATTTTCCCGATGATAGACAAAAGGCTGATGTTCCGATAGTTCTCCGGGTCAGCAGGGGGACCCTTTTTATGGACTGGCACGATCACGGCCTCCTTCCATGACCTAGGGATAAGCCCCGTAGAATTAATTGCATCAAAGGCTTTGGCCAGGATTTCAGCCCACCACCTCGGTTGTGCAACAATAGCCTCAGCAGGGACTAGATCCGGCCCGGGGGCCACTGGTCCTGTTAGCGAGGGATGATGGGAGTTGTAGTCCCAAAACAGTTGGAGGGTCAAGTTTGGCCATGCCTGGTCTACAGAGATGGCAGCAGTTTTTCACAGTTTCAGAGAGGAGTTTTTCACAGCCCTACCTAGAGATACCAAGGATTAAACCTGTGACCTTTTGCATGCAAAGTAATAGACCTTTCCTTGAAATCAATCATACATTGATAGTTGAAAAATTGATTAGCTTCACATGATCAACACGTTTGAACACTGAGTGTCTAGCAGATATCTGGAGACTTGCCCTTTTAAGGCAATAGTGCAACTTTCCCAGAGGTAATGCAATGATGAACTTGCATATCTCTTTCAGTCAGTTTCCTCTTTGGACATTACTGTGGAACTACAAAAAGTATAAACGTAAAGCATTTATGTACCTGCTGATCATTTCTTCCAAAACCTGAAGCCTCTGTCAATCTAGTAAAAAAACTTTTTCCACAAAAAAATTATACCATTTGATATTAAGGGGGGTGGGGGATCTCAAAGCGGTTTACAAATTTTAGTACTAACTGCTTCTTTTTTGTTCCACATATCTTAATATAAGGAAATCCAAATAGACCAGTGCTTCCTTATATTCATCTGAACAATTTTGTAATAGTATACAGTAGAAAAGGATTCTCATGAATGTCCTTCAGAAATTATGTCAGGAACTGGGAGCAATAGAGTAGGCTGTAAAATGAACTTTTAGAATATTTTAAACTGAGATAACTAGTGCTAAAAAAAAGTGGTAGCTCTTTTTCCATTATCCTTCCACTTTATAAGAAATGGTTTCATGCCATTTCTTTTAAGAAAGGACTTTTTTCCATTATGTGATTCTAAAAACGAACTACTGTCTTCAGCTTTGCTGTTTTTAAAAGTCTTTGTTAGTAACTTTGGTTCCCAATTCATTACTGCAGTCAAGTAGTTCAGAGCCTGGTGCAGGAGATAAACCCTTTGCAAATGAAGACAGCATCCATTTTCCTTCTACCTCAGGCCACACTGAATTGATTGCGGTAATAAAATGACAGCACCTTGTAATATACTGACGGCTTTTTAATTTGAAAACTAGCTCAAGCCTGATTCAAAGCTTGTTTAAAGCTAATTTATGGCTTGCGTAATTTTCAGCCGTATCCAGGGTAAAGGATGATGTATGAAAACTGATAAGAGTTAACATAATATATTCAAATGTATCATGTTGCAGAGAGAGAAATTTCCTTTTTTCAGAAGCATCATTTTTTTTTAAAAAAAAGTATGTTTTTGTGCTATGTACAAATATGAATGTAAACAGTAATTGGAAATTTCATAACGTTTATTTTATATGTATTGTTTTTCTGTTTGTAAGACCTATACTTGTGGTGTACATATACATTATTCCTTGAAGAATCATGATTGCACCATCAAAACTGACAAAAGTTTAGTGCTTTCTTATTGTCATAGTCATTAGAAATGGTGGAGGGCTAGCACACTTAGAGATACACCAGGCAATGTCTCCTGCCACTCCCCCATTTTCTGCTCCTTACGATTTGTGTCCCTTTGTGTGTTTGTGGGACCTTTATATGGGTTGGTTGGTGGGTGGTGGTGACTATGAATGTCTATATATTGGTCACAATGTAGTGACTCTTTGTTATGTAATAGTGTTGACTTGATATTCAATAAAATGACCCACCGAAACGAACAAACAAATAACTTCAGTGTTATCATCCATCCTTAGGTTTGGGCTGACTTGTATTGTCTTATAATGGACCCCTCAGAGCCTACTCACTAAGTTTTCTTGCTATGAGTCCCGTTGCCCTTTCCCAGCTCCCACCAACCTAGCAGTTCAAAAGCATCCCAGTGCAAGTAGATAAATAGGTACTGCTGTGGTGGGAAGGTAAATGGTGTTTCTGTGCACTCCGGTTTCCATCACTGTGTTCCATTGTGCCAGAAGCAGCTTAGTCATGCTGACCACATGACCTGGAAAGCTGTTTGTGGACAAATGCTGGCTCCCTCAGCCTGAAAGTGAGAGGAGCGCCACAACGCCATAGTCACCTTTCACTGGACTTAACCGTCCAGGGGTCCTTTACCTTTTTTACTGTGACCTGAATAGAGGTGAAAGGAGTATTGTAGCATGCTATTACTCTTTTTTTCCAGATGCAGTTACTTTGAGAGCTTCACAGTTTAATATTACATAGCACTTCATACATCCAGATTTTATTTTCCGCCTGCAGACCATTCAGGATTAATTTCACATTTGTTGTCATCAGCACTTCTCTGTGATATGTATTTGAGAATTCATTCGATCAACTTGCATGGAGGCTTTTCTATTCCCTTTTTCCATTGCATTCCTGTCCCTTCTAGAAAAGTAGCTTCTGAAGCTCCAAGGAAGCTGTGTAGTGAAATTCAATGATATATGGGGGTGCAGCCAGAAGGGGAAAGGTAGCAAACCCGAAATCTTGGGTGAGGTGGGGGAGCATTTTTGCATGCGCACAGAATCTCCCACTTACTTTTGGTTAGCAGCCACCAGTGTAGGCATTTGACACTCTTAAAAAGTTGCTAGTTATAGGGTTTCTAGCTAGCTAACGTTTTGCAGGCCATAAAAGTAATCCATAGAGTTAACAATATTCTGTGTGGCATAATCACCAAGAATAAATTTACATAGCTGTATTCCACTTGTTTTTTGTGTGCCTTGTTCCTTACTGGGTGGCGTGCAAGGAATGCAGGTCTGCACTGGAAACAAGGCCTGCAGAGGTTGTTAGACGCAGGAGAAGAGAGGCTATAGGAACTCAAAAGTGGTAGCCTGAACTCAAATAGGGGACGCTAAGTTGAGATCCAATTTACTTGTGAGTAAAGGCCGCAGGACAGTGGTAGAGCAAATAAATTGTATGCAAATGGTCTTTTTAGTACCTCAACTCTCCAGGAAGGGCTGAGAAAGACTCCAGTCTGAAAAATCTGCTACCAGTCAGAGTAAACAGCATTGAACTGATAGACCAATTTCCCCCGAAATATTTTCTACATTATTCTGTGTTGTTCCTGAGATGTAGAGGGGTGTGCAGTGCACTTGTTCCATTAGTGCAAGGATTTGCACTTGCACAACAGAACTTCTCTCCGCGTGTGCCTCATGCCCTTCTCAGATCTGCTCTGGAGGATTAGGAGAACATCTGTAGGGGTCATACAGGGGATAGAGAAGGGTAGAATGTTCCACTGTGCTAACAAATCCTTGGAACATCTGCATAGCACTCTGGATACAACCCACAATTTTTTCTTGAAAGGTTAAAACTCTTATCCTGTAACAGCAATATCTTCTATTAACAAGATACACGGTAGCAGATATACAGTCTTCAGTATGCTGCTCAGAAAATATGACTCTCTCTTGAATAAAATGTAACATTACGTTGTTTAAGCAACAAAACAAATAGATTGAATAATTATGTAAGGGATATTTCCATATACAAGTGAGAGTTTTGCCATGGAATGATGCAAATGAAAGTATTTGTATGGTACTAAAGCTATATATTTATGTTTATAAAATTGTCCTATACTTTTAGTAATGCTGGTTTAGCTCCATTGGCTGAAAGGAAGTTAGTGGGGTTGTTGATGCTCCCCCTGCCTTAGCTCCCAAGCATGTACGAAATCCATACAAACAAGCATGAATGCTGGTGGTATAGTTGTATTCCATGTATAAATGTATGTATGTTCCATGAATGAGATTTGCTACATTGGCTCTGTGCAGACAAAATTAGCATCCTAAGATGTGGTTGGGAAAGAAATGCAAAGGATTAATTGGATAATCCTACATTTTCCAATAGCTGACAAGACGTGTGGAACGAGAAAGTGTTTCTGACAGTGTTGGTGTTAGCAAGAAACAGATATCTGTAACTGCAGATCCACAGGCAGCTGGATCTTCTTATGTGTGTGGATCATTCTGCTTCACTTTCATTTGAAGCCTAGTTTATGTGTGTCACAGTTCAGTCGAAAACAGTTGATTGAACAGCACTGTCATTAAAAACTGCCTTTTATTTTCAGAGTTGATTCTTTATGGGAAGGGGGAAAGCTCAGCAATGCATCACTTGATTTCTTTCTAATGAATGACTGCATGGAAGTAAAGTGATTAATCACATGTGCATAGCTTGCATTCTTTGTAATGGCATCAAAAACTTTGAAAGGACCAGCGCAACAAACAACCGCCTTGTCGCAGATTAATATTTTTGTTCCAGATTTGAAGTCCACCGAGGAAGCAGAACTGTTAAAACTCACATTTTTCTTATGCACACTGCAGCTGGATGTCTATAGCAACCAGTGAGCTGCAAGAGCATCCTACTAGCATTCTCTCACCCAGATAATTCCTACATTTCACTCTGCTTCCATTTAAGGGGCTGGGGGACTTCATATAAAACTCTAAAGTGTTGAAGTCTTGTACATTTCTTACAGGGCGCTTCTTTCTGAAGATCCTGTTTCTAGTAGAATATACTGGTATTGCAAACTTTGCATGAAGAAATTCAGGTCATTAATAAATGCAGAAACTATCAGGAGGCCATTAAAAGTCTTATAATGGTAACTAGAAGTTATATTATACTTTTGAGCAGTAAATCTCAGAGGTTTCCAATTCCTTTACAATCATGGATCCTGTAGCAATAAATTGGTATAGTAGTAAAGTTCCCTTCAGTCCAGTTTTTTCCCCTTGTGCCTTCAGTCTTAACATGGAGTGTTAGACACAAGTACAGCTTGAGTTCCTATCAAGTTTTATTTCTATGGCCAATTCAGGTTTCACTCAGAAACTCTAGAACAATTGGGGGAATGGATTCTTCTTAGTATCATTAAAGTAATATGCAACATTTAAACACCATGTTTGTTCAGTACTTCCTTGAAGTTACTTGTTGAACTATGTATTTGAGGTTCAGAGGGAAAATACCTAATAACTATATTCTAACTATACATACTGTATTCATGTTCCTTATACCATGGGGTGGGATGCAGAATTCCCATGTTTCATGCATAATGCTTTGATTAAACAGTGGCTAAATGGTTTCAGTTTAACAGAAAGGGGGAAAATGAAGCTTAGAATATATTTTCAAAATATAGAGATTCGTTGTGTCCATACCTTCAGTCACCTCAGCACACTACTGAGGAGTCTATTTGTCTCTGTTGCACTCAGGACTCCGAGCCGTCAAATGAGGTGGTATCAGAGGCCTCAACTAATGTTGTACCCTCCACCTCAAGAAGTAGCTCTGAACAGCTGGTATCCGTGGCACAGACATATCCAGAAGAGGTAGGACATTCCGTGTCTATTCTGTTAATGAACTGACTATTGGACTCTTAAGAGGTTTTCTCCTATTCTTATTCATTCATTATTTATTTTTGTATTGGTTTGATTCTGTTTCAAGAAAGCAGTGAAACTAAACCACGTGTCAGGCTTCCCATAAAGTGACTATCCACCTATAAAACAAGTTCATGTGCTGAAGTAAAATTGGGTGAATTCTACCATTTAGGAAGGCTGTTCTTTCTGCTCTTTCTCTTCTCCTCAGGTATCCAATTTTCCAATACTTGATAGCATGTAAAATCAATTTCTGATGTCCACAGTAGTCACATAGGTTCACTCATATAATGTTGCTTGAGTAGACCAGTTTTTGGAGATGGAATTACATGTCATGAAAAAGCTAGCTCAGAGGATTTTACTTAGTAAATCTATCCACATAGATTTCAGAATTCTGATGAAAGGTAAGCTTGGCAATGACTTCTGGCTGCTATAATCTTCTCACTTAGCCAAACTCTTAGCTTTCAAAGTATAATAAAAGAATTCACTGAAATAATGAAACTTCAATCTATAGATTTAGGGCTAAAATGCGCAAGTAAATGTGCTAAAACAAATTGAGCACCAAAGGAATTGTTGAGTAAGTAGAGTCTTGGGAAGAAGGAAGAGCAACATTAAATAACTCTAGTTGCACTCCTAAACCCTTGCTTTCTGGGGACTCCCATTTCTGCTTGTCTGTGGGGGGATGAGAGGTTGACAGGAACAGATCTGCAGCTCAGTCACAAAAGTATTTTTGAATCATTTGAGAAGTTTCCTGCGAGGACTATTTGGATGCTGGTGGAAGGTATCCGTAAATCTATACATTTTAGTGGCCAACTATTAAACTTTGGTTTTATAAACTGGAGTGGATTAACTGGATAGGTCTCTGTTGGAAGTGAGGGTTTGGGTTGCGCACAGGGACTTTTGTGTGCAAGCCGTCTCACCTACACTCAAGCTTGTCTGGATAGAACTGAATAGGAACTGACCTTTCTACTCCATCCTTAACCTCTTTCTACTACTGTTAAGTGTTTGGAGCTATTAAACAACAACAACAACCCTGAAGCCACTCAAATGCAGTTACTGTCCTGTCCTGTTCTCTCCCTTCGCTAGAGGTTGTATCATCCTCCTCATTCTAGCTCTGTCTGATGTTGGAGTTCCTTGTACATGGAAAGCTGGAATTGGCAATTGCTGCCTATCATCCTTTAGGCTTGTGGTTTGGCTTCCTTACATTTCCTTGTTTCTCTCCAGGACTATAATTGAAAAGTTCCTCACTTAAGATTCTTACCTTTGAGGGACTGGAAAACAGGCCTTTACACTGTTGGCCTTCATTCTTTGTGCTTAGTTATAGTTGTAGCCGTTAAAGCTGCAATATTGGATGGATTCAACAGGTTATTTTTCAAGGCAGAAAACTATTTTAAATGCGTGTGGTGTTTTCTGTGTGCAAATTAATGTTAAAAAGAGCAATGCAACTAAACACCCGTTGCCAAATGCACAGATAAAATCTTTACCCCTTCCAGTGATCATATGCCCCAGCTTAGTCTATTCTACCCTATTGTCCAGTTAACAAAATAAATGGGTAGAGAAAGCAACTTCTGCTTGGAACTTTTGGTGTGCATATCCCTGGATTCAACCAACCCATAGAATTTAATCTTCTATTTCACAATAGTATATACTATTTCATAATCTGCATAGCTGCATTGTGAAACAGAAAATGACTACATTGTGGAAAACTGGTATGCATATGCTGTTATTTTGGCTTTCTGCATGCAACTTTCATATACAAGATCTGTGCAAAACATGAAGGCTAATCTAATGGGAAAGTATCAAAGTATATTTTTGACTCTGTTCCTGGTCTAATAGGCATTCCGTGCTTGTGGCACTGCAACCTCTTCACAGCAATAACGGATTATGCTTTTTAATGGGTGATGATATGTCATCTTCCTAAGTTAGCACAGTTATGGGAAAGTAGCATATAAATAAACTACTATTGCTAATAATGATGTTACGCACTCCGCAAGCAGCTTATAGCCCAGTCCTGTGCTGAATGAAGCATGCCTCAATCCGTTGAAATCAACTGGGCTTAAGCGTACCTCCTTCTGCACAAGGTTTGGCATATTTCCTTTGAGACATTTTATCTCTTATATTAGCCTTTGAAAGAGGTGGAAACATTTGGTTGCATTATTGCAGATATGGGCAAATATTTTTTAATCTGTATGTATAGATGGCAGCTGTTTAATTAATTTATTTTAATTTTTTACCACTTGTCACATTTGTTCCTTAACAATCAGTATTTGTTAAGCCTCCTTTGCCTTGGTGATATTTACAGCAGAAACCAGAACTTGCATTAATAGATTTTTTTTAAAAAAATTGAAGACACCAAACATTATTTTTTTACTTCTTTTACATATTGCAGTCATTAGACTGCTTAAATTCATACTGCAATTTCTTCTTTGACTGGCCTCAAACTTTGGGCTACTGCAAGGACCTGAGATGTTGATTAAAATGGTTCAAATAGATTCTACTGTGAATAAAGAAGCCATAAAACATTCAAGATGGGAAATGTGCAAATATTGGTATATTGCAAATTAGTGTGTCCTACACTTACAAAGGTTTTCAAAATAATACAGTGAATTCTGCATGATGCCTTCTACAGTTCTAGTATAATAATTGTTGCTTTGGAGCAAAGTGTTTTTGATGGCTACTGTAAGATTCCTTTATTTAGGGTTTGCCAATGGTTATAATTAGCTTATGGGTGGTCATTTTTTGTTTTCTTGGAGCATTTTCTGATTTGGGCTGCAGCCTCCAGATACGACTTCTGGTGGTCATTTTCTCTAATTCAGTTGGTAGCACAGGGCTGGGGAACCAGAGGCACTTCAGATGTTGCTGGACCACAACTCCCATTATCCCTGGCTATTGGCAGTGCTAACTGAGGTTGATGGGAGTTCTAAATCTGTAGGTCTACAGGTTTCCCAACCCCTTCTGTACTAGGTACCATCAGGGTGGATTTGATTTAAATCAAATCGATTTAAATCACAATTTAAATCACTAGTCAGTAAGACTTGATTTAAATCACTAGTCAGTAAGACTTGATTTAAGTCATTTTATTTTTTTTACAGAAAGACTCATTCTTGCTGGTATAATCTTAATATTTACAACCAGATGAAGGTTTCATTCTTGGAATAATAAATTTTCAGAGTAGTTTTTACAGTTATATCAAAAATTACTGATTTGGTTATATTATTAGAAATACATAGACAGATAATTAAGAAATTATTGTGAGGTGTTCTTTATATTAAAAAACACCTCTACTGGGTTCTATATTTCATTAAAAGTTTTAAATGCATCTGGAGATTTACAGTTTAATCAATTAAAGAGAATCCCATGATTTTTCCAGCCATTCTAGTTTCAAATATATATCTTAACGTTTCCAATGGTGAGCATAAACCAGTCTGGCAATCAGTAGAGCATTCCATACCACACTGGGTTTCTTTATAGATGCAAAACCTGGTATAAAATGAATAAATTATGCACATAGTTCAAGCTATATTACAGGGGTCAGCAAACTTTTTCAGCAGGGGGCCGATCCACTGTCCCTCAGACCTTGTGGGGGGCCAGACTAGGTTTTGAAGAAAAAATGAACAAATTACTATGTCCCACAAATAACCCAGAGATGTATTTTAAATAAAAGCATTTATTTAGAAGGTGATTGGGCCAGATCTGGGCCTCGGGTCTTAGTTTGCCTACCCATCCTATATTAGCCTTTTTTGTAAAATGCTTGGGTTCTGGAATATATGCACCATACGTGAAAGAAGTGTACAGTACAGTGCAGATCAATTTGGTTTCAGTACAATATGATAAGTTACTGTTTCCAACATTATAGATCTTATTTAATTTTTTTAAGTGTTTAATGCCCTTGCCCCCCCTCCCCCTCTCTCAACATTGAGCTCAGCCTTCCGGTTTCAAAAAAGCAAACACCAAACGTTTGGAGAAATTTCCCTCTGTAGATCCTTTCCCCAATTTTGTTGAGAACTTTTCTCATCTGCGGCCTTAATGTGTATTAAAATAGAATATATTTCAGATAAAATCTTTGTGACTTGATACAGAGCACACACTAAATTTTATATCCCATTTCATGGCTTGACCATCATGTGTTTATGATATTCTTTAACTGCTTGCAGTCTGTAAAAAGCCAACATTCCCTTCTTCCTTTAAGTTGTGCAGTTTTCCTGCTCTTCTCTTCCTTTCCATTAATGAAAATGTTAAAAAGCAAACACAAATCCCAGCTACAAATCCTTGCCCCATTATTTCTACTGTAAGGCCAGAACACTAAATTACAAAAACTAATAGAAAGCTCAATAATGATTGTATTTACAAATGACTTCTGAAAGCAGTATCTGTTATGTTCTGTACAGCATGATAACACTTATTTCTTCTTGTAATTTCTGCTATTGTTTCATACTGTTTTAAATATTCTTCTACACTGGTTTATGGGTGTAACTAATTGCTACATTCTGCTGGTTTGATTACAATCACTGTGTGCAATTTTACAATTCTGGTACCAGTACTGGAAGATGAAGGTATTTCTTTCTAGTATTGAGTGGAGAATACAAATAGCGTTGTACTGCCCAAACTTGATTTTACTGTGCGGTTCTGAATATAAATTTTCTACATCTGTTGTGGTAATATTAGAACGTATCACAAAAAAACCTCTATAGAAGTGATTGGAAATTGGAAGACAATTTTTTGGTGTCTACACTTTCTCCCCCAACATGCAAATACACACACTACTCATGAACATTATTCTCATAGCACATTGATAACCACAGAATTCACATGTGCTTTCTTGACAATTGACTGCTGCTATGAATCCCTTTCCCAGCTGAACCTGTCAACAGCCCCATAGCATGTCAACAGCCCCATAACTTAGAAACCAAGCTTTTTTAAAACAAAAAACATAATATTCCATAATATCTAAGCAACTGAGCTAATAGCTAACAAGGACCTTTAGCATTCATATTATTATTACTAGGGCCTGTGCCCCTGCTTCCTTTGTTCACTAACACCCACATTTCTGTAGACCTCGCTAAACACCCTACCCCCTCCCGTAGACCTTGCAGAGGTCTGTGGGACAATTTGTGGTTCACTTGTGGTTTGCTAAATAAACCACAGCTTAGGGTTATATGCAAACTTGATCTTGTCTGTCCTCTTTATCTCTCTCCTTTAACCCGTAGGAGACTGGCACCTAGCATGATCTGTTAAAATCTGAATAGACATTATATGGTTAGAAGTCCCCACTGGCCTCTTTACTTCCTTGGTCCAAAATGATTATAACCTACCTAGATTAATCTGTGATAAATTGATAAGAATAAATGCTCTGTCTTGTCAGCTGCACAGTAATAAGAATTATGATATTAATTTGACAAGGTTTGTAGTCAACTAACTTTTACTCAGGAGTAGACCCATTGAAATTAATGGGCCAAAGTTACTCATGGCCATTAATTTCAATGGGTCTACTCCTGAGTAAAAGTTAGTAAAAAAATGTTAGTAAAAGTTATTTATAATAGACAGAATATTAAGCTCTATATAGGGTTTAACCAGTCACATCAACCATAATCCAGTGACATGGTGTTCTTTATATTAAAATATACCTCTACTGGGTTCTATATTTCATTAAAAAGTTTAAATGCATCTGGAGATTTACGGTTTAACGAATTAAAGAAAATCCCATAATTTTTCCAGCCATTCTAGTTTCAAATATATATCTTAACATTTCCAATGGTGAGCATAAACCAGTCTGGCAATTAGTAGAGTATTCCATACCACATTAATTTCCATGTTTCTACTCTGAGCAAAAGTTAGCACAAATATTATCTGCTCTGTTAATTGGAATCAGCATTTTAAAGGACAGTTGTTTCCACTCAACATTAGTTTCTCAGCCATCCTGAAAATGTTTATTTGGAGGGCTGGGTATAAATATATTGACTTACTATATAACAAGTATTTCTGCCTTCACACATCAACACTATTTCTATCACTGCTGTATCTTCTATTCATGCATTATGGTACAGTAAGGAAGATGGGACTAAAATTGAGCCATGAAGGGCCAGCCACTAACCGTAGATGGATTTCCTGCCCTTTCGACTTGCAGCTTTTAACTCATCTCTCTGCCTGTAATGGATGAAATTGCAGTTTGGTTTGGTTTGGTTTAGTTTGGTTTTCTTAGTCATGTACCTCTTAAAAAATCAATTTCCCTCTTCCCCCATTTAGAATGCTGTTGTGTTCTTTTTAAATGATAAAAAGCAACTCGAAATTGTGTTACAGCAATCATTTAAATAAAAAATGTATGAGAAAGCAAGAAAAAACAATATTGCCTTGCAAGTTAATTTATTAGTATGCATGTTTAAGCTGAGGTAGCTGAATTGGAAGACTTCTAGTTTAAATATGAATTACTTCTGTTAAAACATTTTCACAAATCCGGGGCATTTGTCTTTATTTAACCTTTTCACAGTCTCTGCCTTTCTTTAAAGTACACTTAGTCCAATTTCTTCTATTACTCAAGGAGGTATTTAATACATGACTTAGTGTCATTTGCATTATACAAGAAGATTAACTTTACAAGCTGCGCTATTAATCTGAGTAGCTCTACATATTGACCTATGAAAGAGCATAATTGTTAGCTTAATTAAGTTAATTAATTGTCACACTCTGATGAACTTAGTATTGAGAGGAAATTAAAGGCAAATAGAAATTGGCATTCATTGGTTAGAAATCATATTTCATGGAATGTTATAGTGCATTCTATTTAGATGACACAAACATCTATTGTATAGTTAAAGCTATGCAGGCAATTAAGAATGTTAAATGCTAATAATTTTGGAGTATTCTTTCTGATTGATAATCTGTCAAGTTCTCCTGGATCAGATAAAGATATGCCTTGGAAAATTTATACTAGAATTGTCTGATTTCTCATGTGTGGTCTGATAATGAGAGAACTTGGAATGGAAACACAACCATTCTTGTTTTCCTTACTGTCCGACAAGAATTTAAGTGAGCCCTTCAGCACACAATGAATGACTTAACTGGTGATATATATATATATATATATATATATATATATATATATATATATATATGAGAGAAAGGCTCATACCCATCCATAGCCTAGGAATATTCGTCTACATTTACTTTTCTGTGGGCTGCTTGTAAAGTTACTGTTATTGTTGCTGCTAAAAAACCCCGCAAACCATCTGGAGACATTGTGGGGTTTAAAAAATTATGCATGGGGAAAAGAATGGATAGTGTTACTCTCTCATAATACTAGAATTCAGGATTATGTAATGAAACTAACAAGCAGAAGTTTAAGAGCCTCTCCCACACCTGAAAGATCATTATTGTCAGGAAGCTTGTAATCAAATTACGAAATTCATTCCCACGAGAAGTGATGATGGCCACTAGGTTAGATGTCTTGAAAGAAGGGGATTAGACAATTCATGGAGGACAGGTCCATACATGGCTGCTACTGAAGATGGCTGCATCAAACCTTCAGGATCAATAGAATTTTGTCTCTGAACAGCAATTACTGGGGGCAACAACGGGAGAGTTATCTCGTGCTCTGCATTTGGGCTTCCAGGAAGCATCTGCTTGGCCACTGTGGGTAACAAGATTTGGTTCTCGAGTACGAAATGTAAACATGATGTAACTCCTGGTGCTGAAAAGGACCAAAAAAACCCTCCCCTTAGTTGGTTCCCCTCTAGCAAGTCAGGGGAATCAGCATCCAGAGATCAATTTATGCAATCCAGTATGCCATACAGAAAGATCTTTGCACAGTAGATAAATCTGGTTGGTACAAGTAAGTGAGCCAAGAAACATGCCACAAACCAAACAGGAAGTCAAAAAGTCCTTCCACTGGCCACACCTGAGGAAAGATGAATGAAAATCACAAGAGTTGTTTTAAAAATATTTTATTGGAATTTTTCAGTGGACAAACAAGGGAAAGAAATGAAATCCAAAAAAGCAAAAAGAAGAAGTTGCTTGAAAATGTATTACAATACAATATGTAGGTATGTAAGTAGGTCTTCCACATCACCTTCTAACCTGTCCTTTTACCTGGAGTTGCCAGGGATTGAGTTTAAGAGCTTATTCATGTAAAACATGACACTCTCCCACTGAGCTATGATTGTACCATAACAGTTCCAAGAAAACTATTCCAGAGCATTCTTGATAATAAATAAGTTCATAATAAATAAGTTTGCTAACGTCCAGTAATGTTTAGACGTTAGTTCTGGTACACAGAGTGATATCTTTCTTCTCTGTAATGGCATTGTGTAATATGTCACTTGTTCAACATGTGCATTAAATAACTCAATTCCTGTGCTTTTTAGAGTTTCATTATGCTAATACTATCATTCTACTATTATGAAATTATTGCTGTTTTGTTCAGTAATCTTTGGTATCTTTCAATTAAAAATGGCCAAATCTGTTATGCCCTTTGTTATTCTGACAATGGCATAGGTAACAATTACTCATCATCCCATAATGAATCATTTTTATCAGAGTCTTGTGTCTCTTCTATATATATAGAATAAATATTTATGTTTTCTCATTTTTCTGAAGTAGAAGATACAGACAAAATAGGTTTGAAGTGTCAGCTATAATTCATTGCTCTCAAGGAACGGTCTTATTCTGATACTGCATGGAAAGAAAAAAAACTATCTAAATCATTTCACTGGCAAAGCTTATAACCAAGATAGCATCAGCATTTTCCTCCTTGAAAATATATCTGCCATAAATTAAATGAAATCTTCAGTATTAAAATGTCTGTGACAAGTTTAACCCCACCATTGCCATATATGTGTTTAGTAGCAAGGAATTTATATATAGCTTTAAAAGAAAGGACAAATGAAAGTTAAAATGGATCTGTAGTGGGATTTTCAGTTGCTCTGTTAAAATAATACACCGAATCCTGCTAGAAATTGAATAAATAAAGTGTTAATCCCTTTTCCAGGCAGGTTGAAATTATAAGGTCTATGTGAGTACAGTTATGTGGGCACCAACATCCCCAGACTTGGTGTATCTTTAATTTTTTGTTGGGTTTTTTTTAATGAAATGTCAGTGCTCAGGTTTAATTAGAAACTATGGCATAGCTGTCAAGTGTCCCTTATTTGAAGGGACTGTCCCTTATTCCAGCGCCATGTCCCGCTGCTGTTCCTTATTGATAGATGTCCCTTAAATGATGCCCCTTCAATTTCAAAGGAAGCAGCTCCTCTCCCTCCCTCCCTGCCGGCCAGGGCGGAGGGAGGCTCCAACTGTGTTGCTTGGCTGCGTTGCTCACCCAATAAGAAGTCTAAGAACGACTGGGGGGTAGAGCTTGCATGCCTTGTGTGTGGCTAGTTAATGCAAGCTGAGGGGGGTTTTGAATGCTGGACGCCATTTTGTTGCATGTGCTGCTGCAAACTTTGCAGTGCAAAGCCAGGCCAGGGAGCCATCTTAAGTTGAGGCTGCATAGGCCTTGTGCATGTGGTGCATGTGATTCAGATTCTATTCAGTTGAACCTCTGGTTACAAAGTTGGTTGGACAGTGTTCTCGAAGCTACCAGCATGAGTTTGACCAGACTGCAGGAGGATAGGAAGACTGGAGTGCCTGGAACAGGTGAGGCTGCAGGTCCCTTATTTTGGCTGCTGGTCCCTTATTTTCAAGGCTGCTGGTCCCTTATTTTCAAATCTGTAAGTTGACAGCTATGAACTATGGTGACATCCAATATTGTCAGCTCATTTGTAGAAAAGAGATCTATGCATAGGACAAGACTTCCCACTTCCTCTCCTGTCCCGTGCAACCTTCGATGCCCCACAAGGTTGCAGATTTAGAGGGTCAGAGGGGACTAAAAGAAGGAGTTGAAGGTAAAGTCCTGCCATGCATGTGGAAGTCCACTCCCGTCTCCATGGGTATCACCCTGAGTCGTACCTCTTCTATGGTGAGAGAAAGTTATGGCACGCTGCAGAGATGCAGACAGACTGCCCTCTTCACTTAACCAGCAGCTCTAACCAAGACATTTTATGGGAGGATTAGACTTCTGGGCACAAAATGGTGGGCTCTGGTTGCAATTATGCTTTAAACTAAAGCTACTTCTGTTGCGGTTCTTGCAGGCTGCTTTATCATTACTGTTTTATTTTACCTTACCTGGATCATGTTAGGGACGCGGGTGGCTCTGTGGGTTAAACCATAGAGCCTAGGACTTGCCGATCAGAAGGTCAGCGGTTCAAATCCCCGCGACCGGGTGAGCTCCCATTGCTCGGTCCCTGCTCCTGCCAACCTAGCAGTTCGAAAGCATGTCAAGTGCAAGTAGATAAATAGGTACCGCTCCGGTGGGTAGGTAAATGGTGTTTCCGTGCGCTGCTGTGGTGTGCCAGAAGCGGCTTAGTCATGCTGGCCACATGACCTGGAAGCTGTACGCCGGCTCCCTTGGCCAATAAAACGAGATGAGCGCCGCAACCCCACAGTCGGCCATGACTGGACCTAATGGACCTTTACCTTTACCTGAATCATGTCTTCCAAGGGAATGAGGCTGTACGTTCTGATATTATTCATTCATTTTATTCTGTTTTCTTTATCTCAGTGCCTGGCATCAAAAGAGCTTATTCACGTGCACCCAATGATTAGATGTTACCCGACCAGTTAATTGTAATAATGATATGGAGTGGTATTAATTAATCTATAGTCAGTGTAGGCAGTGTCAGTCGGTGGCCTCTGATAAGGCTATACCATTTTTTCTTCAGGAACTGGGTTGGCCTTTCAAGTTTCATGATTTATCACCTTTCTCACCCTCTGCTTTCGTAAGACGTTGACTGTTCATTTAATGAAATTTTGCCTGCCAATAATACATCTCGGCACCCTTTCAGCCTTACTCATCACAAGCATCATTCCCGCTCTTAGTGAAATTTACCAATGTAATTAATATCCTCAGGCTGCCTGTGATCTGTGTTTGCCTAAGAAGGTAGTACTATCTTAATTAGCTTCTACAATATTAGGTGATATTTTAGCTTGACAAAAATATTTGAGAAATAAGTATTTTTAAAAATTGAAAAATTCTGCTACTTTAGGTAGTTTTCACAATGTATCTGCTTTGGAAAATACACAACACTTTGAAATATTGCCCATCTACAAGCATTGTTTGGTATTGAAGTAACCAGCAGGGATCCAAATGCAATGGTACCAGTCTTACTGTAGCATTAAAAAAGAAGAAGTTTTTTGTCTATGGTGTCAAGAATAATATAACTGATCATGTGGCAGTTTCTGTTTTCAAACTGCATTATCATTTCAGTAATGATAAGAATACTATTAATGTGATGCAGAAAAATTAATTACTATGATAAGGCAATGAAACTTGTTTAATAGAGCATAATCAGTAGCTAAAGTTTTCAGCATACATTTTTATTTCTTCTTAGAATAAAAGAGGGTTGTGTCACTCTCTGTTTAATAGTGAATAAATCCATTTTAAGGCTATATATGAGTGAAAGAGTAGTGGAACACCATTTATTGTTGAGGGAAAAGAGTTTTACCTCTTCAGATCTCTATTGGTTTGCCTGGCTTTGCAAGGGATGTTCTGAGCTACTTTTGCTTCTGTGAAATGAGTGTCTTGTGATTCTCACGGCAGTTCTTTAGATTTCCAGATGTACTCCCCAAAAGTCTCAAGTCACCCATGTCTATATCACGGCAAAGTATCATCAATAAGAAGTGTTCCCATTAATATTGGGGAGTATTGTAACCTAAGTGAATCCAATAAATTGGCTGTTCTGTGCAGAACACTATAATAATTATTGTTAACAGATAACATTTAAAACAAAACTAAAATCCTGACAAGTAGATACTTACTGTAAAGACTCATTTATCCAGCTGGGAAAACTTGTTGGAGCGAATATGTCTTTAGTTCAGTGCAGATAGTGGGCAGATGCATATCTCAATGGGCGTGCTATTCCACAGAACAGGGGCAGCCACACTAAAAGCCCTGTTGTGAGTTATTGCAGAGTGGGCTTCTTTAGAATTTGCCAGCCCACAGTAATAAAAAGCAATCCTAGTCATCAAGGGTACCTGCACCTCCAGTGACAGAACTGGATCCAGTTTCACCTCAAACTTCACACTTTGCTACTTCAGGGAGAGTGAAACCACATCCAGGACAGGCGACTTACTGACCTACCAGATCTGGGGATATTTTGCAACTTGGGGGCGGCATAGTCAATAAATACAGTCGGGTCCAAGGTGTTTTGTTTTTTGGGAGTGGCTGCACTATTGCCTCTTTCAAGGCAGCCAAAGCCACCCCACACACAGGGATTCATTCACCGCACCCTGAACCCACCCAATAATGAAAGGTAGTCCTTTGGAAATAGGAATGAAAAGTCATTTCAAATTATTTTTATTATTCTGATGTGGCCCAACCTTCTCATTCAGCCATGATTATTGTCACTAATTTGGAAGCACCCCATAAGAATATTGTTCCCCACATGTATACCTTACATGTCAGAGAGCATACACCTGCCTTGATATCTATGAACTTGGCACACAAAGTGCATTTCTGGCACAGGGCCACTTTCAAACAAGCATACATTCCACTTTAAACCTCTGGCAACACCCGTGCTATTTTCTAGAAAAAGAGGTACCTCCTTTGTTTTCTTATAATGGCACTGCCCCCTAACTGAGAGGTGCAGAAATTGAGTTCCTGTGAGTTCCTGCTGAAAAAAAGCCCTGAAATGCTGTAAAATTAGAGAGCTGTGGCATGTTACCTGTACTATTATTTTAATTGACCCTAAGATTCATCTTTGTTCTATAGACAGGCGCTCAATAGAATAATAGTGCTACCTGCTGATAGTTAAAGCTTATAATTATACCATGATACAAACAGTTTAAACAACTCTGCATCAACAGATTTCATATAAAATCATTTAGACTCTTGAAATTATGTACACTTCAAACCTTGAGTCAAAAGCAATTAATGTGTCTCCTTAGTGATACCACCTACGCTTATATAACGAACAGTAAAAGACCATCAAGTTCCACAACAGAGAGGACAGTTAAACAAACACTAAGCAGCCAAGTTGCTGCATTGCTGTTGCTGTTCCTAATCAGACTTTTGTATTCACTTTGTGTGCTTAATAATTACTCATGGCACTTAAAGACCTATACTGGCAGTAGGAGCTATACTGCTTTGATTCCTTATAATACTGGGCACGTTGTAAAGAAAACATTGACGCGTCTTTGCAGCAAGGTATAATGTATTAATGAATAAGGCAGAGAGATACAAAACACCTATCTTGCTTGTCCAAATTCCATCTCTTTCAACTTTCCATTTTTTCTTCTAATTCGTTTAATTTGCAATAAAGTGCTTTCATTTGATTTGTTAAAACCTCCCTCCAAAAGCACATGTGAATGCAAAGTGATAGGAACCCATAACAGATTAAGACCAAGTAAAAATTAATGCATGCATTTAACCATAGCGTTCACCCTTCACTCAAAGGTTAGGATGGGTCATGAATTAACGCTTTGGATTTGAATCTCACTTATAATATATCAAGCAACAGCTAGGTGGAAACTTCAACTGGTTCAAAAGGCAAAAGCAATAATGTTAACTGGAATATTTGAGTCAGTAGTCAATTAGTTGTCTATATCCTGTGAATATGTTGTGCTCTTACTGTGTTTTATTATGGCTTTTAATAGTACAATAGTCATATATTATACTAGTAAACAACCTTGTAGATTGTATGGATGAAAAAGTAAACATAACGTGGCAGAATGCCAAGAGTTTGCAAACTTAAGTGCATTCAATAGTCTCAGTGAAGCTAATAAAATCTCGAGTTTATTTTCTTTTGGGTCCAACACATACCTGGAAAGCGCTTTGAAATAGTTGATATTACATCTGTTGTGAAAAGTGAGCGTTTTTAGTGCTATAGGTATAATATACTTGTTCTGTCATGGAAGTGCATAATTCTAGTAACAGCGAAATTGTTTTACCTCTGGATCCTTATTTAGATTTGGTATCATCAAGTCACATCAAACTGCATACATAACCACCCAATCATTTAATTTGTGTTATTAAATATATTGTTTGTATCCGCATGTAGTTACTGAAAACTGTACAAAAGCATCAGTAAATAGCAGTCTTAATTGTAGTGGCTGCAAGCTAGAGAACATTATGTGTAGCCAAGTCTCACTGGCTGTCATGGAAAGCCAAGAACGGCGTACACAAGCCATTGAATAGCTAACAGTGGGGAAGCACTGGCTGTGCTTAGCAGTGCTCGCTTGCTGGATCACAGCCAGTGTCTGTACTAGACCACTGCCTGCTCTTTGGCTTTGACGCTTCAGCAGGAGGTTTTTCAGTTAAATCAAAGATAGCACTTGGGTAGATTTTTCTGAAAGTTTGCAATTTGGAGATATATAACACTTGCTTTTGTTTCTGAAAGTAAGTCTTCTATTTCCACAAGTGATACCTGCAAAGCCTGTAATCATTTCATGCACATAAACATGGCAATCAAAATCCACAAAAATACAAACGCTGCAGTTGTTTCTTCCTTCCTGTCAAAATTAGATCTTATGATTCATGAATATCTCTGTTCTTAGGGAAGCTTTCTAGCCTGCCATGTTACACACCCATGTGGGACATGACCACATGCATAAAACCACATATGGGAAAGTCACCCAGAATCCCAGGATGCTCTTTTTCTCTCTAGAGAGGGACCTGTGATTGTATCTTCCTTCTAGCGGCCTATCTCTTCTCTCAGCTAGTTGTGGTTGTACTTATTCAGTAGCGTTAGAATCCTGAGCTTGCACTGTAGAACTAAAGATGCTTGTTTGGACTAGAAACCCCATTCTGATGTCAACTGTTGGCAACCTACAATTTTGGAAAGCTCTCTGTTCTCTTTGGAAAGCAAGTGGACATTGCTTTTGATCCACATTTTCTTCTTCTTCTAAACTCCATGTGAGGTTTTTTGGAATGCTTCATTGCTGAGGCAGGGGAGCTGGAGAAAGAATGCAATGCCATGATTAAAGTGAAGTTCATTTTGATATTACAAGGTCATTATATAAAGCTGTAGATCATAAGCCAGCTAATCACATCAGTGGAAAGTACCTTTTAAAAATGGCAGCTGTTTGTTACACAGCAACCTACAAAATTCTACTTGTAGTTGTGTTTTTCCCCCTGAATGTAAGACAAAAGTAAGGATTATATAACGCTGCGTTGGGAAAATTTGTCTGTGAATGGACTGAATTCTGTTACACTTCTGGGTACGAAGATCAGCCTGAAATTCAGTGAACCCTTAAAACTTATGTCACAGATGAAGTGTCAGGCAGGCTCCCCTGAGGGTTTTTGTCTGGAGACTAGGAAAGAAATTGAAAACACCAAGAATTTTGTTAGTGTTTTTTGGAGCATTTAATGCATGTGACATTTATCCTACGTGGTTTTAAGTTAGTCAGTGGTACACTATATTGTACCATACTTAATTTCTGTTGAGGTTTCTAATAGCATCATAGCCAGAAAAAATAAATAAAGACCAGCTGAATTGTTCAGGTCATTTAAAAATGGAATGAGCCATTATTTGAGAATCTGGTGATGAAGTTAATGCATATTTATTAGACAGGAGGAGTATATATTCTCTGTGACAGATGTGGTCTCCTGCCCTTCTTTCTTCTCATTCAGCAGTCACAACTTCTTCACTATCTTGTTCATTTATCAGTTGACATAAAAATGATACTCTTGGGACTGTCAAGGCCACTTTTGGAAAAAAGAATTCTCACGAGAGCTGAATTGTTCTTTTGATCAGTGTTCATTAAGTTGACATGTGCATGCTTGTATTCTTTTGGGATTTAACAAAATTAAACACCAGTATTCTAATGAAGTATTTTGTTGAAACCCAAGAGGTAGGAAAGAAGGGGGAAAGGAGAACCTTTCTTTTGTTTTTATACAAAGGATGTTCTATATGTAGTGCAGCCAGCATAGTCCCAAACTGGTTTGAGTTTTATTTAACTGCAACTTTTAAGTTACCGAGAAAGAGAGAGGGAGGGAGAGAGAGAAATCAAGTATTCAGAGGAGTTGCAACAGGGACAGTGCTATAAGGTTTTTCTGTTGCTTCTGTTAGTATTTTTGTTTGTTTCTTACTTAGATTTATATCCCACCCTTCAAATACATGACCAGAGTGCCTTACAGTATATTTAAATTACCATAAAATAACTAATACATTCAACTAAATGAAAACATCAGTGGTTGGAATTCTTACGTTTTGGGTTCTAATTTGAGCCCTGTTTGTCTGTGCTTAAAAACTTGTTTCACATTTATAGCTGAGTGCCTGAGCCTTAGTGGTGAAAATGAGAGCTCCAGCACTAGCACTCAGTAGTAGTGTTACTGACATCAGTGTGTAATGTATGTAACCCAGGATCAGAAGAGGAAAGCCCAGAGCCAAGCACAATGGCACCAGTTTCGTTTTAACGATTTATTAATTTTCCCTATTCAAGAGCTCTTAAGATTTACACATGCATAGGCTCTGAAGGGATGTAGCAACCAAAGATAGTGGCTCTGTCTAATTAGATGGGCAAATCTAGCAGCACAGAGAGATGGTTAGAGCTGGATGATTGGTAGAAGCTTCACACTGCCACTTGAGGTGCTGCAGACGTTTTTACACACACAAAAAAAAATTCTGTTCCTAGAAATCTTGTACTGTTCCTGCCTCTAGTTCTTCACTCCTCACAGCCTGTTTTCTCTGTTTACTCTGTTCAAATTTATATGGCAGGCAAGTTGCCATTATGATTACAGGGATCACCAGATTAGTCAAGAAGCTGTTGTATGGCCACTACCTTGACTCTGCAGTTTCAGCCAATTCATGCCTTGTTAACTTTTAACGAAGGTAGCTCACTTCTTGGTTTTCGGAGACAAAGTCCTGTTTATTTGAGAGAACTGTCAACAGCTCTCAGCCGTTTCAGCAGAACAAGCATTCATTCAAACATTCAACCATTCATTTAGCTTATGATTGATTGCATTAAAAATAGCAATATTTTACGTTTGTCAGAGTATGCATGAATACATGGCTATATTCACAAGACTTTAAGAGACAAATTTTGCATAATAATATTTGACAACTGTTAGCACTGTGTGAAACTCCCATACTCTTTTTCTTTTCTTGCTATCTACATTTCCAACAATTCTGATTCTTGACTAGAGGAAAGGGTATACGTGGGTGTGTACATGTGTCCTTGGTCACTGAACGTTTTTGCACTAGCTTGAGTGCTGGCAGGAATCTTGGAAACAGCTATATTTCTGCACTGCACTAATTCCTTCCTAAATTCCTTCCATTAATTTAAATGAGTATCATGCAGCTAAATGAGAATCGTACAGTTCAGATTTGATACGCTGCCTTAGTTGCTATGCAACTGGTTTTACATTTTGGAAAGCCTGCTCTCTACCTGGTATTGATGATTCAGCAGTGCAACTCCTAGAATTGGCATTTCAAAAGCAAAGGAATTACTTGAAGCAGCTAATGGCACATGAACTGCATTTTGGGAGTCCATTTTGCCTCTTGCCCCTAAAATGTCAATTGCAGCTGCCTGCTTTTCTGTCTGACTCCTTGGCCAGCTGAAATGTTTTTAAAAGCTTGATTTCCCAGTCTCAACCCCTTCCCACCTCTCATTACCCTTTTATCTGTTTCTTAATTTTTCCTCCTTCCATGGTTAAGGACAGGATAGCAAATATTCAGTCATTATGCAGAGGCCCATGTTGTTCCAATTTTAATTGTTCTCTGATTCTGCAGTTGTTACAGATAATGAAACAACTCAACAAAGTACTGTTATATCTCTTCATATAAACATTAACAGACAGTTTTCAAATTAAGTCAATTCCCCCGCCCTAACTTATAAGTAATAAAATGCTGATCTGAAAATAAGCACTATTACCTTGCATTTTTGAAACTTAATCCCATGGCAATATTACATCATATATTCATAAGGAAACATGCTGTTCATTTCCTTCATTGTAAGCCAACCAGGCTTGTAGAAAATATACTGAGGACCTTTTAATGTATTGTGGATTTGACTAGATTATAGATCTGCATTTAAAATTAATCTAGATTTTCCCCCATTGGAAAGTGTGTAGTTAGAAATTGAATTACCACAAATACATTTTTTTTAATTATTCTAACTGATAATCCTAGTGGCACAAGAATACCTTGCTGTTCTATCTCATACATTATGTGTATAACAATAACTAAAACAACGTGATCTTAAACCACTTGTTCTTAAATAGAAACTGATTTAAGAGCAGTTTTCCCTCCTCACCTTTGGTTTTGCCCTTTATTGGTTTTGCTAACATAGTGAAGGCTGGAAGAAAGGGAAAAGATGGTAGTGTCTGGTGAAACTGAGGTTTTTTTTAAGGTCTTTCCATTCTGTGACTCCTTTGGCCTGTAATGGCTCTTGCAGTGTCTGCCATATTTAGAGTATAAGCTCTTCCAATAAATATATTTCAAAATATTTCACTGGCGCCCACTGCATGTTGATTAGAAACTAGAACTTTTATTTGTTTATACTCAGTGCTTTTTTCTGGGGGGACGCAGGGGTACGCATACGCCTAAACATTTTGTGAATCTTTGTACTTTTGTCCATTTACTGTATTTATTTTTCCTGATTTGAACTATAAAATGGTGATTTTCTTCAGACAAAATGAGAGTACCCCTAAACATTTTTCTAGAAAAAATCACTGTTCATACTCAATGAGGCTATAGCATAGAGGTTACTTTTGAAAGGCTCAACACTTTGTTTCAAGCACACACTCTTTACAGAGATTTTTAAGATCTTCCTTTACTTCATGCTTTAAACCTGTCACTGGACAGATCAATTCTTTCTAGGATGGCCATTGTCCTACACCACCTATAAAACACAGTCCCTTTTACAATCCCAGGTAGATGCAACCTTGTCTGCCTATAGAATGTCCCTATCTTTAGAATCATAGAATTGGAAAGGACCACAAGGGTCATCTAATTCAGCCTCTTGCAATGAAGGAATCTTTTATCCAAGGTGAGGCTTGAACCCACAACCCTCAGACTGAGAGTCCTCTTTTCTACCAACGAAGCCATCCCACTGAGAACCAATTCACTATCTGTCCCCACTGACAGATAAACCCTATCTGAGTCCTCTCAGATAGCCAGATACCCCTTCTGCCCATCCCTGTCTCTAATCACAGGTCCCTTCTAACCCACAGGCAATCCCTGCCTGCACTGTCTCAGACAGTCCCTATCAATCTGTTAAACTGTCAGCATCTAACTTAAATTCCTCTCCCTTTCTTTCTCCTGATTGGCTGTTGGACTCACCAGTTTCCATTGGTTACTGAGTCAACAGGAGGTAGACTCAGGACCTGTCCATCACAAGTTGCTCTAAATTTACAGTGGTGCCTCGCAAGACGAAATTAATCCGTTCCGCGAGTCTCTTCGTCTTGTGGTTTTTTCGTCTTGCGAAGCACGGCTATTAGCGGCTTAGCGGCTTTAAGGAAAAGGAAACAAACTCGCAAGAACTCGCAAGACGTTTCGTCTTGCGAAGCAAGCCCATAGGGAAATTCGTCTTGCGGAACGACTCAAAAAACGGAAAACTCTTTTGTCTAGCGAGTTTTTTGTCTTGCGAGGCATTCGTCTTGCGGGGCACCACTGTATTGTACAGCTTCAACCTTTATCTTATTTAATAAAGGGAGGGTTTTTTCCCCGGTACAAAAAAAAAATCCCCTACAGTTCTTTTTACAGTAAATTTAATGAAGTGTTTCCAGTAAGTTCATTTTGGCATCTATCATTGCCCACCAAAGTGGGAATTCAATGTAGAATCGTAAATTAATTGCCCTTTATAGTAAATGAAATAAGAATTCCAAATATGCAGCATCAGGACATTTAATTGTGTTCCTCAATTGCTTATCCAATGCATTGGAAAACTGAATCAAGAAAGAAGAAAGCAGCCAAAGGTTGCTAAATGTAGCACGTAACACAGATTTTGAACTTTACTTAATGATCTGAGTGTTTATTACTATGAAATAAATGCACCATTTCAAGAATTATGGTGGAATTGTAAAACATTAAAATTCTAATTAATTTTGGTCAGAGCCATGCACTCTGCATATTTCCCCTATTTTCTCCCCTAGTATGGGCAACTTGCTTAATAATTGAGATAATTTTATATTTGCTATGCAGTGCTGTCCCCCTTTATACTTGGAAATGAAAGTGTCAATTGTGGTGGAGTAGGATTCTGTGCTGAAGGTACAGACATAGAATCATAGAATTATAGAGACCTCGAGGGTCATCTAGTCCAACTCCCTGCAATGCAGGATTCGTGCTTGCAGCTGTCCCTGCTTGCACTATGAACTCAACAACTTTGGCTGCCCTCCCCAACAAAAATGCTGGCTACGCCCATACATTAACACATCACGCCAGTGTGGTTGTGATATAGCAGACATACAGTAACTAAAACATAGCATTCTAACATAATTGCAGGTGGACATTTTTTAAAATTTAAGAATCTCTCTCAGATATTGGGGAACAGTGTGATCAAAGCAGTCTGCACACTCGGCATCAGTGCTTTTGTACAGCTTCTGGAGCCCCAACTCTCTCATACAAGTGACCATTTTAATTTCCCACATTTTTATTTCCCACAATTCCCCTGATGCTGTGTCACCCCAGGACACTATGGGAAATTAAAATGGCCACCCATCACTGCAGCTTAAACCCACCATCATTTGAAGGGCTCCATCCGTGGGCAGTTGACTGACTGATTATAATCTTGCAAGGAAGGTTTTTAGTTTGACTTGGTTTTTCAGTATGATAGATAGCATCTCCCTTAGGCTCCCAGCTTCAGATTCTTTCCCCCACCTTTTCTCACAGCAGCAGACTCTCCCTCCCTTTCCTGTTCTTTTACATCATCTTGGGCATATAGAAGGAAGTGCTCACAGGGTCGTCCTCTACAGGTGAAAGTGTACGCTATAATCGCGAACAACTGCAAGCACCAGAAAGAACACTCTACTGGCAGCAAGGTTTGAATTTGGTACTACAGCATAATTCTTTCATTTCATTAAGAACACATTCTAGAAATGGGTAGTAATATTTGGATTAAGAACATTATGGGTGAGTGTTTTTTACCGTTACAGGTCAAACAATGAAAGTCCCTATTCTGATGAACAGTATATTACATCTTAAAATATTTATGGCTCAATCTTGCATTTAAGAACAGTGTGGTGTAGCAGTTAGAGTGTTGGACTAAGATGTGGAAGAACTGGGTTCAATGCCCACAGACCACAAGGCTTACCTAATCACTTTGGATTCAGGTAGGTAGCCATGTTGGTCTGACGCAGTCGAAATAAAAAATAAATAAATTGTCCATTAGCACCTTAGAGGCCAACTAAGTTTGTTCTGGGTATAAGCTTTCGTGTGCATCTGAAGAAGTGTGCATTTTTTTTACTAATGACTTGGGGTCAGTCCCCATCTTTCAAGACCAATTCACCTAACAGGGAGATGCTTAGAGGATAAAAGTGACTGGAACAGGTATGCTATCCTGGATAAAAACGTAATAACATTTTAAAAGGAAGGTATACTTTCTGGGTGTGCCTAGAAATACCAGTGAAAATGTATAAAACACATTTATAAAACTAAAAGTATTTCAGTGTCAGTAAGAATTATGACCTTTATTTACATGCAGGACAGTGCGCTCTATTTGATGCGGGTTTCATGGGCCCATAAGACTGTTTCAGTGGTGATGACGCATTGTTGCCTCTGGATATGGCTTAAAATAAATAGATTCATACCTTCACCTGTGCAGATATTTCTGGCACGGTGTGCCTTAATCCCTCCTCCTGCCTCAGTGCACAAGAGTTAAGCTTAGAAGAGACTTCTAGGAAACTTCCATCTCCGCTATGACTTCTTGCCAAATATTCCTATCTAATGCCTTCAGAAGTGAGCAAACAACATTTTCCCAACTCCCTCCCTCTCTGCAGATAGACGTATACTGTATAAGCATCTTGCTCCTAAGGCAGAACTTTGTGCTTGCTTCCAAGCACCACCTGCCCAGCTGAAAATCACAACTGCACCGGCAGGCGGCCAAAAGGGCCACTCTGTGGAAAGGCTTCCTCCTAAGCTTAAGGGGGGCGGGAGAGAAACAGATGGAGACTTTGAGAGCTGGCATAAAATCCTGCCACTGTAGTGAGCGGTAAATGAAAATTTGGCTTTGAGGAATCTGCAGTGGTACACATACCCCTTTCGTCGGAATTAGAAGGCATGCAAACGGAAAACACAGAATCTGGCAGACCCATTTTTTAATCCTTGAAGTTTTCATATCGGTACAAATTAAAGGAGTTTGTTTTGAGATAAACATGCAGGTGTTTATAGACCTTAAAATGCTATTTGTTGCTTTTAAAATAGTAATGCTGATAGGCCTAACGCGGTCTTGCATTGCCATCTAGAGTGCTGTGTCAGTACTACATGGTTTTAATGCTCCCTTTTGGCTCTCCCCCCGCCCTCAGCTTTTAAGGCTACCTCTTTGTGCTTGAGCAAAATTACGGTGTGTGGCTGCAGTCCATTAATTGAGGTCAACTCTTGCTTGCATTAAAAGGTTATTTTGCTCATAGTCTCAATTTTTTTTTATTAAAAAGAAACCCATCAGGTCTGGAAAGAGACATTGTTAGGGAAATGGTTGCGTTTTGACAATGAGAAATAATGGAGATGCACACTGAAAGGTAAGGTTGTCAGTTTCCCAGTGGCCCCAGAGGGTGCATTTTCCTGATGGCTGGTTGAGAATATTTCATGATGTAAATGTCAGACTTGTCAAGCTTGTCACTATGAAAATGATCCATGTAGTGAGGGTCTCCTTTCCTTGGGAAACAAACAGCTGCCTTATCGCTAAATAGATGCAGTGACAGGGAACCTGCTATCTATCAAAAGAAATTTATATTTGCTTGTAATATCCAGTGCTAAAGGACTATTCCAGTCATACGCCATATTCCCATATTGTGCTTCATTATCAGGTTTGTCAGTGGCACATTTTGAAGGAGACAGCATGAAATAGGAAATGGCCCTCGTGCACTTGAAGAGTTCAGTGGGCTCTCCATGCTGATTTAACTGTAGGATTGATTTATCTCTGAGTCTGTTGCCCTTTAAGCACACGTTCCTTCAAACTTGGCATGTTGTGTTGAACAGGTAGGAAATCACAAAAGAAAAAAAGTAGGATGCAAAAGCCTCGTCCTCTGTGAAAACCCTCAAACATATTTAATAAGGGATGACTGACGTATCTATTTTGCAACTACTGAAATACATTGCGAAGTTTATATATATATATATATATATATATGCTTAGAAATGCGTGTTCATTATTCCACATTTTGTTTTACTAAAATTCAAGTTGGAAAGATGAGCATTTATTTTGATTTTCAAGTTAACATTTTTAATAGTGCCATGAATCTCTGTGGTGAGTTTACCATTTTTTTTTTTTGTAATTAATGCTCTTCATTTTCTACTATCCATGCATCATTTAAATATATAACATTTCCTCCACATGAATCTGTACATTTTTGTCAGCACCCCATCCCAACCAAATTGCTATCCAGCGTTTGTGCAACTTGTTTTCCATTTGTTGTACATAGCTTCCTTGACATTTTTGTTGTTGTTGTTGTTGTTGCTGCTGCTGCTGCTGCAAAGATATTGCATTTATCAAGCCTTCAAAGCAGAATATTTTGTATGTGGAAAATGGGTAACCCTATCCAGATAATGCTTTTTAATTGCTGTTGTAGTTGCTGCGCCAAATGTGGTTGCACAGGCGACTGTCCCAGGCACCAATTGGATGTTGTTTGCGACTTGGTTATTGGCAAGTGACAAAGATCTCTTTTCCTCCAGGTTTTCTATCATGCTGTGAATCTTTTAGGTTACATTTGGGTCTTCTTTCATAAAATTATTCTCTGTTCCCTATTGTCCAGTTTCTGCATGAAAGCAGTCACGTTGCCAATAAATAGCAGCAATGCTATCCCACTCAATAATGCTTGCGCTGTTACAGGATTATTTTTAATTCATTTTCTATTATTCCAGTTGGTTGTTGTTTTTTTTAAATCCTCTAGAAATGGTTCAACATAAGAGTTTTTAAAATAAAGTGGCAAATAGCGGCACCCCAGTTTCCCTGAAGTATCTTTGTTCTTGCTGTCTCTCACACACCAACTCAGTCTGCTGTGTTGGTGTATTGTGTTTTGTACCCCAAAGCTTTTGGTTGTTCTTGTTCACAATTCAAGACATACTATGGGTTGTCTATAACATTTGTGATGAGAAATTATCTGTCCCTAAGTAATAATAATTTATTATTTATTCCCCGCCCATCTGGCTGAGTTTCCTCTGCCACTCTGGGCGGCTCCCAATCAAGTATTAAAAACAATACAGCTTTAAATATTAAAAACTTCCCTAAACAGGGCTGCCTTCAGGTGTCTTTTAAAAATAGGATGGTTGCTTATTTCCTTGACATCTGATGGGAGGGTGTTCCACAGGGTGGGCGCCACTACCGAGAAGGCCCTCTGTCTCGTTCCCTGTAACCTCACTTCTTGCAGTGAGGGAACCGCCAGAAGGCCCTCGGCGCTAGATCTCAGTATCCGGGCTGAACGATGGGTGTGAAGACACTCCAGGTATACTGGACCGAGGCCTTTATTCACAATATTCACTTGTGAGGCATGACAGATTTATCTCTTGATTGATTAATTGGAAGTGTACCAGATTAAGGTGAAGACGGGATTTGATCTCTTACGCAACCGCTAAGCACTATGAATACTATCTAAAACAAAAAACTGACAAGGCGGGCTTGGTAGTTAGTTGAGCCTGTCCCCAGAAAAACCATAAAATAAGCAGGGGACATTACAAAGGTGCAGGTGTAAGTTGAGTGAGAACGTAAGCTTCTTAAAGGAGTTCAGTCATTTTAACTTCTGAAATCGACGTTTGCTTTTATGAGCATTTAACTTTTAATCTTCCAGTTTCACGTACTTAGAAAAGCAGTTAAGGTTACAGTAGAAAAATGAACTCTGAGTGATATATATGCAGCAGTATCTGATTCCAGAGGCTGTGGGTAGTTGATGAAATGTCTTCTGGTCTTTGGGGCATGCTGACCTGTTGGGTCCTATTACCCAGCACCATACGATGGGGTGGCTCTGGTTGCAGAAGGGGCCTCTGTCCGTTTTATGGGGAACCTCTTCCCTCCCTCCCATCCCATTCAGCAGGGTCCCTTAACTGTCTGGAGGTTGCAAGGGAATTCTCACAGGAACGGGGAGATAGAAAAACGGGCTTGCTCAGACCTTTTCCCCATGGCCTTTTCTCTGGATCTAACCAAGAGATTGTCCATTATTTGCCAGTTAAAGCATTGGTCTGTTGCCATCTCAGTTATCTAGCCCTTATCTTAAGCTTTTCGTATTAAGGCTTGACATAATACACCTCTACCCCTATTCAATGTCAATGCAATATATTCTACTTTTTTCTCTTGCTGCAAAACCTAGCAAGGTAACATCACTCATTATCCTTGGCCCTGTGAAATCTGCAATATGCCTCTTATGCTGATTTACACGGAAGGGCAAATTATAGGTATGGTTTATTACACATATCTGTATGATTGGGTTCTTACTAGCATTATGAATTGATTGATGTATGATCTATGTATAGAATTTTCTCTTTGTTCCTGTAGAGATAATAATTGTCTGCCACTTCTTTCTTTGAGACTACATGTTGTCATCTGATATAAAGGGGGAAATTTGTCTTCTCCTGTACAATGGAAAGTTAAAAGTGAATGTTCAAACCCATCTGTTTGGTTCAGGTCAATCTTTCTTATCTTTCTCCTTTCTCCTGCCCTGTTCTGCTCTCCTCTTCCCTCCTCCCCCCCCCCCCCCCCGCTTAGGGACATAGAACAATTTGTTTTAATTCCTGTAAAACATTCCTTTTAATTTCTGGACGTTATTTCTACTCTAACTTAGTTTAAGTGTTTCTTTCACTCTGGAAAAAAAAAGTCAGGGGAAAAAAATTCCACGGAAGTGGAATTCTAGTCATTCTTTTAGCTGTAGGGGAGCTATAACCTATAACCCTATGTCAAGCTGGGAAATACAACAGGAAGCAACTTTCTAGCCATAAAATCATACTCTATGGAAGCACTGCAATACATTTGTAGCACTAATCAAAACATGGGATGTTTTAAAATTATTTAATAAAGTTGGACAGGTGTTTTATTTATATTTGTTGTTCCATAAATCTTCCATGAATTCTGGCTGCACCTGATTGCCTCACTTAAACTGACTTTTTAGATGTTTATAGAGAATGTCTATAATTTCAGAATTGGCACATATGCAGTTTGCGTGCCCTGCCTAAAGCAGCATTTTTTTAAAAAAATTCTTTAGACGGGTACACTAACCTTTCCTTAATTCTATGATGGTTCTTTTCTTCTTCCAAAGGGCATGTATAAGCATAAATTCTGCAACAAAATATATGCCCTTTAAGCACAAAACTGGGTTAGCGGAAACTAGCAAGGACTTGAAATTCACTAAGACCACAATCCTATGCCCGTGGTTTATTGGAAGTGACTTCCTTAGTCACAGAGGACTGTAACTGACTAGTATATTTACACCTGCCAATTTTATTCAGTAGGATATGTGTGTGTGTGTGTGTGTGTGTGTGTGTGTATTGTTCAGTTGTTTAGCCGTGTCCAACTCTTTGTGACCCCATGAACCAGAGCACGCCAGGCACTCCTGTCTTCCACTGCCTCACGCAGTTTGGTCAAACTCATGTTAGTAGCTTCCAGCCATCTCATCCTCTGTCGTCCCCTTCTCCTTGTGCCTTCAGTCTTTCCCAATGTGTGTCTGTCTGTCTGTCTGTCTGTCTATCTATCTATCTATCTATCTATCTATCTATCTATCTATCTATCTGAAAGAAATTAGAAGCATTGAAACAAGGCTGTACTTGCCCTGTCAGTTGTGCTATGGCAGCAGCATCCCAAGTGAGCATCTACTTGCCTCCCTTCCCTTGCCATCCAAGCCAAAAGGGCATGTGTGCACATCAGCACAGGTGCACCTAGTAATTCTTTTTTGAAAAGCAAGTTCTGCAGTGAGGTTGCAGAAAAATGTCCTTCTCATGCACAGATAAGGAAGCTTTTTAAAAAAATCAAAATACAAAATAAAAATCTAATCCGTGTGCCGCCATTGCATCAGCATTCGGGGAAATTTAAGCCAGAACAATAGCAGAAAGTATTAGTGCTGCTTCACCTTGAATAAGGTCAATCAGAACTGTTAAAACTGGGGATAATTTGGAAGCATCCCTGCTCACCTAAAAACTCAGAAAACAAAAGGTCAATAATGCATCCCATAAGTTTTGTGGACCGTTCTCATGATTCTTCACTGTACTTTGGAAGTAACACAATGGAGATGAGCCTGCTGCTATAAGACACAGCCTGCCCCAACCCCCACCAACACCGTTGACCCTCAGACAAAAGAAAGGGATGCAATAGTGTCAGCGGCCTCATCTCCCGGCCTTCCAAGTAACCCTTAAGATGAAGTGTACGGGGTTGTAATCAGCCTCAGTCTGTTCCTGTCAGAGCCTGTATTAGTGAAGATAAGGAGAAACACACACATGCACTCTTGACCTTCCCTCGCTAAGCATTTGAAAGAAGAAATCTAATGTGTGAAACAGCAGATTACAAATGCAGATTCAGTGGCCAATATCCTAGCAAAGATAATTCGGACAATTCCTTAGCTGACCACAACAGTGATATGCTGGTCCACATCTTGTGTGCACACTTGTGTTTCTCGTTAGCAGATATATGGCTAATGGGACATTTGTCTTTCCCAAGCTAAACTTTTGACTAAAAAGGCAGTAATTTAGAATCCGCCTCATCTGAAATTTAATTGGAAGGTAGACTAGGTAGTACCTCTCCGCCACCCATGTTCTCCCCTGCAGGATTTCCTGTTTTTGTCGCTGAAGTAAACAGCAGTACTTCTGTCATGGCAAAATAATTCTATCATGGCAAAATCTGTTTCCCAGCAAACACAACTGTGTGGGTGAACAAAGACCTGATCATATGAGTTCTTTTTTTAGGCTGCAAAGTTATATTGAATGTAGATGGTAATTAGTAAAGCAAATACATTAAACATGTTTAAACTTCAGTCTGTTCAACATCATTCCTTGATAATTAGCCTAAATAGCCCATTTAGCTGAAAGTTCAAACATTGCTAATGACTCTAGAAACAGTGCCAGTTTTTTGCATTCAAAAGAACAAATACTTCCTGAACTACAATGACAAATGTCCAAAACTGCACTGCAAAACTTTTAAGGTTGCAGTCTTGTACAACTGCTTCCACATATGTCACACTTTATTTCACAGGAACATATGAGGTGCGCCTAGAGTTACAAACTGACAGCATGCAGAATCATGTTCACTTCTGAGATTCCCCATGGGGAAAATGTATTTTACAGCTATTTTGAAGTAGATAGATACTATATTGTAATGATTTTGTGAACAACATAATGCAGATTTATGCTAATATTATGGGTAGTGAAGAGACACTTAAAAAGGTTTTGATTTACTGCTTAGTCTGTGTTGGTTCATCATAACTCATTCACACCTTGTTCTAATTATAGCATTCAAATAGGTATTTTTAAATTCAAATAGAACAATGTGCACAATTAATGCAGCCACAATCTCTTTATCATAAAGAGTGTTTATGAGGAGTTGCCTGAATTTTGTGTTCTGGCATCCATAGTTAATTCTTTAGAGGTCATCACTTAGCATTGGGTATAAGGTACTATTCATGCCCATGGATGCTGCCATTGTGATGTCACTTCATTCATTCAGGATGTTCCAAAGAAGCTTGCCATGAATTATGGGCGCAACTCCTAGAGCTGAAGCTGTAGAATATTGTAAGCATGCTGTTGCCTGACATGCTCATGTTTCCTATTTTAGACCTGACTGATCTTCAGATAACATATGGCAGTGCAAGTAATTGGAAAATTGGCAGACCTGTCAAGAAACCTTGCTAGATGGGACAAAAATACGATGCTGCAGCACATAAAGTGTCTCTGAAGTTAAATTTATTGTCTTTTATCAAATGGTGAAGAAAACATATCTGGTCTCCAAAAAATGAAACACCTCTTTCCCAGTGGCAGATGCTGTTCAATGCTACATTTTAAGTACAAGGGTGGTTCTTGCATTTTTAAAACTATGCACAGAAAACAGCTAGTCAGTGTCTGAGGAGGTTTGTCCAATGTTGTCTTTTTCATTTAATGCTTTACCAGATTTCCTCTTCTGGAATTTCTCAAAAATAACTAATAAATGAATTGATCTTAAGCATAAAATAGGCAACAACTAAATGATACAAGAATGTAGAAATGTTAGCATTTACATCTTCTGGGAAGGTTAATTGTGAATATGTTGTAAATGCTACTGGAATCAATGCCTGCTCAGTCCCCTCTCTCCTAGCTAGTAGCAGTTTGCCACAAGTGAGTGGTGGCCTTGGTCTAGGTCAGAGCTTTCCAAACTGTGTGCCGTGACATGTTAGTGTGTCGACTGCAGTGTGTAGGTGTGTCGTGCAAACGCTCCCCATTCCTCCCGTGGCCGGAAAGGGGTTAGTTTAACCTCCGCTTTGCTAGTAAAACTGAATTACTGTGTCACGAAATGATGCGTGTCTAAAAAGTATGTCACCAAAATGAAAAGTTTGGAAAGCTGTGGTCTAGATGATAGCAAATGCCTCCTTGGTGAAGAAAAAAATGCCAATTTACAGCTGCTGCAACACTCTTGGTTTCTTCGTTTTGTTTTTAAACAAAACTGGATCCGATTTGTAGGCCACTTTTGACCAGGCTTTTCTGGATCCATTTCAATCTAGCTCTTAGTCGTGTTTTGGGTCTGAGTGCTTTGGTCACCCCAGCGGACAATTTCTTTCTTTACCTCTCAGTGGCTTTCGTGCTGTCATTAATTTTCTTCTCAATCACCTGAATGTGTTGGAAGAAACTGTTTTGCTGTGATTCTGTTCTTACATCACAGTGAGATTTCAAGAGGTGGTGCTGGAAAATGAATGTTGAACTCAGTGGCAGCGACTGTCTGGAATTGTGAAGTGTGGTATTAGCAATTGAGGAAATGGTTTGGCATCATAGGGCAAGATATAAGCAATATGCTGGTGACACCCAACTCTCCTTCCTCATCAGATGTAGCAGTGAGGACTCTATGCTTTCTGGAGTGACTAATGGACTGGATGAGGGCAAAACTCAATCCAGTTAAGACTTATGGTTGGAGCCCAGGAAAGTAGTGGCTCTATTTGTCCTGACTGGGGTTCTACCCCGTGAAAGAAAAGATTTGCAACTCAGGAGTGATCCTGAGCTAGTATGCCTCATGGATCAATCAATCAATCTCCTTTATTGGCATAGGAAAAGTGCATCGTATACATGGATCAGAACACAACACAGTTAACGAAACATAGTAGGAGATACTTTAGGATACAACTGTCCAGACATTGTGAGGTACGAAAATGGCTCTTAGGACCTATGGTGATGTAATTTAATAGCGTCGCTCATAAATTTTGCCACATTCTCCACAACGTCATTAATACAATTGTTCAGCATATAAGACACCCTGGAAGAGTCAGTGCGATAAATCCCCTCCTTCATTAAGGGGGCCAAGTACTTATCATATTTTTTTGCATAAAATGGGCCATAAAATAAAACATGTGTGATGGATTTGACCTGTTTTGTGCCACAAGGGCAGTATCTTTCACAGTATGGGATTTTCGAGAATCTACCTTGCAGAACTGCAGACAGTAAGAAGTTAAGCCTTGCGAGGGAAAGAGCTCTGCATAGGTGGGGATTGTAAAGCTGGTGTAAACATGGAGTGTCCTGGCCAAACGAGGGTGGAATTCCCAACCTCATGGATAAGGAAAGGGTAAGGAAACAGAGTATCAGGTAGCAAAAGGCTCTGATGAAGAAAGGGAAACCTGGTGGGCCTCTCCTTCAGGGAAATCACACATCTTGTATATTTTGCCATCAGAATTCATTTGGATGAAGTACAATCCCAATGATTCCCAGCACCAAACGTTTCTGTGTGCCTCACTTACCTGGAGGAGAGGCTTGATGGAACTTCTGCCACTTGCCAATTCTTCTCCAAGGTGAAGCTTTTCTTCCATAAGGGAAAGAAGACTTATGTGCAGGGCTAGCCATCAGTTCGGACCCTTTCAAGCATTCCTTGGCATTCACATCTCCCATTGAGGAATGCTTGAAGGACCTAAGTGATTTACAGGTGAGCATCAGGTCACTTGCCAGTTTCTACTTCTCGATGCTCCAATAGTGGCTGTAGGTAGGAGCAGTTTCACCAGCTTCATCAGTGTCCCATCAGTGTTGTTCTTAGATAAGGACCTTTCTTTTGCATGCTCTGGCAACATCTTGTCTTGACTACTGTAATGCATTCTTAAAGGAGCTACTGTTGACCATTTTGGGCCATTTGAATTTTCAGAGTTATCTGGGACCATATTCTAGAGCTTGTAAGACCAATTCTTCCAGAGCTCCACTGGCTTCCAGATTCCTGGGTCCAGGATATTTGAAGGCACACCTGGTCTCTTGTGACAATGCCCTATTATCGGTTCCATGGGAAAGATGGTCACTTAACATGAATAAGGTGTTCATGATAATGGAGCAGTTTCTCAGAGCAACCAAACAGATCTGCAATGTTCACTCCTTTAGAGTACAAGGAAAAATATTCATATTCTGCCAGAATGTTTTTGTTCTTGTCTTTTTGTCATTGTTCTGTTGATTTTATAGTGCTGCATGTTGGTTTTATTTGTTTCATTATTTTATTGCTTATATTTATAATTTTGTTGTTTAACTTTTATTCGACATTGCTTTGAGAACTGCAGAGTTGAAACTTGGCCTATAAATTTGCAGGAATCAGTAAGTGAATAAGGATCGTAGGTTCTACAAACTTGCCCAGAAAGGTATATTGCGTATATAGGCAGCAAGGAGTAATGCATTTTTCTTTAAAAGGTTCATAAAAGATTTCATTTTTTGTTTTGCAGGAGGATGAAAATGAAGCAGAAGAAAATTCACCTCAAGAGTCAAACATGGAGCAGAAAAATTCAAAAAAATAGAAATTTATTTCCTCTTGGAAATACTTCAAGTCGTGCCACAGTGATTAAAGTGTCCCATTGTAAAAATTACAGAATGTTGTCAATAAATGACACAGGAAAATAAAATATACATTGCACTGGGGAATTGTTTAATTGGGTCTTGGTGACATTTATGGTTATATGAAAACATGAATTTTCAGCACAAGGGAAAAAACTATTAAGTGTATAAAAGCTTTGGAGTTATGAGCGGAAGAGCAGAGTTCTCATTACTGTTAATTTTTGCTATGCAAAGTTGTTGAAATTCTTCACTGCATTATTTAATGTAACTCCTGAAAGGCCAAATATCCCTCAGCATTGATGCATGGCTTTGCTACTTAGGAATTTGAATAAGTATGTAATTACAAAACATACAGAAATATATGAACTAAAATTAATAAATAGGGAGGGCAACCAGTTTCTCTCGATTGTGAAAAAACTGGGCAAAATCTGTGTATCTTTTGATCCATTCCAAATACTTGGCATTTTCATAGCATGAACCAGATTCTCCACTGTCAATTATCTGCTCTTACGTGGAGTGTTGCAGCTTCCCCGTTCTTCCTTTCATGATCTACCTAGCATTTATTTATCCCTTAGCTTAGAAAATGTTTCATTTGATCTATCCTTACTTTATATAAGGAAACCTGATCTGCAAAGCACTCTCTTTTGTGTGTAGCTTTGAGTTTTTTAGTAGGGCTGTAACTGAATGTTAACAAATTTTAATTGATTGTCAGATTTTTAGTTTACTTTAATCTATCGATTAAATTTGCATATTCATAAAACTCCCCCCTTTTTTTTCCTTTTTGAAGTTTATTGATTGAACATGCATACATCTTCTCACTGTGGAGTGTGCTTTATGGTTCTATCATTCTTTGTTTCCTTCTAGCAACAAGTATGCTAATAAAACCTGTTAATCAAAAATCACACAAAGGTCCAACAAGATACCGCATTGTATTTTCATCCAGGGTCAGTCAGATAAATTCCCCTATTTCTATGTGCTCCCACTACTGGTGTTCACATGATGTGATGTGTGTGATCCAGGGGGAGTGTGTGGCCAGAGGAGAGTTATGGGAGACAGATAGAGGTGCACAGAGGCCCACGTTTATATCCTCCAGGCCCAAGATTCTCCATCTCCACTGTTTAGTATACCTGTTTCTTTACTGTTTCGTTATTTAGCATGAGTTAGTATTAATTCAGTGTATATTACTTGGACACGGCCCAGCCCTTGAAGAAATATGGTTTTAGGACGAAATATGGTTTTAGGACTCCAGACATCGACATCAAGATGAAATTGATACGTACCGTATTTTTTGCTCTATAAGACTCACTTTTTCCCTCCTAAAAAGTAAGGGGAAATGTGTGTGCGTCTTATGGAGCGAATGCAGGCTGTGCAGCTATCCCAGAAGCCAGAACAGCAAGAGGGATTGCTGCTTTCACTGCACAGCGATCCCTCTTGCTGTTCTGGCTTCTGAGATTCAGAATATATTTTTCCTTGTTTTCCTCCTCCAAAAACTAGGTGCGTCTTGTGGTCTGGTGCGTCTTATAGAGCGAAAAATACGGTAAACGTTGCTACTTATAATGCATCTGTTATATGTACTTTTAAAAAAGTGAAATAGATCACTTGTAGCAATATCTTTCACAAGTCAATTTGCATTTGTTTGCAAATTATTTGAAAAGACCAGTCATCCAAGAGAAAAGGGGCAATCTGAATTGTTTATTGTAACTTCTGTCTTTGTCCTGGGTCCCTGGGAAAATCCTTTCCTTATTCCTGTTACTTTAGTTCGCTCCTGCGTCAGGTGGAAAGGGACTACCAGCTTGCATAAGTTTCATACTATGAAAAGTGAAGGTTGATTAGAAACTGACTCCATTTCACATTGACCTAAAGAAAACAATTTTTACATACCAATGACTGAGCAAGTTCTGTTACCTATCCAAATGGCTCTGGTGTGCCATCATTGCGGGCCATAAATATTTCCCCGTGGTGAATTCGGTGTGGGTTCTGCAGCGCTGTTCTCTGGGAAAAGCAGCAAAATGCTGAAGGCAACAGCATGAAAATGCATGCAACTACGGCATAATTCTGATTTGTTTTAGAACGATTAATTTCCTTGTTACAAAGCCAAGTATGAACAACCCTTTAAAACCACTGAACCATAAAAGCCATTTCCTTAAGGGTTTTAAATTTGGGAACAGACTCATGAAATTTATAGCTTTGATGAGAGATTCTTTGCCCGCAGTCAAAATGAGAACCAGATCATTGGTTTCTCAGCATGACACCTATGTGTTCTTGTGTGCAGTAGATATCATTAGGCTCATAATAACACAGCTATCACCACATAATGTCTGAAAAGGTTCATATTTGATACTTAGTTTAAAACTCCTATTTACACCTCCAGAATGCTAAACAGTTGGGGGATTTACTTTATTTTAAAGATGGCATATAGCAGCATCCTTATATAAAGTAAAATGCTATTTAGCTAAGAGTATAATAGGTTTAATGCTTAATCTAGGTTTTGCTGTGCTTTGTCTCATCACAGCCCTTTCACAAAATAAGCATGGTAAACATGCAGTGAATCAATAAAGAAGACAATTTAAATACAACCCCCCCCCCCAAAAAAAAACCCCATAGAGCAGTTCTTTCTGGCTGGGGCTCAATGTCAGTGGTATACATCGCAGGCATATCATAATCATGGTTTCATATCATTTTAACTAAATGCATTGCCCTTGATGGATTGATGATGGACCTGCAAAGATAAAAGGTATTTATTTTTGCTCACTTTCATATACATTTATGTAGTAGTTTTAATCTACTTGTATAAGGAGGGATAGGGTGGTGCTGTGGGTTAAACCACAGAGCCTAGGACTTGCCGATCAGAAGGTCGGTGGTTTGAATCCCTGCAACGGGGTGAGCTCCCGTTGCTCGGTCCCTGCTCCTGCCAACCTAGCAGTTCGAAAGCACGTCAAAGTGCAAGTAGATAAATAGGTACCACTCCGACAGGAAGGTAAACGGTGTTTCCGTGCGCTGCTCTGGTTCACCAAAAGCGGCTTAGTCATGTTGGCCACATGACCCGGAAGCTTGGCCCTCGGCCAAAAAGGAGATGAGCACCGCAACCCCAGAGTTGGCCACGACTGGACCTAATGGTCAGGGGTCCCTTTACCTTTATAAAGAGGGATGGAGCTGGTCCAAAATGATCTTTAGTGTAAGCTTGAGCTACCTCTCCTACTTGATTGGGAGTCTTACGCTGTCTTTTCTCCAGCATTTTCTTGGGCACATCCAGATTGAGCTCGGCCTTGACTAGTATCACAAAAAGAGCAATAAATCCCACTGCGCAACAGACTATTGGAAGTGGGTGGTTGGCTGAAACAACTGCCCACTTAACTACACTCAAGTTGTATTCTCAAGTCTAAGGGGCTGTGTCTACATAAACGGAGCCTGCTGGATCAGGCCGATGGCCCGTTTAGTCCAACATCATGTACTCACAAGTGGCCAACTAGATGCCTAGGGGAAACTCAAAAGCAGGACACACTCCCATCCTCTGGTTTCCAGCAGCTGCCATTCAGATGTATCCTACCTCCAACCATGGATGTAGAGTATAGCCATCAGAGCTTGAAAGCTGCTGGTAGCCTTTATCTTCATGAATTTGTCTAATCCTCTTTCTAAGCCATTCAAGTTGATGGCCATCAGCTCCTCCTGTGCCAGAAGAGTCAGCCCACTTTCTTTATGCCACGCATAATGTTATAAACTTCTATCACGCACATGAGGACTGGGATTTCAATACTCCTAACACTGCATCTAATCCTGGGGTAGCTAAATAAGCTGTGGCCCACGTGTTGTTGGACTCCAGTTCCCATCAGACCCAGCCAGGATGGCCAATGGTCAGCAATGAAGGGAACTGTAGTCCAACAAGATTTGGAGATCATGGTGTCAGCTACTCCTGATCTGACCAGATGACACAGGACCCTGTCAACGATTGCAGCCATACCATGTTCTATAGCTTATGATTGCTAATATTAATGACAGTTGTTGAGTAACTAAAATTCACCTATATGAATGGCATACAATGAAAACCTAGTTAAGTAACTGCCATAAGTAACTTGCAGGATTTTAATTATCTCGTCTACCTATTACTGGGTTTTTTAAAAAATCTATTCTTAGCCTCACAAAGCGGTGTAGATATAATCTAACTTCCTAGTAAAGAAACATGCTATCTTATGGGGGAGGAGGTGGTATTCATGTGGGCACTGCTCATAACTGCTAGTAAATACTATAATTTTAAAAACTTTATATGCACTGAGCTATTTGTTACGCTACTCATTCTGATATTTAATGGCATTCCTAGGAGAGCTCCTCAAGCTGGCCACATCACAGGGGGCTGAACTGAAGTATATCTGTCTCAAAAGAAAATTGGTATGCCTATTATTTTTAGACAGGAGGAACAAGAGAGTGCAGGGAAATAAATCAACTCAGGGAGCCACTTCCATGAAATCCAGTGGCTTTCTACTCCAAAATCCTTTTCAAGAGGTTAACTTTTCTACCATGCAAAAGGCACATCTTGAGACTTAGTTGCCCTGAATTGGCCTATTCTACAAACAAGCACACAATTAATACTAGACACAGGAAATGAGGAACAAAACTTCCCCAACACAATCAGTGCTGGAATTTGCTTTAAGACTTTTAGCCAAAATGGAATGGGAGCTGGATTCCCAGAGCTGGGTTTTTTTGTTCTGTCTCCCTAGATCCACTCTGCCTAAAATCACTTAGCCAGCCATGACTTGGATTGTGACTCCATTACCCAACCCCCTGCTTTTCCTCCATTACCCTCAATTACTCCTTTAGACCCCTGTCCTCCACAGGGCTTTGGAACCCTTCTTTTGGCATAGCCACATCTTTACCTGCCCCACACCTGATGTCCTATCTTAATGTGAAGTCCAGAGCCGTAGCTAGGGGGTGGTGAGGTGCCCTCCGCCGGGGGGGGCACAAAATCGGCTAAAAATATGACCATAAATATGTCTATAAATAAAAATATTGATTATTGCCTCATAAGAAATGGTTTCTAATAGGGGGTGAATTGAATGGGTGGAGGGGGGGGTTGGAAAGGGGTGGAAAGAAGAGCTAATTTGTCCATGGCTAGGGGGCGCAATCTGGGTGGTTCTGCCAGGAGTGCAAGATCACCTAGCTACAGCTCTGGTGAAGTGTTGAGCAGGAAAGTATAGCTTGGCTGAAACAACCTCACGAGCCAAGATGGCCTGGGGAGCCAAATGGGAAGGTGAGCTAAATTGCACCTGGAGGTTGCCTGTTACTGCCATAGTGCTTAATTTTGGAGAAAGAGATGTTGAGGCTCAATTCAATCTCATCCTTGATCCCAAATATTTCTGTAGCTGCTTAGCAGCCTACAAAAGACAATGGACATGCTTGAATCAAAGTGCCTTCATAGGTTCTTGAGGTTAAAAGTGGCACTGAAAATCAGTTTTGATGCTGGAACCTGATCAGCAGCCACAAATGGCAAATAAGGGCCTTTTATGCTATATTCCATCCACAAATCTCCCCCCCCCCCCACATTCTATTAATGCATGAGACACATTTTAGGGCTTTGTTAGATGATCCAGATCATATAATTCTATAGGGCATTTTGTGTCTTGGAAAAATCAGTCCATTTATATGCTTATTAAGAAGAAATGAGACACGTTTGAGATTGAGTTTTGCTTGCTTTTTTTTTTCCTTTTTAAAAATAAATTGTTCATATTAGTTCATGTCTCCGTATTTGCTACTTCCCAATGAGAATTTGGCCTGAGCGCAGATTCACTCTGACATTGTTTTAAGGGTACGAACTAAATGTGATAAAATGCCCACCCAAGTCCTGCCACTTAAATGCGCAGAGATACAAATGTAGTCTTTGCATCTCCAAGGACTGCTTCTGGTAATTACTCCCTCTTTTATTTTATTTTTATAATGCCATGTCTGCATTTAACATTAATCACAAGCAGGATTCACTGCGCAAATTGCTGACAGAGAAACTCTGCCTTGAGAATAATTTGTCTTCCTGCCTTCATCTGCGGAACAGCCATTTAGGGGGAAAAGTGAGAGAAAGGGGAAAATGTGCAAAAGCCGAGTGGAAAGAGGATTTTAAGAAAATGAAGGAAATTAAAAACGGCAAAACACCAAAAGTGACAGTTCTGAAAAGAGAATGAAATAGTATTACAGTAAGCATTTTAAATAAAAGCACAAAAACTAAGTATTTTTTTAAAAAAAAATCATAATCTGTTTGTTAAGACATATAGTTCTACCTATGGCGATAATTTTGACATCTACAGTGGTACCTCGGGTTAAGTACTTAATTCGTTCCGGAGGTCTGTTCTTAACCTGAAACTGTTCTTAAACTGAGGTACCACTTTAGCTAATGGGGCCTCCCGCTGCTGCCACGCCACCGGAGCACGATTTCTGTTCTCATCCTGAAGCAAAGTTCTTAACCTGAAGTACTATTTCTGGGTTAGCGGAGTCTGTAACCTGAAGCGTATGTAACCTGAAGCGTATGTAACCCGAGGTACCACTGTATTTCAATATGAAAAGTACCTGAAATATAGAGTTGTATCCAATACTTATTTGCTTAACAGGATTGCCTCAGCTGAGATTTTGTACAGGGCCTCCTGTTTCTTCAGAGGTGTTGTGGTCCCTGCAAATTTGAGTCCGTAGCCCTGTCTCTAGTTTGCCCATCTGTTATTCCAGTCCAAAGGAGGAGGAGGTCAACATTTCAGGGCCATATCCCCACAAAGTGACTTGCACAGAAGAAAATACAGAATGATATGTTAGGCCGGGGTGGAAAATCCTCCAGATAAGGCTGTACTGCAACTCTCATCAGCCCTAGACAACATGACAATGTTTAGAGATGATTGTAGTTGCACTCCAGGAGCATCCGGGGGGGGTGTGTGTGGCAAAGTTCCCACACTCCTAGATTAGACTCTGCAGAAGGCTATCCATTACTATGAGAAAGCCACCCTGAATTGCATAAGCCCATTTACTCTCTTAGAGAAAGGTGGTGCCGAAGACAGAAGTTGTGAAGCCCCATTTGTAAGGTTCTACTGTGGGGGCGAATGGTTTGGAAGTGAATTCCAGGACTGTGAGACCCATCATAGGACCTCCAAGGCAGATTTCAGGATTTTAAATCACATGGGAACAGCAAGCTCTCCAGACTCGCATATACCCCGTTGCAATATGTGGAACATGGTCGGCCAGGTGATGGAGATTTTATTTATCTCTACTATTTGTAGATTGCCCATCATGTCAACATGACGCCAAGGTGGTATTGAAGAGTACACAACATATAATGACTGGTAAAATGTAACAGTTATTACAAACGACTCATTAGCAGCAATTCCTCTCACTTTCCTGACTGGCATGCCTACAGTGCTTTCACAAGACCATGTGTGGTCTCCAACAACAGAGCTCATCCAGGTATGTTTTCCTCTCTCACTTGTTTCCAACGTAAGTGACTTAAGAGCTTGAACCAGTGGGAGACATTCCCAGCCTCTTCCAGAGCCAACTCTTCCTTTGATCCTGGGACTCCTTTGATTTACTTTAAGGTAGCACCATCGACAGATCTTGCATCATTTCAACCCAAATAAAAGAGTGTGGTGGAGCAACTCCTCTGTGAGGAAAGATTGCAGCATTTGGGAACGTCTTAGTTTAGAGGTGTGTTACATGGAGCAGATAGGAGAAAAGTTTTTCTTCCTCATCGTAACACTAGAATTCATGGACATCCCATGAAGCTGAATGTTGGGGGATTCCAAGCAGATAAAAGAAAGTACTTCTTCATAACATAGTTAAACAATGGCATTCACTCCCACAAGAGTCTGTGATGGGTACCAAGTTGGGCAGCTTTAAAAGAGCATTAGACTAATTCACGGAGGAATTAGGCTACTAGCTATGACATTTATGCTCTGCATCCATGGTTGGAGACAGTAATGGCCCTGGAAAAGGCAGGAGGGGAGAGTGTTTTTGTGCTCAAGTCCTGCTTGGGAGTTTCCCACAGGCATCTGGCTGGCCGCAGTGAGTGGTTACATACGCTTCAGGTTGCATACGCTTCAGGTTACAGACTCCACTAACCCAGAAATAGTACCTCGGGTTAAGAACTTTGCTTCAGGATGAGAACAGAAATCGTGCTCTGGCGTCGCAGCAGCAGCAGGAAGCCCCATTAGCTAAAGTGGTCTTCAGGTTAAGAACAGTTTCAGGTTAAGAACAGACCTCCAGAACGAATTAAGTATTTAACCCGAGGTACCACTGTACAGGATGCTGGACTGATCACATGAAAGCAAATGCCCAAATGGGGCTCTAATTGTGCCTTTACAAGAAGAGATGTTTTCGACTTGCACTCCCTGACAAGCACCTGTGGCCAAACCCTGCAGGGTGTATCCCTTCCTCTGGTTCTGCACTGAAATCACTTTATTCCTAGAGAATCATAGTAGGCAGGTATCACAGACTGGCATGTCACCTCGATAGGAACTTGGCTTGCAGCACCACACCACACCACACCACATTTGCCTGTGGTGATGTCTGGATAAAGTCCTGTCCTCCTGTTCGTATTTGTGTGAGGGGCTGAAGAAATTCTCATTTCAGTTGGCTTGGCTGTAAGCTTTTCACTAAATTAAGCAGCTCAGCAACTCCCAAATATCAGAGTAACAATTAGAAATGTCACTGCACTTCATGCTTATTAGTCCTAAAAATTAAACGGTTAACTTAGTGTGTTTCAGGGAGGAGGGAAAGGCTGACAATGGAGAGTTGCCTGGATACCTTAATTAGCACTTTTAGATTGCCATGCATTGCTGCCCACCTAGATGGTCCTTGCAGGAGAGGCGTGATAGACTGGGGCTTTCGGAAGATCTCGATTTTAAAATTTATTTTCTCATCATGAACGCAAAGCCATCAGAAAGACAAATTAATTTAGCTTCAGTGACTTGCGGTTCCCTTATGAGCTGCATCCCTGTTGTTGCTTTCCCTTTTCTCCCCGTCCCCCTAACAGCATCCCTTTATCTACACTACAGAAAAACGGAGCTGACCTTTATCTGTTTCTGGTACAACCACTTCTAATTTTAGCAAAGCTCTTCATTTGAGAGCTTTATCTCCTGACACTTCCAATCCAGACTCATCAGAATGCATGTCCAGCTACTTCCCAAATGGTATTTATCAATTAATTAACACTTATAGATTTAATGACTCGTTGTACTAAACTGTTAAAGGGCAAGAGACCTATAAATTTCCAAACAGTCTATGTGAAACATATATAAATATTGATATATGCACACTTTTGAGGAGGGAGGGGCTGGGTTAAATTAGTTACTAAGCAGCTGATATGTGATATATTCAGTTACATACATAAGGTAAGGAACAGTTTAGTATCTTCGCCTGCACACAAGCCATTTTCTTCTACCACTATTGGCAGCCCTCTTTGTAATTGGCAAAGAGCAAAAACATTAGATAAAGTAGTCCTTGCTTTCTTTTGCTAAAATCCCCTTGTTAGAAAGCTAGTTGTCACCAGTAAATATAAGTACTGGGAAGAGTTTTTAACACACACACACACACACACCCCAACAACAGGGAAGATATGCGTGGAATTCTGTGGCATCTTAATGGCTGCAGACCATAACTCTTTTTCCGTGTTGCAGGGACTTGGTAGTGAGGCTCCTGTGTCATTTCAAAGTGGTGCTATGTTGTTGCTTTTTGAGAGGCTTGTATTATGAAATAATAATAGCAATAAATATACACGCCTCTGTTTTCTCACTTGCAATAGCCTGTATTGCAAGGATGGGAAACATTTGGCCCCCCAGATATGTTTGGGCTCCACCAGCCTCAGGCAGCATAGCCCAATGGTCAGAGATTATGGCACGTGCATTCCTGCAACATCTGGAGATCCACAGGTTCCCCACCCCCACTGTATGCTTCTCTTTCAGCCACTTGTTATTATGCGAAAGGGCTAATATTACACAATGCCAGGATATCTTCCTTGCTTATTCCCAGGAATTATATGAAATTCTGCATTTCCTCTACTCAGGTTTACCTAAGCATCTTTTAAACTTAAAATTAAGGTCCTCAAAGGTTACTACTCTGAAAAGAAGTGATTGTAAAGTTTGCAATGCAGAGGAAAAGTGTGTGCCTGTATGCTTTCGCAAACCATATGCAACGATTCACACTTCACAAATTTGGCAACCATTTTTGTTAACAGCGTTGCTAACCCCTGTTGGGAGATGATATATACCCAGTTGTCATTAGCAGGAGTCGAAACCCCTTTGGCAAGTGGGAGTAATTCCCCATGGAGCGCTCAATATGCTAGCCCCACACCAGTGACCTCACTCTGCCTTAAAATGCAATACCTGTTGGGCTCTTTGTCTCCAAACTTCCCGAGCAATCCCTGTAAACGGAAGAAGGAATGTTCTGCTGGCAGCTGAGTCTGTCACTTCTGCCTAGAGCTTGTTGTAGCTGCCTTCTCTCTCTCTCTCTCTCTCTCTCTCTCTCTCTCTTTTCATAAAAAAAAATCCACAATACAGTAAAATTATAACTACAAATCACATAAGTAGATTAAAGAGTCCTCTCCTAAAACTAATTCTTAGCCCTTAACACCTGCAGAGGACAGTAATTGCTACCAGCTCTCACCTGAGATCTTTCCTTTCTCCTCCCAGAAGCCTTTGCTTCTCCCTCTTCCCCCTATCTCAGCTTCCTTGAAGAAATTTCAGCATGGCTTGCAGCTGTAGGAAAGCCAAGTGGGTGAATTTCTCTAAAATGAGATTTTCACTGCCTCTTCATGATTCTTTGGTAAGGAAACAAGGTCATTCCTTTTCTTCTTCTTTATTTTACTGGTGGGAGCTTGTTTGCTGCAACTCTGAGTAAAATCTTCACTTATTTGTAAAGCTAAGTGCATGCGATACATTGTAGCCTAAGTATTTTCATGGGGAATGTTTATTTAAAGGTGGATGAGGGTGGGTGAGAGTAAGAATCTTCGTTCCAGAGCTTTCTCTCCAACATGCACCACACTGGACTTCAGGTGGGGTAGTTAGTTTGATTGTTTCCTCATGTAAACCTCCGTCTCCACCAAAAACTAGCGTATTAGGAAGGAAGGTTGTAGACCAGTCCAGTGCCTGCTGCAAAGAGTTTGTTGGTTTTTTTACTTCCAGGAAAATGTTTACGCACATCCCTCCCTACAAGCATTCGGAAACATTGGGAGCATAGGAAGCTTGCCTTCTGCAGAACAGGACCATTGGTCCATCTGGCTCAGTGCAGCCTACACTGACTGGCAGGGGCTTTCCAGAGTTTCCAACAGGGCCTTGGTCCAGGCCTACCTGGAGACACCAGGAACTGAATGTGCAAAGGTTACAGCCCCACCTGAAAAGTGGTACATTCCACTTGGCTTGCCTCCTTATTCCTACCTCATTCTGCGTAAATCGGGCCTCCGTAAAGTTAATGCTCCCGATTTGCTTTCTTTTAGAAGGGAAAATATGGGCCGAGTGGAACGAAAACGCCACCAGCCTCATTTGTGAATTAACAAAATGCCATATAGGGCTCTGAGGGTTAATATATGCATTTTCCTTGGTGGGGTGGGAGAGCCTATAGTTTATTTGGTTACAGTAACATGTTTGGTGTTTCCCCTCAGGCTTCAGGGTTACACCCGGGGCTCCCCCCCCCCCAGCCAGAACTTGCTGGCACCTCAGGTGGGCGCTATTGGCATTCTGAGAGAACAGGGGAGGTGTTTGTGGTGAGTCCCGGCACCTCTTTTTCTAGGAAAAAAAGCACTGGTCACACCATATATTTAAAGCACCTGCCGCCTCAAAGAATCCCAGGAAATGTAGTTTACCCTTCAAGAGAGCTATAACCCTCAGCTTCCTTAACAAGCTATATTTCCCAGAATTCTTTGTGGAGGGAGGTGTGCTCTTTTCAGTGTGGTGTGTACACAGCCAGAGGCACACAGCCTCACAAATAAAAAACACATACCATGCAGCTTGCTTGTGTAAAATGGTAAAGGCAGCTGCAGAAGGTGTTTTCTGTGGCAACCCTCACTTTGTAGCCTCTCAGACTCTGTCAGCAGGCTCTGCGCTGTTTCTTTCTCCTCCCGGGTCAGGTAAACTGCAATGAAGTGGACTGCCTTGGCAACATATGCAGAGCTCCTGAGGAAGGGGGGAGCTGACACTTCCCTGCCACCTTTCGATGGCTAGCTTATCTTTGGAGTGGTATTGATTACCTCATGAGGAGGAAGGCTCCATATCCTTACCCTTGTGTCCAGAGCAAGGTGATTTATGCCAGGCCGGGTAATAGAAGTGGCTGTGAGGGAAAAGAGAGGCTACAAATGAGATAACTTACAACTGGCAACTTTATTTATTTATTTTAAAAAAGAACGGCCAGCACGGCAGAGCACTCATCAAGGAGTGACCTGCTCTGGTGTGGCAAAGCACCAGGCCCCATTCCAGTGACGGATTATTACACGGCTATCTTATTTTGCCTTTGTAAATTATGCCGTGTCTGTGCCTCGTAAGCTGGCAGATTTATTGCCACGCTGCAAGTGTATCGCCAAGGCAGAGCAGTTCTGAGGAATTGTGGGGGTCATGTGTCTTTCCGCTGGCTTTAGCCAGCAAAGCGCCTCTTTAATCTCAATGAGGAAGGACATTGGCGTCCTTGTGGGGGTGGGTGGGTGGGGGGTGGAAGCGGCAGACGATTCAAACTTTATTTTTGATATTTAAATTAAATTGTGCCATCCATTTCCCTTGCTTCCAGATCTAAATGCGAGTCATTATGCCTGGGAAAATTACAGCTGCATTCTTGAAAGTTGGAGGCATGCCAACAAGAGGTGCACCCTTGGTTGCTAAAGGCTGTACAATCTGTCAGGCAAGTAATTGGCTGAGAGAAAGTCTCTGATCAGGATGTTGCGCTGGTGCGACTGGGCTCTGATGTGCACTTGCCGCTTCCTGCCCTACCATACATGCAAAGTGCTCAAATTACAGGGTTGCCAGAGGGGAGTCATTCTTATGTTTGCTAGGGTCCCTTTAGCTATTGCAGGGGACATGACTTCAAGGCTAAAAATACAGGGGAGTCAGAAGCTGGGGCTTGCAACTTTCATTTGAGGAGGCCCCTACCTTTCTCCCTGTAATTCAAGCACCGTGCACGAATGTTGGTGGTAATGCACCACTGCAAAGCTCAAGTGAGAGGCATTTGGTGGTGGAATTTCATTGTGGGTGCAATGAGACATCCATTTAAATGCATGATTGAATGACGCGGCTACTCCAGATGACTGATCACACAATTCAGCTGTGACTTGAGTGGCTACATACACATCACCCAAGAAAGGGAAGAAATGTGTCACAGAGAACAGGGCACAGGTTTGCAAGTTTACATGTGCTAAGTTTTATGTATAGATGCAAATTTAGAAATAATTACTGTACAGTGGTACCTCGGGTTACATACACTTCAGGTTGCATATGCTTCAGGTTACAGACTCCGCTAACCCAGAAATAGTACCTCGGGTTAAGAACTTTGCTTCAGGATGAGAACAGAAATCGCGTGGTGGCGGCGGCGCAGCAGCAGCGGGAGGCCCCATTAGCTAAAGTGGTGCTTCAGGTTAAGAACAGTTTCGGGTTAAGAACGGACCTCTGGAACGAATTAAGTATGTAACCAGAGGTACCACTGTATGTAGAAATACAACACATCTCACCATACTGGGGAAGCTAGTGAACAAGTTGTTACTGCCCTATAACCAGAGGTCTCAGGGCAGTTCAGAGAACAAAATCAAGATATAAAACCACCAAATATATAATCAAAATAAAAACAACAACCCAATAAAAGAACCCCGTTTTAAAAGGGCATAGGATGTCAATCAAATCAACCAAAGGCCTGGTTGAAAAGGAACGTTTTTCCCTGGTGCCTAAAGGTGTATAATGAAGGCACCAGGCGAACTTCCCTGGGGAGAGCATTCCACAGATGGGGAGCCACTGCAGAAAAGGTCCGTTCCCGTGTTGCCATCCTCTGTATCTCTTGAAGAGGGGGCACACAAAGAAGGGCCTCAGAAGATGATCCCAGTATCTCGGTAGGTTCATACGGATAGAGGCAGTCCTTGAGGTATTGCGGTTCTGAGACGTTGAAGGTTTTATAGGTCAAAACCAGCACTTTGAATTGGGCCCAGGGCAAGAAGCCCAGAATAAAATTTAAAATATTAACTGATGCAAAGGACAGAGGTGGATTTGTTTTTGGGTGGCATGCATATTTGTGGTATGACAAAGTTAAAGCACATAAAGCATTTAAAAGCCATATTGTTAGGAAAGCATTGTTAAATGTCTGGATAAGATATAAGGACTTACTTGAAAACAAAACCCCAAGGTGGCTGTCACCGATGGAAGCAAAGGCTCAGAAAAGGCTCAATATGGGGGCCAAATGGCCGAAATATTGAGAAATATTGGAACAAGAAGGAGACAAATTGAAATTGCAGAGCTTTGAGAAATTAAAAGATAAAGTGAAAGACTGGCTTCATTACTATCAGATAATGGAGGCATACAATTTGGATAAGAAAATTGGCTTCCAGGTGGAAAAATCAAAACTAGAAACAGAACTGTTAGAACCCAAAACTAAGATTTTGTCAAAGATGTATAACCTGCTGTTGAAACGGAATACTCAGGATGAAACGGTGAAATCTGCTATGATTAAATGGGCACAAGATGTTGGACATAACATTATGATGGCTGACTGGGAACAGTTATGGACCACAGGTATGAAGTTTACGGCATGTAATGCCTTAAGAGAGAATATTATGAAAACGATATACAGGTGGTACATGACCCCAGTCAAGCTTGCAAAAATTTATCATTTGCCCGATAACAAATGTTGGAAATGTAAAGAAACTGAAGGTACATTCTTTCACCTTTGGTGGACGTGCCCAAGGATTAAGGCTTTCTGGGAAATGATATATAATGAACTGAAAAAGGTATTTAAATATACCTTCTTGAAAAAACCAGAGGCCTTTCTCCTGGGCATAGTTGGTCAATTGGTGCCAAAGAAGGATAGAACTTTTTTCATGTATGCCACAACAGCAGCAAGAATACTCATTGCAAAGTATTGGAAGACACAAGATCTACCCACTCTGGAAGAATGGCAGATGAAGTTGATGGACTATATGGAACTGGCAGAAATGACTGGCAGAATCCGAGACCAGGGAGAAGAGTCGGTGGAAGAAGATTGGAAGAAGTTCAAAGATTATCTACAGAAATATTGTAAAATTAATGAATGTTAGAAAGATGTTGGATAGCAATTAAGTGGTTTCCAGCTGTAATGCTTTAAGGGAATATGAAAAATGGGTTGTTAAGAGATAAAAATCTAACGTTACTATTTTAAGACCAAAGATTAGGACAAATAAAGAGGGTAAGGATTTGCTGAACCAACAAACTGAACTGGAACACAAAAAAGGGAGGTATGAGGAGGTCCGGGAAACAAGCTAAGGAAAAATAAGCAATGGAAAAATTGAGTGGTTTTTAATCATTTTTATTTTGTATTCTCTTTTTCTTTTTCATTTTTTATTGTAATATTTTAAAAAATCTTAATAAATATCTTATAAAAAAAACAAACGGAAACTAATTGGTAGCCAGTGCAGCTGGACCAGGATCGGTATAATATGCTCAAACCGTCTTACTCCAGTGAGTAACCTGGCCGCTGAATTCTGCACAAGCTGAAGTTTCCAAACCGTCTTCAGAGGTAGCCCTACATATAATGCATTGCAGTAATCTAACCTTGAGGTTACCAGAGCGTAGACAACAGTAGTTAGGCTCTCCCTGTCCAGATAGGGACAAAGCTGATGGAAGGCACTCTGGGCCACTGAGGCCACCTGAGCCTCGAGCGGCAGCAAAGGATCCAGGAGTACCCCCAAGCTACAAACCTTCTCCTTCAGAGGAAGTGTAACCCTATCAAGAGCAGGCAATCTCCCACCCATCTAGTCTAGGGAACCACCCACTAACACTGCCTGCTCAGATTACTGTCCAGGTACTAACATCTCTGCTCTACTTATGATCTTGCTAATTATATTTAAAACCAGACTTGAAGAAGACAACCCTTTTAAATAGAGGAGGATAGGAAGCTGCCTTTCAGTGAGTCAGACGGTTGGTCCATCAAAGTCAGTTTTGTCTACACTGGTTGGCGGTGGTTTGCCAGGATTTCAGGCAGGACTGTTGGACAGCTCTACTTGGAGATGCCAAGGGTTGAATCTGGGACTTTTGGCATGCAAAAAGTAGATGCTCTACTACTGAACCACTGCCCTTTGTCATCACCTTCAAATAGATGGCTGTCTTCTGTAAACGAGAACAGCACATGGCCACTCTCATTCTACCGCCACTGTCAGAGGCAGTATGTCTCTGAATTACCCAGAGTGGGCAGGGTATAAATAAAATAACAACTACTACTACTATACCAGTTGCTGTTAATCACAAGTGGGAAGAGGGCTGTTTCTGCTTGTCATCTTCCCATGTTCATATAGTTGGGGACAGGATACTCTACTGGAGGGAGCCCTTGGCCTGAGCCAACAGCTTCTTCTTATGTTCTTAGTTGTGATTTAAATGCAGATCGTCCAGGTCTAAGTCCAATGCCCTATGTGCTCAGCATTTAATTTTGTGGCAAGGCTTGCTCCGGCTACTGTTTTCAGTTCCAGGCCTTAACACTCTGGGGACCAATGAAAGTGCCCTTGAGCAGGTACATTTCTCCCCTTAAATACGGAGTAGCTGTTTACAGAGTGATGAGTGGGTCTGTGACCCTCCAAGATGTTGTAGGACTCCAGCATCCATCAGCCACAGTCAACAACGAATGTTGGGGTGGTTGTAAAGCAGGCATCCCCAACCTTTGGCCCTCCAGATGTTTTGGACTACAATTCCTATCATCCCTGACCACTGGTCCTGTTAGCTAGGGATCATGGGAGTTGTATGCCAAAACATATGGAGGGCCAAAGGTTGGGGATGCCTGTTGTAGAGCAACAACCCCTAGAGGACCACACATTCCCCATCCCTCTGATACTGTGATAGGGGTTGGGAGAAAAGGGTTTACACACTGGAAGGTGCTGTGACCTCCCAACAAATTTAACCCTCTATATGTCTTTTTCTAGAAATCACACACTGCCCATATTGGGTTGTGGTTTCAGCTTGTACTTATAAATCATATATGGAAACATTCTGACCCGTCCCGTGCTTTTTAATAGGGTGGTATTTAAGGAAGATAACATACTTTGCAATGCTCTCTCCTTGTATTTCCTGTACTATCAGCAAATTATATTGGGCCCTTCCGCAGATACAATTCTAAAGAATATCACAATTAATTCTATTTGGCACAGCAGCAGCAACCCCCCAAAACGGCTTATTTTGCAGTTATTTATGTTTGCTAACTATGTGCATATCCGGGGGGGGAGGCACAACAATTTGTGTATACTTCGCAGAGAATAAAGAGCATTTCCATATTGTCAGCTAATTTACAAAGAAATATTTACAGAGTGAAATTTTAACAGCTATCAAAGGACAAACAAGAGAGTGATTCCGTTGTGCGAAAGGCCACTGGTTTCAATTTTCTCTCGGCAGAAACTGATTTATTCAGTATTCGTTGATTCAATTTATTTATAATTACACCACACTGAATAAATCAAACATAGCTGAAAAGCAGTTTATCTCCGTGTACTAATTACGCATACAGAGGCAAAGAGATGCTGGAAGATTAAAGGGAGAACGTATTGGCGTGCATTAATGATTGTGGGTGTCTCTTTTATTACCCTGCGCTGCATTATATAATAGAATAATAGGGTCACTGCCATGATAGAGGAGGGCAAGCAGTACTTAAACTGTTCCTAAAATGATTGAAAGAGAAATGGAACACTGTAATAGTTAAAAGGCAAAGAACTGAAACAATAAATACACACAGTGTTATCTGACACTCCTTGTTTGTCCCCCCACTGTTGCTCAAGAGCACTCATATAGGGCCCCATTTAAGAAATTAAGTTATCAGAGAGAGAGATTATATTTTTAAAAACTTGCCTATTTCAATTTGTTTAGGCAGTTGGAGAAACAGCAGGCCTTTCCTTTGTGTTAAGATTTCGCACTTTTCATAAAGACTTATCTTAGGTTTCTGAGGCAATTGTTTTGACATTAGACATTTCTTTATTATGCGGAGCACTGAACAAGCGTCCATAGCCATGTGATAAAATTCACTGGAGAGTCTTTGTGGTTCTATCAAGTGCTACCAAAACATTTTGATTTCCACGTTGCCACTATTTATCTCGGTAGGGAAAGTTCTTATTTCGAAATCCCCCAAGGAACTTGCCCTTGTATGTGCTAATTACTGTTACCATTTCCGTGAAGCTTATCTTAACTGAAGTCTAAAGTTTTCCAGAACAAAAAATGAGACTATAAAGAACGCACAAAAGGGAAATAAATGGGGGGGAGACGAATGGGGGGGGAGACACATATGGAGAGAGAATTTGAAAATTGCACAGCACACTTTTATTAGGCTGCCACTCTGTGCACATTTGCAGAATGGTATGCAGCGGGGAAAGGAGGAGCTGCTGTGATGGTTTAAGAAAAGCACAGAATGCTGAAGCAGGATCTACCACACAAAAGCCATTTCCTCCCTAAAGGCATATAAATCAGGCCATAGTTAATTTCTGTAGGTTATTTTTCTGTACTATCAGGGGTGCCAACTTGAATAAAATATTGGGAGAGGGGGCAGGGAAGCCCCACCCTGCATAATCAACCACAAGATACATAAACATACACACCCCACTTGAATGGCAACGTTCATCAACTTTGGGCAGGGCAGGTACCCTCAAATAATTTATTGGGGTGGAGGGGAGAGTTGGCTCCTATGTGTACTAATTACACAAAGGTTGGTGACCAACCCATCTTTCATAAGACAAACCTGAACACGTGTTAGGCATAAGAAAAAATGGTCAGAAATAGATCTCATCACCTGCCTCAGTGCACAGTCTCATGAGCACGAGGCGTATCTAAAGTTCCTTGCACCTTTGGCAATGCGCTGTATCAGTGCCCCCTTCTAGACAGGAGAAATGCCCCTCCTTGTGGCTGCTCTCTACCTCTCTACCCCCTTCTGTTCCTTCCGGCAGAAGCAGCAGCTTTTCCTGGTAGAGATCCTGGTGGATTTCTTCTGGCAAAGCAGGTACTGGTGTGCTGAGCCAAGGGTGTGTGTGTGATCCAAGTGTCACAGGAGGACTTCCAATGCCTGACAGGTGATTTTTGTATGCTCCCATTTCTCCAACCCATAGGTACACCTTTTCCAGAGCTTCTAGAGTTCCTGAGCTTTGTGTAGATCCTGGGCTCAAAATATTCAAGACTGTGGTGAACTGGAGCACATAAAACATTGACTGGATTCCCTTAGCACTGAGTTTCCCACACATGGGTCTCCAGTTGTTTTTGGACTACAACTCCCATTATCCCTAGCTAGCAGGACCAGTGGTCAGGGATTATGGAGCATGCATACAGCTGTATAGGGCCACCACAAAACATGTTCCTACCTGAGGCAGAGCAGTAGATAACACCACCCTCACCCCTCCATGTCAAGCTACAAAGCACTTCTGGTTGGTAGAGTTATTTTGCCACTTTAGGCAGAAAATCTCACAGGTACCTTTCCCTGTCAGTAAACATGCAGTGATAAATGTCTAGCAATTTGCTGCCCTTTCATTATATCCCAAATGAGCTGCCTAAGGAAGTTGACTCACTGTGCCCAATGATAGGGCTGGCCCTGCGACAAGTGTGTTGTATTTATAATCCTCAATTTCATAAAAGGATATCAAGGCAGTAAGCAACATACCAGATTGTAATAAAATCTGTTATATGAGGTTTATATGTGCAAAAGTAGAAAAACTGGTTGTTTTTCTTTTTAGGAATGCCTGCTTATATACTGTGTAGTGGCCCAAGCAAAAATATGGGGTAGAATTCAACGCAGTGCTTGCATGATGGAGCTATCTCCCCTCGCCTCTTGATTCCTGCCTGTGCCAATGTTTCAATGGCCAAAAACTGTTGTGAGGGTGGGGAGAGAACTGCTGACATAGAGAAAATGGAGAAACAGGGTGTGGTGTAGAATAACGAAGTAAAATATTTCACACACCCAAGATTTTTTAGGAGGGGCATAAAAATAAAACAATTTGCTATGGAACATTGGAAGAAATTTATCCACTGCCGCAAGGTTTAAAAATGAATATTCTGTTATCAGAAAATAAGAGCTAAAAATCGTAAGAGCTAAAAATCGTAAGAGCTAAAAATTGTAAGGATAGTGTATCTGTTCAGGTAGCAGAACGTAATATCGATGAAACAATTGACTTTATAATACCTGCTTGTATAAAGTGTATGGTGAATGGAGACAAGACTATTGGTTATTTATAGGAATGTCTATGATATTCTATTATTATTATTATTATTATTATTATTATTATTATTATTATTATATTTAAAAAACACCCAAAATCAAAACTGGGCATGCCCAGGCCCCGAAGCATGCCTAAGACAGCTTGGCAAACCTTTGAACTAAAACACTTAAAGTAATATTTTAAGACGTAAAGGAGTGCACAATTCTAATTAACTTACAGGTGCTTATTTAGGTTGCCTTATTTGGTGCCTATACCCAATTGTGTCACCTCTAAATGTAATGCATAAAGAGGTCTTCTCTTCTAAGTTAATTTGTTTTTGTGAGCTGTATCTTTAAACTATCCCAGTGAAACATTTTAAAGTAATTGTTTTTATGTTGTATAATATGACCCAAATATTGTATTTTTGTCAGCATGTCTAATAGGTTGCTCAATAACCTTGTCCTCTACAGGTCACTGGATCCATTCATGTTCAATGATATATCATATGAGTGTTCATGGGTAGTTTGATACATCTTCTAATATAAGGTGAGTAGAAATAGCACAAGTTTTTTTTTGACCTTCTAGAAGTATGTCCCCAGCAGAAATGAACTGCGCTTTTTAAGACTGTGTTTCAAAGAGGTATTGGAAGCAGGAATTGTTCCAAATTAAGCTTCTAAAAGTTGGGGAGTCATTTTCTGTGATTAGCATTAAAGAGCTGATTAAGGAAAAATTTTGCTGTAAAGATTAATCATTTCAAAAGATGAAAGGTCAAATGTAATGGGCTTCCTTTGTTTTTTTGGGGAAAAGCGAGACTTATTGAGTCCTGTATTAGTCTATGCATCTTTTAATAACCTCTTCCTTGCCCTCCATACAAGGCTTTTAAACTAAATTGGTCTGCCAGGACCTTTTGCTAAGGATAGCCTCTGCAGAAGAAATTAAAATATTTGATCTCTCTAACAAGTGAATCATAATTATCATGACTTTTTAAAACTTGGGAATGGGTAACTTTATGAGGATGCAAGGATCTCAGTTTGGTTAAAAAACATTATATAATAACCTTAACTTTGAAAGTTTATGAAACCTTAAAGTAGACTTGAAACTGATCGTTGTCTGCAAATCTCCCTGACACGCCCCCCCCCCACACAACCATGAAAACTCTCACTCACTCTATTGGCTGAACAGTTATACAAGGGTTTCCAACATGACACCTGTGGGCACCAGTGTGTCTGCAGTACCTCTTATGGTGCTCACAAAAGGTCTCAATAAATAGCCCCTCAAAAATCCACAATGCACAGGAGACTTTGCTCATCCTGGTCAGTTTCTGTTTGCACTGGTCCAGCCTCTCCTATATGGATTGTGGCCCCTAAAATATTCCCATACTTCACTGGACGCCAGGACTAGACACACGTTCTCTCTCTTTTCTGAAAAAGGTGCAAAGATTGTCTCTCTGTGAGTGAGCATGGTAGTGGCTGATGTAGGGTGGCATTGATGTTACACTGATGGGGGGCAATTACTGAGAAACTGGGGAATTTGGGCTTGGGTTTGGGAGAAGCAAATGATTTTGGACCCCTTTGCAGTCCTGATGACATCGCTAGGAGAGTGAAGGCATTTCCTAATTTGGAATTGGGTTTGTGGAGGGGGGGCGGAGAAAAAAAATTGTTTAGCTGTTTTGGAAAATTTGAACACAATTCCTCACTGAGTTGAGAGGAGTTAGTCCACCACTAATTTCAATAACTGCTGTAAAGTACTTCAGAAGATTGTGAAGAGAAAGGTCCGAAATACAGGTGATGGAGGAGCACATCTAGGAAACAGTTTATTTATTTTTATATGCATTGATCAGTTAGCTAAGCAAAACCTCTTACCTGGGATAAGGCATTTCCAGCCTCATAACTTGCACACTCACCATGTAGAGAACCAGGGCTGCCCATGTAAGATGTATTCATTTACATCTTGCTGCAATTTCTTTGCTGTTACCTCTGCCTTCCTTGCTGAGCCACAATAGTCCAGCAAAGAATTCTGGGTTAAGCTTGGCAGTGAAGTTCTGGGTGCTTTTATCTGAAGCACAGTGGGTGTGTGCTTGTGTAATAATCAGGTTAAAACTGCTGAGTGTCCTTTGGTCAAGGTGGTCTGTGTACACTGTTGTGTATAAAGTGGAACACTAGAGTTTTTAAAGACACAAGTACACAAATCAAACATTTGCTAAATTCTCTTTTGAAAAAAGAAATAAATCTCTTAGTAAATTGCACATTGATGTAATTCCACTTCTGATTTCTTCAAAACACACATAATTGCATGATTGTTAACCTGACACCTTTTTATCTCTTCTTCCTCCTTGATCCCACCCCCCACTTAATTCAAAAGACAATTGTGGTTGCCCACCCACTGAATCTCATCACCCATTGCTGTGTTTAGCTCAAACTCTGCGGTAGGCAGTCTTAGCTTATGGAATCATTTTAATAATGCTCAGATTTCCACTTCATGCCTTTATGCACGACTGAGGATTTTTTTTTTTTAAAAAAGCTGAAATAAATTATGTGCCTTCATTAAGGCCCAGCAGGATCTATCTTGCAAAATTACGTTTTTATGCAAGAATTAAGATTAGGGGAACTGTTAGGTCAGTGTAATCAACCTACAAGATTTACTTTTTCATGGAAGATCTATCATCTGTTGATAAGGCATTCAAAGTATGCTATTTCTCAGGGATTGTAATATGCTAGCATGTACACAAATGAGCCAAGTTGGTAAACCACGGGAAATAGGATTCCTCTTAAAAAAAATGCATAGCATCAGGAAATGGAGGAGATGGAGAGGGTCACTTCTAATTTCTACAGCAAGAGAATCACACTGCAGGTTGGAAACTTTCTCCTTTCAGATTGGAACAGATGAATCTGTCAGTTTCCATTTCTCAATTTTCCAATCTTAAATTAAGTTCAGCACATTTCTCCCTCAGTCTGTGAGAGTTTTTTAAAGTTCTCAGAAGAATTGGTCAGGCTTTTAGCGTGCTTGTCTGCTTTAATATATGTTTTCCTATGCAGCGTTGCCAAAAATCACCTAACATAATGCATATTTAAAATATATTTCCATAAGCATTTGCATTTTTAACACACCTTGATCTAATATATGCATTTATGTACACATTTTTGGTAGAAGGACTACATCACAAAATTAACAGAAGTGTGAAATTGAAAGGATAGTTGCGTTTTCTTTCAGGAAGTGCAAATTCGCAAAATGTGAATTGAACTGAATTTCTCCCCCATCTCTGTTTATCAAAGCTTGAGGCCACTTCATGCATGCACTACAGTTGATAGTGCAGTACTTGAAGGCTCAGAGAATTGCCTGCACACAAAGATATGTGTGTTGCTGCTTTGGATGGCTTAAGTGCACACAGTCAATGAAAACCATGAGTCATGATGGCTTGAAAGGGAAAGATGGGATTGTCACTGGCCCTAATATTAGGCAGAATGAGGCAGCTTCCTCTGGTTTGGGTGTTGAGAAAAGGTTGCTGATTTTTATTATTATTGTACATTTCCTGCAAAGAAGGAGTGGGGGTGCTTGTAGGATCTTCTGTCTCAGATGCCAAAATAAGACAGTTTTGGATACTCTGCACCTTGACCTTTTCTGGGGGTGGCGGGGGAGAGGTATTTGCTTCTCCTTCTTAAGTAGCAAAATGTATTGGGTCTTGTTGGTGTTGGTCCTCCTTTGGGGCGGCATTTAAAGCACTAAATGTGTGCTTGTTGCCTACTGTGGAATGGCGGGTGAGAAATCAGAAAATAAAACACTGTTAAAAAATAAACAAATATATGCACATTTTCCCTTTCTCTCACTTCTCCCATTCTTCATTTCTCTCTCCTTTGGCAACTCTGAGATCATTGGATAGGAGAATGGTTTTAATTGCAATTGTTTTTAGAATGTTTTCACTGTTTCAGAACGCTTTTTGTTTTGCTTTTCTTTTTAGATTGTGTACCTGTTTTCCACCCCGGGGCTCCTTATCCATAAATGCCATGGATAATTGAATAATTTGGGGTGGAGAGTTGTGTCATTGGTCACTCATGATAGTCACAGACACCAATTAATGGTTGCTGGTGACAGTTAAGTCGCCGTCCACTTGCAGTCATGAATACATTGTGTTCATGTGGTAGGCAAATAGCACTTTCGTCAATCATTTAACACAACAAGGGATATGAAGCTGCAGTTTCCTAACTGGGGAAATCTGCATAGCCAGGAGATCAACTGCATATGAGAATTGCAGTGCAATACCATAGCAAAAATGAACTGTCTGGGAAATGCCTCTTTTAATTCTTGGGTTGACCATGTAAGGAAGGTTGCTAAGACGTTCATTTCACAGTTGGAGAATTGAGAGCACTTTACATAGCACTTCCAGCCGTGCCAAACTGGAAATGGAGGAGAAAGGAGGCACTAAATAGTGGAGCAGGGGGAGAAAATAACTGTGAGGAATAATACAAAGAAAAAGGCTGAATAGAAGGAAGGAAGGAAGGAAGGAAGGAAGGAAGGAAGGAAGGAAGGAAGGGTGAAATGGAGAAGTGGAGAGGGAGGTGAATTAAGCAGGTCACAGCAGATAACACATTGAGTCACTCCTCAAAAATTACAAGGACACTTGTGCCATGTAAAGATATCCTGCCCTTGCTGTTTGAGATGCTAGGTGAGATGCATGCAATTAAATAAGAAATATATCCCCTTTCAGATGGTTTCAGTAAACAACCCGGCAGAATACTTAAGGCGCCCCAGTGTTCTGTCTCTCTGTGCAACTGACATTTTAATCCTGGCTGAACACTTGATATATTGCAAAGAGCTATGAGAAAGTACAGAGCAACCAACCCGTTGTTGGGCAACCTGGGCATTTTTCAGATTGAAAACATGCATCAAAGCAATCCACAGAAAAGTCAATCTGTTATACAGTGGTACCTCGGGTTACATACGCTTCAGGTTACATACGCTTCAGGTTACAGACTCTGTTAACCCAGACATAGTGCTTCAGGTTAAGCACTTTGCTTCAGGATGAGAACAGAAAGGAACTTCTGTATAGGGAGTTTACAGTTATAATCATATGACTGTATCTGAAGAAGTGTGCATGCACACGAAAGCTTATACCAGAACAAACTTAGTTGGCCTATAAGGTGCTACTGGACAATTTTTTATTTATTTTTATTTCGACTGCGTCAGAACAGCACGGCTACCTAACTGAATCTAGAGTCATAATGATGTTTCTGTTGATTGCTGTTGAATTCATTAACGCAATTGTAGGTTCAAATCCTTGTGAAATTGAAGAAATAACTGAGAGGTGGCTGAGTGGTTTGTATTCTTATACTTTTTTTAAAAAAAAATTAGCATAATCACCCCAGCCACCTTAGACATCCTTCAATAGCCACTGCAGCATGAGCTTGTCCCAAATTCTGCCTGCAGACTTCTGAAGAGCTCCTGAAGAGCAATGGACATTTAAAAAAAAAGTTAAATGAAACTTTTGACTAAAAAAATAATAATCCTTTGTTGTTGTTCTTTAATAAATTTAAAAAGCCACCTAAAGCTCTTCAGTACTTTGCAGGTAGCATTTGGGACAAGCTCAGTTCTTGCAAAGCCCATAGACTGAGAAAAGCATACAGTGGTACCTCAGGTTACATACGCTTCAGGTTACATACGCTTCAGGTTACAGACTCCGCTAACCCAGAAATAGTGCTTCAGGTTAAGAACTTTGCTTCAGGATAAGAACAGAAATCGGGCTCCGGGGGCGCAGTGGCAGCAGGAGGCCCCATTAGCTAAAGTGGTCTTCAGGTTAAGAACAGTTTCAGGTTAAGAACGGACCTCCAGAATGAATTAAATACTTAACCTGAGGTACCACTGAAGTGGCACAGAAAAAAGCATAGTGATATGGTGTATAGAAAAGTAGCTTTCCAAGAGATAAAGCAGCATGAGGCTTTGAGGAGGCCCTGATCCAACTCGGGATGTGTTCTTGACATCATGGTTTGTCTCAGGTGTGGGTAAACTCGATCACAAATCACCCTGATTTGCCTTATTGTTTGGCTGCAGCACAAAGCAGCTGTTCACCCCAGTATCTGCTCAATTGATTAGTTATGTACGAGCTGAACAACTAGTTACAGAAAACTAATGGTGTTTTATTGAAAAGACAAAACTCACGTTTCTGTACTTATTTATTATATTTTTGACTTTACCAAAAAAAAAGGTATAATATAGAGTTGAGAAGTATTCCAATAAAAAATGAGGTGGAGATTGTAGATTACTGATACTTTTGTATTCAGAGTCATTAGCAGAAACAGTGATTGTGACCCAGGGAAGGTAGAAGAGATGAAATGGTGTGATCAGCTGCTCTGTTGCATTTCCTGCTTGTCTAGCTTTCAGGTAATCTTGGCAAGACAGTTCAGTTCAGTATTCCTAGTTCACAAAAGCAGATGATTTTTTTTCTTTGCTTCTAAAACAAATTCTAAAGGCTGATTTATTACTTTTCTATTGCAAAGACATTAGCTTTTAAAAGGTGAGGACAACAATACTTGTGTCAAGGTCAAGAGCTTTTTAGGACAAGATTCTAGAAGTGAGTTAACTTTTAGTTGCTGCAATCCAGAATCCCATGTGAGCAGAGAACTCCTCTACATTCAGGGCACCCTATTCACTTCCAAAGCGTAGGATGATCCCTGCCTGAATTTATTTGCCCATGTCAAACTGTCTCACCATTCATGCAAGCAAATGGGGAAGTCATTTCACTGAGTGCAAAGGTTTCATTTTGAAGCCTTAGATCATCTAGGAAATCACATCTGGAATTATCCTTAGAAAAACAATGTTCTTCATCTTCTTTGTTTTTAACCTCTTCAGAAATGAATTTGATTTGCAGGAATCTCGTCATGAACTTTGAAAATGTAGCATGAGAACAATTCTGGTCTTGCAAAAGGAAAACATTGATTGGAATTATTCATGCCAACTGCAGACAAAAAAACAAAACAAAACTTGTTGCCTGCTTTGAGAGCCATGATCGCAGTCTTCCTCAAAACACAAGCAAGCCTAATGAATTCAGAGCATTTAGAAAATGATGCTCTTTGTGTGCAGATAATGAAGTCAGGGGAAGAATGCAGTCTTGGAATTAGTAGAAATATAATTCACAGCATCCTGGAAGCTCCAGAAGCTTCTTTAAAGATTGATTAAGAGCATGAAACTCTGCATCAAAACCTTACTCTCCAACTGGGAAACATCTGGCTGAGAGATATTAGAGATCATAGTTATGCTGTTTAAAGGGATGATTCTGAGAAGAGCTAAGAGTATTTAACATTTGTCTTATGAAGGACAGACGATGTCTCTCTTTAATGGCATTTTAGCTTTGATGAGTTAATAAAGAAGGGGAAAGAGTTTAAACAGATACTAGAGGCACAGAGGTTTGAAATGCAAAGAGGGATTTCTTTTTTTAAATAAAAAAAGGGTTCTGCAGTCACAAGGAACAAATTTATGTTATCAAATCATTTGAAAAAGGCTAAGAAACTCCTTTACATCTAAATATTGATTTCGGGAGGCTCAGACAGGAACTTGGTATTGCACGCTGAAGCAATTCGGCAACTCAGATACCGCCATACTTCAGTAGTGAGAATTCAACAGTATTTGGGAAGTGACCAGAATTTAGAATAAGGTAAAATGTTAGTTCATGCCTTGTTCTTCAGTGTGCATTGTTCAATGGTAAGAATGAGTGGTGTGCATCAACCCCAAGATTCCTTTGCTAGGTGTCTGATTTGTGTCAGAGTCCATGTGAGTCCACTTCATTCCTCCCCTATTCACTACTGGAAAAGCAAAGAACAGCTATACTCAGAAGTGGTTGACATCTGCAGGTGTGCCAGCATCCCACTCACCACCCTGGTAGTTAAAGCTTGCCAAATTACAGGCAAATAGGTCCAGGGGGCTTTTGTGCCAAATTCATTTAACTTAAAAAAAAAAAAATTGGGCAGAACTGGGCAACATTTTCAGGCAAGGTCACTCTTTCTGATGGCATGAATCCTGCCAAATTTCAGAAGGATGGCTTCAGTGGTTTTCCCACAGGGTCAGCTTTTAGCATTTTAGGGTGAGTATAATAGGAATCACTTAACATCCTCATGCCACTTGTGTGCAATTGATCTGTGAATTGCAGGTGCGAAAGAGGTGTCCCTAGGTAAGGAATAATCCAAGCTGTAAATAAGTGGGTCTACAGGGCCCTCTGTGCCAGGCAACTTTAAAGTCGATTTTGAAGTGGGAAGAACTAAAAGGAATTTGCTTTCCAAGTAAAAGTATTTCCCTCTGGTTACAAGTAGAATGGACTTGCCAGAAACTCATGTGACACCCATGAAAAGGTCACAGTAACATCCTATCAAAAATATGATATTTTGCTGTGGCTGATCAGTTCCTATTTGTCCTGGCTTGATTCAAAATTCATTGGATGCTAATATTTCACATTTGATTGAGCTGAGAATCTCCCTCCCTTCATGGCTGATGTGGATACTTCTTCCGTGGCTGCTCTTTTTCTGCTCTTTTATATATGCTATCATTTTGTATTATGCTTATACCTCCACGGCAGCTATATTGTTTTATGCCACATCCAATGGCAACCATTTTGTGTCATGCCCATGGGAGCCATTTTGTGATTTGTTCTGTGCCCAGGGCACTTTCTCGAAATTCCAAGTGTTTCACTGGCCCAAAAAAGATTGGTGACAACCTAGCTTTGAGACATTAAAGCCTTTGTACAGATCCCACTTTGTCTTGGACAAATCCCAAATCCCTTTGAGGGACCCCACCTCAATTCAGGATGCATCCAATTCCACTGTGCACTCTGGCTAAGAAGCACTGTTCAGTGATTCTGATATCTTCTTCTTTTCACTTGGACTGCAATAAGTGTCTGAATGGGTTTTTTCCTCTTAGCATTCTTCATGCTTAGCAAGGAAGGCAATTCCATCCAGCCACATTGTTTGTTAGCTGTTACCCCATTTTACAAGGTTACTCTCCAAGAGCAGAAGTGTAAAATTTATCAACGTTTACTGGCCCCTGATTGCTATGCTCTGCCTGGGTAGTAAGGTTTCTGAATACCAGTTGCTGGAAGCCACAGGAAAGGAGAGTTCTTGTGTGTTCCCACAAGCATCTGCTTAGCCACTGTGAGAACAAGATGCTGGACTAAATGGGCCATTGGCCTAATCCAGCAAGCTCTTCTTATGTTCTTAAAGCTGAACCAAAGTAGTTGGCCCATTGTTGGTTAAAATGTCTTTATAAGTCCTATAGTCTGTGGAAAGGAGTCCCAGAGACCACAAGGTCCTTTGGTTCTCCTTCTCCAAGGGCAGAGAAACACAAAAGAAATGTAACTTCATGTGGTCTCTCCCAGCTGCAGTAGAAACCTTGCAAATTATTATTATTATTATTATTATTATTATTATTATTATTATTTTATTAATATACCACCGCCCTATACCCACAGGTCTAAGGGCGGTTCACTGAATACAATCAAAATATAAAACCACAAAATGCATAATAATAATAATAATAATAATAAATAAATAAACCAACAACTACCCAAAAACCGCCACCCAAAAAACCCCAAACCCCTTATTTTAAAAGGGCATAGGATGTCAATCAAATCAACCAAAGGTCTGGTTAAAAAGGAACGTTTTTGTCTGGCACCTACAGGTGTATAATGAAGGCACCAGGCAAACTTCCCTGGGGAGAGCATTCCACAGACGGGGAGCCACTGCAGAGAAGGCCTGTTCTTGTGTTGCCACCCCTCCGGACCTCTTGAGGAGGAGGCACATGAAGAAGGGCAAATGGTAGAGCTTTGACACTAGTAATGGCAAAAAGGGGACAGATCCAGGAAATGCTTGGTTCCAAAGCCTGCCCATTCCCCAGCAGTGCAGCCAGCCTTGTAAAGAGAGAGAAAGAAAGAAAGAAAGAAAGAAAGAAAGAAAGAAAGAAAGAAAGAAAGAAAGCAGACCCTCCCTTCTGCCCTGCCCATGTACCTTGTAGGGTTGTGGATATTTTGGCTCCTTTGCCTTCAGTTCCCCCTGTGACCCACCTGTAGGATTTATCTGTTAGGGTGTTCTATAGGGCAATTGTTTGTGGTCTAACATCAGGAAGTGAACTTTCTATCGCACAGGTTTCTGTAGACTTATCACTCTCTATCTGAGCAAGCAAGATCCTGAGAATGGGTTAGAAGCTGATTATAGGAGTCAGTGAGTGACAACTCCCTGGGACCCAACATTTCTTCAAGGTCTCTGCAGCATGGAGAGCTGATAAAGTGAAATAAATAGAAGTTGGAGCTTCTACCCGGGAGAATCCTTTTACCAGACACATCAGAGAAATCATGTTTATTCTGCCTAGTTCAGCTTTTCTTTTTTACTTAGGTGGATTAAATGAAAAGACTTTAAGCTTGCTCTTTTTAAGAAGTAATTTTTACAAAGCTGTTCCTACTACAAAAGTAAAAAAATAAATAAATCAGTGACTCTAATGGTTCTCTTGGTAGCTTGCACCTTGGGGAACAGAACAGCAATTATAAATAAAGCTAATACATTAGTCTGATAACTTCAGATAACAGTCTATTCAGAAATGTATTTTTCTTTTAGAAGCAGTGGTTGTAAAGAGGGAACGGAACTCACAGAATCTGTTTCATGAGCTACACTCTTGAACCTCGGTTAAATGCATTCACCTGGATTTAGCAGTAGAAATAGGGGTACAAAAATTGAACCCCACTGAATCCGGTCTCATGCAAGGAAAGAGCAATTTTGTTGACAACCCACCTCCAGCTTTGGGGGTGTGCATGCGTGTGTGGTGCTCCTGAACCCACAAGGGCATCCTCAGCACTTGACCTGTCTGAGATTGGAGGTGGGGGGCATCTATTACCTGAAAAGGCCTTAGCTTAGTGTACAGCATTTGCTCTGCATGTAGAAGGACCCAGGTTCAAGCCCTGGCATCTCCAGGTAGGGGAATCACAGGTGATCACTACTTTTCCAGACGTGATTCAAACCTGATTGGCATATTAGACATTGTGGTTACAGCATGGAGCCAGACCCCCATGTATCCCAGATGGGAGGTGTAACTTCTATCAGCAAGGACAACATAGGTAGATTCTCCCTGAGAGTGTATCATTGCTGAAATCAGAAGTATCCACATTGCTCATCCCTACCATAGGTCTTCATTTTGTGATACTACCTGTGTGGCATGCAGCAATATCAGCTGATTCATGTTACAGCTTGGGTGGAGAGGGCTATACATTTCCACCCATGCAATAATGGACCTCTTTATGTGTGTTGGCACTTTCAAGGTACTATGGATAATTATCCAGGAATAAATCTCTTAGCCTTGATTAAATTAGGTGGGCTTCTCTGTAATTTTGTATAGGAGACTGTTTATGGTGTAAGTTTATGTAGTTTCACCCTGCTTCATTGTGGTTAAATCAGGAGTGTTTGCTTCCTATCCCACAGTGCAGAGTTTGAACTTTTTTCTTAAAGCGAAACAAATGGGTACTGGATACATTTCAATCTGGCAATTGTGGGAGGTTGCAAATCAGTGTGTAATATTTTGTCATGTATTCTGAATCTAGTGAACATATAGGCATTGGCAGCCTAACCATGTAGGGGTGGATCCCGGACTACTATCCTACCTTCAAAAAAATTGTGCCATTAAAAATAAAACAAAACCATGCTTTGCTTGCAAGAGATCCACCAGCACTGGCAGTCTCTCCATTTTGGTAGAAACTTCCCACATTTGGGGAAGAATTTCCAGCAAACAGCTGTTGAACAACCAGCTGCAAAACTCTACAAGTCACACAGCTTTCACTTAAGTTGCTCTAGCTGCATTTTTCAACATCTTTTAAATGGGGGAAGATTCTACCGTTTGCTCATTTATTTATTTATTTTGCTTTCTTTGACATTTTCCAGAGTACTCCCTGATTGAGCCGGAGCCCATTTCTGTTCTCCCCATGACCCATCAAAGATAACTAATTTGTTTACTGTAAATCGCACACCGCTCACTTCGCGGTGCCATCTGGCACTTCGTATTGCACTTCGAGTGCTCCAGTTCTCTAATAATAGCATTTCCAACTTCACCAAAAAGAGTCTCAGGGGCACTTTGTACACATGAGGGAAGACAGATACTTACAGCCACTTTTTCCACCTTTCATGCCCCCTCCGTACTTAGACACTCATAGCCGGCAGACATGGCTGGGGGCTTCTGTTGAGGCTGCCATCGCCTTATGAAAAGGCAAGATGCATAGATCTGGTGATGCAATCACTCCTGAGTGCCCCCTTCTCCATAGCTGTGGAGCACAAAGTTCGCCTTGGTACTCTACTGACCGGTGTGCGATGAAACAGGAGCATAGGTGGCTAGGGTACAGCTGGTGTAAATATTGGTCCGAACCCAAGCAAATATGGGTGAAGCCACTTCATTGTGCCTATCACCTGCCCTTGAAGACGACACAGAAGCTTCAAAACGTCCAAAATTAATAGCTGGGATTGCCTTCAGAACTTGCATAACTCCTGTTGTAAAGCAGCTTCATTGGCCACTGGTTCGCTTTCAGACTTAATTAAAGGTGCTCACTCTGCCCTCAGAAGTTTGGGTGGTGGTCACCTGGGAGAGGGCATTCTTCATGGCAATCCTTAAGTTGTGGAATTTGCATCCCACAGAGGTACATTTGATGGTGCTGGGGGGAAGAATTCAGTCCCAGACTTCTCATCCTGTGGTGCTAAACACATTCTATTGCACACTCTCCCCCCTCCCCCAGACGTGTAGATTTCTTTTTATTTTAGGGTATTCTATCCTGACATGTTAGTTAGCTCATGAGTATCTGCTGTGTGTGTAATCCGTGATGAACACAATGAGTATAAATGTTCACAGATGCACAGAATCTGCTTGCTTCAGGTTGGCTTCTTCACTGACCATGGATCCTGATTTGCTTTGCACAAAGTTTGTGGGGAGGTTAGATGAAGTCAGCTATTTATTAAGAATTCATTCTGATCTATGTGTGGGGAGGTTGCATGGCATTCAACCAAGTGCTGTTGCACACTTTCCAGTGCATTTCCCCCATTCCTTATTGTGAGAAGTCTGATTTTGGGGAAATCAGGCATGTTGCACAAGCAGTCCAAATCGACTTTAATTCAGTACAACCTGAATTTGCTGGTAAAGGTAAAGGTACCCCTGCCCGTACGGGCCAGTCATGACCGACTCTGGGGTTGCGCGCCCATCTCGCTTAAGAGGCCTGGGGCCAGCGCTGTCCGGAGACACTTCCGGGTCACGTGGCCAGCGTGACGAAGCTGCATCTGGCGAGCCAGCACCAGCGCAGCACACGGAAACGCCGTTTACCTTCCCGCCAGAGTGGCCCCTATTTATCTACTTGCACTTAGGAGTGCTTTCGAACTGCTAGGTGGGCAGGAGCTGGGACCGAACGACGGGAGCTCACCCCGCCGCGGGGATTCGAACTGCTGACCATACGATCAGCAAGTCCTAGGCGCTGAGGTTTTACCCACAGCGCCACCCGCGTCCCCGAATTTGCTGGTACGTGACTAAATCTCACCCCAAATAGTGCCTGTTTGGAAGCGCGCGCGCGCGCGCGCACACACACTTTATTGTATCTTTGACCTTCCTCTTCTAGCACTTTTTCAAACACCACAGCTGAGCCACTGCTGTCATTCAATGTCCCAATTCTTCAGCAAGCCTTAATTTGTGTCCCTATTTTAAAACCAGGGGCTTCTGCTTTGCGTTCCTTCAGCACCGAGAGCTACTGGAAAAACAGGATGCCAGTCTCATGAGGACATTACAGTGAACACATTTGTAAAAGAGAGAAATAACAGCATATAAAATGGGTGCTGGGCACTTTAGGATAAATATCAACCATTTGTATTTTATTTCAGCCATTTTCGCAGAGGGAGAGGGGGATTTTTCCTCCTCTTCCTAAAGCCAAATGCATTGTACAGCTACTTTTAAAGAAAGTGTGATTTTATTATGCTCTTCATTTGATTTATGATTCACAAAGAAGCTTTTGAGCAGAAGCTGCCCAATATGAAAGCCAACCTACTGACTTTAAAGCAATGCCTGGGCCATAATTCTCCCTGCTCTGTAAAATTCAGCATGGAACCATGGAGAGAATTTAAACCTTGGTGTCTTTATAAGTGAAATCTGATAAAGGAAGGTGCTCCAAAAGCACATTTCCTGTAATGAAATGAAGGCACTTGCTGACAAGGAAAAGGTACAAAAGACTTGGCCCCATGCCATACAACATCAATACATTTTCATGTCCGACCAGCTACATTTTTATACTTGAGGTTTCTTGATGATTTTAGGAACTAAATTTATGCTACCTGCTCGGGTGCCAATCTAGGTTTGTTTTCAAATAAGCCCAGAGCAAATCCCTGCTAGTGTTTTAGGACAGGCAATTTTTATATCACTCCTGCCATAATAGGTAGAAAATGGCTTTGGGTCTTGAGTGGCTCATGTTATTGTGACACAGGTGCATATTTGTGTGTGATCTTCATTTAGCAACAGGAATTAATTGCCATAAAGTGTTCATGATTTTCCATGAGACAAATAGTAGATGCAGGGCTTAAAAAAAAAACAAAAAGAAAACCAAAAAACCCCCAGAACTCACCAGAACTCAGTTCTGGCACTTCTCAGGTGGGCCCCATTGCCATTCTAAGAGAACAAGGGAGGTGTTCATGGTGAGTTCTGGCATCTCTTTTTATGGGAAAATAGCACTGAGGTCCAGAGGGGTCCAGTCATACCTCATTACGTTTGCTTCAGGTTGCGTCCTGCGGCAACCCAGAAGTACCGGAAAGGGTTACTTCCAGGTTTCGCCACTCGCGCATGTGCAGACGCGCAAAATGACGTCATACGCATGTGCAGAAGTGGCAAATCGTGACCCATGCGTGAGCAGACACGGGTTGCGTTCTTTTCAGGTTGTGAACGGGCCTCCAGAATGGATCCCGTTTGCAACCAGAGGTACCACTGTACTCTGCTTCAGAGCCCTTGAGGTCTGCAGTGGACAGCTTCTCCTGTTTGCTTCAGGGGAGCAGGCCTCTCTCTCCCCCTGCCCCCCCCGCCATAGCCGGCAACGTGTGTGGCCTGTCTCTTTAGGAGGCATAGCCGGCCTGTAATAGAAACTCCCCTTTCCCTCTCTTGGTGTGGTTCCTTCTATACCTCAGAAAATGTAGGAATAATAAGGTCTCAAACCCTTGGTGATTTTGTGACTTTCCCCTGCATGTTAAGAGAGACTCTGGCAGATTGAGTGGACGAGACCAGTAGTGGGTCCAACAGCCAAGAAGACAGTTTCTGCACGTGCTATTAGGGAAGTGAGGGGCAGCTAGGGCTCCTCATCCTGGGAAGGTAGCCCATCTGGGAGAAGGAAAACTCTGATCCTAATCCTCTGCTGCTCTGCTTTCCTTTGGACCAAGAGGGGCTGGGTCTTTTCGTCCATACACACTGCCCAGGCTTGCATCTCAGGGAGGTCATTTTGCTGCTGCCAACACAGCGGGTTTGACTTCACCTCTGGAAGCACACTGCATCATCTCTTGAGACAGACAGATGCCAACAACATTCAAAAAGGTCTAAAGAGAGAAAGCACCATGTGGAGATGTCAGCAGGGCTGGTGATGCTTGTAACAATGGAGGTGGGGACTAGTAGCACAGCCACGCTTCCCCCTTACCACATGGATGCCCCTTCATACAAGCTATGTCTTGGCCAAATTTGCTTGTGCCTGTGCATCATTATTGTTATCTCAGCAGCACCAAAAGGGACTGGTTTAGGCATTTAGCAGAATGAAGTCATAACGCTCTAACAAGATAGTCCCCCCCCACCAAGGGTGGGTAGAAGATCAAATATGCAAATAGCCTTCCATAAGGAGGGTGGTGAATCTTCTAGGACATGGGAAAATAGAGAGGCCAAGTTCAGCCCTTTTGCCCAGAAGCACTACTTTTTCTATTTTTATTTGTCTTATATTGTTAGTGGGACTGTACTCCCGCATCCATCCCTCTGCCACTTGGAAACTAAGGTGGCACTGCTGACCAGCTCTTTTTGGGTGCATTTAGAATATCCATTTGGGTGAAACTGGCTGTTGTGATGGTGTTTAGCCCAATAGAAATGACTGTAGGAACCAGATTATAGTGTCTTTTTATTTCATGGTTCAAATTAAAAGTGCATGTTTAGGAAACATCTCTCCACTCCCTAAATAATAATAGGTTTGGAAAGGATCTCAAAAGCCTTCCTGCCCCAACTCCCAATTGGTATAAGAATTCCCCTCCTACAGCATCCCTGGTGAGTTGGTTGTCCAGCTTCTGTTTCAAATCATCCAACAAAGGAGAACCCAACAACTTCTGATGCTAGTCTGTAGCACTGCTGAACAGCTTGTACAGTGGTACCTCTGGATGCAAACGGGATCCGTTCTGGAGCCCCGTTCGCATCCTGAAGAGAACGCAACCCGCGTCTGCGCATTTACGCATATGCGGGTCGTGATTCGCTGATTCTGTGCGTGCACGTGATGTCATTTTGAGCGCATGCGTGAGTGGCGAAAACCCGGAAGTAACGTGTTCCATTACTTCTGGGTCGCCGCGGGGCGCAACCCGAAAACGCTCAACCTGAAGCAACTTTAACCTGAGGTATTACTGTACTGTTCTTCTAAATGTTTAATTGAAATCCTTCCCCTTGTGATTTGACCCTTTGGTTTTGGTCCTACCTCTTTTGGAGCAAGTGAAAGCAGGGTTGATCTGTCATCTCTCTGATCCTTCATCTCTTCAGACATTTGAAGATGGCTATCCTTTCGCCTCTTAGGACCTTTCCGCACATCACTTGTAGTGGCATAGTGCCATTGTTTGATCCATTTTTAAGAATCAATTTGCAGCAGATTGTTTGCATTTTGCTTGGAGTCAGCATGGGCTTTTCCTTCCCAACTAATGGTGGGTTGTGCCTGAAGTGACAAAAGCTCAGTGGCTATAGTCACACTCCTTAGGCACCCTTGTATTCCCTTCTGCCAGTAAAACCAGCTACAAGTCCACCTAACAAGAGCATGGGCTAGCCCACATTTTGCCAGGAACACAGGTGGGTGCCTTATGCATACCCTCAAACATGCCTGGGAGGAAAACCAAGATGCACATCTTTTGGGGCCACGATATTGCAAGAGCGAGTCTCTCAGGGCCGTGATCTTGCAGGAGCCAAAATGGGAAATCCCGGGAGTCAATCAGAAGCTGAGACGGCTTCTGTAATTTCCAGGATGTCCTGCTTAAAACGGGACAGTTGAGGGGTATGCCTTATGCAAAGTCAGACCAGTAGCATAGCGTTGGAGATGTGTGTGCACGCACAGGGGCAGTTCCCCCAGGTGCAAAATGGTTAGGGGCATGAAATCTCAGCACCAGGTGCTGCCTTAATACAGCTGTACGCTTCCATCACTGATCTCCGTTGAAAACGGCTTCTGCATGCGAACAAGGAAGTGACTTCTCCAGACAACAGAGCTCTTTATTTCTGTGGCTGCACTCCTCTGGGTGACACAGGTGCCATTAGGCAGTTGAAAGTGCATGCATGCTCCGTATGCTTCCCTCCCACCCACCCTTCCTGCGGCCCCAGGTGCTGGCAACCCACGTTACGCCACTGAGTCAGATCATTGGGCCATTAGCTCCATACTGTTTGCACTGACTTAAAGCAGCTCACCAAGGTTCCAGACAGAGGTCTCTTCTAGGCCTATGTGGAGATATCAGTGGTTCAAGGTGGGAACTTGTGCATACTTAGCAGGTTCTCTGTTGCTGAGCTACAGCCCTTCCCAGCTTTTGATAAAAAGAATTTTGTTTATAGACAATTTGCGTTATTTGCACTTTTTAAAAAAATTCAGTTTAAATACTGCATTGGCAGCCAGAAGATGAAGCACCTTCTCATGTCCATTCGAACAATCCAGGATTCAAAATTGCTTTAATGAACACCAGCCAGGATTAGCATTTATCCCCTTTTACACCATGTACTCATTTCATTTAACTTGTCTGGTACTTGGTGCCGTTCTGTGCTTCCAAAATACAGTTTATATATTGCTGTTTGCTCGCTTGACAGTGTTTGTTTGCATTTATTGTTTTCAGTGAAATTATAATGAAGCGGGAGAAGGGAGAGTAAAACAAAACACAAGGAGAATGAATGGCCTGATTTCTCATTCTTCCAAATGTGGGACTCTGCTGCCCTCTTGTGGAATTCAGCTGGCATTTCCTCTAGATCTTTATTTGTACTGGTTCAGGAATTAATCTTCTTTTCATTTTTCTTTAAGGCGCCATTCAAACTTTCCTTCAAACTAATCATAGTCAGTGCCTTTAAATTCTGAAACAGGCCCTATCCTTGTCTTATCACACTGCAGGAAATGCTTGGGGGGGGGAGAGAATGCCTGAGTATCTTGAGTTAACTCTGCGTGGCACAAGGGATCCTAAATGAATTGGAGATCTTGCCCCCCCCCCCCGCTCCATCAACTGATACTTCATTTCCATCTGCACTTTGCAAAATAAACAAAAAAATCAAGCAAGCACAAGCATTAATGCACAGAAATAGTTCACCAATAAAGTGATATCTCATTGGAAAACGTGCATTGATTTTCATCAGGTTTCTCTGCATGTCATGTTCTGTTTTAGATCCAGCAATCTTATGTGTGATCTTCACTTCTGTCCTCAACCTTCTCTGGAGGTGAACCCTCACCCAGAGTTACAGCTGCTTCCCAAAGACGACTCATCCTTTTGGAGTGCCCTGCTGTTTGCATCTATCTGACCTCTGGGTGGTAGGCTAGAGCATTGTAAGTACTGTGTGTTCTCAACTGTGCCAGTTCACTAATAAAACAGTTGTTGTTTTTTCATTTTGTCTACAACATGCTGATCACCTAGGTGCTGAATTTGTACAGAGGGAGAGCTGGTACCTCTCCAGAATATATGCATTCATGCCTTTATGCATCTCTGCCATTTCCCCCAGGGAGCTCAGAGCAACGTGTACGGTATCTCCTGTTTTGTCCTCACATCAACCTTGTGAGGTTAGTTTAGGCTGGGAGAGAAAGTAACTGGCCTATAGTCACTTGGTGAGCTTTAGTGGAGACTTGAACTTGCATCTCTGTGACCTTAGTCTGACGCTTAAGCCCAGCCTTAGTCAACACGGTGCCCTGCAGATGTTTTGGAGTATTAAGTCCCAGCATCGCTGACCAGAGCCATGAGACTGGCTGAGGTGGTCTCCCCAATGGTCTCCCTTTTAATTTACCCCTAAAATACTTTCCTCTCCTTCTCACAGAAGGAGCCTGCCTCTCTTACCTTTTCTGGCTTAAGTCAGCAGCACTTGAAGAGCATAGAATCATAGAATCATAGAATCATAGAATCATAGAATCATAGAGTTGGAAGAGACCACAAGGGCCATCGAGTCCAACCCCCTGCCAAGCAGGAACACCATCAGAGCACTCCTGACATATGGTTGTCAAGCCTCTGCTTAAAGACCTCCAAAGAAGGAGACTCCACCACACTCCTTGGCAGCAAATTCCACTGTCGAACAGCTCTTACTGTCAGGAAGTTCTTCCTAATGTTTAGGTGGAATCTTCTTTCTTGTAGTTTGGATCCATTGCTCCGTGTCCGCTTCTCTGGAGCAGCAGAAAACAACCTTTCTCCCTCCTCTATGTGACATCCTTTTATATATTTGAACATGGCTATCATATCACCCCTTAACCTCCTCTTCTCCAGGCTAAACATGCCCAGCTCCCTTAGCCGTTCCTCATAAGGCATCGTTTCCAGGCCTTTGACCATTTTGGTTGCCCTCCTCTGGACACGTTCCAGTTTGTCAATGTCCTTCTTGAACTGTGGTGCCCAGAACTGGACACAGTACTCCAGGTGAGGTCTGACCAGAGCAGAATACAGTGGCACTATTACTTCCCTTGATCTAGATGCTATACTCCTATTGATGCAGCCCAGAATTGCATTGGCTTTTTTAGCTGCCGCGTCACACTGTTGGCTCATGTCAAGTTTGTGGTCAACCAAGACTCCTAGATCCTTTTCACATGTACTGCTCTCAAGCCAGGTGTCCCCCATCTTGTATTTGTGCCTCTCATTTTTTTTGCCCAAGTGCAATACTTTACATTTCTCCCTGTTAAAATTCATCTTGTTTGTTTTGGCCCAGTTCTCTAATCTGTCAAGGTCGTTTTGAAGTGTGATCCTGTCCTCTGGGGTGTTAGCCACCCCTCCCAATTTGGTGTCATCTGCAAATTTGATCAGGATGCCCTTGAGTCCATCATCCAAGTCGTTGATAAAGATGTTGAATAAGACCGGGCCCAAGACAGAACCCTGTGGCACCCCACTAGTCACTCTTCTCCAGGATGAAGAGGAACCATTGATGAGCACCCTTTGGGTTCGGTCAGTCAGCCAGTTACAAATCCACTGAGTGGTAGCATAGTCAAGACCGCATTTTACCAGCTTCTTTACAAGAATATCATGAGGCACCTTGTCAAATGCCTTGCTGAAATCAAGGTAGGCTACATCCACTGCGTTCCCTTCATCTACCAGGCTTGTAATTCTGTCAAAAAACGAGATCAGGTTAGTCTGACATGACTTATTTTTCAGAAATCCATGCTGACTGTTGGTGATCACAGCATTCCTTTCTAGGTGCTCACAGACTGTTTGCTTAATGATCTGCTCCAGAATCTTCCCTGGTATTGATGTCAGACTGACTGGGCGGTAATTATTTGGGTCCTCTCTTTTCCCCTTTTTGAAAATAGGGACAACATTTGCCCTCCTCCAGTCTGTCGGGACTTCGCCTGTTCTCCAGGAATTCTCAAAGATGACTGCCAGTGGTTCTGAGATCACATCTGCCAGTTCTTTTAATACTCTTGGATGCAGTTCATCTGGCCCTTGAGACTTGAATACATCTAAACTAGCCAAGTATTCTTGTACTATCTCCTTAGTTATTCTGGGCTGTGTTTCCTTTGCTGAATCATTTGCTCCAAATTCTTCAGGTCGGGCATTGTTTTCTTTATCGGAGAAGACTGAGGCAAAGAAGGCATTGAGGAGTTCAGCCCTTTCTGTGTCCCCTGTTTGCATTTCACCATCTTCTCCTCTGAGTGACCCCACTGTTTCTTTGTTCTTCCTTTTGCTACGGACATACCCATAAAAGCCTTTTTTGTTGCTTTTAACCTCTCTAGCAAGCCTGAGTTCATTCTGTGCTTTAGCTTTTCTGACTTTGTGTCTACACATGCTGGCTATTTGTTTGAATTCCTCTTTGGTGGTTTCCCCCCTTTTCCATTTTTTGTACACATCCTTTTTTAATCTTAACTCAGTTAAAAGTTCTTTAGATAGCCACCCTGGCTTCTTTAGGCACCTTCCATGTTTCTGTCTCATTGGTATTGCCTGACGTTGTGCTTTTAGTATCTCCCTCTTAACAAACTCCCAGCCATCATGAACTCCCTTTCCTTTTAGTATTACTGTCCATGGGATCTCACCCAGCACTTCCCTAAGTTTTATGAAGTCAGCTTTCTTAAAGTCAAGAAATTGAGTCCTAGTATGCTTGGCTGCTCCTTTCCGCTGTATAGTAAACTTCAGAAGAGCATGATCACTTGCGCCTAATGATCCTTCCACTTCTACCCCACTAACCAGGTCATCAACATTGGTTAGGACCAGATCTAAAATGGCTGTTCCTCTTGTTGCTTCTCCCACTTTCTGGACAATGAAGTTGTCTGCAAGGCCAGTGAGGAATCTGTTTGACCTTATGCTCTTGGCTGAGTTTGACATCCAACAAATATCCGGATAATTGAAGTCCCCCATTACTACTATCTCCCTTCCTTTTGCATGCTTGGCCATCTGTTCCAGGAAGGCATCATCTATGTCCTCCGTTTGGCTTGGGGATCTGTAGTAAACTCCCACAATGAGGTCACTGTTATTCTTCTCTCCCTTAATTTTGACCCAAATGCTCTCACTTTGGTTTTGAGGTTCTAAATCTTGCATCTCTTCACAGGTATACACATCCCTGACATATAACGCCACTCCTCCTCCTTTCTTGTCTGGTCTGTTTCTCTGAAATAGATTGTATCCCCCCATTATTACATTCCAATCGTGGGACTTATCCCACCAGGTTTCAGTGATGCCTATTATGTCATATTTAGTTTGCTGTACCAAGAGCTCAAGCTCATCTTGTTTATTTCCCATGCTTTGCGCATTAGTGTACAGACATTGAAGTCCATTAATCATTCCCCCGTGACTCTTATTTAAGGATTTTTTCCTCCCACCACTAGGTCTGTGTGCTGTTTGCTCCATTTGGTCTATGACATTTGGATGATCATCTTCATCAATTGATAGACTCCTACCTTCAGGAGCACTGTCTCCCTCCCCCACATTAGTCAGTTTAAAGCCCTCCTGATGAGGTTTCTGAGATTTTTGGCAAAAACATTTCTCCCAACCGTTGTGAGGTGCAGCCCATCGCTTGCCAGAAGTCCATCTTCAAGAAACTGCAGAAGCAAAAGATAGCATGCCATTTTGAAACACTGATAACTTTAGCCACTGTATACTTAACAGCTTGCTAGCCTGTGCTGAATTTTGAATAAATATATATTTGATTTTGGGAGTCGGGTGTGCTGTGCTGTGCAGGAAGCCAATGCGGTGTAGTGGTTAGAGCTCAGACATGGGCGAGGGCAAAATGAGTTCAAGTCCTCTACTGGCAATGAAGTCCCTTAGGTCCAGCCTGCCTCATAGCATTGTTGTGAAGATAAAGTTGGGAGGGGGAGAACCATGAACGCCACCCTGGTGCTCCCTAAAATAAGGGAGTATATGAAAATTATTATTTTAGCCAGAGCTGCTCCTTATGGATGACTTTGCATTCTTATCTGGACTCAGAGCAGAGCAAAGACTGTTTCTAAAAGATTGTGGAATGTTTGTGCAAAATGCATAAGTTAACATATTCGGGCTGCCTAGTCAGAATTTTTTGTTTTGTGAACTTGAAGCTTTCCTTATGTTCAAAAGGACGGCTCAAATATCCCAAGGAAGTTTGACAAGCCTGCCATCTTGTGGCTTGTAGCCATAACTGTTTTCCTCACTGCAAGACACAAGCCATATACTTTGCAGAATTGATCACCAGGTTGTTTTAAACTCTTGCTCTCTTTTGCATTTTCCACCTTTGTCATACCTTTTGGTGCAAATGCTACCTGACTGCTACCACTATGGGAAAGGATGAAAGCTCAGTGTTGGGGCACTAGCTTCAGAAGCAGATTGGAAAGACTCCTGCCCGCATAGTGGCAGCTAGCATAGGCAAATCTGGGCTAAATAAGTTTAACCTGGTGTAACACAGCTTCCCATTCCCTAATTCCAGTTGCTGGTGGTTTCTTGCTTCCTGCAAACTAAAGGTCTATAAGGTCTTTAAAAACAGAATATTGGGATAGCAACACAGGATAGTCATAATTATGATCATTTGAGGACTAGGCTGAATACCTCCTTTTTATTGGACCATTAGTCTCCCTGGAGAAGTGTGGGAGGAGGGAAATGTTGAGCAGCTTTCAGGGGTGTGGGGCGTCTGATTTTATTGTTATTCTTTTGTTTATATCCCACCCTTCTGGCTGGCTTTCCCCATCCATTCTTCCAGCACATATGAAAGCACAATAAAACACCAAACATTAAAATATAAGAAGTCAAACATTTTTAAAAAGACCTTTTGAATATGAAGTGCTTAAAGTTTCTCCCCCCTTTCATCTCTTATTTCATCCCCATTTTACTTAGGAAGCTGGAATGCAACACCAAGACTTCCTGCCCCAGTTAAAGAAAAATCCATTTCATAGTTAAAAGGTAACACCACCCTCCAGAGGAATAAGTCTTAGAATTTTCACCCTGTCCTCAAAGTGGAATAAATGTGGGGGGTGGGGGTACTGGCCTGCCCCCTACAAAATGCTGTAAGAAGCCAGACCGAGTTCTTCAGACAAGAATTAGATGATTTACACCAGGAACGTGGAACCTGTCACACACCCCAATGTTGTTGGTCTCCAGCTCATCAGTCCCAGACAGCATAAACCAATAGTCAGGGATGCAGGAAGCTGTTGCTGGCATCCATCAGTCTCGACAGAGACCCGCTTTTGCTCTTGTCTGCTCAATCCGCTAGAGCCTGTCCTCACATGCAGGGGGAGTCCTCTACCTCACTGAGGGTTTGAGACCCATTGGCTACCCTCACCTGGTTTAGCCAGCCAGTCTAAGCTGGGATGTAGCTGTTGTCACATGCCAGCAGCTTCATGGAGCCACAGGAGAGCACTGAGTGCAGCGTGGGGACCAAAGGTGGACAGACTACTCCAGAAGGAGCACAATGTGTCCCCTACCAGAGGTACTACCCCTCCCCTAACATCCCAACAACAACATTGGGGAAGGGGAAGATTCCCCACCCTTTTGTTTGGTACTAGGTATGTGCTAGGTGCTAGGAAGTCAAATCTACTGTCAGCTGTAGTTACAGTGTATTAAAGTGGTAGGTAAAAGAGGAAAATCACACTCCCATCTCCCCTGATTCTAACCCAGAACTTAATTAATGCCAAAGACCCATGGAATTCTGTTGGAATTGAGTGAGCCAGCTGTTACCCCAAATATGCTCTGTTCCCAGTTGCATATACACCAGCCTTCCCCATGTCCTCTAGACATTTTAGACCACAAATCCCACTAGCCGCAGCCAGCATGACTATGCAGGTTGAGGCTGATGTGAGTTGCAGTTCAACACATCTGGAGGGCACCAGGTTGGGAAAGGCAGATAGAGATTGTGAATTGCTTTCTAAAGTGCATTCTGAGCACATCTTCTATACTTTCAGTGGAGGCAGGAAACACTTCAGTTATCTGCCACTTCTTCAATCAGTCGGTAATTTACTTGTGCTGTTCCCATCAGAGTTGCTCCCCTGTAATAGTCCTATAGAGACCAAATAGGGTCTGTAGCAGACAATTGGAAGAGAACTCCCATGACATGTTTTTGATCTTGCAGTCAAATGCTGCTTTCTTTCTCGTTCTTTGCAGGATAATTGACAATTTGTCCTTTTGCAAAGAAAGGGGCCTGTGGTTTTCCAGGATGCTCCCACAGGTATGTACTTTCTCCTTCTAGTTTTTAGCCCATAGTTTGAAAGCAGCCATGCTTGACCCTTAATAGTGAAATGCTAATACCTACAATTGTAAGAGAACAGAATCAGAGCCAGCCCCACTCACTTTTAACCCAGTGTATCCCACACTTTTCAATGAATTACCTAGTCACTTTCCAACCTGGAAAAAGCCTGTGATGTGTTTTTTTTTAATTGGTTTTGTTCTGCTAGGGTGATTGAGTTGCCTTAATCCACTTTGCATACACAAACCTTAAGTTCAGGTATGCAATTTCACAAAATAGTGACTGTCAAGATATGGCCTATATCCACAGGCCCCAAGACAAAGGTGAGCAGTTCCAACTCGTATTTTAAGGGATACCTCTGTGTGTTTGGCACGTGTAACTGATAAATCTTGGGAAGATTCTGTAGATGCCCTTTTTGGATTCCTTGCACACTTGTTTTTCTTTCAGCCTCTATTATTTATTCTGATAATAAATGCAAAGGCAGGGGCCAAAGTTGGTATCAGGCACCTTCCAAGGCCTTCACGTGTCTTATCTCTGCAACACTAACCTAAAGCAGAGGGCAAGAAGAAGTGAGCAATGGAGACAGTGGCACTGAGGTGGCCCCATGCAAGTCACAAGGACTGCCCATAATCTAAAGTCAACCCTTCATTAAGACTGCAGTGTGTGCTTCAGCTTGCAGCTATTCTGTAGGAAGTACAGATTATTTGTTGTGAGATTAGCCATTGTATAAAACATTACTAAATTACTAAGCCATTGTATGAAGCATTACTAAATCCATACTTCATGCTTCAGAAATTTTTGCAGGACAACTGGTGGAGAGAGTAAATTCAAGTAGTGGACAGCTGACAGAATATAGAATTGAGGAATGTCTCAGATAGCATTCCTTGTTATGAGAATAGGGCAGGGGTCAGCAACCTTTTTCAGCTGTGGGCTGGTTCACTGTCCCTCAGACCATGTGGTGGGCTGGACTATATTTTGAAATATATGCCCCACAAATAACCCAGAGATGCATTTTAAATAAAAACACACATTCTACTCATGTAAAAACATGCTGATTCCTGGACCATCTGCGGGCCGGATTGAGAAGGCGATTGGACCGGATCCGGCCCCTAGGCCTTAGGTTGCCTACCCCTGGAATAGGGTATCTGTTTATGTATCCATTCACACACACACACACACACACACACACACACACACAGACGTTGTGTTAGATATGCAATAGCAGCAATTAGCTGCTTAGGAAGGGAAAGAGCTGGATATAATTCCCCTTTCCTCTTTCTTAACGAACAAGCCACTAACCGGCACTGTCCCAAATATCTAACTGGAGTTACCTGCTAGGAGAATTGGATCAGAGCCTATGGGAATACTTAATAAGCTCCAGTTTCTCATTTGCAAACTATTCTCTCTCTCTCCTCTCCCCTCTCCCCCGCCCCGCAAAACCACAACTGAGAAAAAAAAGTACTAGGAACAATATTGCTTTGGGATTTGAGTGCATGCTCATAGGAAGAACAAGCCAGTGGCACTTGTGACTCTGGTGCACTAATGAATGTTCACAGCAGCTTGTGTACCTACCACACTGCTTAATTAATTAATTAATTAATTAATTCAACAAAAGCAGGATAGCAGGCAAAGTGATTGGTTGTAGAGAAAGTAACGTTTCTGATCAGAAAGTATCTGTGTGTCAGGGACCGTGCTGAGGGTGGCTGCACTGAGGAGGAATGGTGGGAGCCTCCCCCTCCCCCTGCGCCTGATCAGGATCCTGAATCTTCCCTGGAGCAGGGAAGTGCCGTAAATTTTGCTCCATAACACGCAAATTTTTCCTCCTAGAAAGTAAGGGGAAATGTCTGTGCGTGTTATGGAGCGAATGCCTACAGATGGCGGGGGAATCTGCTGCAGTCGTGAGCAGTCCGTGGCTCGCTTTGAAACAGCAAAGCAGGTGTCAGCGGCTCCTGTCAGCTAGCGGAGCTGGGGAGGAGGGAGAGAAGCAGAGCGGGAGTTGGCTGCTTTAAAACAACCCCTGCTCTCTGTCCCTGCCTGCAGTTTTTTGCTGTCCGATTTTGGATTAGCCACTGTAGGGGCTGTGTGTGTGTGTGTGTGTGTGTGTGTGTGTGTGTGTGTGTGCTTGAGCTATCATTCTCCTCCTCCTGCTTCCCCTTCACTCTCCCAGCGCCCCTGCGACTTTAGAATTGACACTCTGTGTGTCTCTGTGTGTGTGTGAGGGCTCCTTCTCCTTCTCTTGCTTCCCATTCACTCTCCCTGCGCCCCTGCGCTCTCCCAGCGCCCCTGCGACTTTAGAATTGACACTCTGTGTGTCTCTGTGTGTGTGAGGGCTCCTTCTCCTTCTCTTGCTTCCCGTTCACTCTCCCTGCGCCCCTGCACTCTCCCTGCGCCCCTGCGACTTTAGAATCGACACTCTGTGTGTCTGCGTGTGTGTGAGGGCTCCTTCTCCTTCTCTTGCTTCCCGTTCACTCTCCCTGCGCCCCTGCACTCTCCCTGCGCCCCTGCGACTTTAGAATCGACACTCTGTGTGTCTGCGTGTGTGTGAGGGCTCCTTCTCCTCTTGCTTCCCGTTCACTCTCCCTGCGATTTTAGAATTGACACTCTGTGTGTCTCTGTGTGTGTGAGGGATCGTTCTCCTTCTCTTGCTTCCTGTTCACTCCCCCAGCACCCCTGCGACTTCCAGCGCCCTGCGACTTTAGGGCCAGTTCTTTCTCTGCGTGTGTGTATGTGTTTTGACCTCACTGCGCTTGTTGGGGGAGATTGTTGGTCGCAATTTTTCTTGATTTGTCTCAGAGTGGTTACTATCGTGGTTTCCTTGCCGGGGAGGAGGGAGAGACGCAGAGCCTGCTTGTTCTAAAGGAGCAAAGCCGGAGAGGAGCCTCTCCTGCATTATTAGCAGAATCCTTCTCCACACACCCCCATGCGTGCTCCTTGTCCCTTGAGCGCTTTTCCTTCCCTCCCCACTTAAAACGTGGTTACAAAGCACGGATCCACATGGATCCTCAGGATTTTTGCACTGGGTCACCCCAAATTCACCATCAGATCACCTAGCATGTCCATGGCTACAGCCTGCACCAAAAAACACACGCACCCACTGTTTCATGGGGCCACAATGGCGCAAAAACGTGGTTACAAAGCATGGATCCACATGGATCCTCAGGATTTTTGCATTGGGCTACTCCAAACTCACCGTCAGATCACATGTCTGTGGCCACAGCATGAACCACAAAAATCATACATCCACTGTTTCGTTTAGAATATTTTTTTTCTTGTTTTCCTCCTCTAAAAACGACGTGCGTGTTATGGTCAGGTGCGTGTTATAGAGCGAAAAATACGGTAGTATTGATTTAGAACAGTGGTTTGCAGAGGGACATAGTTCAGAAGGCAGAAGCTGGGAAGTACTGAGTGGGGAATAGCTAGGAGGAGGAGAACCAGGAGAAAGAGAATTAACAGACTCCCTTTTGCTGGAAAGTGTCCATCCGCTCAGTCCAAGGTCAAGGAGAGCAGATAAGGTGGCAGCACAGAATAGCACAGTGGTTGCGAGATCAGGTTGCAAGATGCGGAAGTGACGGGGGAGACTGGGGGGAAATGGGTGGAAACCTTAATTGGGAGCACCTTCATTCCAAGGAATGGATTCTTTGTTCTCGCTGTGATCATTAAAATTTCTAACTGGTAAGCGACTCCTTTCGCTTTCTTCTGCTTATCTCTGGCCAAAGGGGGGAGGGGAAAGGAAGCCGAGTCCCTGAAGCCTGACACTATGTGTGCCTGTAAGAGCAGTCGGTAAGAGGTGTGAAGGCTGCCCTGCATGCATGGCCCTGCAGCAAAAGGAGGAATGGACATGCCCCTTTGTAAATTGGGGAGGTGAAAATAAGGTGTGTTAATAGCTGAAAATTGTAACGTACAAACACCCTGTCATATCGTTCAGCTTAGGGATCAGTTCCTATCTTTGACTTCATGGTATGAGAAAGCTGGTATGCTTTAGGTCTTATTCCAGTTATTTCTTCAACCCCAGAATGCAAATACAAAAAAGTGTCTTTGGACAACTTTTCTCCAGTAAACTTGGGAGCTGTGTCAAGGCTGACCTGGGCTTGGGAATTCGGTTCTCAGCATCATTATATTCTGTGTATATTTGAAAATTATTCCAAATCCTTTCCTTGGCAGTCCTGAAACACTCCTAGGTTTTTCGTTTAATAGTTGTTTTCAATACAATTTTCACACTAACACTCCACCCATCCTCTGTACTACACGAGCTTCATTAAAACCTGCTGGAGACGTGCTTTCATTTACACCTGGACTTCATTAATCTTTTCATTTAGTTTGCTTTGATGGCTTCTAGGTTGTTTTATCGGTCCACGTCTATCACCTCCCCCCCCCATCACAGTTGAGGCCCTTTCTTCCTAATGGGACACTTTTGAATCTAAGCCCTGCTTTGATTCACATTGAACCTAGCTATAAATACCTGCTTTAGGGTTTTCCTAGTCAAAGTTTAGGAGTGACTTGTGATTCACTTTGTTCAGCAGTAGGTCTCTGTTTAACTAATTGGATTGCATCAAAAGCAACAAAAGCTGGTGGACCCTCTTGCCCCCCCCTCCCCTTTATGATGGGGAGAAGTTTGGTTCTTTACTTTCAGAACTCCCTCTTAGAGTGGTGTTAAGTTGAAGCTCACACGGTGTTCTTTATCATGTCATCTTCCGCTTCTGTCTTCTTTTAGGAGACACAAGAAAGAAATGAAAGGAAATGGTCCTTGAAATACACAATCATTAGTGACTTTTTAAAATGCCTTTGATGTCAGCATGTTCAGGGATATTTGAGAGACAGAATGGGAACAGAAATATTCCTCCAGAGACAGTAGGAAACCACTTTGGGAGAAGTGTTTAAAAGTCAACTCTGACTAGGGGAAGAGAAAGATCTTATTAATTTGGTATCGGATTGCATTACAGATTATGCTGCCCCTTACCCGAACCACAGGTTCGGATCCTATCTCAGCATAATAATCTGATCCACACTATGTCAAAGGTTCATTCTGGTAGATGGAACAAACATTTGTATTCAGCAGGCATGATGTCCAAAATGTTTGTGTTGCCTGCAATCCCACAGGTCTGCTTAATGTGGGACTGTTTTTGTCAAACTAAGTGACCTCCTGACTGAAGTCAAAGGATATTTCCATATGGCTTTGCCTCTCTGCATCTTATTTTTGAGCTGTACTGTAACCATTGTCTGGCACACAATGTGGGTTTGCCTCTGGAAAGCTAGACGTGTGGCTTTGTTGTTGCGTTGCGGTGCCAGTGTCAACCACACACAGTGCCCTTTTTGGTGTGTGGAAATCGCACCACATATTTGCATTCACAAGAAATGGCAGAATATAGCTTGCATGTGGAGGAACCTTGGGTACCTGAAGTCACCCTAAGGATGTATTTCAAGTGCATTATTTGCCAATTATATAGCCAATTAAAGCTGAAGCTGCCCACCTCCAAAGTGGATTAAAGCTGTCAGAGCGATCAATAAAAGCGAAGCAAATATCCAGCTGAGGGGGGGAAGGGCCATCTGTTCTTATCACTTTAGGAATGGAAGAAAAGTGGTCCAGCAGGGAGGGATACCAAAGAGGGGAGGGGAGCACACAATATGCCATGTGTCTTCCTGTCAAGAGTATTAACATTCTCTCCATACATGCTAAACTATGCCAATCATTTGTGAATTTTGTTATTCCAGAGCATGCAGAAATTTCTGGAGGCAGTTTAGAGCAAGAGGTTGGTGAACTTGAAGCCTTTGGCCCAGAACAGGGGAAAAAAAGGTATGATAAAAGTGATTCCATATTTTATCTAAAGCCTATCACCATCTTTTCTCTGGGAGGTAAAGGAAAATTACTTTTCTTCTTTTTAAAAGACATTGTAAGGTTTTCTGCTAATGACAAGCTTGAGATATCTATCCCTCCCTCCTGCTTCTATGCCACACATTCACACTAATCCCACGAAGGGATAGAAGTAAGCTTCTATGCATATAGCAGACATCTCTATATTGCATTGAAATTCTCATCTGGGCCCCATTCAGCTGAGCATCCTTCTTCCAGCTTCCATGATCCAAAGGGTCTTACTGGATTTGTTTTATTTTCTTGGTCTTAACAGGCACAGTGGTGTGCAGCACTCAGGTACCTCACACCTTTCAGTCCTGAAAAGGTGATGTTTGTTGTTACTCCGTGACCAGATAACACTTCAGTTATGACCAAGACACACCAGTTTTCTGTTAATATTTATTGTCTGCATTACCGCAGTTATGTACAAATCTCCCATATGAAAATGTAAGGACTTTTTACATTTTCACATGTGATCTGCATTAACTGAATAATGTTTGGTGACAATATACACAAATTTGCAGTAGTACATAAACATTTTGTGCATTAAAAAAAGAAATATACATAATTTAAAAAATAAAAATGCATTACACCATTTACAAATTAACAAAAAGCAAATTTTCCCCAGACAGTCGCCTCCATACTCTACCAAAAAAAAAAAAAAAAAAAAAAATCTTTTCAAGTAAATTAAGTTAGGCAAAATAATTTTTTTAAACTTTGGGTGAGCACAATTTACAAAAGGTAAAAAGACAGATCTGTTTCCTTCCAGTGATTTTTTTTTTTTACAGTGATGATTACAGAATTGCTGAAATCATTTTGTGTATGTAGTGCTGAATTTGAAAAAAATGATGCTTAAAATTTCTGTGATAGGATGAGGATTTTAAGATCCAGAGACCGTAACAAATATAATCAGGCTTGTTCAGAACCAGCAAACATTGAAGGAGAATTGTTCTAGTTCTCAAAGCAGACGTAACAATCTTTTAAAACCCACCATTTTAAAACAGAAATTACAAACCTCCACAATAAGAAGAAAATGTCTAGTCAGCTATTTTTGGAATGGATCAAAGAGAATTGGTCACTGAAAACATTATTTTCACAAACTAACAATCTACCGAAGTGGCTGCTTTAGGCACTGGATTTGTAGAAACACATCTTAAAAGCAACTTATTTTTATACAGATACTTCTTATATTCCTGTTTCAGTGCTACCGTTCTGATCTCTAGATTTAACATAATCCAGACTGCAATTGTGGCCTTCCTACAGCCTTCCTCTCAATAATCTTTTAAAATAATTCTTTCTTTTTACAATTAAAGAACATCCTTTGTGCATCTTTTTCCCCCTTTTTTTTTTACACCCTGTACTGTAAATTGAAGATGCACATGTCTTGTGAAGCAATCCCTACCTGGGAGCATGTCCCACCAAACACCGTGGGACTTACTTCCAAGTAAGCATGCATAGGATTGCACAGATAATGTAGTAAAAGTTCAACTAACCATTCATTCAATTTGCTAGTCAGTTTCTCAACATTTAATATCAGTAAATTGGCTGTGTTTTATATCCACTTATTTTGAACCTTTCTCAAGGTTGCTTGGAATAACCCTTGTATTCCTGTTATTTTACTGCTAATAACAGATTCACAAGTTATGATAAATCCTCATTTCGAAAAACAAACGAAAAGCAGCATGAGAGAAGACACTCTGACGTTGTGTGTGTGTGTCAACACCAGAGACTTCATGGTGGAAGCAAGTTCATAAACCTAATTGTGAAGCAATGCTAAAAATAAATGCATATCTTTCCTGTCTAGGTAGCCATATTTGCATGAAACAGCTGAGAGTATTGACTTTTATCAACGGGCAATATAGCGGGGTGCATTAGGAATGGTTTAGCTTATTGATACAAACCTGAGAAATTAGAACTAAAATCATTAATGTGTAATGGATGCCTGATAAAGTTGATTAATTGTATTGCTCATTAACCTGCAACTAGACAGACATAGATGATGTCTTCAAATATTGACCTTACATTTTGCAAAGGTTGAGGATTTCTAGCGGCTAAAGGGGCTTCATATTGTAAGTTAATACACCAAAAACTCATTGGAATGGAAAAGGTTACTAGAGATTAAGCAGCTGTAATTGCCAGAAATATGATAAAGGAGTTGTACAGTTTTGAATATTCACGGAGCGGTGTAGGTTGGCTGTGTCTCATTTAAAGGAATTCTTGATCAGTTCTATCCATTGAAATCAATAGGCAAGGAAGCTCTGAGAGTGAAATAGAGCCCCCACACTTCAACTAGGCAGTTGGACAATAATGTTTAAGAATTTAAAAAATATTTCTTGAGTCAGGATGGGGTGGGGTGGAATCAGTCAAGACTACACCAGGTTATTTCAAATGGAAAGAGTGCTTATTGATTCTTCAGCAGTGCATTAGCAAGAGAAAAATAAACAGATATTTTGCATCTTTCAGCTTGAAAATATTGGATTATTGTTTAGATAAGTATTTTCCCCAAGATTAGTGGGCAACCACTTTTTTCTTTCTTTCTTTTTTTACAAAGTTAGCAATATAAAAATCTAGTTGTAAACAACCTTCAAAGTAATTAGAAATCAACTTGAAAATCTATTATCTGTAGAAGTTGGACAGAATCAGAAAGTAGACACTTAATGTTACTGCCATGGTATTGACTACAAAACAGCTGCTGTTACAAGAAATGGTATAAACAGTACTTGCATTAGCTGGTTTGATCCAGTCACAGTCCAGAAACTGATCTCTACTCTCAACAGGACTCAAGAACTTACTGATAAACGTCTGTGCGATGCGATTTGCCGCATCCTTTCCTTCATCCTTTTCTGAAAAGAGGCAGTTTCTATGGCAATACTAGGTAATAAGTGCATATCATGCTGCACTAATATAGTGCAAAAAATTGCCTTCCATGTAGCAAAAAAGTTGCAGGCAACAGTTTGAAAGTAAGAGAAAGTAAAAACTTATTACACACGGATATTAATTTCCAGACAACCTCTATAAAACATTGAACCTGAAAATGCTTTTCTCCTTGATAAGTGTGTCTATATGACGCTTTAGTACCTGGAACTGGTCGTATAGGACAGAGTCTTTTGCAAGCCTGCACCCTGGGAAAGAGGTTAAGAAAACCTACCCTCCCCTGCCAAAATGCCAGGACTTGCTCATTGGGTTGTTATTGTCAGTTAAAGTTAACATGTTGCTAAGCTCTAAAATGCCCCTTTAGCCAGTATATCATTTGACAAGTTAATACATATGGTGCAACGGAGTATATAAATTGTATATCAAGCATTCTAGACATCTTGGTATGATCTCCTCATGCTTACTGACTACATTAGCTTAATGCAGCAGATAGTTCTGGCATCAAGACACTCAGATGTCAATATTAGGTCATATACAATGGGCTGGAGACACAAGCGGTTTTGCAGTTCATAAGTTTCAAAGAAGGCCACATTAAGATTCCCAGCTGCTGTGCTAACAAGATAAATTTGCCACCATAATTTGCTGTACTGACTGATGGTCTAGAACAAAGCATGTTTCTTGGAATATCCATGGCCATTGTGAAGTCTTTTTTTTTGTCTTGTGGTGTAACATCTGCTCAGTAACGTACACACGTATGTGTTGTCTTTGAACACTAGTTTCAAGAGACTAAAGTCAATGGGAAGTCATTATTTTACATATCTGCATCTCCATCGTAAGCCAGCGTTAAAGGTTTGAGACGGTTGTTCTGTCTTCTTTGAGGCTTCTTTGGCTTTTTGCTGCAACATGGGAGGGGAGGAAAAACCAACTTTAAAAATTCAGATCACAAAATGGTCAAAACAATTTACTTATCTGGGCCCATGTGAGTTAAGATTTAACTGTTAACAGCAAAAAATAGATAACCGTATTTTTCGCTCCATAAAACGCACCTGACCATAAGGCGCACCTAGTTTTTAGAGGGGGGATGCAAGAAAAAAAATTATTTAAAGGGAGTGCTGAGCAGAGCCTGTACATATCTCAGGCTCTGCTCAGCGCTCCCTTTCATGAGCCGTGTGGAGCATGTGTGCGGTGCTTGCAGGCTTTTCCCTGAGGGGGGAGAAGGGCAGCCCATCACTGACGGGCTGCCCTTCTCCTTCATTGGGAAAAAGCCCCCAAGAGCCGCATACACACCCCGTGTGGCTCTTTAAAGGGAGCGCGGCTCTTGGGGGCTTTTGTGGGAGGTGGGGGAAGTGAGAGAGCCACACTCTGTCCCTTCCCCCACCTCCTGCAAAAGCCAGGGATAAGAAGCCACTGCAGGGCAGCGGGATGAAGGCTCCCTGCTGCCCTGCGGAGGCTTCGCACGGCTAAGCTAGAAGCCAGGACAGCCAGTGGGATCGCAGCACAGCAATCCCGCTGGCTGTCCAGGCTTCTTGCTTGGCCGCACGCAGCCTCTCCCGGGCAAGGGGAGCCTTCTTCCCCTGCCCGGGAGAGGTTGCGCACGGCTAAGGCTCCCCCAAGAGCTGCGCTTCCTTTAAAGAGCGCGTGGAGTATGTGTGCAGCTCTTGGGGGCGTTTCCCACACAGCTCTTTAAAGGGAGCGCTGAGCAGAGCCTCCTGCCTGCATTCGCTCCATAAGACGCACACACATTTCCCCTTACTTTTTAGGAGGGGAAAAGTGCGTCTTATAGAGCGAAAAATACAGTACTTGGCTGTTGCATTTACTAATTGTCTGATTCAAGTCAAACTTCTGATGAAAGTTAACATCCAACTCATATTTGTATCCAGTAATTTTGAATGGTCTTTTCTGGATTTGAGCAAAGATTAGATAGGAAAACCCAGCAATAAAAAGTTGTAGATTGTAGCTTCACTGTAATGTTGGGCCCAACATAAACTTAAATAGCTTTATAACCCACCTCCATTAATACAACAGGTTCAGTACAAATACAGAAGGTGCAGTCATATCTTCTTAAGTGAATTTAAAAACAAAAAGCATTAGGCATTGTTATTAAAATCAAGTACCTTTTCCCCTTTTCTTTTTGCTGAAAAAAATCCAGCAACAACAATGAAATGTAGAACAAACGTAAAAATAGCCAAAAAAGCTGGTTGACATTGTGGCAAATGGAATCATACAGCAATAAAAACTAGTTTTGCAATCACTTAATAGACATTACTAAGGTGGATGGAATAAACTGATTTGGGGCAAAACTGTAGGAATATACATGGATGGGTCATGCTCACTACTTTTATAGTCTAAAATAGCCTTCCTCAACCTGATGCCTTCCAAATGTTGTTAGGGCTCCAGTTCCCATGAGCCCCAGTCAGCCTGGTCAAAGGTTAGGCATGAATGGGGTTGCAGTCCACAATGTTGGAAGGTTATCAGCTTGGGGAACACTAGTCGCAAAAATAATAAATGACTAAAGAACTCACCAGGCTAGATATACCATAGAAATAATAAAGATGAGCAAAACAAATGCACCAGCAGCTACACCATAAACCCAGGTCTTCAGCTTCCCATCTAAAAAGAATGAATGTTAGTCATCAGTCTGCAAGTTAGTACTCAACAAAAAAAGTTTTAAAGCTTGTTTTAATAAAAAGGCTTTCACACAGGTACGGTTAGTGATATTGTTCCATATTGCATCTTGGATGCTGCATGAAATTGCTTATCTGACATAGCACCTTTCCTTGCAACATCAGTGTGCAATGTGTCGATACAAAAAGGGCCAGAGAGTGAAGAGCAAAACCTGCCCTGTTCATTCTGTGAACTCAAGTGGTAATCAAGGACTGATAAGATTCAGAACAAATACAGTATGTGCCTAGAGCCCAGAGAGGTGATATTACAGAAGTTTCTCCCCCCACCCAACTAGATTCCCATTAACACTATTGATCAAGCTACACAACAACTTCCCAGTCAGTGAATGTGTTTAGGGGCTGGCAGTCAGAGGGGCAACTTCTACTTCAACCCTGTGCCTGCTTATTCAACTTAAGTTTCATTCTGAAATCTAACACTTTTAGTTAAAGAACTATCAGTACAAGTGTATGAGTACACAAAGAACTAAAAAATAATAACCAAAGGTGGTGCTGTGGTCTAAACCACTGAGCCTAGGGCTCGCCGACTGGAAGGTTGGTGGTTCGAATCCCCGCGACGGGGTGAGCTCCCATTGCTCGGTCCCAGCTCCTGCCAACCTAGCAGTTCGAAAGCACATTGAAGTGCAAGTAGATAAATAGGTACCACAGTGGAAAGGTAAACGGTGTTTCCGTGCGCTGCTCTGGTTTCACCAGAAGCAGCTTAGTCATGCTGGCCACATGACCCAGAAAAAATGTCTGCAGACAAACATCAGCTCCCTCGGCCACTAAAGTGAGATGAGTGCCGCAACCCCAGAGTCGTTCGCAACTGGACTTAACTGTCAGGGGTCCTTTGCCTTTAACTTTTTATACCACTTCTTATTCATGCTGTTAACAGAGGGGATAAGCTGTTGGCTCTTCCTGCATTAAAATTGTGCAGAGGCCAGAAAAACCCACCACCTTCTACAAAAGCACTTAGCAGCACTAACTATGCATGCGAGACTTCACCTGGTCCAAAAGGCTGCAGGAACCAAGTCCTTCCTCGTCCTGATTGGGGATTGGATGGCTGTGTGGGGTTTACAGCTCGACTGGTTTTTACATCTCCCTTTCTGTCGTCCACTGTGGGGATGACTACCACCGGGATGAGAGTGCACTGCTCAAGTGTGCCATCAGAAGACATTACTTCTGTGTACCCTTCTTCACACGCACATGTTCTGGTCTGCAGAGGAACAAGCGTTTTACATACAGTTGCAAATCCACACATCGCTGAGCACTACATGATGTGTCATGGAGCAATTTAAAAAGGGCCACTCTCTACCACGGAAAAGCTGTGGTGGGGGAAAGATTTCCCAGAGGCAGTGGGGAGAGGTTTAGCTATGTCCACCCAGCTTCCAAATATTGACCAACTAGCTCAAACATTATTTTTTATCTCCAAGAAGTATTGGGGTTCCCTTTTGAGATTTTACTTGCAGCTAAGCATCTTAAGAACGCTGCAGTCCCCACAATTCAATATCATGCACCAACATGTGACTGGAGCCACATGCTGGATGGGTGGCTTGTTATGACACAGTAGCACATACCTCACTACAATAAGAATAGGGCTGGCTGCACGGTGGCTTACATGACCTGTCAACATCTGGCTGGCGCATCACTAAGCAGCCTCCTGCAGAACAAAACAAATCACATTTTGACACAACTGTGCCTCTGAACCGAGGAAGCTAATTGCTGCAGCTAGGAAAAGTGACATCCCATAATGGAAGAGGATGCTCTCCCACTCCTTCGCAGTTTCTCCGAGGAAGGACACAGCAACGGATGGATTTACTGGCATCGCTCTATGTCTCATTAATATGTCGGTGTGCCAGATGCCATTTTCTTCTTTACGGCTCACACAGGTAATTGGCTGTGTATGTGAAAATGTGCAGGGGATAACGGATGTTGAACTTTGAGAGGTAATTGTGTTCTTGGCAGGATGGCTTTAATGCCGCTAACAGTACTATTGTCAAACATGATACATGGGAGAAAACATATTCACTACATGATGAACGTCCTTTGTCTTGATCCTCCAAACACCGAGCAAATTCGCAGGCCCCCCCCCAAGCAAGAAGGGGGTAGGTTACCATGCAACGTTTGGGAGAAACACCGTCTCCACTGTATGTTTGGCTTTGTTATACTACTAGCATAGACCCATGGGTGTAGCAAAGGGGTGCAGGGGGCAGCTTTCCCCCCAACTCCTCAAAACATATTGAAAAGCATTAAAAATAATTAACTGAGGCTCTGCACTGCCCCCCCCCCCGGCAGAAGCCTCCTCCCTGACAAAAGCCTGCCCCCCATCACAATGTCCTCTTTTTTGGGGGGGGGGTTTACCTGTGATCTTCCAAAAAAGCTCAACAACTTTTATGGACAATCTCCTAAAAAAAGCTCAGACCCCATCATCATGTTTTGTTTTGTTTTTTACTTTCCATGCTTCTCTGAAATGTTCTTGTTTAGTGGAAAAGAGAATTATTATCTCTTAAGGCAGGCATAGGCAAACTCAGCCCTCCAGATGTTTTGAGACTACAATTCCCATCATCCCTGACCACTAGTCTTTTAGCTAGGGATCATGGGAGTTGTAGCTGGAGGGCAGAGTTTGCCTATGCCTGTCTTAGGGCGAGACCTTTATACTTTATAGTGTAATGCAATCTTAAAGTAGGGGGGTGTTGCTGTTGGACTCCAACTCAGGTCAGTCCCAGTCAGCAGGGCCAAGGATGAGAGATAGCTGGAATTGTAGTCCAGCAGCATTTGGGGGCTCACATGTTCCCCATCCCCTTCCTTAAAGGCTGTTGCATGCATGGCAAGACAACATGCTCAAGACTAGAGTGAAACAAGTAACTGAAAACAAATATTTTGGTTCTCAAGAGTTGATCTTTCTTGGTGTTCTGCTCTTAATTCTCAGTAGCTAGAAGGTTATGTATGTGGCACAGTTATTGTTTTAAACCAAAGAAGCACACACAGGCTTTCATCATTGTTTTGAGCCAGGATCCTTGTTGCCATCGTTCAGTAGTACCCAGTTTGCCCATTTCTTCCTCAAACAACTTCAGCAGTACAATGTAGCTGCCCACTCAATAGAAGTTTGCTGCTGCATCCTGAAACAGCCATGCCCATGTACTGGTGAGAAACAATGATGAAGTCCTGACAATAACAGATGCAATTAGATGCAGCTAGGTATTAGGATTAACAGAGAACCAAATCAGTCTTGCTAGCTGGCGAGTGAAATGGAATAAATTCCGAATGTCCTGGCAATAAGATGAACATGCCTGTAAATGCCCTTAATGCAAAATGTCAGCCATCTGGGGGGCTGCAGGAGGAAAGAGCAGCTTCATCACCCGTTTCATTTTGAATTAACGTATCTGTAAAAATAATACTTGGATATAAGAAGGCCGCTCGAAACCATTATGCTGTGATAGAAGTAGAACATGTGAGAAACACTGCTCTATAAGCAAATACAAATGTCAATGCAGTTGAACCGAGTGAGCTTCAAGATAGCACATAGACATTCTGACACTGCTACAGAGAAGCATTACAGCATCAGTGCAATGTTTTTAGGCCTAGCCCTCTTACTTTCAGAAGACTGCACATAATGTCTGTTAAAAAACAAACAACCAGTGTAGAATGGCTATCCATGAGGTAATCCTAGCCTTGGAATGAGGAAATAAAGCTTATGTGAATAGTGCTGTAATCCCCACCCCCACTGCTTTCAATAGGAAATCCTACTGTTTACAGCTGAATTGGGGAAAACATCGCTTGGGTTTTCTGCAGATCGTTCCAATTCAGCAGTGATCAGCAGGTTTTCCAGGGGAAAGCAGAGGGGCAAAAAAGAAACCTATTTAACCCATGACTAGAAATCACAGGATAAACAAAAGTGTGGATGGGCCCTGAGTCTAGATATATACAGGCACACCCCTTATCCTAGATATATTTCTCCTCATTTTCTAAAAACCAGAGCCTTATGCAGATGTTAGAAACATTGGTGTTGAGGCAGGTAGTCTTTCTAGTGGTGGCCCCTTGAAAAATGAGACTTCTCCTGTCACAAGTGTGCTCTTTTGGCAGCCTCTTTTGTTGGGTGGGGTGGGAGCTGCAAAAACATTTTATGTTCAGGTAGATCTCTGAGATGCAGCTGGTGAGTTGCTATTTCAAATGCTATTTCTTAGTTTGTGCCAATTGTTATGATTATATGCTTTTATATAAAAAAAAGTTTTACATAGTAATTATAGGGTTATATCCAATGGCAACTTTCTCTTAGCAGAAAGCACTTCTACTCTCACAAGGTGGGATATCTGGTTTTTGCCAGTTTCCACTGCTCACTTACTTCCCTGAAAAGTTGCTCCTAAGAGTCGCTATGTTACATGGAGAGCTGCCGCAGGTGTGTGTGGTGGTGGGGAACGAGCAAAACTCATGTTGTGTGAGTAGAAGTGCTTTTCTCCAAGGCAAACTTGACAGTGGGTACAATCCATCATTTTTATTGCTGGAAACTGCTTTGAGAATAGCAGCTGAGAAGCCCATTCTAAACCTTTGAAGACACAACCCAGCCAAAATGTAATCCCACCGACTTGAATGGGAAGCAGTTTTAGGTGTGCTAATCTCTTTGAAATCAACAAGACATAGAAGTGCTTTAGGCTTGGCTGAATTTTGACCTAACAAATATATAGAAGTGGTAGAAATCTGTTCCATGGATGTGCTCTACCGCTCCCAATCCATATTACATCCAAAGCTAAAGGAGCTTGTTTGCTATGGTTTGGCTTACACCGTAACTAGCTATTCTCAGGAACCCAATGCAAAGCTAATAATCACAAGCTTTCATGAGTGCTCATTAACATTTCGTAAGAAACTTCAATGAGCTCTGAAGCACATATATCAGTGGAACTTTAATACCTGTAGTCTGATCGTAACAATCCTTTAATGACTCTTAAGTAACCTCTTGCAGCCTATCATGTCAATAATCCCTGGATTAATGTTGTGTAAGAATTCGCTAATTTCATAAGCAATCATAAACACTAATCACATGGTGTCTACCACTGACATTATTATTACTCACAGAAGCAACCCAAAGCAACTGACAACACAATATAAACACTAAAAACCAATTACAACAAATCAACGCCCCCCAAAGCCCCCACATAAATACAAATAAAAGTCAGGTGTTGCAGAACCCGTCCCATTAAAAGAGGCCTCAAGTACTTTAGACCCTTCAAATTAAGGGCCAAAATTCCAGGTTAAAAGGAAGGTTTTTGCCTGATGTCAAGCAAGCCCTGCTGGGGGTCCCAACACAGCACCCCAATCTAGATCATAGCAAAGAGATATTTCTACTTTTTCTGAAAAAGGTTCAGTGTGTTCAAGATTGTGAAAGGGGAAGAATGCTTACCTGTAACATTCAATCCATCTGACCTTTGGCACCATACTGTTCGAGAAGATCCCTTCCATGGGCTGGCCATCCATTTGTATTCATAACACTGACCATCTGAATTGGAAACAGTAGCACAGTCAGAAATCCTCCATTTGGCTTAAGAGAAACATAGGGAACTGCTTTTTACAGAGTTGGTTCATCTAGCTCAGCATTATCCTCACCAGAAGTGAGGAATCCTTGGCCTAGTTTAGCCTGACAGCACCTACAATTGGCCCAGGAGGCCATTTCTAGAGAATTCCACCAACCTGGAATCATGTGACATGATTTGACATAACCTGTCAGGCAAGCATAGGTAGAACACTGGAGAAGTCTGTTTTCCCCCATAGCCTTTGCTAGCAAATCCCACCTTTTTCTCCCTTCTCGGTCAAGTGAAGGGGATAGGAGAAAAACAGGCACGTTTTGCAAGCAAAGGCATCTCACAGCACTTGGCGAAAGGATGGAGTGGAGGCCGCTTCAAAGAGGGCTTTGCAAGTCCCCCCATGTTTCTTGTTCAAACTTCCAATGCTGGGTTTAAAGAAAGACTTGCAAAGCCATGGGGAGGGTTTTGACTGGTGGACAGCCTGTCAAATTTGGCTGGTGAGGCTGATCCTGATAAAAAGGTTCACCACCCCTGCTCTAAACCTAAGGAATCTCCCAAATCTGCTCCCTATGATTGTTAGCCTGAGCTGGAGACCTTCTGCATGCAGTGCATGCTCTACAGCTGAACATTGCTCCCTACCTCTCCATCTCAGGGCAGCAGAGTCAAAATCTCTATCCTCTGTTCTTGTTTCTGTAGAAGCACGTTGGTTCCCTGTTCTATTTTTTTCCTGCTCAATGGTGAGTTAACAGAGCACATATACAGTGGTACCTCAGGTTACATACGCTTCAGGTTACAGACTCCGCTAAGCCAGAAATAGTGCTTCAGGTTAAGAACTTTGCTTCAGGATGAGAACAGAAATCGTGCTCCGGCGGCGCAGTGGCAGCAGGAGGCCCCATTAGCTAAAGTGGTGCTTCAGGTTAAGAACAGATTCAGGTTAAGAATGGACCTCCTGAACGAATTAAGTACTTAACCCAAGGTACCACTGTACAGTCGTACCTCGGATTGAAGTTGCTTCAGGTTAAGCCTTTTTGGGTTGCGCTCTGTGGTGACCCGGAAGTAATGGAGCGCATTACTTCCAGGTTTCGCTGTTCACGCATGCGCGGAAGCGGTGAATCGCGACCCGCGCACACGCATGGACGCAGGTTGCGTTCACTTCAGGATGTGAACGGGGCTCCGGAACGGATCCCGTTTGCATCCAAAGGTACCACTATACTTTAAAACTGGCACTCACTTGCCTATAGATTTTAACACTCACCATTACACTGTCTTGTTTCCAAAACTTGCTCTGGGCAAAGGTGTTGATTATCTAGGTCCTGAATGATCACTGCTCGAGATCGAACTTGTATTCCCCCAAAGCCAAGATCTTCGCCATTTACACAGGTCAACTGGCAGAGGCTCCATTCTGCCCACTCCTTTAAGTAACAGTCACCTGCCCAATAATGCAAAAAGTATTAATGAAGAAGTTAATTAACAAGGGGGATTTGCAACATTATGCCACAATCTTAGTATTAAAGATTTGTATAGGATTATTTGGTTGCAAATAATGGATCTCCTGCCCCAGCATAGTGTTTAATAAACCTCACCCAAGCCCCAAAGTGATGGCACAAAAAGACTTGGCTATTTGAACTGATAATCTGCTCATTTGTGTATCTGGTATTTCGGTATTCATGATCTGAAAGCGGCAAAGAATATATATCACACCCAAAGCTTTCTTACGGCTTCAGAGCCACACGAAACACAGCATGTTAAGTGAACGTGGGTTAAGTGGATGTGGAAAGTCAGCTTTGTCAATCGTGCCCTGTGTATGGAGGCCATAAAGTGAAAAAGGCATCTAGGCTTGCAAATGAGTTTGGAGCTTTAATTATTTTAGCAAAAGGACTATTAAAAATTCATGTTGCCTTACATTATGTTGACAACAAATAAAATCAACTCCATGTTTAACAGGATGCCTTAATGAAGGGGATTTTATTTGCTAACATTAAGGACTCGCGTAAAGAAATGAATTATTGAATAAACGATGTATGTATAATAGGAGGGCATGTAGTGTTCTTTGGAAACATTAACTAGAGTGCATCATTAACCCATCCCCAGAGGGCAGTTAATCTTTTCTTGGGTGAATTGTGGGGCCATTCAAGCAAAGGTCACTTCCTCTACAAAATTATGAGTGAACAGCAACAACGTCCCACCCCCCGCCCTCTATATTTTTAAAGATTATCTGTTAAAGAGCAATAAATTTGAGCTTGAAACATTGTAGCACTTGTTCAAATTTGCTGTTAGGATCCAGTACTGAGCTGACATTAGAGAGCAAGTTTTGTTAAAAACTTTATCTGAACCTACAGCCCTGCCCATAATCATTCTTTCAAATATTGTTATAAAAACCCCAAGAAAGCATTTGATTCATAAGGGTGATCTTAGATTGGCTAATAGTGCCCATATGGCCAATGCAGGAAGCTTCAACTCCATTCTAATGGGATTCATTTGCCCTTAGTGATGTCAGCATGTAGCAAAATCTTAGTTTATTTTTATATGTATACAAACATTGTATGCCTCTTTCCAGCCCTAAAAGGCAGTTTACATCATCATTATTTATTTTTTTGTCATCATTAAGGACAATAATGAACACAAAACCAGTTTAAACATTGTGGTGTCATGTGTGACCCCAGATTGGCCTAAATCGCTTGGGGAGGAATGAAACAGAGGAACAAATAGCAGCAGCCAAAGGGCGAAACAGCAGTTGTGAACAGTAATGAACAGCCATCAATGTGTAAGATTAAGGGCTTTGGGATGGGGGAATTACCTTCACCCAAATCAGCACCTGGTGGAAACTGAAGGACAACTAGAGAACAATTGGCTCAGAGCTATTAGTACAGGCTGTAATTGCTTCTGAACATTTACTTTTAAAAGGTGGGTGGGAAATCACATTAAATTGGAATAATTACAGGCTAAATCCATCTCAGAAGGTGTTCAAGGGCCTGTGCTGGCATCAGGACCAAGAGCAAAGCTTGCTCCTTCTCTCCTTTGGCTCCAAAGCCATCACAGAGTCTCTTTGCCAAGTTGAAAGTAGGAGGAACTATGGGAAGGGAGTTCACCCTTGAGCCTAACCCACAGCACCAGGTGGCTGAGAGCTCACATCACCCTGCTGCTCTCTAACAGTAATGTTTGTTGGCACTTGGAGCATGAGTACTGCATCCATGTGCAGCCTTTGGGTCCTGCTGAGTTTGGGGCTTGGGGGTTCTTCTTAAATGCAGGTTTTTCCTGCATACCTTTGGGTTCCCTCTCTTATAAGGATCCAATCCTGCCTACTCCCTCTTGTCTGGGTTTCCAGTGCAACCACACAAGGGGCTACATAATTTACCGGTAAGTAAATATTAGTGTTACAACGATAGATCACATTCTTATGAAACTCTTGAGTGGGCAGATAACTCCTCTGACTTGCTGTAGCATACAGCAATGCAATGTGGGAAAGAACATAACCTTCTAGGGTTCAACTGAGACTCATCATTCATGCAAACACAGCTGGTCACCTGGGCAAGGTAGGGTACAGGTTTCCTCAAGCACCATTTTCTTATTGCCATCAACAACCGGCTCAATTTCCCCACAAAATTCTTCATCCACTATTTTCCCAGCATCATCACTGGATCCATCATAGACCACACAGGAAATGTTTCTGACTCTTGTCCCTTCTCCACACTGAGCATTCTGGAAGAAGAGAACCATAAAAAGGATTAAGTTGCAGGTGGAGAAAGCCAATGCTCCTACTTCCTCACAAGGGTGAAGAGAATTCCACAAATGTTCAATGGGACTTCTCAGCTGGCAGGCAGCCCAAGTTTATCAATCCCATTTAGCTTGCCAAAGTTCATATGATTTGTGGTAGCCAAGGCTAGTGCTTCTGCCCTATCTTGTTTAGTTTCTGATCTCTTCTGGCATCTCCTTAAGCTTAGCACAAAAGAGATCTGAGAGAAATCAAGCTGTGCATATTTTCTAATTTTATGGATGACGACAGGCATACTTTCTTAGTGAACAGGGAAACAAAAGTCTTATCATAATGTACTTACTGAATGTAAAATAACAGAAAGTCATTTTACTCAATCAACATTCAGTGGGTTTGTTAAGTTTACTTTTGAGTGTGAAATTTCCCTCTGGAATCATGTAGGCTTTCTGATTAAGCAAAACCCTAGATCTTTTAGATCTGTTGCCTTGAACCACGCTACCACAAATATTCAGAAAGAGGTTGCACCATGCCAGAATGTGTTTGTGACTGTAGCTTTTTGTAAACTGCTTTGTGTGTTTTTCTTACACTCTAGTAGTATATACATTTGAAGAAATAAATATAATAAAAATAAGTTTGTGCTCCTGCATTAAACTTTCCTTACACAAAGAAAACCAGCATGTCAGAGGTAAGACTCAGGTAGAATCTTTCCTCCTGACACAACAGCTGTGTAATGATGGGCAGATAGTAACTTTGCTTATTCAAACATGGATTCTGAAATGTTATCGTCCTCATGAGACGTTCCTCGCTAAACACTGGAAATTGAGTCACAAGAGTGAGACAGGCTGGTTTCCATTTCACTTAAAAAGTCTAAGGTAGTGCTCAGCTCACCTTTTGATACCTCATTAGAATGAAGTGTAGAGGTACTTAATAAACAATATAATAAGCCATTTGTGTGTGTATGTATCTGAGGATGAGATGGAGGGAAAGGCTTCAAACTTGTGTTTTACCTCAACTTTGCATTCAGCCCACTGACTATACTGCCACCGATAACAGGGCTTTACTGGACATGGTTTGAACTGCTCCATTAGTGAAGGACAAGGTCTCCCGTCACCTTGGAAAGGTTGAATAATAGTTCTCCTGCGTATCATCCTTCCTTCAGAACACAGAGAGAGGAAGAGAAGCGAGAATGTAACAATGACATTAGTCTCACACATCAAGGAGTCTCAGCCTCTGGCTTTCATTATTCATTAATCCAGACCTGGGTCTGAAAGCAATAAGGAACAGGTTGTGAATGTGTGTATAGTTTCAGCTCCCACTATGACTGACCATTGGCCTTGCCGGCTGGGGCTGATGGGAAATGGAGGTCAACAACATGTGGAAGACCCCGTGACATCAACAGAGACTAAGGAATGAGCAAAAGGAGATCTTGTGCCTAATCAATCTCCTGGGCAAATGAGAGAAATGCCATTTCTTAGCTGGAGGCCGATATAGGTTCTTCATGTTGTTAGGCCATACTGGGCCATCCAAAGGGGCAATTTGAGCTGTGGTCTAAGATTTTGAGGGGTGGGGAGGGGCCTGTCAGTATTTTGCTTTCTATGCAACTCTGTGCTACGCTATGTATAGTGATGGTCATGCGTAACAATAATAATCAGAAGAAAAAGAAGAAAATGATGAAGAAGTTGGATCCAGAGATCTGTCCACAGTGTAGGCCAAAGTTGGCTTTGCCTTCCTATCCTCACCCCAACAGCCCTAGAAGCCACCCATAAAATGTTCCTTATAAGTTGGGGTAGTCTGTGACATGAGGGGCTAAGCAGAAAGGAGGAAGGCACAGAAAAATGCATGGAATCATTTTCTATGTATGGGGTTGTCATGGCCCACTTCATTCAGCAGAGTCTTCCAACTCTTGGAGGTGCCTTTTCTAGGAGCTTGCAGGACTGCCAGGGAGAAGGTGGGACAGAAAATCAGCTGCTGCATGAGGGTGGATCTCTTGATGATAATTAATATGCGTATTAAATAGGAAGTAAATGTCATTGACCTCAGAAGAATTGTAAAAAGTTATTTAGCATTGGGTTGTGAATTGCATGTATTGAATTGTTTAGCAGAAAAACTTGTTCTGATACTATTATAATTATAGGAATTGCACCTCATCCCAGTTTTCGCAGAACTGGTTTTGAGGAAGTGGTGCCGTGTCCAAAGAAAACAGCAAATAAGTCCACTTGCTATGAGTTAAATCAAGTCCCATTTCATGATTGGATCTGATCCCTCTAGGGATTTTATTATGTACACTCTTTTGTTAAGTTGTTTGTAGCTCTTATTCTAATAAATAAAGTAAATAAATTTGGGGTAAGTATTAAGGGCTTAACGAGTTTGCAACCTGTGCCTGAGGATGACAAACTTTGTTTACAACCACAGAAAAAACAGAATGTTTTAAGGGGGAATCAAAATATTGGTGTTTTGTATGCAGTAGCATCTTCCTTCCAAAGTCAAAAGTTCCAAACCTAGGAGCATTTAATAAAGGTGATTCATTCACATTATCTTTCTTTGGTTTAAATACTTGTTTAGTTTATAAATTCTTTGATACTCCCCCCTCCCAAATAAACATAGACGTCTACTAGTCTCACAAGAGAAAAAATACTTAGAAAGCAGACGGAGGTTTGTTTATCCTCTTTGTCTTCCCAGACATTATTATGAACCGAGAATTTTCAAAGAAAACAGGATATTTCAACAAGACTTAAAAGAAAATTAAAGCAGTGTGGATTTAGCAGCCATTAATCTTCAGGCCAGCTAAGGCAGAGACGCTACCCAGGAGTGCTGGAGGACCCAGGCTCTATTTCCAAGGACTTGTGTTCCTTCATCCCTTTTGTGATCCTCTGGGTTGATTCTGTTCCTTTCTTCCTAAGGTATTACATTTCATTACGGAGACAGATGTCACTACAGCACTAGCACAAGGACGAGTGTGCGAGAGTGTGTGTGCGTGACTTGTAGTAGCACTAAAAGGCTCATTGACCAGTGATGGCAATAAAGCCTTATTTCAGTGTCTTGTTTCATCTGAACCAAAATGCACTGTGGTATTTGTCACTACAAGTAGACATCATACTAGGACTTCCATTCACGCCGTACTTTCTAGGTACAGGTCTGCACTTTAAAGCTCCATGTCTGAACAGGGTTTTTGGGGGGTGGGTTTTGTTTTGTTGTTGTTGTTTTTGTCGTGGTGTTGTCCCCGGAAAAACCTGCATTTTACCTCTGAAATGGAGCAAAACGGCAGTCCGTGGAAAACCTGACTGCCATTTGCTCCAATTCAGCAGTGAAACATGGGTTTCTCCAGGGAAAGCGTTGGGAAAAACAAACAAGCAAGCAAACCACTCGAGCACAAAGCCCAGGCCTATGCCTAGAAACGCAACACGAAAGGAAGCCTGGATGAGCCCTTAGTTAAAAGGCATAATAGTGTTATAGAAAGAGAATGATTAGAATAATTATTTTAAATAATAATAATACCTGTTGCCTCTTGTGCAGCTGACTACTTGAGTTACATTCCATCCCCAGAGGAATGAAATTTTATACAAGCTTCCCTTGAGAGTCCACTGAGTGGCAGCAGAGCTATATTAGAAGCTAGCTATAATCCTCTGTCTCCTGCTGAGATGCTGAATAAGTCAAATGCCCCTAGCCATGAATGCAGTTAGTGCACGCAGTGTTGTGGTGTGATGCCCTTCCCAATACGGTAGCACAAAAGAAACGACTTATCTTGTGCATGAGGTGAGGGATGACAATGTCATATAAGTGACCCCAAATATATACTCGATGAACAATGGTAGAGCACAAGACACTTAATCTCGGCCATAGGTCGAGCCCCATGTTAGGCAAAAGATTCCTGCATTGCAGGGGGGTTGGACTGGATGACCCTCATGGTCCCAACTCTACAATGCTATGATTCTGTGATTTAGACTATCATACCTTGACTTGGGAAGCAAAGATATGAACAAACCTCATTCCCCTACATGGAGTGACTTCACACGAGTTGAGCGACAAGCCAGGAAAATGCAGTCAACTATAGTTTCCTGTTATGCCTAGATTTGGATACTATGATTAATGGCTTCCAGGCAAGCCAGAACATTGAGCCAAATTTAAACCATGGCTTAACAACCTGGCTTGCAAGGAAGCCATTAACTATCATTTCCCAGTTTGGAGATAATACAGTGGTATTTTGGTTTACAACCATAATCATTTCTGGAAGTCCAGTTGTAAACCAAAACAGGTTGCAACCCAAGGTGCGCTTTTGCTATTGGGGCCTCCCCCCCAAAAAATGGGTTGTAATAAAAAAAAATGGGTTGTAATCCAAAAAAGGGACATGCACTTCCGGGTTTGATGTGGTTGTAATCCAAAGCGGTTGCAAACCAAGGTACCACTGTAGTTTACTGCAGATTCCTGCTTGTTTCCCCTGCTTTCATGAAGCGAGAAACAGAACAAAAGTATGCCGCGCAAGTGGCTTGTTCAAATTAGAATGGACAAGATATGATTGTCCACATGTGGCCAATGTCTACAACACTGTGGTTGCCACTGGCTGTATGCTTTCATCGTTGCAGAGTTTCAACTATTTCGAACTAGTTTCAGATCCTGGTTAAATGTAACCCTGGTTACTCTTAACCATGATTAAGGATGGTGCCAACCAACAGCTTAAGTGGGGAGAAGGAATTTGCTCTAGGGATGAAAATAGCTACACAGAAAGAGTACAGGCAGACTCTTGGTTTGTTAAACCAGATTCTAGAGGAAACTGTAACACTTGAATCACCTACTAAGGTTTCTCGCCTTACACATATTTGTAAAATTGTTCAACACAATTTAATTCTAAGCGCAAACAGAACTTTGTGTTTATGTCAAGATATTCCTTGATTTTCTGGAATCTACAACCTGAAAATAGATGCATTTATAACAATATATTGATGCTAACTGAATTTGTAGGAAAGCAGCCCAGTACCTTTGGGTGCTTCTCAGGGCCTAAAATTGTTTTATGTTTACTCTGATCTGCCAGTCACAAATATAGTCCCCTGCAATAGTTTCCTGCAGAGTTTTGCCATCTCTCATTTCCATTATCTAAGTCAGAAATGGATTTTGACAATCCTGATCCTCTTAGCACAAGCGTGGCATAAGGGAAGCTTGCAGGCAGGCAAAGCAAACCTCCCTAACCCTACAAATCTCTTTATCCAAGCAATTTCCCCTTCTGTTTCTCAGTGGCTGGTATGAGCTGGAGGCTCATGTTTTAAGACGTTTAAGCATCAAAGAGAATCTCCCAAACTTACCGGCTAGGCCACAAGCCTGAGAGCACTCAGACCACGGAGACCAGTCCGACAGCTGGCAGTTCACAGGGCATTCTACCACACAAGATGTATTCATGTGCCAGGTCTTTTCCAAGCCAAGCTAATAAAAAAGAAAAAAGAATGATTCTACTATCAGTAAGTCATCGTGCAAGATGTTCATGCCACTGGATAACAGCTGAATTGAAGGTGACCACTCCTTTGAATAGAAGTTAATAATTATGACGACAAAAGAGAGAAATCAACTACATAAATGTATTAGTCAGTAAATGCTTGTTCAGAATTGCAGCAATTCATATAAGAACCTAAACATGTTCCAAATCATTGAATAAAATATAGACAGAGAAGCGGGTTGTCAGGGGGTCTTTTCCACTGGGCCCCTGAACTCCTGGCCTTTCCCTCCTTTTTTGAATAGTACATGATAGCTTCCCCTCTCCTGGGCCTACATTTTCAACTATACATAGAAGAAACTAGTACACACAGCTTTTATGCAAATTTGTGTCACTGAGCTGCATCCAAAAGTCTCTTAAGGACCTAGAAACGTCCCTGCAAACAACACCTTAAACATAATTTTGTTACTGTCTCAATATCCAGAATTGAGGATCAGTGAAGGAACATCATTCTAAGTGGTATATTGTCTGAAATTTAGCACAGCTGTTAGAAGCTATCAGCTACATTGTGCAGCTATAATATAGGCATTTAACATCTATCTACCCATCAGTATAAGACGTGCGCCTGCACATTCTGAGCTGAACAGTTGCAGCATCATTAACAACCACAAATGAGGCTGGAGACCTCTCTTCTGTTCTGCAAATGGCATCACTCGTTATTTCGCTTCTGAAATCTCTAAATAGGAAAGCTACAACAGTAGCTTCAAACTCTATACACACAGACAGCTCTACACACTGACTTACCCTAAGAAATATTGGTGCTATGCTAGTGTTTCCACAGCCAACCTGTACTGGGTGGACATCACGTGTAAATGTGCAGAAATGCTTTTCCATCACCAACATACATGATTCTGGGAAATCTGACTGAGCCAGATTTAAGGATGAATGTGCTAATGCTAAACAAATTCCCAAACCTTACTCAGCTTAAACCCTGAACTTGCAGAAAGCCAGCATTCATTCCTAGCACTTGGCTATTAAGCAGAAGGTCTGAGGTGGCTGTAGACATAGCCCCCTAAACAGCAACAGAACAAAGTATAAGGAAGACAGAGAATAAACTGAGGTGCATTCCCAAGTCTAAAATCAAGGCCCAGTTCTTACAGCCAGCAGTTGTTTTTCCTCAATTGTGGGTGAGAGCTCACATGACTGAATGTTACTCCTTCCTCCCAAAGCCCGCATGTTGAAAACCAGATGCCAGGTTGCAGGCTGTCTTCACATGCAATGTTAAAATATGGGTTAATGCTATGAGCTCTGTGAACTTCAGGACTGCACACTCCCCTCCTCCTCTCTCTTCCGGAGTGGCCATGAAGGGATCAGAAGTTCCCACTTCTGTTTCTGATTGGCTTCGGTTTAGTGTTACATTCAAACCCTAATCTTAACTATGATTTACTAAAGAAAGTCATCTTCATAAACCATGGTTTAATGCAAACACTTTAGTAAACCAGTTAAAACTAACCATAGTAGGTTTGGATGCAACAATATGCTGTGGTTAGTAAAAAAAACAAAACAAAAATAAACCAAAACAGAAGCAAAGATTTCTGAATCCCTAGGGTGAACTAGAGAAGGAGGGCAAAGCACGTAAGTCCAACTCTCACACAACCTCACCCTTTAACACTAGACACAGATGCCTGAAATCCTCATTTTTATGTACACAGACTTGTTTGTTTGTATGGAGGACAACAATGTGTATTAGGTGATTTTGGTATACTAATTAACACCTGCAAACCATTGTCTCCATTTAAGCCCAAATGTATAGAAGCGAACTTCTTGTTAAGCTCCTATGCAGCAGGTTCATGCTAGTCTCCAGTATGGCAATCTCCAAATCAACAGAAGAATGCCCTGGTAGACTGAAATGTTCTCTCACTGATTTCTGAATGTTTTCAGTGTTAGTGAAATCATTCACAGGACACAAAGTTCTCTACCTAAGAGAGGTTGCAAAAAAAAAGTCACTTCATAGTGTGAAAGATGATAGTCTACCCTAAGATCTGTGTAAATGTCTGGGATTTAACAAGATATTTCTGCCTAAACTCAGCAGGAATTGCATCTCAGGTGGGTTACTTTTTTAAAAAGCGAAGTTTACCTGCTGATAGCCTGTTTGTAAGACAGGCACAGAATGGCAGAGAGAAAGCTTAGTTTAAACTCTTCTGATGTAGGTAAATGAGCAACAATAAGCTTCTGGGTATTTGAACAGCATGGAGTCTGTCCTGAATTTAAATAATTTGAATTTCAAAAACCTCAAGGAACCGGCAAGGAAAGTTTTGTGATGTGTTAATTTTGGAACCCAGCAGAGATCTACTAGTGTTCCGGCTGTTCTTTGAGATTTTGTGATAAGCAACAATACACACCGAAAATATGCTGGGGGAGCGGTGGGAATTAATTAAGCCTGGCAGCAATAAGGATGTTGGAGTAGCTTACTTAGCAGATTGGTGGAGACTTTCTGAGATAATCAAGGATGCATTCAGACAATGACAGTTTATACACAAGAGTGTATATTGCAGTGAACATGGGTACCTAAGGCAGGATCTAGGGGTTTTTTTATCCTAAAAAAATATACAGAGGGTAGTAGTCAGGTTTTAGTCAGAGTAGACCCATTGAGATTAATGTACCTAATTGTTCTCTTGAGATTTTATCAGGCTGATATATCAACTACATTTTACTTGAGGTTTGTTCTGCTACAGGAATAGGGCATCTCTGGCCCACAGTCCAACCTTAGCCCACCACGGGGCTCCAGTTTTGTCTGTGAGGCCACCTCCATCTGTCAATCAAGCTGGTGCCACTGGATGATGTCAGCTGATGAGTCAGGAGGTGGGGTTCAGTTCTTCTAGGCATTGCTGCACTGGCTGGGGCCCTCGAGTAGTAGGCCATGGTAGAGATGGTGGGGCTCTCAGGCCTACTGCCAGTGGTAAGGTGGATGTTGTGGAAAGTCACACTCTGCCCAACCACCACCTGTAACTTATTCATTTATTATAGCCTTATATCCTGCTCTAAGGAAATCAGCCCTGAGTGCTCACTGGAAGGACAGATCGTGAAGCTGAAGCTCCAGTACTTTGGCCACCTCATGAGAAGAGAAGACTCCCTGGAAAAGACCCTGATGTTGGGAAAGATGGAGGGCACAAGGAGAAGGGGACGACAGAGGATGAGATGGTTGGATAGTGTTCTCGAAGCTACCAGCATGAGTTTGACCAAACTGCGGGAGGCAGTGGAAGACAGAAGTGCCTGGCATGCTCTGGTCCATGGGGTCACGAAGAGTCGGACACGACTAAACGACTAAACAACAACAACAACAATCCTGCTCTTACCTGAGGCCTTAAGGCAGCCAACAGGAGTTATAAATGAAACATGTTGGTCTATGTCCCTTGCTTACATACAGTATAGGCAGGACAGAAAAATGGATCCAGCAAAGAAGGAATGTGGAGGCAGAGAAAGCAGGACGTTAAAATATTGATCATATATGACAGTTTGAAGGGGGAGGCAGTTTAGAAGGGGAAATTCAGCCCCACATGAACAGGTGTAAAGACTCTTCTGACTTCCTGCTGAATTAAATCCGCCATTGCTTATTGTTTCGGGAAAGGTATTCATGCTTCTCTAATGTCCATGTCAAGAGGCACACTTCATATCATGTCTCATTAAGTAAGCAATATAAAATAATACAAGAGAGCCAGGTTTTGTCGTGAGACATATGTACGGGCACACACAAACACACAGCTCTCATTAACTTCAATAGGAAATACTGGCAAACATCCAAAGGAACTTTCCACGTTGCACCTAATACTTTAAAATGCAAATAGACCCAACCACGTTTGCAATGTGCATAAGAGTAAAGTGGTTTATGTGCAAGTATATCTTCCATAAAGAAGGAAGCATTTACTTTCCCCAAACTAGTAGATTCAATAGATTTACAATATATCAGCACTGAATAAGTAAGTTGAGATAGTGAGTGCAAATCTCACTTTGTCCATAGCAAACTTTAGAGCTTTTGCTGTCCTATTTATAGTGACTGAAAGTCAACCTGGTGCTATTTTGATAGACTTGGAGATGTATTAAAATGTTGCTGCTGCGCCACCATGGTCTGTTCATAAAACTACAGATTCTCGAGTCTTAAGGAAAAAAGACACCATCTGCCAAACTCTGCTTCACACAGGACCTAAATGGCGCTACCATATTTTTCACTCTATAAGACGCACCCGACCATAAGACGCACCTAGTTTTTAGAGGAGGAAAAAAAGAAAGCAACGCAAAGCCTCTTGAGCAAAGAGGCAGGAGCACTCCGGCTGCACTCAAGAGGCGTTGTGTGACTATCACTGAAGCCAGAAGAGCAAGAGGGATTGGTGCACACCGATCCCTCTTGCTCTTCTGGCTTCAGCGATAGCTGCATAGCCTGTATTCGCTCCATAAGAGGCACACACATTTCCCCTTACTTTTTAGGAGGGGGAAAGTGCGTCTTATAGAGCCAAAAGTAAGGTAATTCTCACTCTTTACTTGTGAGTAAGCACATTGTTCCTTTCTGGGGCCTGTCTTGACTTATTCCTGCGTTTTACTGATCATAATGTGCATCCGTTCTGATTTGTTGTTCACCCACCTATCGTTGTTTAGTTGTGCTTAACTGCAGGAACATTCTGGGATTACTAGATTTTCTTGTTAATCACTGACAAGCTTGTGGGATGCAAAACCAACCATGATTCAAAACTACAGCGTCATCTGTACAGAGAAGGCGTTGAATAGCTGGCATGTGAAACCGTTACACGGAGGAGAGATAGAGAACTTGTGGCCTTGCAGATGTAGTTAGATGCCAGCTCCCATCAGCCCCAGCCAGCATGGACAATGATCAGGAATAATGGCAGCTGGAATCTAGCAACATCTGGGAGGTCACAGGTTCCCCACCCCAGTTTAGCCGTTTCCTAGGTGAGGGTTAATTTTTCAAGCAGCCTTATGTACGAGCCATGCTCGTTTGTTAATGCTGCAGGCTTCCCCAATATTATTGAAGAGGTTCCTTGACTTACAAACCTGATTCTGAAAAGCTGGCACTAACCCTAGATACAAGAAGAAAAAGAAAGGACACCCTGAACAAAAATGATGTTGGCAGATGTCCAAAGCACTACAAAGGAACCACTTCAAATTAAAATGGTGATTACCATCCTGATTAAGATTTATGATACTTATTCACCTTGATTGCTTATTGTTCCCAAACCATTACTTTCAGGAGCTAAAAAAAAGCAGCATACCTTTGTGCTCACACACTTATGCAAACAGGAAATTAAGGGACGAAACCACTGATTATGGCACAGGCTCTTTTCAGGGGTACTTAACAGTCCTCGAATAACACTGAGAAGCATCTGCCAGTGTAGCTCCATGCAGATCTGTGCCAGTTGACTCCATGTCTGAATGAAAGCATGATGGGGATTATTTACAGGACCAGAAAAAGGAAGAGGAAAAGAAACACCCACCTTTTCACAGTACTTCAGGTCAACCGACTTGCCATCGCTGCGAACACAATCAAGCATCCTTGTTTTGATCCCGTTACCACAGACGGCTTTCTCACTTAGCTGGCAGGTGCTCCAGTCTAGAGGTAACAAGGGGGTAGGGTGGGTTGAATAGAGGAGAAAGCCATTGAGAAAGAAAATGCCTTTCTCACTACACCAGAGTGAACTAGGACACAGTAAAATGCAGTAGTGGCCTGTGCAGCAGGACAAAGATGCAGAACCAGCCTCGCAACACCGGCATCGCTACACAGCCTGTTACTGCTAAAATGTCACCTCCCACTAATGTTTCATTCAATTCCATTTTCCAAATTCCAATAACCAACAGCAGGCCTCTTATACAGCTTACTAGGAAACTGCAGCCAACAACAGCCCAGTGGAATCCAGTGCATGCTTACTCGACAGGTGTCCCATTGAGTTCAATGAGGCTTATTCCCAAGTAGGTGTGCAAAAGATTGCAGGGGAAAATTGCAATCCTCTAGATGTTTCTCACCGTGGCATTTACTGGTCTTGTGAGCGTGCATAGGATTTCAGTGCAAATGATGTTTCTGGATCGAAAAGATCAGCAATTCAAAGAAAACAAAAAAGCTTGCATCGTATACTAATAGCAAACACAGTTAGTGCCTGAAAACTGGAACTTGCGCCAACAAAATGGCACCATCAATACACAACGGGAAAGGGCTTGGAAGAACCCCACAGCCTAAGGAGTTCTGAGCATGCTCAATAGCCACAGAATGCTAGCTGAGTATTGGAGCGGGTGGGGGAGACAGTGGAATGGAATGTAGCTGCTGTGCTGGCTGGAACCCTGAAGAGGAACACTCCACACTGCAACATCTTGTTGCAGTTCCTACTTGTCATCTTAACTAAGACCAGTACCTGTCACATTGTAATCATAGTGGTAGCAGTTTTTGTTCAGGCTGCAGGGTTCTGTCTCCACGGCAGCAGGGCAGGGCTTTCCTCCTTGAGGTTGCCTCACGACTTCCGCTGTTCGTTCCCTCACACTGCTTCCATTACATGGCTGAGAAAGGAGAGGACACATCCTTTTACTTTGATACACGTAATACACTGGTGGAACTTTGTTTTATTTTATATGTTTGGTTTTTTAAAAAATAGGCTATCCTTCTGTTTTCCAAGCACCACTCCGGGTGGCTTACAGTGACTTCGAATCAGAATACAAATAAAAAACATATAGGCAGGGTGAAACAATTAACAAAAGTTAAAATGAGCAACATGGAAAACACGCAACCTTAAAAATCCATTCAAAAGCAACCACAGATATAAAAAGAAGTGGCCTCCAGAGACCAAGCTTTGCAGGGGAAAACTTATGGGATAAAAACATATTTAAGGTAAGGTAAAGGGACCCCTGACCATTAGGTCCAGTTGTGACCGACTCTGGGGTTGCGGCGCTCATCTCGCTTTATTGGCCGAGGGAGCCGGCGTACAGCTGGTCATGTGACCAGCATGACTAAGCCGCTTCTGGCGAACCAGAGCAGCGCATGGAAATGCTGTTTACCTTCCCGCCGGAGCGGTACCTATTTATCTACTTGCACTTTGATGTGCTTTTGAACTGCTAGGTTGGCAGGAGCAGGGACCAAGCAACGGGAGCTCACCCCGTCGCGGGGATTCGAACCACCAACCTTCTGATCGGCAAGTCCTAGGCTCTGCGGTTTAACCCACAGCACCACATATTTACCAGCTGACAAACGACAGCCAGATAGGCACTGAGTCAGGCTGAGCAAGAAAATTCTGAAATGCTTAAATGCTAGCTTTCTTTTCTCTCTCTCTCTTCAGTAGCATATGACTTACCAAGGAACACCGAGACCACTGGCCCCACTCAGACATGACACAATCCTCCGGGCATGGCAATGTGCACTTTCTAGCACCAATGGGCATCTCTTCTTGGTCACACAGGTAGTCTTCAACCGTGTCCGAAGGACCATCCATGGTGTTCTGCATGCATCTGGAAAAACAAAGCCCATGCCTAAATATACATGTAGATTATTATTTTTTAATAGGCTGCCAATGTACAGTAGCATTGATTTTTAAGTATACGTTATAGAGCAAAGCCAATAGACACAGGACTTTGCAGATTAAGGGAAACATGCAAGGGTCCTGCTCCAAGGAACACATAATCTAGAGCAGTGGTAGCCAACATAAAGCCCTCCAGATGGTTTGGGACTACAGCTCCAATAATCCCTGGCCACAGGCCTTGCTGGCTGGGGCTGATGGGAAATGTTACCCAGGAACCTCTGGAGGACATCACATTGGCTAAGAGTAAAGGTAAAGGTAAAGGGACCCCTGACCATTAGGTCCAGTCGTGACCGACTCTGGGGTTGCGGTGCTCATCTCGCTCTATAGACCGAGGGAGCCAGCGTTTCTCCACAGACAGCTTCCGGGTCATGTGGCCAGCATGACTAAGCCGCTTCTGGTGAACCAGAGCAGTGTACGGAGACGCCGTTTACCTTCCAGCCAGAGTGGTACCTATTTATCTACTTGCACTTTGATGTGCTTTCGAACTGCTAGGTTGGCAGGAGCAGGGACCGAGCAATGGGAGCTCACCCCGTTGCAGGGATTCGAACCGCCAACCTTCTGATCGGCAAGTCCTAGGCTCTGTGGTTTAACCCACAGCGCCACCCGAGTCCCTTGGCTAAGGGTAGGACTGTGTAAATGTGCACAAATGCAGCTGCCCATATTTAGGTTACTTGCTGGCAGGGATAAGCTATGGAGTGACCCTGGATCCTGCAGCATCAATGCAAAGGTAGCCTTGGTTCTCTTCATCCACAGGACTTCCTTCTTTAAAGCAATTTGAACCTTACTTTGCACATGCCCAGTTGGTTTACTAATGTACACTTTGGCAGAAGGGAAACTCCACTGCATCCTGACCCCTACAGCCAGCTTATCTGAGGGTTAAGATTGCTTTGCTAATTACTATACTTCACTACTTCCTTTATATGCCTATGGCTAAATAAATCCTGACACCAACATCAGATTAGGTGGTTAACGCCCTGTTTCATTTTTCATCCTGCATAGCCTGTAACTTATGTTTTCCTGCTATTGTGAATACTAGTAGCAGTGCTCCCTTCCCCCCCGCCCCCGAGGTACTCAAGGGTACACAGTACTGGCACCCTTTTTTGGTTACTTACTGTAACAACTTCATGGTGAGTACCAGCACCTATTTTTCAAGGGGGGGGGAGCACTGACCAGTAGTAATTATATTAATTATATCTAGGAGTTATTTCTACATCAAGGATCATCATCCAGTTTTCTTAAATTCAGCTTGGTGAAATAAACCAAAATTTCTGGGGTGGGGAAGGAGAAGTAATTGTAATGCAATGTGCAAATACACATCTGAAATATGATTAAGTTTGAGTCTCACACCAGAAGGGGCAGTATACTGAAATGCCTTCAAATCCTGGCTGTACTCACATGCCAATATTGTCAACTCTTTCAACTGCTGTTTATCCCATCATTTCAAGCTGTCAAGATTCAAATCAGAGCATCTTTACAATGAGGTGGTCATACTGTGAACACAGGGCTTGGAGACCCTCTGCCTGCACAAAATGACTTGATGAAATTTAGCATTTAACATTCAGGAAGCAAAGGTGTTTCTGGATTTTAATTCTACTGGGCTGAGATTTCAATATTTGGAATGAATAATAGACTCCCCCCCCCCCCCCGCCCCACATTTGGCTTTGATGGTACAGACAAGATCTATTATCTTTCTAGGTTACTATACTCCCTGCTTTAACATGGGGTACAGCAGGGCTACAGGGAGAACAAATTATCAGTAGGAAAAGGAGTATCTATCATAGTTACTATTGCCAATTTCTTCTAGCGGAAATTTGAAAGCTAGAAAGACGGCATTCCCCAAATAAATCTTTCGTAGCTTCAAAGTGAGCCTCTGTTTTGAACATAACCTTGTGAAACTTGACAGCAGAATAATATACCTGTAGCAGATGAAAATGAACATTAGGCACTTCACAGCAAATGTTCCCAACAATAAAGCGCTCATTAGGGCGCTTGTCATTGAGTCTCTTGTCATACCAGATCATAATTGGACACCTATCATACTGAGCCACCATGATTCCAAAGGCACACTGCAAAGCTCTGAAATTGTGCATGAAACAGGAACAAAAACACAACAACGCCCCCCTCCCCAAACCGCCCACGCTAAGCCAAGTGGAAGTAAACTCCACTGGAAACAATGGTAACTTTTTGTGCCAAGAAAGAATGGGTAAAGGCAGAAGGAAAGCCAAGTAAGAGATATGCTTTCCTTCTGCACACTTGTTTTTATACTGTCTTTCAATAAATAAATTCCCAGGGCAGTTTACGTTAGGGTTGCCATACGTCTAGAATTTTCCGGACATAGCCAGTATTCAGCTCCCTTAATCGCTGAAATGTCTGGAACAATCTGGACAACCCATGTTTGGTAGTGTAGTTTTTGGCATTTTGGTCACTAAAAATGGATCAAAAGCTTACTTTTTGAAATACTGTACCGTAGTACATAAAAAGAAAAACAACAATTCAAACAATCATAAAAATATGAGAACTAAAGAGCAGCAACAATTTTTTTAACACTCAGGTTTAGAAATTAGGACTAATTAAATTAAATTTGTATAAATTGGGTTTCAATTTGTCAGCAACATCACTAGTGTCATTCACTTGAGTTGTTGTACCTTGGGCTTGCCAAGTTTCCAAAGAAACGAAACTTTCCCACCCCTTTCATGATTATACAATGGCATCTGAAAATCTAAAATAAATATTTTGGTTTTGAATAAAGAAAAAAAGTGAGACTAACATTGTTATGACTTTTGCTATACTGTACAGTGCAATTAAATATTAGGAAGTGTCTGAGGCTGGAAGATTTGGTAGTAGAGACTTTTTCTGCTGGAAACTACTATTCCAAATAAAATTTCCCTTTAAGGATGAAAGCTCCCGTGCTCCTCACCTGGAAGTGCCAGTGCCCATGTTTCGCTCACCTTACTTTCCTGGTTTGCACACCTTCTCCACAATTCTCCTTTAAGTCCACGTTTGTCACTTTGCACACGCTCCAGGGCTCAGTGACCCCGATGTACTGGCTGCAGTCGCTGTGGCACGGGACTACCTCATATACCTGGAATGCACACACAAAACATGAACTTGCTTTATGTGCAAGCGTGCAACTTAACAACTGGAATCAGAAATATCTTAAGCTTTATTTATCAGAAAACAGTACTTTCCATTAAAGTGGGGGGGGGGATCATTTCCTGTGGAAGTTAGCAGGCATGCATTTGTGATCAGCACTGACAAGCAAGAGTATATAAAATTAGCCTTTCAGCAAGGCCTGTCTTCGCTCACTCTGCCCCCTTGAGACACACAATTGTGAGGCTTTCGTCTCTCTTTTTGAGCAGCTGCTGCACAAGGTCAGGTGGGAGGAATTTCAGGGCAATTGCTCTTCAACTCCTCTTCCTGAAATTGCCTTCCTACCCTATTATCACATCAGTCTTTGATCCTCAGCAGCACCTGTCTCACTCTTTGTGCACTTTATTTGCCAAACATCTATAGGAGCCTATCTTGCAGTGCACCCCCATGCAATTCTACTCGGGAGCCCCTTTGAGTAAAATGTGCCTTGCTCCCAGGTGTTTCTACAGGGCAAAAATCACAGATTTTTGGCAAGGCCTTGCTATGCTTCTAGCTCCTGTACTTCCTCTTGGTTGTTGTCAGCTCACAGTCCCGCCTGTTAGATGTTTACTTGTTCCTCTGCCCTGCATTCTGCCTCCCAGCCTCATTTGTGTTGGGCTCAGAGACTGACATCCCAAGGACTTACCTTGGGTCAGTTGTTCTTAAATGAGATCATAGTTCTTGACTGAGCCAGGCAGCAGTTGACACTGTTTCCAGACTCCAGAGACTCTGGCCCACCCCATTGCTAAATGTAGCTATGGGTGTCTGAAGAACATAATACGCCTTAGGAGTGATAACCTTTTAGGCTTGCGTAGCATTTTGGCCCCTTATCTGAATATGTGTGAAATATGAGACACTCGATATTCCGTTAGCATATGCTTCACTGTGCTTTGGAAAACACACTCCTGACCTAAAGTGACTGTACTTGGCGTGGCAGGAAAGAAGGGGAGAGAATGAGATGGAAGCAGTGTCCTGGGACTGAAAAGGTCTACCAAGACAAGACTTCCACTTCCACTGAGCTTCTTCATAGGATTCCTCCCCATCATCACCCACCCCTTGGTTGGCCTTATGGCATGGCAGCACAGCCAACATCTGTAGGCTCCTTGCATGTTTTAAAACCCCTATTTTCCAGGGTTCTAGAACACACAAGAAGCCTATGTAGGCAGAACAGGTTTCCTACTACAGACAGAGTCACTCTTCAACTCTTGGTTGGCTACAGAGGGTTGAGCATCTTGTCCCTGCTTCCTCTTCTCTCACAGTATCCCCTGGGTTCCTTATCAGTCATTGCCACCTATGTTTCAGCCCTTGGAATGGCTGTTTGTAATACAGCTATAACCTGTTTTTCATTCAGCTTTCTGTGTCCATCGCCATTTTCTCCCCTCTTCCACTGTTGATGAAGCCAGTTGCAGTTGTATACATGAACACATGACAGGTAGCATATGTACAGTCTTAAGGAAAAGTTACACCCAGAGGAGACAAACAAGGCACATATTAGGGGATTTTATCCGGAAACATGCTTGAAGGCAGTGCATCTGTTTCACAGACTCTTACCTGAGCCTGGGGCAGGTGTTGGCCATGAACGCAAGGGAACAAGCAAAGGTAAATAAAAACAATAGTTAGGAAGCAAAATGGATAATCGGAAATAGTAATGCTGCTTCAAAGCATGAAGCTCATCAACCTAAAAAGCGGCAACCCTTGCAAAATGCAAGGGTGAGCCCGTACTTAAAGCAGATCCATGGAAATCAATGAGACTTAAGTTAACCCCACCGTTTTCAACAGGTCTACTCTAAGCAGGTTTCTGCCTCTATTCTCTCACATTGCTGGAAAGCACTTATTTGAAGCTGCTGTCTAGAGATGAGCTTCTGCAGAATGGCTGGGCTCTGACTGCAGTGGCAGACCTTGGGATCTTAAATTTCAATGTGGCGTCCCATGCAACACCCAAATTTGGCACCCCACCTTTTGCCTTCCAGTCTACTTCTTAGTTGCAACACCCCCTGCAGCTCCACACTTAGTGCAACCAAACTGGTTGCGCCCCCCTAAATCCACCCCGTCTGTAGCACATTATTAAATTATTATTCTCTGTCCATTGATGGCACTGACCATTTACAATCTGGTAAATACATGGCCTCCAGGACACATGGCTGAAAGGCCTTCTTTTGGTCTCAACCATATGGGGAATACCACTGGCAGTGGAGGTTTCTTTCCACCAGCCCGCCAGGGAGCCCCTGATGACAGGCTTCCCTCTCTGCTAGCGGTCCAACCCTTTTGCCACATCCTAAGGCTTCTCAGTCACCCTCCCAGGAATGACAGAACTCCACCTTTAGTTGGTGCACTATTCATCCACTGTATGTTATCTATGATGAATAAGAAATGCTTCTTTGAAACATTATTGGTGCCTCTTCAACACCTTATGGTCTGTGGAATTTGTTTATTTTATGTTCTTCTTACTGGGGGGAGGGGGTTATTTTTACAGGTGTCCACTGTATTGGCTATACAGTTCTCTGATTAAGAGCCTTGTGTGGCTAGATACACATTTGAGACGGAGACTTCTTTGGTCATTAAACTATTCTCCTGAAGCTGCGGAATTTCTTTGCATTTGTTTCATTTGCAGTACCTAAGAGAAAAACTAAGAAGTCATTCTTTTGCTTCTGTAATTTCGAAACCTACTGTTTTTCCTCAATTTCAGTTACAGCGCAATTTTAACCATGTCTACTCAGAAGAAGAATATGTTATTGAATTCAATGGGGCTTCCTCCCAGGTAAATGGGGTTAGGATTGCAGTCTTAGTCCATTCTCTAACCCTTTATTGCCTGAGATGCCTAACAAACATTTAAGAGGAAAAATCCAGCAACAATATAACAGAATGCCCAATGAATAAATTAATTTAAACTCTTCTCTTGACCTACTCCATCTACTGAACCTTACCTTTATGTTTCAGTATTTTATGTTATAATGCTTTCCATGTGGTGCTTTCATTGCAAACACAGACTTGTATTTAGCTTCTTGATTTCCTTTAAGCTGGAGATAAGGTGCAGATTAATTACACAGCCTCAAGCAGCTGTCTGGCCACTGACACAGGCTGCATGTGTGGGATTTCCACACTTACAGACTTAGAGCGAAGTGTATTTAATATTAAAAGATGTATCCTCTAAGGCTAAGCTTTCGGCTCTTTAGAACATCCCATTTGGAATTGTGCTCCAGACTGTTTACAATTGCATTGCTTTTTACTGCTGCTGTGGCATCAATTGCATCCAGACCAGCAGTTCCTCATCCCCTGCCAGGGATGTACTGCAGAAAACTACAAAAGGACATGATACATTCAGGGCCCACTGCATCAGAACACTGCAGTTTGTGATCAGTTGTGACCACCCCTTCCTGCACACACGTTTTTTCTTCTTCATGCAAAAACTCCTGCCTCATTAGGAGGCCCAACATTGGTGTCATTGGTCCAGAGCTGCTTTGTATTTCAGCATTTGCCTGATAGCCACAAGCTATCACAGGTGTTTGCATGTAGGCAAGTATAGGGAAAGATAAAAGGTAAAGGACCCCGGACAGTTAAGTCCAGTCAAAGGCAACTATGGGGTGCGGTGCTCATCTCCACTTTCAGGCCAAGGGAGCCAGCATTTGTCCACAGGCAGCTTTCTGGGTCCATGTGGCCAGCATGACTAAACCGCTTCTGGTGCAACAGAACACGATGACAGAAGCCAGAGCGCATAGAAATGCTGTTTACCTTCCCACCGAAGCGGTACCTATTTATCTACTTGCACTGGTATGCCATGCTTCTGAACTACTAGGTTGGCAGGAGCTGGGACAAAGCGACAGGAGCTCACCCTGTCATGCAGATTCGAATTGCTGACCTTACGATCAGCAAGCTCAAGAGTCTCAGTGGTTTAGACCAAGGCGCCACCCGCATCCCATGTAAGCAAGAATATAAAAATGTATGCAGGTGAATGAGCAATGAACAGGAGCGCCTTCTTGTTTACCTAACATGGAAACTAAGTTGGCTGCCAGATTAGAGAAGTTTCCTTTGCTGTACAGAAATGCAGTGGGCTGCTGTCTCTCCTCTGCCAAACCCCAAATAAGCTAGTAATTTTTATGGGTTAATTTACAAAGCTGCTTTGCGCTGTTCTTCTTTCTTTCTGCCCTGTCATTTTATTTATTATTACTGGTGAATTTGTAGCTATGCATTACAGCTGCTCATCTAGAAACTTTGTTAATTTTATCTGGCACTTTCTTTTTTTCTTTTTTTTTATAAATATTTATTGGGTTTTACAATAGAAATAAACATAATAAACAATGTAACATATATCTTAACATAGTTTCACATTTTCTTTGGACTTCCTCACATCTCCCGCTCCCACTTTCATCGTTATAACATTTTGTCAGCAATTTATTATCTTATTTGCATTCTTATATCCCTTCTATATTTCATAATCTTCTAGTTCTCAAAAAGGGTTATATTTTCTCAATCTCACTTATTTTCTTAAATCATCTAAATTAGTGGTGCTCAATTATTTTGATCTAGCATCCTGTTTAACATTCACTCAAGTTGCAATGTTTTTGTAAATAATTCTTAAATTTCTTCCAATCCTCCTCAGTCCTCTCTTCTCCCAGGTCACGAATTCTGCCGGTCATCTCAGCCAGTTCCATGTAGTCTATCAGTTGCATCTGCCATTCTTCCAGTGTGGGTAGATCTTGAGCTTTCCAATGCTTTGCGAGTAGTATCCTTGCTGCTGTTGTTGCATACATAAAAAATGTCCGGTCCTTCTTTACCACCCCTTGGCCGACAATACCCAAAAGAAAGGCCTCTGGTTTCTTAGTGAAGGTATATTTAAATACCTTTTTCAGTTCATTATAAATCATTTCCCAGAATGCCTTCACTTTAGGGCAAGTCCACCAGAGGTGGAAGAATGTTCCTTCACACTCTTTACATTTCCAACACTTATTGTCAGTCAGGTGGTATATTTTTGCAAGTTTGACTGGGGTCATATACCATCTATATATCATTTTCATTACATTTTCTTTCAAAGCGTTACATGCAGTAAATTTCAATCCAGTACTCCACAACCTTTCCCAGTCCTCAAACATAATATTATACCCAATGTCCTGTGCCCACCTTATCATAGCCGATTTAACCATTTCATCTTGTGTGTTCCATTTTAACAGCAAGTTATACATCCTTGAAAGTACCTTGCTCTTAGGTTCTAACAATTCTGTTTCTAGTTTTGATTTCTCCACCTGGAACCCTAATTTCTTGTCATTTTTAAAAACTTCTTTAATCTGAGCGTAATGTAACCAGTCTCGCACTTTATCCTTCATTTTCTCCAAACTCTGCAATTTCCAGTTGTCTCCATCTTTTTCTAGTATTTCCCAATATTTTGGCCATTTGGCCTCCATATTGGGTCTTTTTCGGGCCTTAGCTTCCAAAGGTGAAAGCCACCTTGGAGTTTTATTTTCCAGCAAGTCTTTATATTTTGTCCAGACATTAAACAGTGATTTTCTGACAATATGGTTCTTAAAGGCCTTATTTGCTTTAACCTTGTCATACCATAAATATGCATGCCATCCAAAAGCATTGTTAAACCCTTCCAAATCCAACACGTCAGTGTCTTCAAGAAGTAGCCAGTCTTTTAGCCAGCAGAACGCTGCGGCCTCATAATACAACTTTAGATCTGGCAGGGCAAAGCCCCCTCTTTCTTTCGCATCAGTTAATATCTTAAACTTAATTCTGGGCTTTTTGCCCTGCCAGACAAACTTAGAAATATCTCTCTGCCACTTCTGAAAGCACTCCGTCTTGTCCAAAACCTGAAGTGTTTGAAATAAAAACAACATCTTTGGCAATACATTCATCTTGATAGCAGCAATTCGGCCTAACAAAGAAAGTTTCAATTTTGACCAACTATCTAAGTCTCTCTTAATTTCTGCCCAGCATTTTTCATAATTATCCTTAAATAGACTTAGATTTTTTGCTGTTATGTTTACCCCTAGGTGCTGTTATGTTTACCCCTGGCACTTTCTTTAGGTTGGAGGGGACCGGGGGGCGGGGGGGAAGCAACCCATAACCGTTTCCCAATCCATGAACACCATCACGGGAAAAGCCTATCGAGTTTCAGTAAACGGTACCAATAGATGGGTTTGTGTGTGCAAATTCAGTTCAAAAATTAAAAAGGGCAAGACTTCAATTTTAGAAGGAGGAAGCACATAAAGAAGAGAAACACTTGAAGATTAGCACTAGACATGGGCAGATCTGGGTGAAGCCTTCTAACAAAAAGCCAAGGACGTTATGACACTAGCCACCATTAGAGGGCAGCATCGTTGTAGAAATAAACCTCTCACTATCTTTAGACCACAGATATCTAACCATTTACTATTTTTGTTATCTAGAAAAAGAAAGCATGTTTCTAAGTACTGTGAATTAGTCTGAAAGCAGAAGATTTGGTATCAGCCCCTCCTATTAAAATGTTTTTTACCCCGCTATGAATACCTCACCCACACAGCCTAGCCTTCATGCCTACTTTTGTTTGGTGTTAAATTGGATTACAAACTTGGTTTATTAGCTTTAGTTTAACACTTATTATGTTCTAAACTAGAACTAATTACATCCTCTTAAGTGGAAAATCAAATCAGCGGGCCATTTCCTTCTGTGCTTGCAAAATGTCAACACAATGGCATCCAGTAAATGCACATCTTATTTAGATGAGAACCGCCAACATCCACACACCCTACTTTTGCATCTTCTTCCCAGCTCCCCACTACAGGGGAATTTATGGAAATGAAAACTTGGGCTGTTTCATTTGCTGGGGGGGAAATGCAGATTAAATCAAAACTCAAGGTGGACATTAATCAAGTCTGAGAAGACGCACAAAACCCTCTTTCTTTTCCCCCTTCTGTTCAGTTTGTCATGAAACCAAGAGCAGAGGCCATGCACATCTAGAGCTTATTAAACATCCATCGATGGTTCAGCATCAGCATTAAGATTCTCCTGCATATGACTATGATCTCCTTCACGCTTACACACAAAGCCCTCCCCATCGCTCCCCTCTTGGTCTGGTCAAACATATAAAAGAACATTCCCCTAGAATACCAATGAACCATTATGAGTTAGAGCTGTCACCAATTAAAGAAACCTGAGTTGGTAGTTGAGTTTTAATCCATTAAATAATTAAATCTGCATATTATTAAAACAATAATGTTGCTGGGAGTGGGAGAGGGATGCTTTGTTTTTCACACGACCCATATGTCGCAGGGCAAAAACCCATCTTAAAATTCCTTTATTGTGAGAGTGAAAAAGCGATGCCTCTTTTAAGATGGTGCCTGCTAACTTCAGCTTTTATAACTATTTACACACACACAGAAAGAGTGAGCTTTATTGTGGCCCATAGATCCAAATACACAGTACAACAATAGAATACATTAACAGTTATTAGGGTGTAAGTTCGGCCTTGCTATCCAACAGGGAAGCTTTTAGCCTGTACATACTGATTTATGGTATTTTAAATATCATTATATGTCGGGGTGCCAGTTTTGTGGGTGCAAGGCACCCATAATTCTTGGATTTAATAAAAGGTAGAATTAATCAAGGTTTGATTAAACTGTGCCAAAGGCTGCTAGATGCAGCTTATGTTAATGAGTCAGGCCAGCCTGACAGGACTAGCTGAGTGTAAGGCACAGAGAAGACAAAGATGGGTGATGCCCATCAGGGAACCTATCAAGAGAGAGAAAAGACTGCCAGACAAAGAGGGGAGACCCTCCTCCAGCTGTGTGTTGGTGGGCAGAGACCAAAAGGGTTAGGATTTCAAAGTGGATGACATAAGCCAACAGGGGGAAAGTGTCAGTTCTGCAAGTGGTTTGGGAAGCAGAGAAGCAGGGGCAGAACATGATGTGGGCTGGCTGTGACAGGCCGGAACGTAAGAGACACAGAGCATGACTTCTTGTGAGGCCCTCTTGGGATGTGGATGCTCTGAAATCTCTTCATCTAGGTCCAGGTGGTATATACAGTGCTATTTTTTAAGTTGTATTTTAATCAATTGTTTTTATACCTGGTGTTAGCCGCCCATCTTGGCTGGGGAGGGCGGGGTATAAATAAAATTATTATTTTATTATTATTATTACTCTAGAAAAAGAGGTGCCACAATTCACCATGAACACCTCTATTGTTGTCTTATAATGGCAATGGCACCCACCTGAGAGGTGCTGGAACTGAGTTCTGGCTGTAAAAAAAGTCCTGGTTGCATATATGTGTAAATAAGCCATATATAATAAAGACTCTGCTGTGCCTTATTCCCAGGAGGAAACACAAGCCCTGGGCGAGTGCTAGGGTCCTTGAAGTCTCTCGCATCACTCAGTGGAGATGGAGGTTGCGTGTAACAATATTAATTTGAGTGTTTTTGATGGGTTAGGGTCTCTTTTTAGTCCATTAAAAACATTGTTAATCAATTAATCTAAAACTGAATGATTAAAGGCTGCTGTCCTAGTATTAACCAACAAGGATCCCACATGCTAAGAAGGAAAGAAAAGAGTGAACAGGCATTGAACTGACTCCAAATACGTAAAAAGCATCAAAGTGAGGGAAGACAACTTAGACTAAGTGAATTAAAAAAACCATTGGAGGATGCTCTATGTATTTTGATAGCCTTCTCTTCAGTGATGTATTCAGGAGAGAGAACAACTCAGTTTTGAAATGTAAAAGAATGACGGATGGCAATGTGCTGAGAATTACCTGATTGACATGATCCAACTTGGGACAAGGCCTTCCGCCATTGTAGGGCTTCTCCCGGAGCCATTTGGACCTGACTTTCACCCCACTGCCACAGGATTTACTGCAGCGAGACCAGTTGGACCACTCGCTGAGCTTGCAGTCTGAGGGGCAGGGAATTATGCAAGCTTCCTCGATGTACCCTGAGTGGAGACAAAACAACAGCACAACGCCAGGATGTAAGAGCCTTGCTGGAGCAGACCAAAAGCCAAATGAGGCCAGTATCCTGCTCCCCATAGTGGCTAGCCAGATTCTTTCAAGAAGCCCATGAGCCTGCGATAGAGGCAATTACCTTCTCTTGCAGCTGCCTCCCAGCAGCTGGTATCCGGGGGCACATCACTGACGAACACAGAGGCTCAGTTTCGCTGGCTAATAGACACTGATACCCTCTCTTCCACAGATTTGTCTAATCCCCATTAAAGCCCTCTAAACTAGTGGCCATCACTACATAAATGAAAAGAGGTACCATGTTTTGTCCTCCCTGAATCGACTGCCCATAATTTCATTGGGTGACCCCCACATTCTAGCGCTTAGAGAGACAGGCATGTATATGAAGCCCTCCCTCCCATCCACCTACAGTGTGTGCTTTTGGGATTCAAACTCTGACTTGGCAGGAGTCTGCGAGCGCAGAAATTTCTTCGTCATTAGGACGATATTAAAATTCAACTAAGAAGCAGATACACGCACCCAGAGACAGTGCTGGGGTAATATCTGAGCGTCTGCTGCGGTGTCTTATTAGGATTCATGCTCATCTGGTATCTGCCGTTCTCTGACTTTTTGACAGCTGGAACGTAACTGACGCTGCCCTGTCTCTCATTACATCACTGTCACACTCCACAGAGGTATATTGAATGAAAGGTGTCTCTTGAGTCAGTTTGTCAGCACACCCTTCCATAGCTGAAGCAAGGAATATCTTGTGGTGGCTGCAACATATGTTTGCATACTAGCCAGACCAAAGGCGCCTGATCCTCTTGAAACCAGTGAACTTAACATTTTATCTATCGGGTCTAAGAGGGGAGGAGAGAGTGTGATCTGCCACATCAATGATCTGCAGATTAACAGCCATCTGCCCTCACTTGTAAATGCTCCGAAGGAAAGACAGATGCTTTCTCCAAGTGTTGATGGGTTTAAAGGTGATAGTAGTTCGATTAGGCTAAACAAGGGTCTATTGCCACAAGCCTTAGAACTCTCTCCTCACCCCCACCCCACCCCCACCGCCAGAAGACTTTGATGCAAAAGTACACTTTGCACTATGCGCGGTGTATAAAATATGCGACATCACTCCCACTAATTGCGAACACAGGTGGTGGTGGCCGACAGAAATGGAGGCGAAGTGGTGCTACCAAAGAACCAGAGGGAGTGATCAGCATGCAAATGGGAAGCCTGAGGTTTCAAAAATACAAAAGGGGGGGTACACACACCCCTCTCCACAACAGCCCTATGAGGACTGATAGTGCTCGGCAATCAGGGAATGCTAAGTATCAGCTTGAAAACAAAAAGGGGGAAATTGGGCATAGGGTGGGAAAGATAGAGCATCTTGAACATGGGTAGGCAAACTAAGGCTCGGGGGCTGGAACCGGCCCAATCGCCTTCTAAATCTGGCCTGCAGACGGTCTGGGAATCAGCATGTTTTTACGTGAGTAGAATGTGTACTTTTATTTAAAATGCATCTCTGCGTTATTTGTAGGGCATAGGAATTCATTCATATATTTTTTTCAAAATATAGTCCGGCCCCCCACAAGGTCTGAGGGACAGTGGACTGGACCCCTGCTGAAAAAGTTTGCTGATCCCTGATCTTGAACATCTTGGATTGTCTTAGGAAAGACTGGCTGGCTGGCACCCAAACAGGAACATTCCTTTCAATGAGAGAGGATAGGCTGCAATATTTTACAGGTGCAACTTGTACTTTAAAGTACTGGTGCTTATGGTCAAAGGCCTGTACAACTCCAGCCTGTAGATATGTTAAGACTTTCTTTGCCCCCCCCCCCTTCCAGGCGTCACAAACTAATGTGATGTAAGAGTCCATTTAAGCTCCCATTCTTCCACAGGCTCCCCACCCCACCTCAAAGTAAGACAGGTCATTAGGAAATAGCTTAGCAGCTCACCCATTTTAGTTCTGGAGTATAAAACAACGGGACTGCAATAAAAAGGAATGTGACTGGCAAAAAACCACACATGAGTATCTATTCTTAAACACAAGGAAAGGGTTTCAAAACTTTCATTTGTGAGCATCTGGCTACAGAACTGAATTACACTGTTTTTAAGAGACAATATATTCATTTATTTAGGGATTTCTACCTGCTGTGGAAGCAGACGTTACATGCAAACCATTGACCTTGAAAACAAAGCACTGAAGATGGGTATAAAACACATGCAATCATGTCTGGTTATTCTTTTTTTACCATTCAGTTATTTTTGTACTGTTATATCCGCTTGCTTCTGTAGCAATACAATCCTATGCTCTGTTAATATTGGCGTTGCTAGAGAGCTGCAGGATCCTGAACAAACTACACTGCTGTTAGCTGGCCACCAGTATAGCAAAATCCCATTATCATTCCCCCCAACTTTCTGTTTCTGATGTTTGGGTATGAGGGCTGATGCTTATGGAACAAAAACCACAAAGGAGTGCAACAACCCCCTAAGGGGGAAGCATACCGCAAAAAAAGGCCAAATTAGAACTAAGCTCAGGGGCTACAGAATGCTGACTTACTATTGGGGAATGGAATGAAATGGAGCATCCTGGGAGAGGGCATGGCTAGTGGACTGGAACACTAATATAGGAGCACTCCACACTGCAGCATTTTATAGCAGACCCCATTTGTTTCTTGTATTATTGTAGAGGTATGGCTACATGCAGGTATCCATTGTGTTAAACTGAAGAGCAGAGCAGGCCCATGGCCCTTGCAGAAAAATAATGGGGAGGGATAGAAACAACCCCTTGCATCAACCCCCCTCCCCTTGCACACACACACACACCGAATCTGGAATGTCCTTGGCAGTAAAGGATTGGTGCTCTCAAAGTAGGACTGGGAGTTTGAGAAGAAGAAGAAGAAGAATGATTTGGATTTGATATCCCACTTTATCACTACCCAAAGGAGTCTCAAAGCAGCTAACATTCTCTTTTCCCTTCCTCCCCCACAACAAACACTCTGTGTGGTGAGTGAGGTTGAGAGACTGCAAAGAAGTATAACTAGCCCAAGGTCACCCAGCAGCTGCATGTGGAGGAGCAGGGACACGAACCCGGTTCACCAGATGATGTTCATCCTGGGACCTTAAGATGGGGAAATAGCCCTCTGAGCCCAGTTCTCCTCCTCCCCTGGCTACCTCCAGCCAATTCTCCAAGGGTCTTTTTGGCAGCAAGCAGAGCTGCTCCTTCACCGCTGAAAGGATCGCGTGCTGAGGAAACTGGCCTCGAGGAAATGCTTTCGCAGTTGGTGCACTTCACTCAGGGATTCATCACCCCGGGGATTATTTCAGCAACAAGAGGGGCATGATTCCTCTCTCACTCCTCTTAAGAATTTCTGACAGGTCATCTCCCTCATACAGAAACCTTCCAAGTTGCAGGCCCAAACATTTGGAGGCCACCAGGTTGGGGGAGGCTGGTATATTTTTCAAGGGTTCAGTGTATTCTATTATCCTTACAACATCCTTGTAAGATGAGCCACTAAGTGTAGTCATTTATTAAATGCATGGAAGAAGGTGTGGGTATGTCACATTTGGTACCAAGCTTCTTGTGACTACCACTTGAATATTACTATAGGAAAGAATATGTGGATATACGATACATGCCAATGTGATAATGTTTGAACAGGCCCTGAGTTAACCAGACACCCCCTACATGGCTTAAATCTGATTGCTGATGCCTATGCCCTGTGTTCCCCTGCATGGATCACTGCCTTGTCGTGGCAAAGGGGCTTGAATAACTCCAAGAAGCTATGAGCTATGCCGTGCAGGGCCACCCAAGACAGACAAGTCATAGCCGAAAGTTTAGACTAAATGTGATCCACCTGGAGAAGGAACTGGCAATCCCCTCCAGTATTTTGCCAAGAAAACTCCAGGGACATAGAAAGGAGAAGCTTTGAGAAGAAAGTGAGAGTTTCCAAAGCATGCTCTGGTTGATGGGGTCACAGAGAGTCGAACACGACTAAGACGACTAAACAACAACAACAACAACAACAACAACAACAACAACAACAAAACGCCCTGTGTTGATGGCTGATGCCAGGGTGGGGAATGCTACCCATAATACGGTTGTACACCACTTCAATCTCTGAGCGATGCAAGATTCCAGGGGTTGCAAGGAGCTCACCCAGGGTTTCCTCAGAATGAGGGACAGCAGAGACTGTGCTGCCTTTATGAGATATGACTTATTTACACATATGTACAACCTGAGCCTATGACGGAGGGGCTCACAGCATTAACAGCCCAAAAGGTCTTCCTTTTCCCATAAGCCGTACAACCTTGGATTCAAGCATGGCTCTCATTCTCTGGCTGCTGCCAGCAGCCTGATTCTAGCCAGTTCTCACACCCAACTCTGACCACTGTCTTCTCACTACCACCCAATTTGCCCTCTGGCACAGAGCAGCTTCATTTCTTATACTAAGGACCCACACTTAGGGGCCGTTAACTCTCCAAGAAACTTGCCTGGCTCTTTCAACAATGAAAACCCCCAAACTTGCAACAACACAAACATCCCTGTATCACTAGTGCCGTATGGGAGACAGAGATTGCAGCAGCAGACATGCTGTAATGGTAATAAACGAATCTCCTAATGCAAAATGAAATCTGAGAAGCAGTTAGGGAGGCAGTATAGGAAAACAAGATACATGCTTAGCCAGTGCTTTCAGAAGCATTTAGAACAGGCAAATATCCAATGCAAGCGAGTAAGTGAGCAAGGACTACAGCAAGCTGGTATCATATGAGCTGTATTTTAAAGATTTTTTTTTTAAAAAAAGAAGCACATGCTATTACATTTGTAATTTAAATGATTTAAAATCGCAGTCTAATGCATCCAATATTTAGTACTTGTGGTCTTTTATTCCAAACTATCTAACTGCAGTATGCCCATTACTATATTAACAGATTGCTTATGTAAGCTCAACTGAACAAGCTTCAGGGGTGCATTGCAACAAGTCTATGGGCATCCTGCCCATGGAAAAGTTAGATGGGACTGAAGATAAAAGCCACATACTCTCTGGAAGCTGATTTTTTGGCATATGTCGGAGGCTTCCTGGGACTCATCTGCGTTGGCTGATTATGGCACCATTCAAAACTACTTTGATGCGCGAGGGATTGGCACACACAAATCACAGCCAAGAGTGGGGAACCTGCAGTCCACCAGATGCTATAAAACCTTAACTCCCATCCCATCAACATGGTCCGTGGTCAGGGTTATGGGAGCTGGAATACAACACCATCTGGAAGGCTGCAGTTTCTCCACTCCATCTCCACAAAATGGCCTCAAATAGAAGAGCTGCAGGTCACTGCAAACATAACAAAGAGTCTTAGGTAAGAGTAACAGAAACATAGAATTGTAGATTTGGAAGGGACCTCAAGAGTCATCTACTCCAACCCCCTGCAACTCAGGAATCTCAACTAAAGCATCAGTGACAGATGACCATCCAACCTCTGCTTTAAAACCTCTTAAAGACCAAGAGAGTTATTGAGGCATAAGCTTTTGTGGACTAGAGTCTGCTAGAGATGCTGGATTATTTCAGTTCACCGGTATGTATATTTGCAAAGACAAGCAGGTTCTTATAGCTCACTTTGGTTAGGAACAGAAAGATCCAGCTGTCTCCTTTGCCCACCAACTGGACTGCTTCATTTTCACTTTTCTGATTAGGTAATGACTGTCATTGGGTTTCTCTTTTCCATCAGCTTCTGTTTAGCTTGTTTATTGCTAAATCAACATATTTGCTGCTTTAGTCATACTATATTACTATTCTGTTATCAGGTTAGTGCACAAAGTTGTCTATCTTGGTAGACACGAGAAAAGCAAATATTGTCTACACAGCACTACGAGATAGTCCAAGCAACCCAGTATTTTTCCACACCAGCAGAAACACCACTCTTCCCATTGTGAGCAAACTCAGAAGAGAAGTCAGATGCTGTGTTTCTCTATGACCAATACTGAAGTCAGCCATGTATCTCTTTAAAAAGTAGGACTGGAATCCTAAACACACCTACCCATGAGTAAGTACTACCGAACCAACTTCTAAGTAAACATGCACAGGACTATGTTAGACTGCAAATGTTCAAAAGAGGAAAACATGCACCCACCAAAATAATTAAAGTAACAGTTTTGTGATTGTTAGTTAATCCTAGTCAAGGTATTTATTATGGTTATGTTGCAGTTCTAATGGACCAACATGGCTTTGGGCAATTAAATATACGAATTGCAGGGGACTATATAATTCGCATTAAACATTAGCTTTTTATAGCACATTAAATATTACACCAAGCAGATTTGTACATTTAAACTAAATAAATAAAAACCTGATACTGATAGCAAACATATGTTCTTTGCAGTCCTTGGGATATATCTATAGCTTTGTACTTTCTCCCTATACAGGAAGTACTTTTTCCTATACTATTAGGAAGCAACATGATAGCTCCTAAGGACTTATTTTGCAAGCCTTCTTGCCTTCCTAGCAGAAATACCAGACTATCCCCTACCAATGTAGCACTTCCTGTTACACCTACATGAATTTTTAGATACAAGTCCTCTTATAATTCCAGACAATAGAAAACGCTCAGAAAGACTACTATGCCCATCCCAAAGCTTAGAATCATAAACTATGCTTTGTTAAATGTATTTACAATGTCATGCGATGTGACTCATGATGAAACTGGACATCTGCAAAATTGGTTAAGTCTTAATTGTAATGGAAAAATACTTAATTCCAGCCTTTTGACCTGATGTTCCCAACAGTTGGCCAAGACATTTATCATCTTTCACATGCGTAGGCCAAATGTTCTTCCATATTTCTGTTTTAATAACACAGACAAAGAAAAATGGATGTAACCACTCATACAGAAGAAAACAAGAGGGACACAGAAGAGCAAATGGCAAGGAGAAATTAGAGGAATGGCAAATATGTGTATGGGAGGAACAGATGCAGGATGATATGAGAAGAGATAAACATGCAGGCTGTGTCTAAATGTAAGACTAAACCATTATTGATTGAGCCTAACTTCTCTGAGTTTTCATGGGCTCCATCTCCGCTTTCTTCCTCTGACTGGTACAGTTGTAAGGAAATGATCACAACCTTCAGCTTCCATTTTATATTAGCCTCAGTTCAGCATGTCATCCAACCACAGTTAATTTAAACAAGCCAAGTACAAAAACCAAGGTGTGAAGTCACCTTGTTTCTATTACCAGTAGCTAAGCTTAATTGCTGTTTGTTCAGGTGTGGATGAAATATGAGGCCTGTGGTTAATAAAAACAAAAACAAAACAGAAGCAAAAACCTTTTCCTGGAAGAAAGGACAGGGGAGTGGGACTGGATTATTATTATTATTATTATTATTATTATTATTATTATTATTATTACTACCCCACCTATCTGGGTTGGTAATCTCTAAACCATGGTTTCGTGTTACATCTGAACCAGCCCACAGAGTGACCCTATCATGAAAAAGTGATTATTAAATGAGGTACAGATGGGACGTTATGGGAAAAGGACTGACTATGAACACCTTGTTCAGGTACTAGAAGCTGATTCATGAGATCCTCTTGAACAGAGTTGGAAGGATCTTTCAGTTTCTCATTTTTCCAGTTTTCGGTTCTTCACATTTCTGCAGCAATTTGCAAATATTTTGGTTTTTTAAAAAAACCTAATGTAAATTTATTAGCATTTTAATGTGAATTTCTCCTAATAAACATGTTTTGGTACAGTTCTGAATAATGCATATGTTTCAGGAAGCAATTTCCTCCAATATAGTGCATTTTTGTATGTTATTTTTACTAACATATTTTTTATGCACAATGTCCCCTAATATATTCTTATTCTTATTCTTATTCTTCTTATTATTAAGCATGGCTTGGTTGGATAACTGCATCACAAACTTTGGATAAGTGCAAATTTCAAAGGATGCCGGTTCTTGCTCTGGAAAGTATGGATTTGATATATTCATCTATAATATGAACTGAACCAAATTCCTCCCTTATCCCTACTCATGAATCACCCAGTTTATATAGGGTACCTAATTTCAACAACTTATCCTTGAAAACGGCACCATGCTAGTTAGCACTATTAAAGGATAAGTGAGTCAGGGAAGCCACCGAGTAGATGTGAAGGGACAGCTGTTCAGATGGCAGCCCTATTAAAATATAAAGTGGGATGTGTGGTCTTTTGACATGAAAAGAAGAAAGGGGGGCATGCTGGAAGTGAGCCAAGCTGAGAAAATAAGTACTTAAAAAGAAATGTAATGTAATGAGGTAATGGAGGGGAGGAGGCCAAGTTGTTTTGATTCTTTGACCTATGGGTTTTTTCATGTAAAGCACGGCTGCCTTGAAGATATTGGACTACAACTCCCATTGTTCCTGAACACTGGGTATGCTGGCTGAGGCTAGTGGGAATTAATTGTAGCCCAGCAACATTTGCAGGGTCACAGGTAAGTCTCCCCTAATGTAAATGATAAATTGATGTGCATCTGCTTTATATGTGAGAAGAGGGTAGGGATGAAATATATTGCCTGCCTCTCAAGTCTTAATGTGGCCCTGAAAGCATTACACTGGATCAACAGAGTTTAGGAATTATACCTGAAAGTCTGGCAAATATAGCACCCCAAATGAATCTGCCACACAACTTAGTCTGTGATCATAAAGGTTTTTTAATATATATTTTTATTCTCTTCCACGGGTTGGATTAAAAGCCATAAAATATGGGTTGACTATCTCACCATCCCCAGTTTCTTAGGCAGTCTTCTATACAGATTAGTTACAAAGATGGATAACAATGATCCAAGCAGTATAAATGGGAAAACCTTCAAATAATAAAAGTAAAAAACGGAGGGAGAGCAGACATGAGCTTTTCTCCAGTAAAACAAAAACCCTCGTTGTAATTCATAAATAACCCAACGTTTATCATGTCGGACACATTTTCAAAAGATACAGCTACCTCACAGAAAGTGGGTGAATCAACATTTGCAGCTACACATTTGTAGAAATATAAACTTGGAATTGTGCACCCATGTATTATATAGATACTGATATTCCAATATATTTTTACTTTGTGCAAGTACAGAACTGATCTTCTAGGTTTAGTGAAGGACACCACTTCTTGAATCTCCCTTGACTTTCAAAGGTATTTACAGTCTACCTGACAGTATTTGTATTCATGGCTATGTCACAAGAGCCCATGGAGTGATGAATTGAACAACGGCATGTCTTTTATCTTGTTTTCAGGATTAGCCTCCAAGGCTTCAGTGGCACACAGCAATTGATCTTCTGCATTAGCAGTTTGGTCCGTTCTTTACTGAAGAGAGGCTTCCCTACTTTTTCATGCTAATGGACACCTCACAGGTCATGACTCACTGCGAGATTAGAAACGATGACACTAGTTAAAATGGCAAGAGAGTCTTCCTTGCGCATCAACGTGCTATGATGCAGCAACCAGACACGGATGAAGAAACACAGCACCTTTTGACTAAACTGTTATTGAATTATCTCATCAACATTTATGATTATCATGCCATCATGACACATACTAGCCTTTGCAAGAAGGCACTATATCATTTATTCTAATATCTTGATCCTAAGCATGTTTATTGGGATGCAAGTCTTACCGTTTAAGTGGAAAGTACACCAAAGCAAATGATTTCAGGTTAGTGGCAGAACTATTTGCCCTCATCCTCCAATTTGCCATTAGGAAACATCTGTTTTTCCCTACACTGGTTTTCCCTACACAAACATAGACACACTCATAGCAGGTAAGCTTAAGAGTGAATTCTGGGACAAGCTCTTAAGAACATAAGGAGAGCTCTGCAGGATCAGACCAAAGGCCCATCTAGTCAGCATCCTCTCAGTGTCCTTTGAGAAGTCCATAAACAGAACATGAGCGCAATAGCACTCTCCCTATTTTGGCTCCTCAGGAACTGCTATTCATCTTATTCTGGAATGAATACTGGAAGTTATTGGCTAGCAACCATTGTTATCTCCTATGTCTAATCTTTTGAAGCCACCTAAGTTGGTGGCCATTACTAAACCTTGCCATAGCCGTCCTCTACCCATGCCACAATATTATGTTGTTGTTGTTTTCCCGTTCAACTCATGCTCTTATCATTTCATATTTCTGAGTATTATGGATTGGGCTCCCCTGCCAATACATGCTTGGCAAACTCAACACCCAGTGTCTGCCAGGTGCATGGAGGTCAGGAAATGGAAGGTGTGCCACAGCCTTTGAAAGACTCAATTTCTACCTGAATCTCACTGGATTTCATTGTATTATAAAAATTGCATCAAGAAAATAAAAAAGCAATGATCTATGCATATCTGAATGGGACAAATGCAAAGGCAGTATAATCTTGGGTGCTAATTCAAGCATCTCATACATATCACACATTTCTTTTAGAAATTCTGGGGCTGCCGATCCTGCTAGCTCTGCTTGCCAATCCTACCCACCCACCCCACAACCCTTCACTGTAAGAAAAACAATTGGGCCAAAATTGATCAGTGGAATGTTGGGTATCTGGTGGGCGAGGCTTGTGTGTATCCTGTCAGTTAAGAGGGACCAACTGCCTCTTCTAGCTTTCTTGCCTCAGACTAGCCTCTCATGATGTTGTTTTAGTTTCTCTCAGACATTATGTTATTTTGCTACAGTTTTATTATTAAACCTTGTTTACATTTACACGAGCCACTTAATTTTCCTCAAAGAACAAGAAACTCTTCTGAAGAATGGTGGAATATCCTAAACTTGGGTGAGGGAGGGGATATTCCCCATTTGCCAGGAGGATTGATTTTGTTCATCATCATCCCCACCACCACAACATTCACCAAGCCCCTTCCCCTCACAGCTTGCTCCAAATCATCATCTTCTCCTTTTCCCTGGCAGGCAGGCTGGAAAGGAGGTCAGATCTGCACAGGGTGAGTTTTCCAAGACTCCTTGCTCTCCCCCTGTCACCACTGCTGCAGAGAGCAAGAGAAGAAAGGCGTTATTTCATTCTCCCTTCTCCCACAGCAACCATCAGCAGTAACCGGCGGGAGAGTGGGAAGGCTTAGAAAGTGTGCCCTGTACTGACCCACCCACTCGCCTCCAGTTACATCCTGATCACCTCCAAGGACACTCGCCTGCTGGGGCAGCTCCCCAGCAACAGTTCTGTTTTGTTGTGCTTTCTTTCTCCTTGGCCTCCAACGTTGCAGAGGCCAAAGAGGCAGCGTGTCAGGTGCACAGCAGCCACCGAGTAGGACAGATGATGGGGAGTTGATGCTGGCAGTCAACAAAAGAAGTTCAAAGACTCTCTCAAGGCAAATCTTAAAAAAAAAATGTAGTATAAACACCAACAGCTGGGAAACACTGGCCTGTGAGCGCTCCAATGGGAGAACAGCCTTTACCAAAGGTGCAATGAGCTTTGAAGACGCTTGAACTCAGGACAAAAGGGAGAAACATGCTAAGAGAGGCATGTTCAGCAAACCCTCACCGTGATCAACTACCACCCGGAAACCTATGTCCCCACTGTGGAAGGATGTGTGGATTCAGAAATGGCCTCCACACAGTCACTTACAGACTCACATTTAAAACCGTGTTTATGGAAGACAATCTTACTCGGCTATGAGTAATTGCAGAAGAAGAAGAAGAAGAAGAAGAAGAAGAAGAAGAAGAAGAAGAAGAAGAAGAAGCAGCCCTGCCATGGCTGCTCCTCTCTGGATTGTCTGGGCTGCAGGCTGCCACCCACCACCACCCACACTGCTTCCTCGTTCACCTCCTCGCCCGCCTGCAGTTCTGTGGTTATGCTGCCATTTGCATGACCGACAACAATCACAGACAATGATATATTAGAGAGATTGTTCCATCAAGCTCATTAGAGGCAATTTCTCAACAGCACTGTACAACATGGAGATGTGGAATTCAGTAGTACTGGAGGGAATCAGAATATATTCTAGTTCACTCTGACCTTGATTTGTTTGTTCATAGTCCACTTTTCTGAATACACGAAATGGCTAAAATAAATTTATAACCTCTGACACGTCAGTGGAAATAATATCGTATTTCATAAGGTACATTGCAAGACAAAGTGGAACTTTAAAAGTCTTTCTTCTGCATTTCTATTTCATTTTACTTTCCTTTCACATAGCTGCAGGGTAGAATTCGTAAAAAAAGACTTTTTAAAATGATGAAAGAGTACACATAAACAATAAAGCAATGTTTGCAACCACATGGACTCTTTTATAGCATCTGAGAGTTTACTATCAGACGCATAAGCAATTAAATAAGAAATTCAGCACTTCACATGGATACTCCCAACAGCTGTTCTAGAAACATTCACCGATGCACAGATATTCCCCTCTAATCCCCTAAGCCTTGCAACCACACAGAGCTTTGTAGAGTCAGCACAAATCAATGTATCTCATTTAATTAATGCTAAAGGGGGAAATAATCTCCCACTAATAAGGCAGCAGACAAGCCATCCTGGACTGGTTGACTGTGCCTGAGGTCTTAAAAAATAAACCGACATGAATTAAGAAGTGCATTATGACCTATATAAAAACGTTAAATCTCTCTGCTGCATCAGAGTGCTGACCAAGAGAAGAGTTACAAGAGAAGATGGTCATAATCCTCAATGGTCCGATTTCCGTATATAGTAGCATTCTGAAATTACAATGGCAAAAGCTGTCTGCCGTCAGTAGCATCCAGCAAACAGCAATGGCTGTGGTAATTTTCTCTGAACAGGGTTCATGTGTCATGCCGGTGCAATGGGCTGCAGAAGTACGCACTCAGATTTATTTGAGTACCACTGGTACTGGGAATACAGCAAGAATAGAGATTTTGCTGTCAAAAGTGCTACAGCCAGCACTGATAACCTGATTGTCCATTATCCATACATCAGTGTTGCTCAAACATTTCATAGAACCATAGAACTGTAGAGATGAAAAGGACCCCAAGGATCATCTAGTACGGCCCCCTACAATGCAGGAATCACACCAAGGAGTCTTCATCAGTGGTGCTTCCTCTCCACTAGACTCTGCCAACAGAGGTGAGTTTATGCTCCAATCAAACTATTGCAGCTGCCACTGACATGCACTGTGTGTGTGTAGCATTAGAATCTTAGTCTTATAGGACTAAATATGGGCACTAGGTTGATGTTGGTTTGTTTTATGATCAAGCAAAGCTTAAGGAAAGACTACATCTATTAAGGCATGCGTGCTCCCACATTTTATAAGGTTTTTAAAAAATATGGTTGGGATGGTCAAAATATATATTATATATTATTTGTATTATAAATGGCTTTTTATAGAGTTATTTGAATTATGGATTGTTGTCCTTTCAGTGCCCCAGAAAGTTTCCATGAAAGCACACCAGTGATTGAATAGTGCTTTAAAGTTCCCTACATTTTCCAGCACCATTTTGAGTTTTACCACCATTTTTGTTTCTGTGATCTTATACATTTTGCAAGGTACAATTCTGACACCTTTGTGTAGCGCTGTTGGGGTATAACTGATCCATGTCATTCATATATATATATTCAGACATCTTGTAAAAACTTTTGTTCAGGCTTTCCTTTACCCAGTTCTGGACAATTCTACACATATGAGTCCCCAGAACATATTCTGTATGTTTTTATACTGTGTGTATGTATCTTCTGTATATTGTTTTATCAGTTTCAAGTTGTGGTTTTGTATTAGTAGATTCTGTTTCTATATCATACATACGGTACACTGCTTAAGAGGTTTTTAAAATATTAAGTGGATTAAAATTGGCTGGAGGGACTAAAAAGAATGATAGTTTTGGATCAGAGTGGTTTGATTTTGTAGCGCATGGGAATAAGAAAACTAATAATGTAATGCTGCCATCTCATAAGCTACTTTGTGGAACTCATAGTTGTTTACGCTGAAGGAACCATAAGAATAATCATTATTCTTTATACTGTAATTTGTAGGGAGTAATTTGTGTGTGATTTTTGCTGTGGGTATTATTCTCTGAAACTGAAGCTTAGTTATGTTTTTAAGTTATGTTTTTAAATATAAAATCAATGCAGAAAAGAAAGAAATGCCTGTAAATAACAAATAAACAAGTTACGAACATGCTAGATATCCTAATTACCATGTACTATATACTGAAGACATTTAACATTTTCTGTGGTGTTTTCCATTCACAAATTTTGAAGATTTTATTGAGATGTACTGGCATTACGTTGGAGACCTATGAGAAATGGAGGTGAAGTGAGTTACACAGTATCATCTGGGGGAAACATCAGTTCAATACAATTAAAATATTTTCTGAATTCCAGTAGTGCCTCCCAAAAAAGTCAAATTATTAATGTTCTTTAAAAAATCCATGCCCACATTTGATTTAGATTAAAACTGAAATGCCAAATTGGGCAATGAAATGACTTAGTTTTGACATTGCTACAAAAGAAATGGATCAAGAGAAAAATGATATACAGGAGACATATTGTCCCCAGATCTCACTTTTTTCTTTTTTTCTTTTTAGAAATCTAACCACCACCACCTCCTCAAAAACCCAACACACCAGGCTTTGATAAGCGATCACAGATGGACAAATATCTAATTTTTGCTGAAGACATATAAACAGATTTGTGAGAGGTTTGTGTGTTGTCTCTCTTGTGATGCCCAAGATGACTGACAGATTTCTCTTATTTGGTCTCTTTCATTGTGCATTGAAAAAAAAAAGCGATTTTTAAAAAGTATTATTTTTGAAGCATATTGGAGATTACTTACCCCATGGGGCAAGTGGTGTTCTACTTGTTCTAAACAGGTTGCATTACCCCAAAGGTTCAGGTTTGTAGTCTGGAGGTGTTCATTGATTCATTTGTGTTACTAAGGCACAAGTAGCCTCTGTAGCTGAACAGCTTTTCACCAGCTAAGAATAGTACACTACCTACTTGCCTACCTGGAACGAGACAGCCTTGCTTCAGTAATTCATGCCCTAGTTACCTCTTGCTTAGACAACTGCAGCTCACTGTGTGGGGAGCTGCTTTTGAAAATGGTATGGAAACTTAAATTAGTTAAGAATAAAGCTCTAGGGTTCTAACATCATGCCAGTACTTTACAATCTCCACTGGCTTCCAGTCCAATTCAAGGTACTGCTTTCCTTTACTTTCCTTCACAGCTTGGGATCAAGGTACTTGAAGAATCACCTCTCTCCATGTGTGCCTATACCTGGATCTTGAAGTCTTCTTTGGAGGCCCTTCTCAAAGTGCTCCCACCAAGTATGGTGGTATGGTGACTAGGTACAGAACACAGGGCTTTTTCAGTGGTGGGGTCATTGCTGTGGAATGTGCTCCCCAGAGAAACCTGTCTGATAACCATCTTGGTGTCATTTTGACACCAGGAGAAAATATTTTATCGCTCCAGTCTTTCTAAACCGTTTTTGCTCTCTCTTACTGTTTGTATCCTATATTCCTAATTTTACTATTGTTTGTTATTGACGCTGGATTTTAAACTGTACTATTTCTTGATTAAAGCTGCCCTTAGAATTTTGTTACAGGGCAGCTTAGAAATACTGTCACGCAAGTAAGTGAGCCAACATGATGGAAAGCCGTAACAAAATAATTAGTCATAAAAAGGACACTGTCTAATTTGTCCAGGGAATGACAGGCCAAAATATTGCCACGTAAACTACCAATCCAGCATAGATATGCAACCGAAAATACAAAGACAAGTTATTGATTCCTTTCAGTTGCAAGAATGGGAGCATCTTCAGCACTGTTGAGGCTGCTTTGTATGGCACAGCCCAAAGAGATGTAACAAAGAGCCCTGGTCAATCAGGAGCTCCCTCTAGGGCAAGGGTGGGGAACTTTTTTCAGCCTGAGACACATTCCCTTCTGAGCAACTTTCTTCTAGCCACATCCAGTGGTAGATGAGACCAGAGGCAAAAGCTGGCAGAGCAATGAATGTTATTTTTACCTATATACAATAGGGTAGTTTCTGCATGCGTGCGTGCACACGCACACACCTCTATCCTCCATCCAAAGAAAAGGCACTATCAGAGTTCAAGGACACATTCTAGTCAGGCAGAAGGACACTTGGGTTATGAAGCAAAACTAGTGAGGGGTGTGGTCTTGGGAGGGTCCCCTGGGCCTTAGGTTCCCCACTCCTGTTTCACAAAATACCCAGGTCCAGCATGTGCTTTGAAACACAGAAGTACAATGTATATGTTCAATACAGGCGTACACTAAAAACTTAACACATGAAGCAGCTCGACAAGTCTTACTGGAAAAGTGATGTTGGAACAAACGTCAACCCAATGGAAAGTCAACAATCTTTGTCTATTAATGCTGCTATCCCTAATCCTGCTGCTACGTATCCTGACGGTATACAGGATTACCTCTGCTGTACTCTTGATTTATCTTTATTATCGTTATAGGTCACATCAGGCCCAAGGTCAGTGGTGTCTATGTAAGACCATGTCTCACCCAGTAATCTGTGTCTCAGGAGTTCCTAAACTTCAGAAGCGGCACCAAAAGAAAAGAAAAGAGATTAATTTCTTTACTGGATAGTGTTGTGTTCTTGTGGCAAACAGTTTGGATTCCATCCAACATAATAAGATTTCCCGTCTGACACTGCAAGATAGCAATTCCATCAGCTCCATTGCCTGCGCTTCAGCTACTCTGTACTGTTGAATAGATGGTTCCTGATTTCCCAGTGTTTTTATAGTTGCTCTTACAAATAATAATCCTTCAGAGCTACAATGATTGGCACTAGGCCCCTCTTGCTTCTGTCGGACTGAAGGTCTTTCATTATTTTGCGTTACCTATAGTCTAAGGTTTCTAGACTCACAGCTTTTTTATTTTGTGTGATTGGAAGCCTTTATATCCAGCTCCCAATTTTCCAAGGTCTTATAGCTCTCATAAGCAGATTGGTTTTTAAACAAAACACCTCACACCAATCTGTGAAAATTGTTTGGAGGCTCACAGACAATGATTTGCTATGTATAACAGCAAAGAATAGCAAGCACAGTTAATTTGTTATGCAGAGAAGCCACAACTCTCTTAAAATGTGACTCAACACACCTCAGCAGTGTAGAAGAGCTAAATGTAAGCGTCTTCGTTTGGGTACAAATTAACATGATGTGGGGTTGACTGAGGTTATGCGCCTTGACTCTGTCCCGCAATCTGCTTGTGCTTAAATATATCACTTCTGCGGAGACTATGAAAATGCATCTGCTATGCAAAACTTGTATAGCCATGATCTGGGACTTTAGAAATGGTCCCAGGGCTTTAACAGAGTTGTGGGGACACTGCCACATCTGCAGCTCCACCACACATAGCAGCTAGGAGGGAAGGTGGGGACAGTATGCAACCACAGATGGGCCAGCTCAAGAGCCAATGAACCTCAGGTTGGTTCAGCCCCACTCCATCCCCATAAAGCCTGCCCATATCTTTGGTCTACCAACTGAGCTATCTCTCAGCCTCTTAAAGGGGAAGCTAGCGGGGTGATGCTGATGTCACTCTGCAGGTGAATGCTGAGAGAAGGCCAAGAGCGACCAGCAGAACTGGCTTGAGGGACACCTCCATGCAATTCAACCCACCTCCCCCTGATCAGCAAGAAGGGGGGTTGGATTGCTGTTAGTCATGCTTAAGAGAACCACTGCAGTTCAGCTTCCTATCTTAATCCCCATAGATTGCAGTGGATCTATGAGTGTAAAGTGTAAAGATATATATAAAAGGAAAGATTTCACTTTTCATAAAACCACTGCTTATTTATCCAGAATTGCATTTATTGGTCAACTAAAAGAAGTTTAAAATAGTAAGATAAAGGCACTATTTTTTTTTTATTTTTTTTTTTTTGAGGCAAGATAAAGCCAGGCCTCAACATCTAAAAAATGATGCTGCTACCTACTGAATTTGAGGACAGGCGACAGCTGGCCTGTGTGGACATAAATAATAAAGGCAATAAGACTTCTAGCTCTTTGTCAGAATGCGAATGCCCAGTTTTCTATGATTTGCACCCGATTCGTGAACCATACCAATTTACAAATGCAATAGGAATGCATTTCCAGAGGAGTGGCCCTGTTAGTCTTTTGCGGCAAAAACAATGAAACATAATGTAAATTGAAAATACAGTGAATTTGAAAGAAACCCATGGTGTTGCATGCTCTATAGCAACTGTTTTCACCACAAGCGATGAACAAGAGCTGGAGGTTTTTTTCATGTCATCTCTGGATCTATTTTTTTACAGAAGGGAACACACACACACACACACACACACACACACACACCCCTGGAAAACGAACATAGAAAGGTAAGGAATTTTCCTGACTTGCAGAAAAAGGTTCCTTAACTTACATCGGCTTTGAATACCTTCCTAAGGAAACAACATGCTTTTCTATCTCAGTGATTTCCCCCCTCCAAATTCTGCCTATATGCTGTATCTCTGTGACATTCAAAGACAAACCAGCACCTTTAACCAACCAGAAAAAGGAGAGATTTTTAAATACCATGACTGTTGCATCGTGATGTTTCAACGAGTCTGCTGTTTTGATCATAGCAAGCCATGGCTTGGTAACGGTAGCCTTGCCCACACTCTTTGATGTCTCCTTGTACTTTCATTCCCAGCAGTACTTCTACTTTGCCCTCAGGTAAGATGCAGTCTGACCAGTTCCCTACAGGCTGGGCATTATACTTGTCACATGGACAGATCTGGGTCTCAATCAGTGGATGCAGCTGGGGATTTTTGCATTTCTCCTTCTTCTTGCTTTTTCCTGGAAGGGAGTAGAAAGAACTTCAGAAATTGCTTTCTTGGGATATCCTTTATCTGAATGTTTATTATGGTGCTTGTTATCTACAACATTGTGAAGTCTCTTATAAGTCAACGGGGTTCCCATACTGCGAATTGTCTTTGCAATTTGTGTCCCCTGTTCTGTTAATATTGATTTCCACCACTGAAAATAATCTTAGTGCTCATCCAAACTTCCACTTGACCCACCACCTCCTCCTGGGAAAACCTGCTGTTTACCACTGAATCGAGGCAAATGTCAACTGAGTTTTCTCTGGATTGCTGGTTGCTCTGATTCAGCGCTAAAGTGTGGAGTGAAGGCAAAGCCTCTCAGGCCCATGCCTAGAAAGTATGAGACAGGAGGAAAACCACTCAGACCCATGCATTCCAGACATGGGACAAGCAGAAGTGGGGATGAGCCCTTAGTGGAAACTCTCAAAATACATCACTACGTAAATCCAAATTTGAAATCCGTATCTACCTTCTTGCCATTTCAATGGGCCTCAGTGGATGCTGCCATGTTTTCCTTTGCTCAGAAATAATACAATTTTTATGAGATGTGATAAGATGCATCTCGGAAAGACAGTGGGGTCATTAAGATGTTTACCAGCATAGACAGAACAGAGACAGTCGATATAGCACCAGTAATTCTCTGTTCTGATTAAACTAGGCGCTCTTCCTATTGCTCATTAAATAATAACCAGGTCCTAAAGTGGAAGAGATCCAAATCAGATAATGTGCGGCTTTCATTGGACCAACGTTAATTTGGGTAGAAATAAGCAAGTTTTCGAGTTTCACAGAATTCCTTGTCAGGCAGACATCTTTCATTTCCTACATTTCTTTAGCCCTGCAAATTGGATTATAGGATCTAGATCATGCACATCAATCCTGTGTCTAATGATGTTGCCACCATCTTCATGACACTCACATGGAGTGTTATGACACCCACTTGGGAGTGTCTGTCTAGCAAAAGAGAGGGTCTACTTACTGACTCAAAGCCGAGACTTTCAGTTTTTTCTTTACTCAGCAATTCTGCACCCAGGATGCTAAAATCTCATTGGCTTCAATTGAATTGGAGCAGTCAAAGTGTCTACAGGACTGCAGCCCAGCTATTTAACCTTGTTTCTGAAAGTCCTTCCCCTGTCAAGAGTATATACAATTTCTTACCTAGTAAATGTGGAGTAGTTGCAGCATTCTGAAGTTGAACCGAAACCACTGTTATGAAAAATAGCCTGCAATCCATTGACACACATCTCTAATCTCCTGTCACTAGTGCTTGGAAGACTGCAAGCATTATTTCAAACTGTATTCTACAACTTCATGGCAGATGGCACATAAATTCTTTTTGGGGTAGGTGGAAAATAAAGCATTATCAATAATAAATGATAATGGAAGACCTCAATTCCTCCTAGAAAATTTTGGATTTTTTCCTCCCAGGGATAATAGAGTTGGAAGGGACTCCAAAGGTCATCTAGTACAAGGTCCTGCAATGCAGTAATATCAACTAAAGCATCAATGACTGATTACTTTTACGTAAAAATAACTTGCATAATGATGTTATGTACAACAAGAAGCAGAAGTCCATGGATGTCTATTGTCAAATGTACATATTCTTTTCATGATTTCTTGGGAGGGATATGCACATATATACGTGTGGGTGGGTAGGTGTGGGTGTTTTCCTTGATTATCTGAAATCACAGTATAGATTTGGAATATATATCCACTTCTACTAGAATATGTATGTCTAACTTTACAGATGATTCCGTATGGATCAATTAATAAAATACACTACCTTGGGCAATACAAATCAATTCAATATTCATACAAGAAAGGCTTTTCTGGTCAAGTTGTTTCCAGTGACACCTTACCCAACTAGTGTCAACAGTTTCTGCATTTCAGTCATTTTATTGATTCTACCTGCTCCCTAATTTCTCACTGCAGCAGTAGTCCTACTAGTCCCAACCATGTTTCTCTTGGTATTTTCCAACCCTTACCAATAAGAGAGCGCTTTCTTGTCCTAAATGCTCCACAATCCCCATTGCAAGAAGAGAACTTTGACCAGCTTGTGAACTGACAGTCATCTTGGCAAGGGATTTGGCAGGGTTGCGTTAAAGGTGGCAAAGAGCCTGCATGCTTAAGGCATTCGCTGATGTCAGCCTGTCCGCCATCTTGCTTGCGACAAGTAATAGCTGGAAGGAGAGAAGCAGAAAGAATTATAATGAGTTGCTAGGCCTTTTGTAAGTAAGACAATGGAGCACCCAACCACCAGAGTCACCCACATTTGATTTAGCTCAACTGGCAATAGGTTCAAGAACAGTAACATTCCGCTTGGGATCCCTGGTACCATGGGACTGTTTTCAAATTTCAGAAAATGCAAAATGCTGCACGTCTCTCATATAATTCAGACCAGCAAGTGACATTAAAAATGCAGCACAGAAATACAATACAAGCCATTCTACGAAGGAAGGAATAAATGCCATCTATTATTCTGCCCCATTTTGCTGTATAATTTAACTGCCCTATATTACTAACTTTCCCAAATAATGGGTATACTGAGATATGAATCGAGCTTTTTATAATTTTAAATATACTATAATTATATTCACAGTTGATACACACTTTGAAGAGAAATGTATTTGCTCCATAGGTAAGCAGGAAGGTATGTCTACCTGAAAATGCTTTGTAGCTTGAACATTATATTAAACCTCCATATAAAAACACAAAAGATCTTCTCTCTAGCAATAATGGCATAAGGAACTTGTAATGGAGAAAACCAATGAATATATTTTAAACACAATTTAACAGTATAATGTATCTACCGTAGGTTTAGGTTTTTAAACACAGTGTAAGTTGCTGGGGACATTTGAGTAACAAGCAACTTGTAATAATAATAATAATAATAATAATAATAACAACAACAATAGGCATACCAGTAGATTAGGGAGTGGTAACACGTGACCCTCCAAATGTTGCTGTACTACAACTCCCATCAGCCCCACCTAACATGGGCAACAGTTGGGTAGGATGGGAGTTGAAGTCCAACAACGTCTGGAGAACCATGGGTTCACCACCCCTGCCACAGTGCTGCAAATTAGGCTCCATTTTCTCTGAGATTTGCAGTCCTATACACACTTACCTGGAAGTTCCATTGAACTAACTGAGACTTACTTCTGAGTAAAGATGCATAGGCTGTACCATTTATGCAGATTATACTGCATTACTGTTTCTGACCAGCAAGTTCTATTTTGCTTATAAGGCATGCGTGGTTGTGTGTGTGTGTGTGTGTGTGTGTGTGTTATACTATACCGATGTACCTATTGACTTCAATGGGACTTATTCCCAGTTAAGTGTAATGCAGTCATAATGAAATACCTCAAAAAGAATACTTGAACGCAGCCCTAAACTACACAGTGAACTTCTACACCTTTACTTTGCTCAACAGCTATGCAGCCTGATGTTATGTATATTTATTCAGAAGTATGCCTCACAGAATTGAATAGGATTTAATCCCAAGCATGCATAGGATTGAATCAAAGGGAAAAGAAAAAAATAACTTTTTATGAGTTGTATGTTCCTGAGTTCTCAACTGCAAGTTGCATGATGAAATGCTCCAATATCAGACAACTGCTGCCTCCCTAGCAAATATTATGATTCCAACTCTTTGAAAATCTATCCTTTATTTGTAGCCCAGGATTCCAAAGGCAGGACCTATCCATGACCCTCACGGTTCCCAGAACTGTAAATACTATTTCACTGTCTCCAAACTCAGTTAATTGGTCTGAGATTAATTTTTCCTGTGTGGTTTAATAGACTCCCCATATCTGAAGAGATGAAATGTGAATTCTAAATGGTAAAATGGCAGCTATAAACTTTCTGACATACTAGCATAACCAAGGAAACAATATAATAAATGTGAACCCACAAATGTGCAAGGCTTTTTAGTGGCGCACAGAGGACTCTTTATGAACAAATATAAATGGAGGGTCATGTATAGTCTTTGCTCTTTCTACATTTATAACTGAAATATACAGTTTTGCCTCCAAGGCACAATCTATAACGGTATAGTATGGAAAGGGACCATGAGGAATTCGAAGGGCGACAACAAAATCTGTGTTGCAACCACCACATGATCCTTAGCTACAAATAGGTTCAGCCACCCAAAAAGCAGTTACAAGCCCTAGTCAAGAAAGTCTTGAAACAATTGTTGTAGAGATAAAATAAGCAGGTTCATTAAATTCATTTATTTAGGATTTATATTAGGGGTCTGCATCAACCACAAGATTCAGCGATTCATAAAACAGCCTGCCTCATTGTAAAACACTTTGTGGTCTGCCCAACTCAACTCAGGTCCAGCTCAAATCAACTTCGTTTCTCCTCCCCACATGCACTAATCCAGAAATGACTATGGTTTTTCTCCTTTTGACAGAAGTGGATCAGATCTACAAACATGGTCTTACTGACCAATGGGTCCTGGCAGTGCTATTTTTCTAGAAAAAGAGGTGCCAAAATTCACCCTTGTTCTCTTAGAATGGAGATGGTGTCTATCTGAGAGGTACCAGAACTGAGTTCCAGCAAGTTCTGGCTGAAAAAAAGCTATTGGTCGAGGAGGGTTGTTGTTTTTTATGTGGGCACCTTTATAATTTGATTTACTAGTTTATTTTTTTTTTAAAGGAAACATGTATTTCTTATTCATTCATTCATTCATTCATTCATTGAATAACTGAATGAACTTTACAGGCAAGGTCATCCCTTCTGAGGTCATGAGTTCAGGCAAATATCATAAGGCAGCTGCAGTGCTCTTCCCCTGCAAACTCAGCTGTTACTGTTTTGAGTTGTGTAGGAAAAAGAAAAAAAAGGAACCACTTTATTTCCCTTAGCGTTCTGTGGGCAATTGGTCTGAAACTTGCAGATATGAGACAAGTACCCCTGGGTAAGATCCATGCCAAATTGCAGTTAAATACATCCAGGGGAAACTGAGCTTGAACATGTTTAAAGTTTTTATATATATATAGGGATTCACTTTCCCTGTGTGACCATTTGCAAGCTTGAATTGTCAGTCACAACAGAGCCTTCTCTCTCCTCTCCCTATCCTGACATTTTTCTTAAGTTTAGACAGACATCTCAGTCGTACAGAGCTGCTCTTTCCCCCAACACGCTGGGATTGGAGACTGCTGGAAAAACTATTCCCTACCATTACAAGCTACAGTCACAAAGGAGCTCCCTCTCCTGATTCTGGCATCTTTCTTAAATTAGAGATTGGCCTTTAGTTTCTGCAAAGCTGCTTCTTCTTCCTCATACCCCACTCTTGCAAAGTTTAAAGATATAGTTTTGCTTTTCATGGACATGTGTCTACAGCTTTTTTTTAATGTCTGTATTTCTGAAGTGTAAAAGCAGAGACATCACCTTGCCAACAAAGATCCATATAGTTAAAGCTATGGTTTTCCAAGTAGTGATGTATGGAAGTGAGAGCTGGACCATAAAGAAGGCTGATCGCCGAAGAATTGATGTTTTGAATTATGGTGCTGGAGGAGACTCTTGAGGGTCCCATGGACTGCAAGAAGATCAAACCTATCCATTCTTAAGGAAATCAGCCCTGGGTGCTCACTGGAAGGACAGATCCTGAAGCTGAGACTCCAATACTTTGGCCACCTCATGAGAAGAGAAGACTCCCTGGAAAAGACCCTGATGTTGGGAAAGATGGAGGGCACAAGGAGAAGGGGACGACAGAGAACGAGATGGTTGGATACTGTTCTCAAAGCTACCAGCATGAGTTTGACCAAACTGCGTGAGGCAGTGGAAGACAGGAGTGCCTGGCGTGCTCTGGTCCATGGGGTCACGAAGAGTCGGACACGACTAAACGACTGAACAACAAACACTGAAGCACTACGCGAGTTCTGCTTTGGCCCCTAACTGCCTTGTATAAATCCTTCACCTTGTTGAAGTCCCAAATCCCTCCAAGGCACCTTGTCTTGTCTTGTCTTGTCTTGTCTTGTCTTGCTGTTTAGGATTCATTCAATTCCAGGCACACCTCAATAAATACTCTGATTTTTAAATTTAAAATGAATCAAGTTGCTTACTACTACTACTACTACTACTACTACAAAACAGTGTTTCCCAAACTTGGGTCTCCAACAGTTTTTGGACTACAACTCCCATCATCCCTAACTGGCAAAACCAGAGGTCAGGGATGGTGGGAATTATAGTCCAAAAACAGCTGGAGACCAGAGTTTGGGAAACACTGCAATAAAATCAGACATATACAATTCCATAGGCAGTTACAATACTTTTTTAAGCATAAAAAACACAACAAATGAGAGCAGTAAGACAGCAGAATAAACACCAGAACTAATCTCAGTAAAACTGCAGCCTGCATCTTAAAAGTCAGGCTAAAAGAAAAGTCTTTATATGTTGGTGAAAAATAGAGGGTAAGAGAGTCTGATGATGTTTAATAAGGAGGGAGTTGCAAAACTGTGGTACCACTGCTGAAAAGGCTATTCTCTTGTTCCTGCCTGCCTAGCACCACATTTCATTTCAGGGAATAGTAGTAGTAGTAGTAGTAGTAGTAGTAGTAGTAATATCACCAGCTCACCCTGGATTAACTGAGAGCTGGTTCCTAGGTTCTCTTTCCCTGTTCATGTCTTTAAGATGCATGTAGGAAAATGGGAAGGCGGGAGGAGGAAACTATCCATCTTTGTGATTTCAGAACAGTCAAATGTGCATGTGACACAAAGAGCACAGGGAACCATCTTTGAAAATCTCGCATCTTTTTCATATGTCATCTATAGCAACATGACTTACATGGCACCAGGCAATTGATATCTGGCCCATTTTCTACTCTGACAGCCAGCAGCCACCCAGAGCTATTTTCCTACAGTGGCAGACTTTGTGCTTTCAAATCTCAGCAGCGCCCTGTGCCATGCCAAAACTCAGCACACTTTGCCCTCGCTTTCTGTGGTTCGTCATAGCTGCAGTGCCCCCTCTTGGCACCCAGTTGTGCTCCCCTAAATCCACCTCTGTTTCTCATCATCCTGTTCTTACCTGATTCTTCTAACTGGAGATGCCAGAGATTGAACCTGGAACCATATGCATGTGGACCATCTGCTCTGCTACTGACCCACGTTCTCACACAACAAGTTTCACTGCCATCTGATTGTTTGGCAGGCAGAGAAGTGCATGAAATGCACCTTCTGAACAAGGCCACCATACAACCAGCCAGACTGCTATACCTTATGTCAGAAAATGTGCCAAGCATATCGTCCCATGGGAATCTGGCATAAAACGATCACAGAAACATGTATGCCCCTTAAGAAATCACCTTAGTGAAAAGAAAAGGGTTTGGATAAGATAGATACATTTTAATGGGCTACAGAACCCAAGTTATTAGAAGAGAAAAGGTGGTCTGGTTACGCAGCAGACCACATTCTCCCCTGAAATTCTATATTCACTGCACATCCTAATACAATTTAAGTTGCATGCTCCTTCAGCCAAGTCCACATGCTTTATTTACATGGTGAAAATGGCACCTGGGACCAGAAATCAGTCTCTTATCATGCTGTGGCAGACTAATAATTAATCACACCCACTCCCATCAAATTGATTACAGACATTAGCGGTGAGAACACCAAATGTGATTATTCTGAATTAAACACAAATAATTGTAAAATGTTTCCATAAAGAACAAGGATGCAGTTGCCAGCAAAATTTAATTTAACATGGGTTCACTTAACATACGTTTCCCTATTGAACATTTAGGGTCTCCCAGAAGAGTGGTATGAAATAAACTGCGCTTCAAATTTTGTAGACAAAAGACCTTGATATAATTAGGGCTGATAGCATAGCTTGAACTACACCACAAGGGGCCATAAGCTGATAAATTATTATTGTGGGGATAATTAAATACAAAGTCTGCTTTGTGTATGCAAATGAGGGCCATTTTGGTACTTAAAAAAAACCAAAAAACTTTAAGTGCCCAGGTCAAACACTGCCAAATCATACTGTGTCTCAAATAAGCATCTTTCTAGCTTACCATGAAATATTATATGGCTTTAACTCTTTGTGATAGGCCATGCTGTCTGATTTCAGCCATATATAAATAATTTCATTCATTACCTCTATCAATCTCTCTAATGTTCAAAGGCAATACTTTATGAGTCCATTGTTCCTTTCACTGCACACATCTACTCTTGCAAAAACATGCCAGTGATGGGAGGAGTCAGAGGCGAAAGTGGACAAAGTACTATGCAAAGTTTACCTTTGTACAATAAGTATGTTCTACACACGTTGACACATCCTTCTCTATCCTCCTTCCAAGCAGCCAAGAGATATTATCAGTGCTGTACCAACACAATTTGTTCATCTTTATCACCAGCAAACTAGAAATGCCGCAGGGGAGAGATCAAGAATGGGCCTTCACAACTCATGCACTCCCAAACTTTCAACTCTGGGTACAAGAGAGAGATGGGAACTTCACCCTTTCCTCAATAACCATTCCCCAACACTACTCCGCCAACTGCATTGTCTCCAAGCCAGGCATAGCAAACTCGGCCCTCCAGGTGTCTTGGGACTACAACTCCCATCATCCCAGACCACTGGTCCTGTTAACTAGGGATGATGGGAATTGTAGTCCCAAAACATCTGGAGGGCTGAGTTTGCCTATGCTTGCTCCAAGCTTTATTCTGGACCCATGTTTCTGTTGCAAACACAGATCTAGCCTGGATTGGGCTGCAAGGAGAGAAAGCTGGTATAGTGGAGTTATGAAGGAAAGCCATCACAAAAAACTGTATTCCTCCCCCAAAGTTGCCATTGCAAATCATGGTCCCCTGGGCTCAATTTTCATTGCAAAAGCAGGGGCCTGGCTTTAAAAACACAGGGCTGAGACAGAACATGTAGTATTGCCCCTAAGGCTTCACACTTCCTTCGAACTGACAGTTTCCCCAACCAAATAATAGCTTCTCGTCTCCGTATGTAATACTCTCCCAAGAGCAAACTGGAAATACGGTGCAGAGACAGCTGCATAGGTTTTCAGAAATATATGTTAAAATTCTAAATGTTCAGGACGAGAGTGAGGCAGACACGCACTAGCTTTTCACTGCTCCGAGAGAGTAAAAATATTTTAATTCAAGTGAAATGACCTTTTGTGCTCAAGCCTCTGTGTTGGGTCATTATGTAAGAAATGAAACAGAGGAGAGGCTCTGGCACAATTGTCATTCCTCCACCCTAGAGAGGTTCTTGACCAAAATAGCAAGGCTTTTGTAGGTCAGGCATGAAATGTTGTAGAGTCACTGTGTCAAGGGAGAACTAAGCATGCTCTACACAGCATTGTACTTCGTTTCCACTGTGATTTTTCCGACCGTCTCTTACAAGAAAACCAAACATCAGTCTATTTATTTCTTCTTCTTGAGAAGATGTGTGGCTTTAGAGATGTAAGATTTAAAAGTTAGCTAAGCCTTTTGAAAAAGGTCAGAATCCGGGTAAGAGCTCTTGCTCACGCACTTTCATTTTTAGTCCAAATTTTCACGCTGCGTTTCTTAACAGTGCTTCTTGAGCCTCCATTATCAAGGCTTTTTCCTTTTTTAAAAGAAATTTCCCTCGCCTGATTGCAGATGCACAGTGCTTTCCCACAATATGGTGATCATCTTTAAATAACAATCTTTGGCATGGGGTAAAATTTGTTTTATTTTGCTGTTTCTATGCTCAGCTATATAAATAGGAGAAGGGGGGAGGAAACAGTTGATTAAAAAATAAAATAAAGACATGCTCTTGCTGACAAAAACCCAAAGAAAATTGGCCCCAGTCTAAAGTTGTGACATGTTCATTTTACACAGACGTGATTTGCAATAAAAGCTCAATTACACAGGACAGCTAGAATCAAAGCTGCCTTGGAGGAGGACTCCTTCTGCTAAATTTCTGATACATGTTGGCACTTTTGCAGCCACACAAGCTCAGTGTGTGTTAAAAAAGCTGAAAAAATGCTAATATATTAGGCTTTAATTATAAAATCAAGGCATGGGTTTGTTCTAATAATGTCTGTGAGTTGACAAGTGCAGCCTCTTCCTTATGTGCTTTACCCATTGCTGCTCTTGTGCATCTTTTTTTCATTTCCAGTTTGTCCATGGTAAACAGCACCATAGCCAAATATACACGGCTGAGGTATGCTCATCCCATGTCACCATCAGCACTATTGCAGCTATGCTGTACACGCCCCCTCGGAGGCACCTGGTTGGGTGCTTGCCGATGGGCGTGGGCGCCAGCCAGGTGAGTGGGAGGCAGGGGGCTAACGCCCCCTGCTCGAGGCGGAGCTCGGCTCCCGCCCACAACCACTCCCCTCTCTTCCAGGAGGAGAGTCTTTAACTTGCAATGAAATTATGAGGATGATGAATTTTATTTCAATTTATATCCTGCTCTTCCTCCTAAAGGAGCTCAGGCAGGGGACAAAACAATATCAAATGTTCTAAAAACTTTATCTTAGGTCAGTGACTTCAGATGTTAATTATTTGAGTAACTCCAGTACCTTTCACACAATATCATGTTCATAACTCCAGTTCAACAGTTCTGTGAAGACAAGACACTCTGGGGTACCACCCTGGTTTTCAACAACTTCATGCTAATGCCTGATTTGTTACTGCTGTTGATTTTACAAAGTCTAAAACTCTTAGCACTTGCAGCGGACAGGGGTGTCAGGAATCCACATGAGGTTGTGATAGAGCACAATGATAATCTATTGTGATAATTAACTGTGTTAATGATTGATAGCATAAATTACAGTGACAATTTTCTAACCTCTTGCTTGTAGACCGGGACCACATGTCTCCTGAGCACCGGGGCTGCCTTGACGAACATTCCATGGTGCAAGTTGACACCTGCGCCATTTATGCGTCTTCCATCTATAGCAGAAAAATACCGTGTGAATGCAAGCCATTTGTCAGAGCAAATGTGCAAATAGCACAATATTAAGACCAATCTGTTCTCCTCCTTGCCACCTTCTCTCCCCTCAATTTTCTTCGCTCTAAAATTGCTGTTCCCTTAACTAAAAGTTGAGGGTAATCTACATATTTTTAGCTGCCGCTTGTCCTCATATCTGAAGAAATATACTTCAAAGACCATTTTCTTGCAGGTGACATTTACAACAAAATATTTGCATTACCAATGTTTATAATTCTGCTCTATGTCCTAGACTAGACAGTATTAAAGTGATGCAAACAAGGTTAGAAAGCATTCCTAGCCTCACATGTGACTAAATAATCTTCCACATATTAAAACATAAATAAATCCCTGTACAAAACGATGTGGGAAACCTTCCATGCCCCCCCCGTCCCCCGATGTCACTGAGTCACAACACCCATCAACCCCAGCAAGCGTGGCCAATGGCTAGGGATTATGGGATTTGTAGTTCAGCCTACCATATAAGCTGCTTGGTTGTAGACCAAATTTTCTACTCTCTCATATATGCTTAACAAAGCATATACTGATCAATTTTGGCTCCCAGCTGCATCTACCTGTGGGCATATGCTATGTTTAGGAAAGGGGCATAGCTCAGTAGTAGAGCATTTGCCTTTCTTACCAAAGGTGCTAGGTTCAATCTCTGGCATCTCCAGTTAAAGCTGGGAGGCAGTCCTACCTGAATCAGTATAAGACAACTTCCTACGTTCCCATATCATGGAAGCATGTAGAAATGTAACATGTAAATCAAATCTGGGACCCTAGTTCTCAGTGAGGTACTAAAGTTTACGAGGCAAATTTGCATCTAGGTTGTGCCTCTTCAGACTGTGAAGACAATCACAGCCTTCTATGTGACATATCATTTTGTTCAGGGACCTTTTTTTAATCCAGAATATTACTTTTTATAAGGAAGTGGGAATATGACTTCCCACTTGTAGTCTGAAACGTTAAGCCCGGGTTTATCACCTCCCTTAGATTTTGGAAGAAAAGAGCAATGTTTTTGTCACTGATTATGCATTATCAGTGCTATTTAAGCCACAAATTCGTGGAAAACTTTAGTAATTCTGTCGGCAGGACGAGTGCTGCATAACCCACTTTGGAATTTCAGTTGAGTTATGCAGAACTGCATCAGATAAAATATGTGCACCTAGGCTATTTTTGACGCTCTAAATTTGCTTTAGTGAAAAAGCCTTTCTACTGTGCTTCTCTATGGAGGTCATTTTAATTATAGGGTTTTGCTTTTCTAAAAGTTCTTCCACATATTGACTTGGAAAATGCAGGTCCAGTTCAATATGAATTCACTGTCACTGAATAACAAAATGGAAGGGAAGCCACAGTTAAATAACCAAAATGAAGGCTTACAGAATTATTTAGGCACCTGTTCTACTCAATAATTTATTGCCTTCTGTATATTTATTCAAATACCTATGGGTACCTGACTCATAAATATACATTTCACACGAAAGGGCTATTCATAACTATATGCTTGGTGCTGCTCAACAGCTTTAACAAAAAAAGACAGGTCATCATTCCAAGTTCCTGTATTTAAAACATGTCTGAAATTATCCGGAGTATCCACCATTTCCAACATATTTTCACATCAAATTTAGGAAATAATACATAGGGCTTTTCACAGTACAGTATCTATATAGAGAGAACCACTGTATATAGATATTGCACCGTGAAAAGTCCTTTGTATTATTTTCCATATTGGATATTTGCCGTCTTGTTCCATCAGTCATTCCAATAGACTTGAATTGTTTGGAGTGAAATGATTATGGGCATGGCTGCTATAAGTTGGTTGCTTCAGTAACAAGCACTGATGGTCTAGCTAGAAGTAGCTCAGCCTGCTCTGCAAAAAAAATAAATGTGACTTGCTTTTTATATATTTGCTCTTGAACCGAAACAAGAGTCAAGTAATTCTCTTTCGTATAGTTTGCGCTGCTAACCGAATGGGAAATAAACTACTGTTCATGTTTGGTGTATCTGCACAAAACCAAATGAAGAACTTTACTGCTGAAGTTACTGCTAGAGTAAACTGCCATAAATTTAGAATAAACCTAGGAAACAATAATGGCAAGAGAAAATAAATTATCCCCAACATTTGGAGTGTATTTTTGGCCGCCTCAAGTCCTGCAATTACATTCTCAAAGAACCTTCAAATAGATATTCTACAATCTCCTAATGGATTTTAAGTGTACCGGTATGTCTCTGATAGAGGATCAAGGTAACCCCTTGCTTTAATAACCTTTATTTATATTGCACTGTCAAGTAAAATCACAGGAAGGACATTTCAACAGGGACAGGTGGATAGAGGAATTGGATCAGAGTGAAGACTTCTCCACCCTGGGCTGCCACCCAGGCTCCACCCCTCAGCTTGCCCCTGATAGGCTAATTTCAAACTTCAAGATGGTGGCCGGCTGGGGAGGCATTCCAAAGGCCAGCCACCATGGCAGAGTCATTTTGCCCCCTTGGTGTTTGAGGGGTGGCCACGCCAGGGCACAGCCGCCACCTACTTCCAGACCAGATAAGCGGCCACTTTCTGAACAGGAGCTTCCATGTGCTGTGAGAGATGGGGAATGAATTGAGAGAAGAGCTGCAGGGAGGAGGACTGCCATAAGATGCTGCCATCTAATGAGTGTAAGTTAACTGTTTTGAACCTTCGTGGAATGCCTTGTGAAATGGAGATGATTCTGTTTTGCCTTGTACACTAGTATTTTTTTATTTCTGTATTCATTTCTATTCTCTCTCCTCTTCAGCTTTAAGACTGGGTTAGTGCATTTGCACTGTTTTATATAGTGTCACGTGGACTGATTTTTTAAAATGGTGTATTGACATATTTACTTTGGCTAGTGTCCAACTAAGTCATATTAAAAGCACACCCACTGAAATTAATGTATCTAAATTCGTCATATCCACTATTTTCAATGGGTCTACTCTAAGACGTTGGTTACAACCCATTATGATTATTTGCACTTGTTCTTATTATGGCTTGCACCCAATGCTAGTCCTGCTCAGAGCAGACAGACTGAAATAAATGGACATCACGAACATGGCTCCATTAATTTCAGTGGATCTGCTTTGAGGAGTACTTAGCTGCACAAAACTCTAAATTTTCTGAATGGCTATTGCTGTCCATTCAATTTGTTGTAACCTGCTTCAGACACAATGTTGTAAGAAAGTAGCATACAAATAAACTGATGGCGATAACTTGTTGCTAACTGCTTCCAAGTGACCTATGACACATTTACATCACAATATAAACACATTTACACAAGAAACACAAGAAACTCGTAACAAAAAGCACACAATGCAATTATGATGGCAAATCCTATTTGGAGCTCAAAGCTGCCAAGGAAATGGGCACTTGCTCAGCTAATTTGAATGGGACATGCTTCCACTTCCAGTATGGAACTCTCTCATAAAAGATAATGTGGTGTGAGGTAACATATTGCCTTCAGCTGTGTACTGGACCTGCATCACCTATATACGGTATGTCATGAAAATGGATGGATTGTGTGCATACACCCAGCACAACAGAAAGCCCAGAATTAGATGAACCATTCTTCATAAACAACTTCTCCTTATATTCTATCTAGGTATAACTACCGCTATTCTCTTAACCTTCTCTCTGTGGGAAAGCCACAGGAAATAGCCACTACTATTTCAACGACAGTGGAAATCACTAATAGCACCTGATTTGGCCATGGATTTTATTTCCAGCCCCCAAAATGAAAACATTCCTCTGGCTCCAAGATTGGCCATCACAATATTTACACCACATTAAAAAGATGTCTGACCTATCATCCTTATTCTATGAGTGATATTATCAGACACAATGGGATGAATTCACCAACGCTTTGCAAATGAGGTAATCGTGGCATTTGAAAGCAGTCGGAGCATGTTACTGTCTGAACAAGCCATTTTTGTATTGCTAAATTAAGATGACAAATTGCCTGTGAAACTCAGGCAATATCCCATTATGGGGAGAAGGAATTAATGCCAGAGCTCAGAAAGCTCCTTTGTGGCTTGGCTGCTTTCTGCTAATGTTTTGCTACAAAGATAGCAACAGCCACCTCCACCTGTCAGAGACTCTGCCCACAAGAGACCTAGATGGCGTAGTGTTGTTATGGTTCCACACATTCTCCCAAAGAACCCGAATAGCATTGATAATGCTAATAATGCTTGCTAAATATTACTTACGCAACACACATAGTAATCTTTACAATGCCTCTGTAAAACTAGGCCATTTTTTTTTTTTTGCTGAAACGTAATATACAAAAACTAGAAGTAGGAAGCTCTGGAGTACAAAACATCTGAGGTGGATTCCTCATAGAAAAATACTAATTCCCTCCCTTCCTGAATACATACAAATCTCACAAAAACAAGTTATTTTTTGACAGAAACTCTACACTGATAAAGGTTAAGAGACTCTTCCGTTAAGAGCATCACCTGAAAAACAAGCAGACAGGAGGAGCTTCACAATCTTTTTCTTCATACAAAGTATCTGGGCAGTCTCGGCCGCCATTCGCAGGGAGTTGCAAGATCACTCGATGCCGAGATTGTTTTGTCACTTTCATATCCCCTGCAAATGAACATACAGTGCACTTTACTCTCCTCACACCACACACACAAGTTGAACAATCATGTTGAGATCACAGGAAATAGCTGCATAAATACACTGTATAGAATAGATTAGGTAAAGGTACCCCTGACTGTTAGGTCCAGTCGTGGACGACTCTGGGGTTGCGGCGCTCATCTCGCTCTATAGGCGGAGGGAGCCGGTGTTTGTCCGCAGACAGCTTCCGAGTCATGTGGCCAGCATGACTAAGCTGCTTCTGGTGAACCAGAGCAGCGCATGGAAAAGCCATTTACCTTCCCGCCAGAGCAGTATCTATTTATCTACTTGCACTTTGACGTGCTTCTGAACTGCTAGGTGGGCAGGAGCTGGGACCGAGCAACAGGAGATCACCCCGTCACGGGGATTTGAACCGCCAACCTTCAGATCGGCAAGTCCTAGGCTCTGTGGTTTAGACCACAGCGCCACCTGCGTAAATACACTGTATAGAATAGATTAGCACCTGGTTAAAACCTTCAAGCTTTCTGCCATGTACATGAAGAGGAATATAGCGTCTTGAAACGTACTTGTACATACATGAAAGTTTGGCGAATTAAGGCAATCCCGATATAGTGGTGGCATCAATGTATTTTCCTCAGAGCTCAAAAATTCTATATGCATCTTTCAAAAAATTCAGACATGCAAGCTTTTTCTAAGGGTTTGTAATATAAAAGCAACACAAACTGAAATATCAGCCAACTACTGAATCAATAGTACAGTCCTATATAACAACCAAAAATATATGGATGCCGTAAGACTTTTCTTCTTCATCTCAATGTAGATGGACTTTCCCTTTTCTTCTACTTGATTGTATCTCAGTAAGCTCTTGATCTCACACCCAGTTCATTTGGTGTGTGTGTTATAGTTGTATTATTTCATTTGTTTGTTTGTTGTGTATATATATTCTCCTTATTACATAATTGAAAATCTAATTTAAAAAAACTAATTACGGAATCAATACAATTCTGGCCTTGACAAACCATATAAGTAAGGAATTGAAAAACCCAAATTTGGAACTGGCATATGAATTAGGTACAATTGCCGTATCTATTATCTGCTCAGAGTAGAGTAGGAATTGGTTTATTGGATTTTAATATTGTATGATTATATGGTTGTAAACGACACTGGGACCTTGCAATGAAGGGCAGGTAAGAAAACTCTTAAATAAATAAATACGGTACATTTAGAACAGCAAAATTCATTGCAGCAGCATTGGAAAAGCATTGAAAACTTACTGATTCAAATTAAGGCTGCAATTGTCGCATGTTAGGTAGATTTATTTTCCCTCTCCGCTGCTATGTGATTGCAATCTTGAACAAATTGGACTGATTCATTATGTTTACTGGCATGCTATTTCCCCCTCCAGTTTACACATTTTAGTATGTAGGGTTTTTTTAAAAAAAGAAAAAAGAAGGAAGGAAGGAAAGAGCCACACTGCTACCAGAGAACAACAGATGTGCCACACTGTATATTATATTGTATTTGTCCTGTTGAAAGGAGTGTGCTCAGTTTCTCTCCCTCCCATCATATTAAACCTCCCAGGCTCCACATGCTCTTTATTCCCTCAAAAGGTTACAAGTTTAATCTGTCTAATCCTTTATTAGTTGGGGAATACTCTAATCAGCAACTAGAACAACAGTAAAAGTGACTTTGTATTTGTCTCTGGCCCCCCAACCCCAACACAGAGCATTAGCTGTGAACTATAAAGAGTATCTTTTCAGGGCAACAATCCCATGCCTTTTGAAAGTAGGTGGCAATGAGCAAGCACCCTACGCCACAGGAGGATTAACACACATGAACGAGGTATTAAATTATTGACTGCAGCTATGATCGTGCATATTAAGATGAATGCTTCCCGCTAAGCTCAAAAAGAGAAAAAGGGATAAGGCAGAAATATCTGTGCAACGTTAAGTCAGTAGGGGGAAAAATGTTCTGTAACTATAATTACAATGCAGGATGTGGAATTGCTACAGAATGCAGTAAGCATTAAACATCTGGCAGTATGTGCTAAAATAAGATACTTATAATTTGCGTGTAGTTGTTGGTTCAAACCAAAACCTTAAAAGAAACCACTAGCACCAATCTCTTTTCTTATTCCCATTTTCCGAGGAAGTAGGCAAAAGGAAAGCATAAAAGTAAGGAAAGCTTTGCTCAAGCACTTTTTTTTATGGCTTATAAGGAGAGCAGAAACCACCTGGGACCATGTTCCTAAAGTGCAATTCATCAAATACTGCTATATCACAAACTCTCTGTTCATTTAAATGTGGCCCTCCTAGAAGCTCAACTAATACCAAGACAAGTCACAAATGCATGGTGAGCTCATAGGAAAAATATATAGACCCATCGTTTTAAACTTTTGGACCTACTAATGCAAGAGGCCCCTGTTTGTTGGATTTCTAATCAAAAGATAAAAAAAGACCAACAAAGATATTGCCCAGAACACAGAGAATTAAAGAAAGGCAGAGAAGGGCAGAAAGAAAACAAATTGTGAAAACATTGTTGCAATGATGGCTTTGCAGCACACCTGTGCACATCAAAACAGGGTGGTTTTGATGGCCAGGCTTATGCCAGAAGGTGAGCGATATGTATGTTTTACATTAATTTTTTCATGTTGTTACTAAGTGCTGTTTTGTATTTCAAGCCCGCAGGCTGGGCAGGCTACAAAGAAAGATGCTCTTCAACGTTTATATTGAGCTTCTGGGAGAGGTCATTGGAGGATTTGGGGTACAATATTATCAATATGCAGGTGACACTCAATTCTATTTCTGTGTCATCAAAACAGGCTGTGCAAGTGCTAGACTGCTGTGATATTGACCAATAAAGTCATGCTGAATCCCAGCAAAATCCGGGAATCTAGGAATTGGCTGTGGATCCAGGAACTGGGCAAATTGCGTGCTTTATATGGGGCTGCACTTAGCGGAAGGAGCAGGTACATCGTCCGGAGGGTAATCCACCTTTTTTATTGGAGCTCCAAGTGTCATCAATGATGTGAAGCACCTATGAGTAGCTATGGCTGCTTTGCCAAACCAACCATTCAAAGACTATGATAACCTTGCTACACTAATCCATGTTCTGGTACCTCCTGGCTAAATTACTGTAATGTGCTGTACATAGGACTACCTCTGAAGGTAGTTCAGAAGCTTTGTAAGTTAGCACTGGCTATTGCAGAATATAGCAGCAAGTATATTGACTGGCTTACCTTTTTGGAGGCATGTTACACTGGTTCTCTAGAACCTGAACAGGTTGCATATATGCTACTAAATCCAATTCAAAGCATTCATGCTAACTTATAAAGCTCTAAACACCCAAATATATGAAGCAGCATTCCTCTCTGTACCAGTCCGCTCATGCACTGAGATCTACAGGGGAGCCCCTTCTTTTGGTGCCTACATAAAGTGAAGTTCATTCCTCAGTGACATGAGACAGGGCCTTTCCTGTGGTGGCATTTCACTTGCACCTTGCTCCATCCCTGTATATCTTGTAGTATGGTTTGAGGATAGTTTGAGGATGCGCCTCCTTTCCCAACATTTTGTGGGGTTCTGAGATGAGGTAGCTAGCTCTAAAATTAGAAGCATGCACTTGCTGTATTGCTCAGATGTGATTGTACAAAGTAGCCCACTCGGAGATCATATAAGGTAAAGGAAAGCAAAAGGAATGAATAAGACATTATTGAATAAAAAAAAGAAACCTAACTAAGCATAGCAACCGTTGCACACAGTAACATACAACAGCTTGATCCAGGTGATCCTTAAATACGTGTGATCTCCTGCTCATTTACGGACTCCATCTGTGCAGACTTCTCTGAAGGCTTCATTGTCTGGGAAGTTTTGAAGGCATGAATGTCGAATTAAGGGATAGGGGTATCCCACGCCTGCCAATGATATTTTGGGGCGCAATATTGCTCTATAAGTTGCTCTCTCTCCTTCTGCCCACAGTTATACAGAAGTCATTAGGGTTCTCCTGCTATGTATGCTATCAGCACTATTTCTTTCCTCACAGTAAGCAAGAGCAGGGTTTTTTCCCAGCTGGAACTTGCTGGAATTCAGTTCTAGCATCTATCAGGTAGGAGCCATTGCCATTATGAGAGAACAAGGATTCATGGTGATTTTTCTTTTTCTAGAAAATAGCACTGGGCAAGAGGGCTATTTCTCCCATATCATGTGACAAAGGAACAACTGTAAAGAGTTCAATACAGGAAATAGGAGAAAAGTAGTCTTAGTAGAGGCCTCACCACAAGGTGGAGGCCTCAATTTGCCTTGGGCCCAAATCTATATTTACCGTAAATATTTTTAATCCAAATCTGATGAGCACCACACAGTAACCATGGTGAATCGAGCTTCTTTTCAATAAACATTGGTGACTGAGTGGACACAATCCAGAGGGGATTGAAATTGTTTTGTGTCTCACTGAAATCTTCCAAAGTGGAAACTTTGTTACAGTATGGTGCAGGGACAAAAGCCATTTTTGAATATTCACCCAAGTTTTTAAACAAGGGTTACATTCTGCGGATCGTGCCTAAAGCCAAAACTGTGTATAGTCGAAACACATTGGATTCAAGGGAGATTGGGTTTGCCAAAGTCCTTCTTCCCCGGACGCCTGCCCCCTTCCCACCCTCTTTTTGGTTTTTACAATTACCTTCTTGACATGATGAAGGGCATGATGTCCAATCACTGTAAGGTGTCACAATGCAGTCTTTCCTACAGGGTAGCAAGCAAGGTCTAACAGTCTCAGGACGAAGGCTTTCAGGACACCTAAAATGGGCAGTGACAAAGGATAGAATGAAAAGTAAATGGTAGGCCACATTAAATGCATGTATTAAAAACTATTATACTGGCATGAACATGTTGTCAGGGAGATATACGTGAACTTTTGGGGCAGGGACCCAATCAAGAAGGAGTTCAGGAGAACCAGTATTGGGGGAATGGCCCATATACACTGTTCATTTTCCCCACTTTGACCTTCCCTTACAGATTACTTTCTTTGCATCCCAACAGTACAGGGTGTCTCTCCACTGAAAGACACAAGAAGGGCTGAATGATGACACCTGATTTTCAGTTATCACAGGGAGGTACCAAAGGAATTCTGCTCCCTATGTATTTTTTAGCAATACTAAAGTTGTATAATTTGTCATATCACCAAACCTATCACATAATTGAGTGTGGATGATTCCTTGTTCTGTGATGACCAGGAGCTTGGATGAAATTATATGTGTGCATGTGTACACACACACACACACGGACTAGCTATGCCATAGTAGAAAATTTTTATCTGAAATCAGAACTCTTCTTCTTTTTTTGTGCATGATTAGGAAGAGGAATCCACATCTAATCAGCTCCTGGGGAACACATGACACACTCACCATCCAGGAGGTGAGCTGCAATTTCACCATGTGTCACTGATTATCAAAAACTTTGAACAAAATTTACATCATATGGTGGAGCTATTGTCTTGTCCTTACCACAGCTGGTCATCTGACCATGCTTTAATGACCCATATTATTTATTTAATATATTTATTAGCCACTTTTTTCCAGAAAGGTGAACTCAAAGCAAAAACAAAAACATTAAAAGCAAGTGTAAAAACATCCTAAAATGCTCACCAATAATGTATAAATAAAAAGGCTTGGTCATTCAATTTCATCTAGTTTATACATTTGCATTTAGTTGCTATCTTGCCTTTAAAGCAAGCTACTGAGATTATAGTTCTATAGCTATATCCGTCCATTCTCTCCTCTATTTATGGCTTTCCACCTTATTCAAGGTCAAATTGAACTGAAGTAATATAAGCTGAAGTCTGTTACTTTGAAAGTTACGCCAATAATATTGATCTTGTCATATCACAATAATCCTTCCTATTAAGAAGAGTTTAAAATATGGTTCTCATTTACACTTTCACGTACATCTCCTCCTATTTAAAAACTTATTAAGTAGATTAACATGGTGGTTCAAGGGATCAAGCAACATATTTCTTTTTGCTTCACAAGATTGTACTCCTTATATACCGTCATTAACTTATTTGCATTATCCAAACAGCAAAATGTAAACATTATGATCTGTTATGCAAATTTGGAAACAAAGAACAATTCTGAGAGACGCTGTGATTGCATGAGCTGGAACTCAATTCTTACGTTCATTTTTATTATAAATTCAGACAAAACACATTTTAGTAGGCTATGTTATAATGGAGCTACACAGAGAAAAAGGCAAACAATTAGGAGGTTTGGCCAGTCAAGGTTTGTAGTACCAGAATTTCTATTATATTTACTTTTTGGGTCCAACTTGTCCCACGTTGACCCTCAAACAGATGACTTTCCTTGTTTGCATCCCAACAGCACAGGTGGCCTCTCCATTCCAGCCCGCAGAAGAATTGAATGCCGACACAGAGACATCCTCTACACACTGGCCCCAAGGTCCTGTTTGCCAGTGATACACTGTGCATGGATGTTCATTGCAGCTGCGTGTTTCCTGCAGCAAACTGCTGTTTGGGCACTGAAGTCCTCCTGGAAAAAGCAAGCGCACAGTGGCAGGGGAGGAAAATCATTGCAATGACAATTTAGGAAAAACAAGCTCAATAAACAAACTTGGTTTTCACTTCTTTGTTCTCAGGGTATGAAATTTAAATGAAGGCAATATACAGGGATGAGGATCACAAACTCCCATCATCTCAGGCCACAGTCTAGGCTGGCTGAGGCTGATGGAAGTATCTGGAGGGCAACAGGTTCCTTTCCCTGTACTATGTCATAGTTCTTGCTGTATTAAGCCTACAATTGTTTGGACTGTGATACTTCAGACTGCAGGTTAGGGGCTCTCACATGTCTAAATGCTCCTCTCTATAGAAAATAAATCAGCCCTTTCACACAAAGAAAACTAAGGATGAAAGGTTCCAGCCTAGTCTTCTCCCTGAAATCTAGTTTTCTATGGGCAGGAGTTAGTTTTTAATAGAGAACATTCGATCATGTGGGCCCTCACCTACAGTCTGAATGACACAGCCCAAATAAAGGTTTACCCCTTCAAAACTAGTCTAGGCCTAAGACACGGGTTTGGATGTAACATATCTTGGTTTATTAATAGGAAATATGCATCATTGTGCTCTCATATTCTACTCGTTCTCTACTGCCCTTCTCACTCAGTGCACAATTGAAAATGCCAAGAGCAACGAGGAATGATTAAAATAACTGGACATGTTTAGCGTGGAGAACAGAAGGTTAGGGTAAGGCATCAGCAGGATGGTCTTCAGACATCTGAAGGGCTGTCATAAAGAAGACAGAGAAGATGGAAGGACCAAAACTAGCAAATTGAAATTGCAAGGAAGGAGATTTCAGGTTGATCTTAGGAGCAGCTTTCTAATGGCAAGAGTTGTTCAACAGTGGAACAGACTACCTGAGCAGGTGGTAGGTCATTCTTTACAAAGACTGGGTGGCCATCTATTGGGGATCTATTAGGATGAACTTTGGCTATTTACAAACAGTAAGTATATGCTGCAACTCAGCAAGTTGGGAAGATGAGAACATATTTACTATTCAGCACTGAACCCCCCACCCTTAAAGAATTTTACGCCAGCTGGCCACAGGGCATGCTGGGTTCTTATCCAAAAGCTGCTTAATAGTAACTGTTATATATCTAGTGTACAATGTCAAAAGAAATAAAACAAGAATCCAATGCACATTAGTGGTTGAGACCAGCGGTTCCAACACACACACACACACACACACACACACACACACTCAATGTTCCTGAACGATAATCTTGGTCATTTGATTGCCCTTTTTACCCATTGTTGTCTTTTTAATTGTATATATTGCTTGTTTTATGTTGCTATGGCCGTTAGCTAATGCAAATAAAGTTTATCTATCTATCTATCTACACTCAGTGTGCTCATGCAACTTTTTAAAAAATAAGAACCCAGAGAGAAACAAGTTGCCAGAGTCTTTGAGAAGGGTTGGGAAGGCTTCTCGCCACTGGGGGCTCTGGATGTCTGCCCCTGAACCTAGCTCTAATAGCCCTGGAGGCAAGTGAGTAGAACTGTGGGGATTTATTATGCAAGAGTACAACAAACCATGGGTTCAGACTGCACATACAATTGTCTACTTGGGCTAGACATAGTGGCTGTAGAGGCAATTGGTATTGAAACTTACACTGTTTGTGTATGTATTATAGCGCCAGCCTTCTAAAAACTAGAAAAGGCCAATAATGACAACATTCAGGAACCAGTGAGAAGGCCAACATTATTCATTATTCCTACTTCAACGGAGGCCCTACCAGGCCATTGCCAAACTAGAATTGATCAGTAAGTTAGTTTAGTACTAAACAAATAGAAACAAAGAACGAGGCTTTGCCTTCAGTTAGCACAACAAAGTTAGAAGGCTGTGTTATCTCCAATATCCACTGCTATGAGTGGTCACTGGGCTTGTGTTGTATACATTTGATACAGAAACATCACAGGCATCTTGCAGTTTATAGCCTTTTGGCCACATTTCTTTACTCCCCCCCCCCCCATACGTATCTTTCTCTCTGTGTATATAAATACAGATATATCTGAACAGTGATACATTCCATGCATCTGGCAAAGAAGTTGCTGAGCCACAAAAACCTATGCCAAAGAATAAAATAAAAATCTGTTTGTTTCTAAGGTGTCACAAAACTCACTGGGTGCTGTTATTAGCTGAATAATTGCTTATTTCTCCAGATGTGGATCTCTGTGTTTATGTCCTTTACTGCTCCCCTTTCCAAGTGCTACATTCAGCTAAATGTTTACTGGCAAACAGTCACGGTTCAGCCACACATGAGAACAGTTTTATGTTGGAAGGCTTCCAGGACGCGATTCTTCAAGGTAATAGATATTTTTGGTTGATTCTGAGGTCTGCTTACACTTTCTGAGTCCATGGGTGTTAGGGTTGCCGTACATCCGGAATTTTCTGGACATAGCCGGCGTTTAGCCCTCGTAAGCAGCTTCCAGGCTGAAATATCTGGGAAAATCCGGACATATGACAGCCCATGTCACAATTTTCATTAAAATTAGCTCAAAAACTCAATTTTCTTGTTGGGATTTTGCAAAAAAACAAACAAATACCTCAACAACTTTGGGCAAAACCAAAAAGCTCTGTATTTTCACTTTTTGAAATATGGCAACCCTAATGGATGTGGAAGTCATCAATGTAGTCCCTTACCTAGGAGCACTGTTATAAATCTCAGAACTGCTGCTACTTTATACAGCAATGAAGTTGTAAAAACACAGCATGTCTTTGTTCTCAACAGGACATGGTTACAAGTAAATTTGTTTAGAACTGCATTCTATGTCACAAGTGACTGTAACAAGCAAGTAGAGAGGACTAGAGATATAACCAGGAGAACTTACATTCAACAGTCTTAGAGGATAGCACAATCTTTCTCTTACATATATGGGATGCTAACCAGTGACTTTTGTATTCAATTAATTAAAATTAATCGGTCTTAACACCCATTAGCAGCTGAAGGAGCACACCCATACAACCACACTGAATGTTAATTGGAACTATGTTGCTAATCTGCTATCAAAGCATTAATTGATTCATTAGAGTAGTTAATCGGCCAAATGCTTTCAGGCCTAAAATTACTTTGGTGATAAGACTTCAGAAAAAGCTTCCTTCAAAAAATATATAATCCAGGCAGGCATAGACAAGACTGTAAGAAGGTTCATGAACCAGCCATTTAGATTTCAGGCAAACAAGACTAAAATGGGAGCTTTGAATCAAATGCATACACACTATAGGGAGTGCTGAAGAACTCAATGCCTCTTTGATTTCTAGTCTGAAATACAGATCATTCCCAATAGTAAACCTAAGCAGTGTCAGGAACTAAGAACCAAACCTACAGTGGGAGATATAGGAACTTGCTTTAGACTGGAAAAGCAGAATGTGGAAAGGTGGAGGGGAGGATTAAATTGCCATGAACTGGCAGGACGACGGGCAAGGAAGAAGAGGATCCCGGAGAGGGGTACAGCTGGGTCTGAGACATACCAGGGCAAGCAGGGGATGGAGAAGGAAGTACTCACGGGGCAACAGAGGATGGCAAAAGGATGGGGGTCAGTGCACAGGAACCAGAGCATCAGGACCCATTACCAGAGGGCCCCCTGTCTTCATGAACATGGCAGGCTCCGAGGTGTAGGAAGCAGCAGGAGGGGCAGTCTAGGAGGCTGAGTCAGGCAAAGGCCCACAGCTCAGCTTCCTAGCTGGCCAGGTGGGGCTCGCTAGCTCTGGGAAGAGGTGTGTGATTCCTCAGCTGGAGGAGGCTTGGAACAGGTGAAGGTCACTTGCCTCATCAAGCCCAGGCTGAGCATTGTAACAGATGACCACATGCCAGGATATCTGCAAGTAGATATGGCCATGTATAAATGTGAAATTTGTTCAGTTCAGCACTTGTAGCATTATGCTGCTCACTGTCTTTCTAGATTTTCAGGCTATGTTTTTCATGTTCTCTGGAAGAAATTAGCTTGATGTCTGAGAGCAGATCAGCATCTCTTTTTTTTATCAATTATTTAGTTGTTGTTTTTCCAAACAAGCAGAGAATGAGATGCAAGTACTTGACTGTATCAGGAGAAGTTTCCACACTGAGAATTCCTTCCAAGTTACAGATAAGCCTTTGCTTTGGGAATGATGACAATTTCCCTCCTCAGTTATCGGATTTACATAAACATATCCCCACTACTATTTTACATAGCCAAGCTACTTAAGCATCTACAACTGAAATGCTTCCAGCCCAAAGGACTTTTCTGCTGACAATCGAGATTAGGCATGTGTTGGCAGTGCCCAAAGCAGTGTCTGCATCCTGGCATAGTTCTCTCAAATCCAAAAATCTATTCCCCATTCTACCTTCCAAGAGCTGCACTAATTTAAATTTGGCTTCCACCATCTCCCAGAGAATCACTGCTGAAATTCAGCAGTATATTTGGATACATGAAGGGTTCCAAAGTGGGATACCAAAAGGATGTATTTCATGCCCAGTGCATTTTAAGGCCTAAGTTTCCATTTTTAAATAGCCTCTGCATGTCCCTCATGCCCTTAACTTCATGAAAATTTAAGCACCAAGCATGGAACATTTCAGGAGCTGATTTGTGTCTCATAAATCATGGAGCCAAAGAACCCATGCCTGGAAAAGTCAAAGTCTGTTCAACAAGCTTTTGAAAAATTGATTTATAGCTCGCCATATGCCAAGGACTTGGTAGGTAGAGAAGGTAACTGAAGTGTTGAATTATAGAGGTGGATTTGTGCCCCTCAATGGTCCCCTAGTAGAACAGGTCAGATAAGTGGCCCAAGCACAGCAGGAGGAGGAAAAGTGGAATTTAATATAGTGAGATATACTTTAAAGTACATATATAGGACTAGTATGCATGTTATGTCAATCCATATTTAAACTAAACTATGGTTTAAATGTGAACATGCAGTAGTATCCTGCTACACATTGCTAAAACTGTAGGTACTTTGTTCCTCCTGTGCTCCTGCTCCTGCCATGCTGCTGAGAGCTAAGCCATGGTCCGCCTTTCCATAATGTCTGAACCCAGGCTTGCTTTTCTCCAAATAAACCAGGAATGGTAGTCAAAGTTTGCCCTTGGCTTGCCACTATCCATTAAATACAAGTGATTGTGATCGTATGTATAACAAGATGGCTGCCCCCATGATGTACTAATGTGTTTTTACCTGAAAATGCAGAGATGTTGCACTTTGAAGCTTCTCCAAGCAGCGTAAGTGTTTAAAGCCCCCCAAAGGGGGGGGGGGAGAGCAAGCCCTGGATGGTCAAACCAGCCCTCAGAAAGGTTTGTAGAGCTGTGAACTAAACCACAGATCTAGGTTTTGTTTTGAGGACTGGTTTGACTGGATCAATGAGGTGGGGCTCACAGCAAATCCTAGACTGAATCAAAATTATCTGGCATCCCTAACGTTTACAACGTTTAAGTGTCTTTCAAAGCTGCTCTCCACCAAAGGGTTCGTGTTGACCTCTCATCATCATCTTTTTTGCTAACTGAGTTGTGGACATAGAGGAAAAAAACCTGTTATGGGAATCCAAATCTGGTAATGCTCTCCAGTAGGTTGCTTCCCACTGAAACATTGTATGTCCTGCTAGAATTGCTTAAACAATGCTGTGCATTGCTGAAGGTGAGGAGACAGCCATTCTCTGTCAGGCAGTACATGGCAAAATTGCATAATGGATTTACTGGCATGATGGTGACAAGAGATTTGATTGAAGTGAAGCCTAAATATTATAATCTAAACTGATACAGTTTCAGTTCAGAATTAAATCTGAGAAGTGAAAGTGACATGTCAGCTACTTTGGAAATGATATTACAGTTCCGGAGGATCTTTTATTCATAAATGTTATGCAGTCCCTACGGTCCAAGTAAATCCGTTTAATCACACATGCAACTTTTTTTTTTTAATAAAACTTACTTATCGTACATGTGTCATGCTTTTTACATGTTGTTCCCAACAGGTTCCAATGCAGAATATTTGTTCATTATTTATGCATTGCATTTGTATCCTGTCCATCCAGCAAAGTTCTCTGGATAGTTTACATAAAGACACAAATCATATAAAAGACTGCTTAGCTTCAAGCGCCCCCAGATTACTCACTGGGACAAATCACACACGCACCTTTCACAGCCAAGAGCTCAAGCATCTCCCATATGTACTCAAAAGTCTTTTGAAGCCTTTTCCGCTCTTACTCCTCTAAAAGGGGCTTGTATGCCAGAAGCAGCACAGCTTTCAATGATCATCACAATATAAAACACACCAGTATAAATGCAGCCACCACAAAGGATGTAAGAAGTAAGCAAACTCAAACGTCTAACTTTTAGCATGCTTTCTACCTTTCTCCGTCAAAGTTTATTTTTTGGCTTTGTTTTCTTTTTGCTTAACTTCTCTTTACTTGGGACCATCCTTTGTGTCCACTTCCAGACACTGAGACTACACTCTAACAAAAAACGTTCAGCTTAACATATCGTATTAAGGACTTTCTATGCTCCCGTGCTCCAAAATGCTGAGAAATTATAGCTATTAATCACCATGCCCTTGACAGGGGTGTTATTTCGGCAATATGAATATAGTATAGCTATACTAATATTATGAACCTATCCCGTCATTCATTCTGGCTTTACCACTCCCTTGGACCTGGATGGCTATAATAAAACTCTTGTTTGTGTATGTGGCCCATGAAAATATAAGTATATACAATGGAACTTCTGTTTTCCAAGTGGCACTCCACAAAATCAGAATGCAATTAACTAGGGAAGCCTTCCACAAAGACTCCAGCAAAAAAGAAAGGGAACTGTGCAAACCTTCACATGGCTATGTCTTGGCAATGTCCAGAAGCCATTTTCAAGGTTGTGGTGTCTGCAAAGTCCATTTAGAAGCAGGCCTTTCATGGCCAGGGATTGATGTTGAATGGCTTGGAGGTATTGTTCTGATTTATATTAGAACTAGAATTTGCTTTCTTACAGTTAACTCAGCAATAGAGTACCTGCTTGTGTATCTGTTATATCAATTACAAGCAGAACCCACAAACGGCTTATGCATGTTGTTTAGCTCTGTGCAGAACACCTTAATTCATGGATGTCATTTGCATGCCAACCACCCAAACAACATAAAAGACTCTAATCTTATTTTTTTACAATACTCTGAGACCTTGCACATGTGCATATGTAGCATCAGAGTCCATAGTCCGATTTAATTTGAAAATGGGAGCTTGAAGTTTTAAAGGAAATCTATCTAAAACAAAACAAAAACCCACCTTATCTCAAAATGCACTAAAACAAACACTAACAATGTAAAACAGTTAGAAAACGCAGAGCAGTATTTTTAAAATACCAACAGTAGTGCAGAATCATATTAAATACAATGTGTTAAAGCTGCACTTTCCTTCTAATCGTCCCCTGTTATTTCTGCAAATGTTTAAAAGGTAACATTAAGAATTCATAATAATATGCCAAGGCGGCTGAAAGGAGTGACCTTACCTTCACCTGCATATGCCAAAATGGAGCGAGCACGCATCTGTTTTCCTTCTGTGGTTTTGCCAGAGCAGGTGTGTGAGCAGGAGGACCAACCAGACCACGTGCTGAGTACACAATCCTTTGGGCATGGAACTTCGCAGACGATGGGGACTGGATAGATAGCATCTCTGCACAGCTGTCTATCAACCTCTTCTCCTGGGAAAGAAAAGGCCAGTAGCAGTCTATCATTGCTAATTTAACTTAAATTGAGCAGTCTTAGTCCAGATGGGTCTACAAATAAATTAGATTTCGTTGTTTTGTAAAAACAAAGTAATCTGATTAGTTATCAAAGTGATTGTGTCTCCGTGGCTTGATGCTATTAAGAATATGCTAAAATCTTAAAATGCCCTCATTAATTTGAGGTTGAGCTGAAGTGGTGATGAGAGAAAAGTCCATATTTGCACTGTGAAAGGATGAGACTCAGTGTTAGCAAAGAAACTGAATTAAAACAACAACAACAGAAGAAGAAGAAAACTACACCCTTCTTTAAAACAGAGTACCACATTTCAGGTTAGGAATTATTTTACTGTGAATAGTAACTATTAGGGGTGGGCAACTGCCAATTTCAGTTTCTCTCAATTTCTCATTTTTCCAAACTTAAATCCAGTTCTCCACATTTCTAGGTCAAGTTTGTGATTTTTCTTATAGTCCTCATGAAAATTCACCAGCATTTTGTTGCAAATTTCTCCTAACACACATATTATATTCAATTTTGTCCAAAATGCACATGTTTGCAAAGCAATATTCCTTAATATAATACATTTTGTATGCTTTTTAAAATAATATATGCATTTTAGGCACATTGTACATTAGTATATGCATTTTTGTACACCTTACTTGGCTGCAGAACTGCTTTGCAAAATTCAGAAAATCATGAATTTCAAAGGATGTATTTGTTTCACATCTTGTTTCAGAAAGTAAGAAATAGGTAAGTTCATTGGGGGGACGACTAAAATTAGCTTGCTCTGCCTCTCACTGACTCAGGCTCCACCTACTGTTTGTCTTCCTGCCTTCTGTCCCACCAGTCCCAATAGTACCAGCTGCCACTGGAAATGAATCCAATTTCTCCCTCATCCTTAGTATCTATACAATTGAGACAGCAGTAACAGCAACTCCTTACAGTGCAATCCTATGCCCAGTACTTATTTCTGAGTGTGTATGCATAGGATTGTAATATAAATTATGATAAATTACATAAAAGTCACAGGCAACTCACAAGGCACTTAATTTGACAACTCCACATCTACCTCTATCATCGCAAACATTACAGTTGGCAACATAAAGCATCATTTTCCTTTGCTTTAAGTCATTTAGACTTTCTTCTGTTTTACTGGCAGCCTTACTATAGAGTGTACAGAAGGCTGAAACTACAAATTAAGCAAACTATGGACCAGTTAGCTAATCTGGCAAATCTGGTTATAAATTTCCTTAGTCCCACAAAGCAGGTATGGGGAAGCTCTTAACACTTTGGCTGTGACCCCGTGGCTTTTATAAACTGTAGGTTTGGCCAAAGTTCTGCTGAAATCAATCGACCATGCTTTCAGGCAATTTGTCTAGGTGTGCAATATAAATATTCAGGGATCAGCAGGACAGTTTTCTGTGTACAATGCCCAAGATAAGCACATCTTGCAAGATGGGGATTAGGAACAGCGTTTTTTCCATTCTTCCTTAAATATTCGAAAAGCCTGTCAAAGAGCACTGGAAATATTTGAGGACAAGGAGCTATTCAGGTGTCTGTTAAGAAAAACTTGAAGAAGAAGAGTAACTAGTTTTAGTTGGAGCCAGAAGAGGTTTCTAAATGCATCTGATTGAAGATACTGGCAAAAACATCTTAAGTGATCCCAGGGGAATCACTAGCAAAGTGCTACTCCCACAAGTCTTTTAAGAGTCGACCTTTGGCTAGGACAGCAAAAGGCTTTCGGAACATTTTAAAACTCTTACATAAAAAAAAAGATAAAATATTTGGTCCCACTTCATCATGAAGACCTAGAATCTCTGCACAAGCTGTCCTTATTTTGTGAGCAGCAGAATATCAGGTTATATAGGTGAAAAAATTCAAGGGCATTACGTATGGCTTATCCTTTGAGACTTTTCTGGAGTACGTGTAGTGTCAACAAAAACTGAAAGAGAGAGTTCATTATGTTGCGATCAGTTCATCAGGTCAATCATTCCACCGTAACAGCTAGTCTCAGCGATATAATTGAACATCATGATGTTCAATAAAATATAAGGCCACGGGACAACAAAACACTTGATTTTTTTTAAAAAAAATAATACAATATTCAGCTATCACATTTAAGACAGCTGTCAATATTGATAAATAATTGCTTATTTATTTCTCAGAGGAATGTTCTGGGGCCCATAGAAGCTGATGAACAAATCTTGTTAACTGTCATATTTACTTTCTTCCAAACCTCTGGCCTTACTGTTATTACATCAAAAAATGTACCCCCCCCCCAAAAAAAACCCACTTCTGAACAGACAAGTTGGAAGATGGCAGGTATTTTCCTTTGGATGTGAGGAATATTAGTAACTGGTATAGAAATAAAAAGTGAGAGATGTTTTAGGCACAGGGAATTCATGTCTATGCTTGCAAATTCCCCCATATCTTTCTGCAAAGGGCAAGAGTTTGACTGGTGTACTAAAAATATGATGGCACATAATCGAAGTCTCTTTTAAAAAAAATAAAAATAAATCAAAATTGCCTAAAGGCATAAAAATATAGTCACTAAATGCATATTGGAGTGATGTATTAAAACCCAGACTACTCATATGCACGTCTTATTTGACTGGAGGCAACAATATGGAATGAGGCAATGCTTTATAACAGTTACTTCATCTCTTTGGGGGTTTATGCTGTTTAGATCAAATTGTTTCTAAGATTTCACTAATGATTTTATGAACAGCTTAACCTTTGTGGGCCCCACAATTTATCTCACAGCGTAGCATGCTACCAGGAACCAATCAGCCTTTTGCTGGGAAAGTAATTCCAATCACATCAACTGGCAGAAATTCCAACAGAAACTAGCTACTGTCGATAGAATCATATTTTATTTTTATTATAATATGTAACACATAATGGGATGCAATGACTGTGTGTGTGTGTGAGAGAGAGAGAGAGAGAGAGAGAGAGAGAGTTTATGTTTCCGTGTTTCTTTTGGATCCATGTTTTTCAGCCATAACACTGAACTGAAACCTTATCTTCTTCCTTCTTTTGTCTCTAACAAGCCCTGCTATGTGCTCCCCAAACAAGGGATTTGCCATTTATCTTTAACTTGGACATCAGGTAGCACAGGATAACCATGAAAGTGAAGGGAAGAAATTCACTGCCCAGGGATCAGACCAGTGGAAGGAAGCTTCAAAAATTATAAAAGAACAGCTGCTAATGGTATATCGTGTTGACTGCATTGCTGCCTCCGAGCACAGCTGGCTTAAATGGATTGGCAGCAGACCTGACTGGAGCGAGGCATTTCCAGGTCAATGTAATCCTAACCCCACTTTTCTGGGAGTAAGCCCCACTGTATTCAACCAAATTTACTTCTGAACAGAATTGATTAGGATTGTTACAGTAAGTTTCACTGTGTTCAAAAGGGCTTACACCCTAATAAGCATGTTTAGTGTTGCAGCTGAAATAATCTCAGAACCAGAAAATCATGACAAGGCAAAAGAAAAAAAAAGCAACTGACTAGGTCACTAGGAAATACCTCTGTCCTTCTAAAAGAGGCAAATGCACTACCCATCTGAAGATCATCAGTTCCACTGCATAAAAGCCAATCAAGAAAACATTCTCCTTAAAAATATATGAAGGACAACAGCCCAACCCCTGACAAAGTTTGGGTTGCTGGTCAAAGAACTGACAATAATATTTAGTTTGCCGAAGAAAATAACCGACCGACTTCACTATAACATACAGAATCAAATTACTATAGAGCCTAAAACATCAATATATCATTTTTATGTAACACAAAATAAATAGAAATCCATTTAATCGAGGCAATAGTGAAGAGCGGAAAAATCAATCACATATAAGAATATATATATATATATATATATATATATATATATATCTCACAGTACAGCTGCATTTAATACAACTGTCCTTTGAAATTGTAAAGGCAGAAATGGGTGAAGGGGCATAAGCTGTTAAGTCTTGAGCTCAACATTTGGTGGTTAAAGGTAAAGGTACCCCTGCCCGTATGGGCCAGTCGTGTCTGACTCTAGGGCTGTGCACCCATCTCACTTAAGAGGCCGGGGGCCAGCGCTGTCCGGAGACACTTCCGGGTCACGTGGCAAGCGTGACGAAGCTGCTCTAGCGAGCCAGCACCAGCGCAGCACACGGAAACACCGTTTACCTTCTTGCTATAAAGCAGTACCTATTTATCTACTTGCACTTAAGAGTGCTTTCGAACTGCTAGGTGGGCAGGAGCTGGGACCGAACGACGGGCGCTCACCCCGCCGCGGGGATTCGAACCGCCGACCATACGATCGGCAAGTCCTAGGCACTGAGGTTTTACCCACAGCGCCACCCACGTCCCGGTGGTAGGTTAGCAGCTACCTGTATACCAAAGCCCTGCTGTTTTATCAACATTCTGACATAGCTTAGAATTAACTTTTGTAGAATAATACCATTCTACATTAATATACAATGGGTACTTCCCCTCTGGCTTACATCATTTTTGCTGTTAAATAAACAAAAAGAAAGAAAGAAAGAAAGAAAGAAAGAAAGAAAGAAAGAAAGAAAGAAAGAAAGAAAATGTTAATAGTGCTATTCAGTATACATACAGCATATTCCCAGATAAATGGGGTGAAGACTGCAGCCTCAGACACACTGTAGTCTCATAGAAACAATGGGACTTAAGATAGCCATGACTAGCTTTTCTCATAGATTTCAGTGGGACTACTGAATGACTTACACAGTCTGGAACCAGCCCACTATCTTTAAAAACCCATTATGTTTTCTACTTATGTTGATGTAAAGGAGCTGAGGTACAACATAAAATCTCCGAACTGTAGATATGGCTGACATATGCATTTTGCAGGGTAAAAAAAGCACAGGTGGGAAAACTAAACTAGTTTATCACTGTCCTTTCCTTTCCAAGAAAACCACAATGCTACTTCTATTTACAGATGCCTTCAAGCCATGCTCTAGGGCCAATAAGTGATTGATGGAGTGTAGCAAACTCTGAGTACACAGACTCCCAGAAGGCCCCTTGGGTTGAGGGTTGTAGCTGCCAAGGTTTACACAGCTTCATGTAAAACATTATGTCAATTTCTATGAAATTACTGAAATATTTACATCTCATTTGTGTGAAGCAGTAACGACCATCTTTTTAATACAAAGCAGACCAATTCACTGCTGTTGAAAGCTGATAGCCTATGATATAGGTAACTCTTTTAATGGGTCAATAGCAAAGTGCTTAGATGGAAAGCTCTTCAATCTGAGCAGGCTGAAAGCAAAGAGTAAGGTTACCGTAACTACCATCACAGAGCTTCAGTATGCTGATGACAACGTAGTGTGTGCACGCTCAGAGGATAACCTCCAAACCATCCTAAATATCTTCGCAGAAGCTTACAAAAAGCTTGGCCTGTTGCTCAACATCCAAAAAACCAAAGTGCTGCACCAACAAGTACAAAAGAACACCTCTGCAGCGCCACAAATCCAACTCAATGGTGTAACATTGGCAAATGTTAATCACTTCTCCTACTTAGGCAGTTATCTTTCCACAAGGGTCAACACTGATGCCGAAATCCAGCATCACCTGAGCTCTGCGAATGCGGCTTTCTCCTGATTGAAGTGCAGAGTGTTTGAGGACCAGGACATTCGCAGGGAAACCAAAATGCTTGTTTACAAAGCTATTGTACTACCAACCTTATTGCAGACTTGTGAAACATGGACCACTTACAAACATCATCTCCAACTTCTTGAAAGATGCCATCAACGGTCTCTGAAAAATCTTACACATCACTTGGGAAGACAGGCGAACTAATATCAATGTACTGGATGAAGCAAAGATCACCAGTGTTGAAGCAATGATTCTTCAACATCATCTTCATTGGACTGGTCATGTTGTGCAGATGCCTGATTATCATCTTCCAAAGCAACTACTCTATTCCAAACTTAAAAATGGAAAGCGTAATGCTGGTGGTCAACAAAAGAGGTTTAAAGGCTGTCTCAAGGCAAATCTTTAAACATGTAGTATAAACACCGACAACTGGGAAACACTGGCCTCGAGAGCTCCAGTTGGAGAACAGCCTTTACCAAAGGTGTCATGGACTTTGAAGACACTCAAACTCAGGACGCAAGGGAGAAACATGCTAAGAGGAAGGCACGCTTGGCAACCACACTGAGATCAACTCCTGCCCGAGAAATAATGTCCCCACTGTGGAAGGACGTGTGGGTCCAGAATTGGCCTCCACAGTCACTTACGGACTCACTGTTAAAACCGTTTTTTATGGAAGACAATCTTACTCAGCTACAAGTGATCACCAAAGAAGAAGAAGCAGCTTAGCTGTACCATCAAGACCAATGAATGATTTCTAGAAAGGCTGACTTTTGGTGGGAATACCAAGAACTTTATAAATTTTGTAAAACACTTGGAAATGTTTTGTTGCAGCTATAGGCAGAAATGATACTTTTTCATCGGGATGATGAGTATCTCAACTACAGAAGCATTTTGGAAATTGAGTTATAATAGCATAACCATTCTGTCGTTGAATATTTTATAAGGTATTCTAAAAGTGGAAAGATAGCAGAGTTTAGGCAGTTCAGAATGGATGAAGTAAAGCAAGCCAAAATATTTCAAAGTTCTGGAGAGTATGCTTTACAAAACCTCTTCAAACTATCATGTTCCCTTGACTATAAGTTGGGTTGTCACATTTGAACATGTTTGCATATATGATACTTGAAATAGGTACCTAAAAATGTAATACACGAAGCAACTATTATTTGTTTTTAACAGCTATATGGAATCATAACTTAACGGTGGTACTTTCTGCAATCAAGCCATGGCAAGCTTACATGGCTCTGTTAGTTGTACTTGTATGCACTTAATGAGTTACTGATTTCCTATTCATATTCTCTAAGTCAATTACTTGTTAAGCAGCATCTGCATTTAATTAAGAATCTTAATTAGTTGATACTTAATATTCTTAAGTCATTTCCTTTTAAGAAGCCTAAGTAAAAATAGCTCTGATTTCAATTAAGGCAAATGTTCAAGGGCTTCTTCTTACATCTGCTGGTGGGGTTGGGATATTTTTTCCCCTCCTAGTTGTTTAAATATAATAAATGTCTCTATGCTAAAATCAGTCACATGTGACATTTTGTTTGGACCTCCTCACACTGACTGATTTCAGAAAAGAAAACATTTTCAGGACACTGATGCATTAATTTTCCACAAACACTGCTGTTTTCAATAACATTAATTAAAAACAATGATTGTATTTATGTTCACTGCAAAGCATTAATTTTGAATATTTAACAGGGATTGTGATGGCTTTGAATGACAAATTGTTTGCATGCCGCAAGAAAAAATTAAAACAGTGTAACCAGGTTTTGTTTAAACTTCACTTCTTGTCACAATTACAGAACTGCAGACTTCAGGACAGCCTACCTGAGGAAGAGAGCAAACATTATGTGTTTGTTGCATGTATAATGGTACCTCGCAATGCGCACCATGAAGTATGAAGGGGCTGTGAGTGTCCCTAAAGGCCAGAAAGCTAAAATTAGCTAAGGATTTCTGACGCATGTCTGCCACATGTTGACAGACTTAACCAACATAGCAAATGCCACCAATCAGGCAATTATAGGCTCAAAATATATTTGCAGAATCAGGATAATTCTGTATACAGAACCAAGCACAACTGTGATGATATGAGGAAATATCCCCTACTGCTTGAAATATTGTGCCCAGGATAATAGACTATAAGGAGGGAAAGATAATTATAAGCCGTAATATATTCCGTCCCTAAGAGATCTATAAGCTTGAAGAAGCACTGTTCACAAGCAAGCGGAATAATTGCTTTCTACTCCTATGTCTCACTGCCACACACATGAATCATGGCCAGGAAGAAAAAATCGGAAGGAAAAGTATGCCCCCTCCACAACAAGTGCTTAATAAGGGCTTGTTGAAATTCCACACAGTTCCTCACACCAACATAGGGACTTGAAGGCTGTTCAGGAGTGGCATATTCCCTTTACTGCAAGTGACTCTTTTGTGTACTGCTTCCTGCACTTCGTGAATGAAAGGAAATTTGGGAGATCCATGTACAAGTCTGTCCACAGAGTGCTGGCAAGAGAGGCTTAAATCGTCCATTACCACTGAGTGAGGAGAGGTGATAGGGAGGAAGCTCTGTTCTTACTGAAGGGCGACTGCACCTGAATGGTGGTGAACAACGTCCAAGGTGGGTCATTGGCATTATTAGCTATTATTAGTCACTGGTGCCTTCACTATGCAGACTGGTCCATTCTTAACTGGCCTCAGTACCTTTGTTGCCAATGATCCCCTTCAGCAATGCCAGGGCTTGCTTCCTTTACCTAGGCTGCAACAAAAGTCATGCCCCCTCCCCATTCATTTTCAATTCAATTCATATAGTTATAAGGGTTTGAGTTCTGTTTCCTACTTGGGTACATGGCTGGTATCCAAGAGAACTAAATAAACCTGCTCATTCATTGTCCAGCAGGTCTTGTTTGTTGTTTTGTTAAACAGATTTTAGTGTTGTAAAATACATTTTTCATTCTATATGGTGTACTGATTCCAGAAATATTAATAATACTGTATATGTTATGCATTGTTTTTGTGAATTTGAAACAGCTTTGGTTTTCATTTACTTTTTAAAATGAGCAAAATTACACAGACACGTGCACACACACAAAACAGATCCATGTGGTTATGCTGTGACACACAGTATCATTCTAAGATAATGGGTATGCATTTGGGATGCAATATTAATATCTTCTCAAACCCACTCTCAGGTATCTTAATGGGAAATCATATGTATCTCCATTTATATTACAACCATCAATCAGGCTTATGCTCATGTAGACACTGTCTAAATTTAACAAACAGGGATAAAAAATAAAGAGGCAATGGAATAGTATTTCCCAATCTAAAAAATAAGTATTTTTAGTTGTAAAATACTGCACCATCTGCCAGCTATATACAGAAGATATATTAAGCAAGTGTGTGAAACAAACACTTTCCATAACCGTGTTACCTCAGAAAATATATTTTAAAATCTAATATCCTCAGGCATTCAAGCTGTGATAACTTGTTTTTTCCTCCCCTGATAATATGATCTCTTTCAACTTTGAATTTTCTGCTGGAGAAGTTTGAGGAAAGGGAACAATGGAGTAGAACTACTAACGTCTTCTTTGCGAAATGCTGCAATCAGAATCTAAATGGCCTAGAGCACTATATAACATGGCCAGGACATTTTCTTTGAGATCCCATTAGGTCTCAAAGCCTCTGGAAGAGGAGTCGGTGGAAGAAGATTGGAAGAAATTTAAAGCCTATTTACAGAAATATTGTAAAATTAATGAATGTTAGAATGATGTTGGATAGAAAGTAAGTGGTTTCTAGCTGTAATACTATAAGGGAATATGAAAAATGGATTACTAACAGGTAAAAATTTAATGTTACAATACTTTAAGATTAAAGACTTGGATAAACAAAGAGGGGAAGGATTTGCTGAACCAACAAACCGAACTGGAATACAAAAAAGGGAGGCGTGAGGAGGTCCGGGAAATAAGCTAATGAAAAATAAGTAATGGAAAGATTGAGTTGTTTTTAACTATTTTTATTTTGTATTTTTCTTTTTTTTCCCTTTTTATTTTGTAATATTTTGAAATTTTCAATAAATATCTTATAAAGAAACAAAAAAAAGCCTCTGGAAGAGGACGATGCAGGCCTGCACTTCCATGATTAGAGAGCAACATCAGTTAACAGGAAGGGTTGTAACCAGCCTTGCGCAAGAGGAAGGCAAGCTTGTGCAACTGGTCTTTGGAACAGGGCAAGCAGTGTTAACTTCCCTGCCTGATCAAAGATAGATTTAAAATAAAAAAATAAAAATGAGGACTAAACAGTGCTTAATACCATGCCAAACCAATTGTCAATTAAGCCCAACGCCATTAACATGGTTATTAGATTTATTTTATTCAATCTTTTAAAAAAATTAGCATCCTAAAATCACCATATGTTATTTAGTAACATCTTTTCAGCAGCCAAAATCTAGCATTGTAAGAAGCAGAAACTGTTGGAGAGAAAGAAACTGCTGATTTGGCTGTTACCGGCATTGTTTAAATTCTTAATTCACACAAATAGCATGGTGCCATGGTCAATGTTTTCTGACACAGGTGGTGTGCACTGAAACAGCACAGCACTTTGCGTCCAATATCAGTGGGCTTCTCCTGTGCAATTTGACAGCTACTTGAAACATTTTCAGGGTTCATTTGTTAATTCAGTCATACTGGGAATGATAAGGACCAGTGAACACCAGCGTATTGATCATAGTCAAGCATAGCAAGCTGCTCCCATGGCTTGAGTCAATCAAGTGTCATTTTGGTAAAAATGAAAAGTGGGAGGGGGGGAACTAAGTTTGAAGACAGGCAGGGGAGTAAAATCAATCTGAGTCATGGAACCAAAACAGATCAATCTATCCGACCGATAGGCCAAATTTAAATAAAGCAGAGCAAGGGGAATATAAAATGCTGAAGGGGCAAATTTAGAATATTTTATCAACTGTAGATTTCTAGTGTGTTTCTAACTACTGTGTGTGATACTATATTGCATGGATAAAGAAGCCCAGGCCCTCCAGACATATTGGGCTACAACTGCCACCATCTCTGCCCACTGACCATGCTGGCTGGGGCTGATGGGAGTTGGGGTCCAACAACAGTTGGTTCCCTATCTCTGCTACATTGGCTCATTTCTACCAATAAATACAACGTGGATGCAATCCAGCTCAGGCAGGAAAACCGTCCAGCAAGCCATGAGCATGAATAATAGATCAAAATAATTCCATCATGTCCTGCCTCTATGCTGCCTTCTTTAATTGCATAGACTTTTAGGTTTTGGGACCCAAACTCTGTTTCACCATGAAACAACCTACTTATTCATGTTAAAAAAAGAAACAAAAAAATAATAATCTAGGAGTTTCAACAAAGTTAGTCATTGTAATGAAACAAAATGGTTGGGGGGGGCTATGTTTCATGAACAGCTCAGCTGAAAACAGTTTGTACGCATTATTGAACAGCTTTCCTATAACTCCTGTCTTGTTTGCATGCATTTATAAAATAGATAATCTCTTCCTGGTGCTTTGATTGTTTCTACAGTTAAGATGTTGAACTATGTCTGAGATTCTGCAGTCCTCGGATCTTGAGCTGCCCAACAGTTGGAAGTACATTATACTGAAATCACATATATCAGGTCTTTAAACTTGCTGCTGAGGAAGCTGATGTTCTCTTGAGGATTTAGATATTTCATAGCAGGTAAAATAATGATTTCACACTAATAAGAACTCAACAAAAATTGTGGCCTAGATTAAAGAAAGGTCAATAAGCGAGTAAGAGCTGAGTGAAGGAAATGAACATGACAGGCTTACGAAGAAAATAATAGGCTAATAAGATGGATTTTTGAAATATCATTCATCCATCAGCATAGTATTTCCAAGGCTTAATACCATTTAAGAAAATAATTTACGTTAGCAAAAGGGCCATCAAAGAAGACAGGTCATGGGTATAGTCAAATCGCTTTTGACAGTCTTGCACTGCCTTCCTCCCACATCGCTGCTTTCCCATCCTTGGTTTCTGCCTGTCTTGTTTAAAATAGTGGCGGGCAAACTCCCACAGGGTTGATTAGAAACCAGTTTGATATTCACAAGCTTTCTCAGTAAACATTCAGAAACAGGTCATCTGTTATACAGTAGTTCTGTCCCAGCTTGTAATGTTGTAATGATACACACTTGATGCATGTGCACCTTATCATATAGTCCACAGGAATCCATTTCATCTGCAGCTATAGCAGAGTCACTTGGAAAACTAACTGCCCCATGGAGAAACAAGCAAACCATACAGAGGAACAAGGGAAGGGGATTTGGATCTGGAGAGGGGACAACAATCACAATTAGGGAAATGTATGCATACCTCTCCACATACTTAAACAGATATGTAATTTAAGTATTTTGTATTATTTTCTATGCTTATAAAAATATTTTAAGTAAGAGAATTGATCCCAGTAGAGGTGATAATAGCCAAATGGATGGCTGCTTGGTCATTCAATGCGGAGCAATCAGTGAGAGTTCTACAGAGAACCGGATCAAAACTTTCTGTGTACTTGCCTCTAAAGCAATTAGCTTGGACACCTGGTCTGCTGAACACATGTGCAAAATCTCATTTAACATGAAACCCTAGGAAGAGGTTTAAAAGCCATATAGAGAACACAAATGGGGGAAGGGGAGCAGGATCTCAGCAGCAAGGAACATGAAGTCCATTCTAGAGCAATATTGTCTACACTCATTTCACAGTAGCTTTCCAGGAATCTTTCCCATTCTACCTAGAGATTGCAGGGGTTGAACCTGTGGCCTTCTACATACAAAGGCGTGTGTTCCTACCACTGAGCTACTTTCCCTCCCCTATTCCCCCTAGCTGGCTGCATGAAGTGGAGGTTGAAGGGTCAGAAGATGGATAAGAAGGTCCTCATTCACTGTAACATCTGCAAAGGTGCCACATAAAGGGTGGGGAACCTGTGGCCCTCCAGATACTGGAGTCCCACTCATCCTTGGCCATGATGGCTGGGGCTGATATGAGTTGGAATCCAACAACATCTGGAGGGCCACAAGTTACCCATCCCTGCTGCGAATGATACAACCAGTACACATGAATTTATAAAAGCAAGTCTTCTTGAGCAGGCAGCTCAGCATATGTGCCTACAGTTTGTGTGTTTAGGGGATCTGTGAAGGATGTTCATGGAATGTGCAAAGGCTGAAGGAGGGAATTTCTGTCTCTCACCAATATACACTGATTTCACATAGTTCAACATCTGCATAAAGCTAGTTTGACACAGAGAGTAACTTCTAGTGAGAATGGAGCTTGATTTATAATACTGTCAAACACTGTCAGTTGGAAAAGTGCCATCTCAATAATAATAATAATAATGATGATGATGATGATGATGTGGTGGGAGAAGTTGTGCTATGAACCCTGCAACAATATAAACTGCCACTGTTGTACTATCTGATGGTCCTGGTATCCCCATCTTGTGAGGTGGGGAATTAAGATAAGCAACTATTCTTTGCGTAGATTACTACATTTATGTCTTCCTCAGCAATGTTAGTACAGAATCTTTCACTGCATTATTCCAGTCAGAGAAATTCTTATGGTAGGTGGGGAGAGGTTGCAGTTTCTGTACTGTTTCTGAGCAGAGTAGATACAGAGGCACTACACTTATCACAGCAGTAAAGATGGCCCCTTGCACTGCCACTAAGCCATCTCAAAATGAAATACCTAAAACATTTCAGGGCAAAAAGGAACCCCTACAATAATGCTGCTTAATCTCTGTATGCACATTTTACATTTGTTGTACCTTTGCCGTTCACAAAGGTTAATCTGCAGCATGGAAAAGTCTTTACCCATCACCTGAGACCTTTAGCCAACTAATCCATGCGATAGGAATTATGATCGGCGTTGATCTAATTTTGCAGCGGGGGGAATTGCTTTTTCTTCTTCTTTTTAACTGCAGCTGCTCTAAATTTAAAGGCTGAGCAGTCAAGTTAAAAAAGAAATCCCCAGCACTTCCTTGTCAGCAAAGAGGAGAGAAGTTCTGCTTTTTTTTAATAATAGCAACAATAATAAAATGCACAGGAGTATATTATATTCTAGACAATGACAACTTAGGGTACTAACTGTCAGGTCTCCCCCTCCAGCTTGAATTAAAATTCTGATTACTGCCATGCACTGTGGAAAGGCAATGACAATCACAAGCCTCTGGCAGAAACACTGGAGGATAAATCTATTATCCCGGTATTGTCTGAATGGCTGTAATGGCTCCTCTCTTTACAACAAATTGAATACACATGCTCATCCCTAATTATACACAACACCCCCACAGACACTGCTATTTGAGCCTAATTGTAAAATAAGAGACCTCAGGTTTAAACATAATATCCCAGCTAATTATATTTCAAACACATTAAATGATGCAGAGAGCAGGAAAAAGGAGATACTGATCTGCTTTATGGGCTTAGTTGATAGTAAAGCAATGAAGTTACCGTACAGCAGCACCCCATTCCCCCGAGATGTAAAACACACTGGCTTCTTACAGTGTGTAGTAAAGAACCCTGGGACGGGAAAGGAGGCTAAGAAATGCACGGACACTTCAAGTACTTACGAGTCTTTGATAATGTGTTATTTCAGGTTTAGGTTTTAAACTCTGGCTGTTTAAATCGGAGTTAAGTTGCATGTGTAACTAGCTGTGGGAAGGGAGAGCTAAAGAGGAGCCACCTGAGATGAAGGAGTCTTAAGCCAAGATCCTTTCCCTCACACAAACTGAGAACTTAAAACATGCATCTTGTTGTACCTTTCACAGCTGCTAGGTGCTGTGCAGTGCTGCACAGGACAATTATGCGAAGTATTTAATGAACATCCAAGCACAGTTTGCACATAGCCCCAGCCTTCGCACTGGCTGTCATCTGAAACCACTAGAGATGGTTGTTAGAGAAGGGAAGTTATAAACCATGCAAGGGCTTAGAGGTGCAACTCCCTAACCTCCGCCATTGCTATACAGGAGCATGACTTATACAGAGGCCATTGCTCAAAGCAGCACAGACAGTGGCTCTCCAGGGTTTCAAAGAGGAGACTTCCTAGCTGTACTTTGTCAATGAATAGTGCCATTTTCACCTTTAACTAAAGACTGCTTCACTTGTGAGGCACTGTACCCTGCAGGAAGCACGTTCTCAGGTATGCAAGGATTTCCATCTATACAGTCAAGGCACTCCTAAAATTACCAGATAAAGCAAGCAAAACTTAGGAATGCATGAAGCTGTCTCTCATACCGCTCAGCCCCTTGGTCCTTCTAGCTCAGTCCTGTGCACATGGACTAATAGTCACTCTGTAGCGTTTCAGAGGGGAGACATTCCTCATCCTACCTGGAGGCACCGGGGGTTGAACCTGGGACCTTCTGCATACAGAAAATGTGCTCTAACATTCGGCTACTGCCCTGCCTCAAACTTTTCCTAAAAATGCCTCATGTCAGAAGCTGGCTGGGAGAGAATGAGGAGCCTACAGTCCTGAATGCTGTTGCCCTATCTGGTGAGCTATCAGAACTATGGGGAGACCCTAATGCTGAACTCCTTCTTTTGGTCATCCTACAGTTTGTCAGAGAAGCAGGAAGGAGGTGCCAACCATGACACACCAACACAGCAGAATAAGCAATCGTGGCAGGTGGTTCTGCAATGTCTTTTCCATTCTTTCAGCTCCAGCTTCACCAAACTTCTCAAATGCCTGGGTTTGGTTTTTTTGCACTGAACCATGCACAGAAATGCAGGATTTCCAATCCGGGACCAGGGAGAAGAGTCGGTGGAAGAAGATTGGAAGAAATTTAAAGACTATTTACAGAAATATTGTAAAATTAATGAATGTTAGAATGATGTTGGATAGAAATTAAGTGGTTTTTAGCTGCAATACTATAAGGGAATATGAAAAATGGATTATTAACAGGTAAAAATTTAATGTTACAATATTTTAAGATTAATGATTAGGATAGACAAAGAGGGGAAGGATTTGCTGAACCAACAAACTGAACTGGAATACAAAAAAGGGAGGCGTGAGGAGGTTCGGGAAATAAGCTAATGAAAAATAAGTAATGGAAAGATTGAGTTGTTTTTAATTATTTTTATTTTTTGTGTTTTTCTTTTTTTCTATTTTTATTTTGTAATATTTTGAAAATTTCAATAAATATCTTATAAAAAGAAAAAGAAATGCAGGATGATACTGAAGACACTATATGCAGCAGGATGAGAAGGAGAAAGGCAGTTAACTCACTTTCATGAGGAAAGGCAATGCCCTAATAGCCTCCTCGTCAGCTGCATCATCCCTCCCTTGGAAATCTCAAGGGCTAACAATGTCCTCTTTTATAATGAAAGCTCGGGACTGTGTAATTTGATTTGAGCTTTGCCATTAAGCAACCCTGAGAAATCTCAAGACAAGCTATGACTTAAAGGGTTGGCATGCCTGTGAGTGTTGTTTGAGACACACAGCATTTGACAGCTATAGCCATCACCACGTCGTGCAGTAATGTGGCTGAACAATTAGGAAGATATCTCCATTCCTGCCCAATGTGGATGTTCATCAGAGTGCAGACTTATCGCCTACTCTTCACTAGTATTTGTGCAGACATTTTCCTATAAATGATGTACTACAACAAGCCTGGCACTGCCAGAAAACCAAATGGTGTCTAACAAAAGTACTTCCCCAGGCATGTACAAAGTCCATTTCGGAGGGCCTAATCCAGCCTGCCAGTCGGTTTAATCCGGCCCTTGTGGCAGTTCAATCCTTAAAAAACTCAACAACTTTGGGTAAAAATAATAAAAAAGCTCAACAACTTCAGTCCTAAAAAAGGTCAACAACTTTGGTTGGCCCTTTGGTTGGCCCCCATGGCCCTTCATTTCATCAAATCTGGCCCTATTGGAAAATAGTTTGGACACCACTGCGTGACTAGTGCAAGGCTTTCACTTTGCACAACAAAACTTCCCCTCTGTCTCCTCTCCCTGCTTGCCTCCCTGATCCCCCTGCCCTATCTGCTCCAGAGGGTTGGGGAAGCCCCCAGAAAAGATCTAGGGGTGTGTAGGGGAGAGAAGATGGTGACTTCCGTTGCACAGCCCAAAGTCCTTGCGCTTCAACATTGTTGAACACTGCCCAAAGAGTATACGCTGTATAGCAAACTGCATGTTTATTATGTGTAGTCCCACACTGTGGAAGTGTTTTCTCGCCGTATTTGATGTTATTGCAGGTGCAAAGGTATGCCACTCTCTGATGTGCATGGCCATATGGGGAAGGGGCAAAAGTTAAAGATCCAAAAGTTAAAAGGATTAGGTAGAAAGGCATGGGAAAGCCTTGCCTCTGCCAGAGACCCTGGAGAGCCCCAACTAGTAGCCTTGCATGCCTTTTTCCACCTGGCCTGGGAGGGAGGGGCCCTGACTGACTCCAGCTACAATAGCTGAGGCTGCTGAACAGACTCTTGGCTAGAATGTTTGGGGGCTGTTGTTGGAGTGGGCAGTTACTGCTGGTGGGAGTGGGGGTTTGTATCTTTATTTTAGATCTTGTGATTTGTGTGAAAATTGTTCGGTTTGTTTTTGTATTTTTAAATATGTTATTTATTGTTTATGAATATGTTGTAGTTATGTATTTTTTCCCCAGTTTGCAAGCTGCCTTGAGCATGGTTTGAACTGTGGAAATGCAGTATACAAATAAAACTCACCTTGGAGAATAAGGGTTGTTAGGCAAAGGACATATGATGCGCTCAGCTAGCTACATGAAAATAAAGCTTACACTCTAATTCTTAGTTTTCCCAGTTGAGCCCCAACTCAATTATAAAGCAAAATCTGGAGTCACAGTGCAAGACTAGATACAGCTCTGTGTGCACAAGTAATCAACTCCAATTCCCCCTGCCCAATTTAATTACAAAATAACATTTGGTGTAACGGCTAAACGCATACCAGGTGACCTCTCGCTTCAATCTGTCTGAAGCATTTACAAGACTCTGGCTCTGCTGCACAACTTGCACTGTCATTTTTAAAAACATTTTATTGACAGTTTGGAGCACACTATAGTATTACTAACAAAACTACTCCCTACCTTTACACCTGGTTGATGCATATGCAAAAATAGCTGTGCAAATCTAAGTATATACAGTGCTTTTTTTCTAGATAAAGAGGTGCAGGAACTCCCCCCTTTTTTGGCACACAACCCTAAGTTGTTGAGTTGTTTTCTGGCTGAAAAAAAGCCCTGAGTACATATGCATCTCTCCACCCATCCACTTTTTCTATTCCTTCAAATTAACTTTTTAATAGAAGACATTAATGCATATTGCCATATAGCAATTATTATGTTATACATGCATGTTGCCATATATAGTAATTATTGTGAAAAATAAATATGATGTAATTATTTCCCATTCAAACCATGATACAATAGCATTTCCTTTGCTCATGGAAAGGTTCCGCAACATGACCCGTCAAACCAACTTCAAAGGGCTGAACCACATGTTACAGCCAACCCAAGCTTATTCCTATGATGAAAGAAAGGAGGGTAGTGCAAACCAGCACCATCAATTTCAATGGCAGCCCCATGTAGATTTTTTTAAAAAATATGTACTCATGCCCTCACACTTTGTTTCTTAAGATATTATTAACCTGCCAAAGGAACAATAGCTCACAGATTAGTATTAATCTGCATTTGGACAGAGAGGGAAACATTAATTTCCAGTTGAATTCTATTCAACTAAAAAAAAATGAAATGAAAATTTGAGTCAATCTACCAAGCAAATTCTTATCCTTTCCTTTTTTTACCGATTCTATTTCCACCTCCATCTTCTAAAGAAATACTGAAAACATTGACACTTCACACTAGTGAAAATTAGCCTGTCAAAATGCATGATAAAAATGGCAACTCAGATAGTGAATGAGCATGGGAGTTCACATCACATTTCTGATAACTCCCTACCATCCTGTCAACAATTACACACATCCACCCCTAATTCACACTGCCGTTCCATCAGCATAAATTTGGCACATGTAAAGGAATGTTGGCAACCCACCAACTGTTTGTGATTTGAACTAATCCGAGCCCAGTCTTTACTTTCTGATAGTACAAGATCTACATCCATTGCTGGAAGATGTATAGTAAATTTTGCTTCGAATCTATAGCCACTGTTTAATCAGAACACTACAACCACAATGCAGAATTCCACAGGTGCAGCTGGTTGTTTTTATCTCCCATTTTCTTCAAACAATTTCCTCTTCTTCCATTCAACACCATCTGGGTTTTTTTAAAAAATAGCAGACAGTTCAAAACACAGCATTTGTCTATTCCAGGGATAGCTAACATGGTGACCTCTAGATTTTGTTGTAGAACAAATTCTGGACGGTGCCACAATGATGGGCAAGCACTTGCAATTTGGAGGGAGAACAGCTGGCTTCTAGAGCCAAAATAAAAATAAAATTTCCATTGCTGTACACGCAGGATCCTAGTGCCCATCATAGGAACTCAAGAGGACTGGGGTTTTCCTTCCCCCCTCCCTTCTTTTCCCCCCTGTGAAACACCAACTCCCCAGAATAAATGAATGAGAAACCCCAGAAAACGGGCAGATCAGCCTACCATCACTGTTGATGCAGACCACCTGTGGCACCTGAGTACCAGGCCCACACTCCTTCTCATTGTCTGGAATGCAGTCTTCCAGTCGTACTATCCTCCAATCAAAGCAAGAAGGTTCTTCACATGGGATGGCTTCAAGCAGATGAGGACAGTTGCCAGTGCCTCCTGTAGGTTCATTTGTAATGCGACGTTTCCTTAGTTTAAAACCTTGAGTATGAGAAATAAGGAGCAATTATCACAGCGATTTCAATGCACGAGGTATAATCATCGTTTCCCATTCACGTTTTAAACCGTATGGTTTTTGCCAAGTGCTTCCTAAAGACAGCTGTGACATGTTTGTTCAATACAAGACTTTATGTAATTAACATCTCTGAAATAACAAAATATCCAAACCTTGAAAGTCTTGGAACTCTTGCCAATGAACTGCTGAATTCTGCATTGTGTGTTCGTGCGTGTGTGTTTCTGTGTGTGTCTTTCTGTGTTTCTGTGTGTGTGTGTGTGATAAATCTGAAAAACACATTTCAAGTGCAGCCGCTGGGTAAGTTGCATAATGTTGGAGTTACCCCTTGACATTTGCCTGTTCTGTTTATATAGATACTTTTCATATACTTGAGGATGTGAAGAGAATCCATGTGTGAGGCTGGTCACCTGTGTGCTTGACCTTTGCCCTCCCTGTCTCATGAAAGCAGTCATAGGAAGTTTGGTTTTAAAAAATGTATGGGCAGGGGAAAGGCTCTTCCCACCTCATGCTTTTTTGCCATCTTTTTACATACTGGCATCGGAAATGTGATTTAGTATTTGACAGCAGCAACCATAAAACAAATATATTCAGATCGCCTTTGTTTTCTAAACTTTAATCTTCTACCTCTGAGGAGAAAAGCTGCTCAAGTAAGTCTCTGATGACCCAAAAATCCAGAAAAGTGCAATTCTGACTGAAGAGCAGGCATGGCATAAAACCTTGATCTTCAGCGCTCAGTTCAAGGTGTAGCCAGGCTTCAGCTCTTAGTTCTTGGAATATATTTAGCTTTTTGTGAGGCAGCTCTGAGGCAAATGTGGGCCATTAAAAAAAGAATAACTGAATCTGAAGGAAAAGAAACAGAATGGAAAAAAGTGTAGGAGAAACAGAAACAGGAAATATAGGTAAGAGAAAGAGAAGGATCACAATTATAAGTGTATGAGGGTTTTTTAAAAAGCTGACAAATACACATATTTATCAATAGAAGAGAATGACGTGCATTACAATCCCATATATGTCTACTCAAAAGTAAGCCCTACTGAGTCCAATAGAGCTTACTCCTGGGTAAGTGATAAAGGACTGCAGCCTAAAAAATATAAGATGAGAAAGAGGGAAGGGGAGAGTTTGTACTGATTAATTAGCAAATAGGAACAAGCAAATAAAAAGGGGGGAAGTTTGTAATTCCTGCAGAACGTTTCTGAAAAGGTTTAAGTAAACTGCAGAGGTCAGTTAGCTTCCAAATCCAAAGGCAAGAGGAGCCCACCAAAACAGAGGAAGGCAAAGACGGAAAGAGAATAAGTAAAAGTAAAATGAATTATGTCTCTCTTCAACTATTTGCCTCAAGGTGCTTCAAGAAAAAATAGATTTTAAAGTTACAGTACAATGGCTGTGTTCAAAATGAAGCTGAAATGTGAAGGCGGGGAAGGGTAAGATTGTATGTGGGTGTGTGAGCAGTTACGCCTGGAAAGGGACTTTTCACTGTTGACTAGTCAGGAGATTAAAATATTTCTGGATCTGGCCTCTATTACTGTGATAAATTTTGGAATGGGCCATGCTAATAAGATCTACGTCAGGTTTTCAGGGGTCCTCATTGTGGCTCCTGCATCTTCCCCATTCTTAACAGAGGTGACTAACCTAGAGCTTCTTTCTTGCATACTCCAGCCCCAGCAACCTGTGCAAATCTGATTTCAGCAGACAGATTGGTGGGGCTAGATCTCCCTGGAAACAACAGCAGGAAAGGAAAGGAAAGGATGCAACAATAATGTGGGGTGCAGGTGCAGACTAAGAAGCAGAAATTGCAAAACTGGTAGGTCAGAGGAAGGGACAACAGCATGAAGGTGGTGCAATTGGGGCCAGCATGTTAAACAGATGCTTGCCCCATTCACATATAAAATAGGTAGGGTCTACTCTTTAGAGAAAAAGGAGAGCACAGGGAAGAAGGAAGACTGCTTCCTTCTCTCCACTCTATGGTTCCAGCAATCCCCATCACAGTTCGCTTCCAGTATCTCAGCCTTGGGGCTGCGGGACACTTAAAAGCTAGATGGGATTGGGAGGTAAGACTGAAGAGAGGCTGATTTTGTTCCACTCTCCATGAACTTTTTTGGTAGAAAGGAGGAGTGCGGAACCTGTAGCCCTTTGGATGATGTTGGGCTCCAACTCCCATCAGCCCCAGACAGAATGGCCCAATGGTCAGGAATGATGGGAGCTGTGGTCTGGCAACATCTTGAGGGTGGCAGATTACTTGCCTCTGGTGTAGAGTTTCCCACCCGTGCTTTGTAGGTGAACTTGACGAAGGTGTTTAAGATGCGTGTGACTGTTCTGCCAGGCTAGTTTGGTTCTTTGACATGTCTCAGGCGCAGCTCCAGTTAAAATGCTACTGTAAATTCCTGGAGCAAACCATTGTAATGTGCCTGCAATTTGCTGAGAGGAATGGTTTTATTATGTACACATAAACGTTTTGAAGAGCAAAATATTTCTTTGGAAGCTGAATGCTTGGCTATTTCGTGAGCACAAATCATTCCAGATGGATGGTGTCAAGAATGCCATAACTAAGTCCATGGGGATTTCTGTTTGTGAGTGAAGGTGACTTTCTCTGCAGAAATATTTCCTTCTCTGAAATATTGGCAAGTCCACTCTGTTTTCTGACTTGCCTCTACTGATCTCCAAAGCACTGCAGCTGCTTCTTAACATTATTTCTATACAACCCTCTCACTGAAGATCACGGGGCAGTTTACCACATAAAAATACAAAATGAAAACACAAAGTACATAAAAAACCCAAACCAATAACCCTCCGCCCTGCTCCCACAAACACATTTAAAAAACCATAAATTGTTTAATCAACCAAAGGCCTGGATACAGAGAAATGTTTTCATATATATAATGAAGGCACCAGGGGAGACCGCCTGGGGAGAGCATTCCACAAACAGGGAGGCACCACAAAAAGGCCTGTCATCATGTTATCACCCTCTGGACCTCTTGTGGAGGAGGTACATGAAGAAGGGCCTCAGATGATGATCACAGGGTCTAGGGCCATTCATATGGGGAGAGGTGGCCCTTCAGGTATTGCAATCCTGAGCCGTTTATGGGGACACAGTGGGGCAATGTTCTGTGGGGACCTGTACCAGCCAGGAGGAAGGGGGAGCTTCAGAGGCACGGGAAGCTTCAGAGCTGGAGGAAGAGGCAGGCCAGTGCAGTTAAGGGCCGGGTGCTTTCCCACTCTCCCCTGCACCACTGTCTCCCAGAACCAGGAGAGAACTGAAGTGGGAAGAGCAGAAGCAGCTTCCAAGCAGGCGTAGTCTCTAGCTATGTGTGTGCAGCCCAGAGGAGGAATGTACATAAACTGCTGGAGGGAGAGTAGTCCCCAGTTGTTGCAATTTCTCCTTATGGCGCGGACCTGGGAATTGCTACCTAGACGCTAGATTGGTGTGGGTTAGTGTCCAGAGCTGTAGAAGCGACTGTGTTACCTTTGACAATAAAGAGTTACATCTCGGACATATACATTCCTTTGGTTAGGAGACGTCCTCAACACATACCCCTTCTTCAGTGAAGTCATTATCCACAATGGCTACAATAAAAGAAGAATTCAGATAGACAGTACTGCCTTAAGGTTCTGAAACTAAGGCAGTAATGCCTGTTTGAATTCCTATTTAATATTGGCAGCAAACATGGCAGTCTCTTTCTGATCAAATTTTTGTGGCACTGGCCACCTACCTGTATACAAGGCTTATGTCAAAATCAACCTAGAGCTCAAACATTATTCTAACTTAGCTCAGTATGCAATAAAAGCAACTAATACCCATTTGTTTAAAAAATGCACATACCCTTTTTGGCTTGTTGGTCATCACAGCTTTCAAAGGTACATGGCCCCCAAGCAGACCAGGCTGATACCTCACACTCTATGGGGCACGGAATATGGCACAATTGCGTTGTGCTAGGTGTTGGCCCTGTGCACAGTTTGTAGTCCACTGGCTTAGATGCTATAGGGAAGAAAAAGACAGCACAATGGGGTTCTTTGTTTTTATTTCACACATGAATGAAGCTTTGCTGCAAGTCAACACTGCTACCCATCAGAGAGTGCTTTCTCATCTCTTTAATTCGGTCTTCCTCAAGCTGGTGCCCTCTAGTTTTTGAAATGGGGTGGCGGGGTGGTTAGAGCCCATGAAGCTGTACTAGAAGCTATACTAGAGCTAGTTCATATCCAAGACATGACATTTGGAAATCTCTGAAAATACTGCATAATTTCCAAGCATTCTGTTCTTCCATTCCATGCAACGAAAACACAGCTGCGCCATAAGCAATGACACCACTTTCAAAAGGCTATTTCAGACCACACTGTTAAAGAAAAGGAGGTTTGAATAGGTATACATATGCTGTGTAGTTTCTCAAACTCCTCTTTCCTGCAAGAGGGGAAAATGACAGAGCGTGTTCTCCCTAGCAGAGAGCACGTGTTGCGGTTGGGAACAGGCCACCCTCCAGTGACTAGGCAAATTTAGTTGAATCCCGACCATTTAAATGGTTAAACTGGGTTGCTGGGGTGTTTTGATTGTTGCCAATTCGGAGGAGGGGTCAGAGTCTATATATACAGGGGCCAGACGTTGGCACGGCCTCTTGGCCGTTTTGCATCGGATCACATGGAGCACTTGGACAATCTTCTCATTGTCTGGTTACATTTCTTTATTTCTTTATTTTCCCCTTCTTTTTAATCCTCTCTAGTCCCTTAAATAATTTAATTCCCCCCTTTTTCCTGTTCAATTTCCCACCCCACCCCTTACCCTGCCCTGTAGGAAGATTCTCCCTGTATCTGTGGCTTGCCTTTCCCAATAGTGAGAGAGCCCCCGTTAGGGGCTTTCTTTCGCAAAAAGGTTTCCCCCATTTCTCTTGTTGAAATTGTGGGGCTAGTCAGGGCTGTTCCCAACTTAGCTGGTATCACTTTCGTTTATAGTATCCCCGAAGGTTGGCTTTATGGCTCTCTGTGCCTCCAAGGACTATGAGCACTCTGTATATGCTCTTGAACTATGCTGTTTCTGAACAAGTTTATTTTCTTTAAGTTTGTTTTGCCCTGATAGTGGCGACTGCCATTTTAGAGATGAGCCATTGTGGCTTAGTGGCTAAAGTGCAGGACTAGGACCTGGGAGACAGGGTTCATATACCCCTCTTAGCCATTGTTATAACAAAACAAAACAAACTGCTCCTTATGGGCTATTCTGTTGCTGGGTAGTTCGGCCCATTTGTGATAAAAGAACTTTGGGTTTCTTGAAGGGGTGCTTCCCTCTAAAAGGGCAAGCAGGGGTACCTGGACAAGCTGTGGGCTAGCTCAACTCTGCTATTTCACTGGAAACATTTATGCCTGGCCTAGCAGGTGATCCTAGGGCTTTGCCCTAGAATTCGATGGCCTGGAAGCGTTTCCGGCCTCAATAGTGTCCCCATGTGGTCCATGAAGCATTGGTTTCACTGGGTCAGCGGATAGTGCCGGTAATGCCTCGGTTGCAGGATTGGTCCCTGTATGGGACAGCTGCATGCTCCCCCATTGCTCTACCTGGACACTTAAGTCCTTTTGGTGGTTACCTCACTGCGAGGGATGTAACGGGCGCCATGTTTGCAATATGCAACTGGGAGAAAGCACCTTTGCGTGCGTTGCAGAGCACGGCGCTGCACGGGCTGCAATTGCATTGCATTGCTAGGAGATTTGCAGTTGCATTGCACGGAGGGTGTGTGCATTGCATGGAGGGTGTGTGTGCATTGCACGGAGTGTGTAGTTGCATTGCACGGAGTTTGTTGTCGCATTGAACAGAGGGTGTGCAGTGCACGGAGTGTGTAGTTGCATTGCATGGAGTGTAGTTGCATTGCATGAAGGGTGTGTGCATTGCAGGGAGTGTGTAGCTGCATTGCATGGAGGGTGTAGTTGTATTGCACAGAGTGTGTTGTTTTGTTTTGTTTTTGCATTGCACGCAGTGTGTGTGCATTGCACGGAATATGTAGTTGCATTGAACAGAGGGTGTGCAGTGCACGGAGTGTGTAGTTGCATTGCATGGAGTGTAGTTGCATTGCATGAAGGGTGTGTGCATTGCAGGGAGTGTGTTTTGCATTGCATGGGGTGTGTAGTTGCATTGCACAGAGGGTTTGTGTGTGCATTGCACGGAGTGTGTAGTTGCATTGCACAGAGCGTGCTTTTTGCATTGCACGGAGTGTGTAGTTGCATTGCATGGAGAGTGTGTGCACTGCACGGAGTGTGTTTTTTGCATTGCACAGAGTGTGTGTCTGAAAAGGAAGCTGGCTTGGCGGCAGCTTGGTTGGGACTTCTTTAGGGGTTCTGGCCAGCATCGGCCCTGTAAATTTACATATCATGATGGCAGCACAAGATGCCCCCTGCCCAAGCGGGGGCTGGAAGCTGGCAAGCAATAGCTCAATACCTTTTGCCCATATTCCCATTTTATTTAGGGATCCAGTTGGATATCGTTGCTAAAACATACCACTTGGCTATGGAGAAGCTGTCTGCCTTGAAGGAAGTTAATTTGTAATACTTCCTCTGTAGCAAGTGATGCTTCACCAGATCCGATCTTGCTGGGTCACTTAACTAATCTTCCCACTAGGCCAGGCTAGATTTCACCCCTCCCATATCCAAGAATCTCCTGAGGAGTCTGCTCATTCTCCAGAGAGGAGGAGGCGTGTTCTGGTCTCTACTTATTCTGCTCCAGCACCAAGTCAGTCAGTCAGTCAGTGTCGGAGAGGGAGAGAGACTGAGTGTTAGAGATCATGTGTAGAGATAAGGTTGCTGCTAAGGGCAGCTGCAGACACTCAGTGCAGTGCAGCATTTATTTATACTTAGACCTATTAAGCTCTGTATATAGTTTGTATAGTTGTAGATAGAATAAAGAAGATATTCTACAGAGCTGCTCTCCGAGTTGTTTATATACTCTGCTAGACTCTGCTGTACTCTGCTGTGCGACGACTGTCTTTTTGTTGGAGTGAATCCGGTGCTCACAACTCTAAGCTGTGAGTCCACAGCACTTTGACTTGTTCCTGTGCAGAAGGTGGTCTCTGGAAGTGCTACCCAGCTCGCCTAGCCCAGTTGGGGCTGAAGTGGATGAGTCCAGTTGGTGGCACTGGCTCAAGGGCGATGCTGACAGAGGTCCCCTTACCTTTGTGTATGCCTACCAAGTGTGGTGAAGGCAGATATCAGGCGATGGTAGCAATTCCTGAATGTATGCAATAGTAGTTCGCCATGGCAGGATACCTTGAACCCGCTCAGGGATTTTCAGGTTCATGCTGGTGCTGCTGGATCTTTGCCCTTTGGTTTTTATTTCAAGGGCTGCTGGTGTGCAAAGCCATGGCCTCAAGCCTGGTGTGGTGAGGCAATCATGTGACATAACTTTTCTTGAGTTTTCCCCATTGTAGTAGCAGTTCACGTGGCCCGAGGAGTTCAGTGACCATCGGATCTGCTTTTGGTCTGATAACCAGGTAGTGGTGAGCGTCTTGGCAAAACAGTCCTCATGCTGTAGCACAGTCTCTGCCCCTCCGCTCATGCTTTCGAGCTGCGCCACTTAAGGTTTAATATTGTGCTTTCTACTCTCCAAATTACGCTGACACTATCCGATTTTCAGATGAAGCGCTTCAGATTCTGGGCTCCAGACTCAGCTATTGCCAGACTTTTCCAGACCTGTGGCATTTTGACAACAATTAGTAATTTCAGAGAGCGGCAGCTTCCATTTCCCCTTCTGCTTTTACCTCTTATGGGAAGGCTTGGATGGATTTCTTAGCCTTAAGCTGGCAGTTCTCGGCCATTCAGAAGAATTGGCCCCCATCCTCTGAGCAGATCCTGCAGTATTTGGTCCACCTGCTGCAGATTGGGCATGCGGTTATAACTATCCGAATTCAGTCCGCTGCAATGTCTGTTACATTGAAGCTTTATTTTTCAGAGACCCTTGTATAAAGTTTGCAGTGCGCAGGGCCTTGGAAGGTTGGAATAGGCTCCAACCTCATAGGACAGTGGGCAGGAAGTCAGTCAATTTTTACCTATGCAGTATCTGCAACAAGTTAAAACTTGTCTGCGGGTTAAAGATCAAGGTGAGACTCCTTTCAGTAGTCCATTGCATTTTCGCACTGAGGGTTGGGAAAATGGTTGTTGGAGCCAGCACGGGGCTGAGAGTCTGGAGGCTTATTGCTTCAGGACTTTTCCTTATCCTTTGGAGCTTGTCATTAGAGTTGGTAACTCTAAAACAGACTTAGTGGGCAGGAGTGCCACAATCAGGCTTCCCGCCACAGGTGAGGAGGGCCCTTGCCCGGTTATGGATAACAGAATATTTGGCTTTTTATTCCCTGGGGGCTGGCCCGCTCCTAGTGCATGAAAATGGGTTCCCGTTAGCCCGGCATCAATGTGCTTACGTCGTGCACCAGTTATTACAGCCTGCGGCTTGCTTACCGCTGAACACTCCTCATTCCTTACGATTAGGTGCTGCTGCAAAGGCTGCACACTGGGGGCCTGTCAGTAGACAGGATTGTGAATACGGGTCATTGGAAGTCTGACGCTGACAAAGGTTATATCAGGAAGTGTCACAATGATGTCTGTGCTGATGCTTGTCTGTTATTTCCTCTTTTTTCATAGGAGCAGCTGTGCACATTTGAGCCACAGCATTGTACACTAGGCTGGCAAGCATGTTGACGAGTTTGGACTGGGGCGCCATCTCAGTCTTCCTGCCCATGTGAACATATACTGGATGTCCAGATGGGGAATGCTTTGGGAGGAGATCCTTCCTTTGGTGCGGTCGAGTGTGACCTGTGCAGGTCCTCCCGCAGTGCTGGTGGTACAGCTGGGCGAGAATGTTTGCGGTCTTCCTCCAGCATAAGTTTGCATTCCTGCATGCAAGAGGGCTTGGATTGAGTTGATGGCAGCTCTCCCTGGACTCAAAATAATTTAAGGCATTGGTTCAAGGTGGTTTGGAGGGGGGGTTGGAGCACCTGTCCCCTCCAATGCGCAAAGATGTTCTATTAAGGGAATCCAAGGATTCGCCATGCTTTTGTCGACCCCTTTTGAGGGGTAGGGCCATGCAAGAGTCCCTGGGAGCATTTGGGGTGAGCTTGAGTCTGATCCTGGTTCATTGCTCCCCCATGCTGTTTACTGGAACTGACGATATGGTGGGGCCCAGTCGTCAGTGCTGCCCTGCTGAGGTCAGGTGCAGCTAGTCGGGAACCAATGCCTAGACAAACTACCACCGAGCAGGCCAGAAAGCATGTTAATAAGGCGGTGGATAATAGAATAAAATAAATAAAGTAAATAAAATAACAAATAAAATAAAATAGGTCCTTGCTTTAGGTGGTTCTGTAATATTGCACCCTCCTAATTTTCTTCAAGGCTATTGCCCTCTTTAGGGCAGATGGGGTGCATCTTTCCCCTATGGGGAACGACACCTGGCGGGATGCGATTGCCTTGGGATTCATTGCTCCCCCACAATGTTTGCTGGTACTGACGATATGGTGGGGCCCAGTCGTCAGTGCTGCCCTGCTGAGGTCAGGTGCAGCTAGTTGGGAACCAATGCCTAGACAAACGTACCACCAAGAAGGCCGGAAAGCATGTTAATAAGGCAGTGGAAATAAAATACAGGTCGTTGGAAATCGAATGCATTCAAAGATTATGTTCGTTAACATTATTGGTGTCTTACAAATTTTGCTTGTTTTATCTTATTTATCAGGTTTAGCGGTGACCCGTGTTTGGATTGTGGGGCACAGTATCGTCCATTGGGCTGGCGTCGCAGCACGGCAATCTGGATTGGGTCCAGATTCCGGCTTTCCTCCACATATTCGCTTGTCTTGGCTGTCCAGACGTGGGATGCGCTGGTCGGAGTTCCTGCCAAGTATCCGGAGGCAGTTGCGCCTGGAGGGGCCGCCAGCTGCTATTGTGGTGCAGCTTGGTGAGAACGACCTGGTGCCCATGGACTGTTTGTCACTACGTGCTGCAATTTTGGGTGACCTGGAGACGCTGCGTGCAATGGTGCCGACAGCGAAAATTTTTTGGTCAAAGCTTTTGCAACGCTGCGTTTGGAAGGGCAGTCGTTGCCCGGCTGCCACTGAAAGGGCCAGAAAACGCATCAATTCTGCTGTGGTCAAAAAAGTTTTGGAGCTGGGTGGCGATGCAATTTCCCACCCCGAGATTCTTTTTGAGAGGCCATCCTTTTTCCGAGCTGATGGCATGCACCTTTCCGCTTCAGGGAATGAGGCTTGGATTGGTGCGGTGGTGACCAAGCTGAGGTCTTGGTTGGGGCTGTGAGTGGTTTGGCGGTGAGCTGAGGGCTCCATGGCGGTTAGGCATTGGTTAAATTGGTGCTTGGAGGGGTAAGTGCCTACCCCTCCAAATGATGCGAATGGGAATTCCGTTAAAGGAAATCCAGGGGCTTGCCATTCTTTCGTCCTTGTCCCCGGAGTCGGACTTGGGCCGTGCAAGCCCCACAGGAACATGAGGGTGAGAAGTAATGGTCTGGTGCCCAGCTTTATTTCTCACCCAATACTTGTTTCCCACGCTGGCTTCCGCTGGTGTCCGGAAGGCCAGCTCTGTCCCTGAGGGCAAGGACAGATAGTCATAACCAATGCCTAAGCAACCACTCACATTTTTGTATTGAATAAAGTTGTGGCCAAAATTATGCCAAAAACCTTAAACAAAAATTGATGTGTAAAGTGTGAATTATTGGGGGGCTACTGTGACTCAACACGCAACAGTGTGCTTTCTGTATGCTACAGCCAGACAGAATTATTAAACCAGTGGCCTATGAGGATCCCTTCCCCGGGTACATGCATGCAATGGCACAGGAAATAGAAGCAAAGTGTATCTCCTTAGGAAGCTTTCTATGACTCTTGAGATAGCAGGGAGCACATCACACAAACTAGTTAGAGACACTTAAGAAATAAGAATTGACTTGCTGGATTCTCCAATAATAGCCAGCCATAACCACCAGGGGCTCATAAACAGCACATAAGCTGTGGGATAACTCAATCACAAGTATACTGCCTCTGAACACCAAAGCTCCATTTTTAGCTTTAAAAAAAGAGAAGAAAAGCTGGTCCATGCTGTTTCCAGCCCAGTCTTGTGAATGGTGCATGCTATAGTGATATCTCCAGCCCAAACCATTGAGGATCATCTTGCACAATTTCACTGTATCAGATTTACAGAAGAGGATTGCATATATGGAGGAAGGTTATTTTAAATCTACCAACAAAGCTACTTCACTCTAGGAAATCCTTTATTCTAGTAACTGAGGCTGCAATGAAATTGCATAATTTATTACTCCACAAAGTGGCTCACAACATAAATACACAGCCAAATAAAACCATTTAAAATATTCATTTAGAACACTAAAACCTAATCCCAGCACAGAAATTAACAACACAGCCATGAAAAAGGAATTGCAGTAGACTTCAACATCACCTGCATTCTATACTCCTGGCATAGAAAACATTGATGGCCTTTAGAAAAAAGATGGTCTTTGTGGCCAACTGAGAAGAGGCCTGTCTAGAATCCAAAGGGATCAAATTTCACTGTGTGGCCACTGCCAAGAAGGTCCTTGTGATAACAACCAAAGGCTCTCCAAACCAGGAGTAGTCAGTGTGGTGTCCTACAGAGGTGGTTGGGTTACAAATCCCACTATTACTGACTATATTGGTCATGCTGGCTGGGGTTGATGGGAACTAAAGTCCAACAGCGTCTGGAAGGCACCCCAGCTGTGCACATGCAGGTGAAAGCAACCCCTTACTTTCTGAATTAAGGTTTATAAGCAATAGAACGTGTAAGTCATAATGTTTTGTACAGCACAGGAAGTAAAGGAGCCGCTAAATGCAGTAAAAGGAATATGAGAAATAAATTTCTAGTTTATCCGTATTGTTCCATGCATGCCAAAGTGTAATCAGTTATGCTCTTTTATCATTCTTTTTAATATCTTCAACGTTTTAATGTGAAAGCCCACAGCTTCAGAAACAGAGAAACTGGTTTGTTTGTTTTTAATAGAGCGGTGTGTCCTCTATACAGCCAACACACTTTTCTCAAACTGAAGAGCGAGTCCTTAGACGTGTTTCATTGAAATGTCAGACTGAAGGCCTCAATTACATACCTGTTATTTCAAAAGTGATTGATAGAAGTGGTGCAGCACTAGCCCTCGATGTGCTCTGTGACTGACTTTCTGAAATAGCAGGGACAAAGACCGCCATGAATACAAGAGAACGGAGGGTTTTTAATACAGCCTAAGACAGAACGAGCTGCTTAGAATAACAGAGCTTACACTGCAAGTATGGAGCATCTAACAGCTATAGTGGTTGAGTTTCCTTTGTTTGTTTGTCATTCCCTAGTTCAAACTGTGCTGATCGGCACAGACTGGCAGAGAAGTGGGAGGTAGGGGTGTGTGGTGTGTGTGTGTGTGTGTGTGTGTCCCTACGTGTATATGCAGGCCTGCCTGCCTGTACGTGTGTGAGGGAGACCAGGTGTGGGACGGTCACATCACCTTTTAATAATACATAGAAATCTCAATACAGTTTACCCCTGTGATGTCCTCCTGCCTCCTACAGCTTTATAAACATAAGCTCAACTTTCTCTCTTTACTAGCTGAACCTCTAGGGAAGGTTACTGAGACAGAGCAGTTCAATAGTCTCCAGTTCTCCTAACACATTCTAACAAGAATAGCTTTGATGTCAGCCTATACTAAGAAAAGATGTTACGCACTATTGAAATCCTGATCCCCTTTGGAAATTTGTTGCTGGCTTTATGAACGTCTTTCTTTATGCAAGACTTACTGTCACCATCTAAATGGTACAAACATTTTGATTCTTCCTCATTGACTGGTTGATTGCCCTGTTCTCTGAGATGGTCTGCATTATAAAAACTATGCACTTCCATCATTATTATTGGGTCAAAATATGTGTCACATGCAGAGCAAGAATGGTTTGATCCAAGTATCTGGATCAAAATCGGCACTTGCCTATCTAGCCTTCTCAAGTAACACCTCCGTGTGCACAGACCGTGTTCTGGGTTTCTAAAACATCATTCTTATTTGAAACAAGCTAAGGACACCTCTGTGGCTGTATTTCTTTAAAAGTCAATGTGTACAGCCTAATGCCATAATATATTGTGGGTGTTTCAGGTCGTTTGAAACTGTGGGCTAGGATGCATTTTATTCAAGTTTATTTGGGTTTTATGAATTGTTTTATACCATTAAAGAAGGAGTGGGAACTATATTGTTACATTCTACCATACAATTGCTTCACTTATTTAGACCATGTCACTTACTTAAAGATACAATCCACTGGTTAAGTTCTCCTGTGCAATTCCACAAGTGCAAATTATCAAGAGTTTTGTGAACTTGTAAAATTCCCATTTCAATGCTGGTATATACAGAGAAGGGAAAGTCTCTTTACAAGTTGCTAGAGAGAGATTAACCTGATAGAATGCTAATTCCATGACGGGGTGGTCTACGGAGCCTTTTTCTTTTGCAATCTCCATGCCCATGGAACATTTCTTAGATTTCATAAATATACTGTAACCTTCAGGCTGCCTTCATCAACCTGATGTACTCCAGATGTTTTGGACAAGGACTCTCATCACTCCCAACCAGCACATCAATGTGGGCTGGGGCTCTAGTCCAAAACTCTATGTGGAGCTACCTTGAAGATGGTCCAGAGGCTGCAGAATGCAGCTGCTAGGTTGGGAAGTGGGCAGCCCCGATGGGACCATGTGACACCAGTCCTGAAAGCTCTGTACTGGCTGCCAGTGACCTACTAGGCCCAATTCAAGGTGTTAGTACTAGCACATGAAATATTGGAGGTGAGGCTGTGGTGGTGCCGCCACTGGAGGCCACCCAGTTAGTGCCTTTTCAGTGGTGGTTCCCCAGTTGTAGAATGCCCTCCCCTAGTGTGGTGTGCCTGTCTCTAACATGATTAATTTTCAGGAGGAATATGAAAACATTCCTTTTTACCAAGCATTTGGCTGAAGAACGCTGTTCCTGGCAACCTTAAGATCATTGGGCAGGAGAATGTTTTTAACTGCTTTTAGAAAGTCTTGACCTGTAACTGCTTTCGGATACTTTTAACTGTAATTTCTTTTAGAATGTTTTAACTGTTTTAAAAAGTTTTTGCTGTGTTTCTGATGAAGGGGCAGCATATAAATTCATTCATTCAATAAATAAAACATCTGGAGAGGACAAGAGTGGCACAGGCAGCCTTAAGTTGTGGGAGGCATGCAAAAAAGAGGGAGATCATAGCAACACACTGTTAAATGGAACATTGCCCACTATAAATGAGAAGAGGGGTTGTGAGACTCAAGAGATTTTTCAGGTAATATAAGAAGGGAATGTAAAGATAAACTTTTCATTTAAATGAGAAATTGAGCTACTGAAGAACTACAAATGGATTTTGAAATAGAAATAGTTTTCATCCTAATGACAATTATCACTTGGCTGCTCTCATATATTTCACAAAGCTAGCATTGTCCTGGTCCCCCAATGCATATGGCTGCGGTAAACATCAGATACCACTGACCCCAAACAGTTTCTGGGTCACTAACCTGGAGCTGCATTACATGACAGAATTAACTGTTTTTGCTGGCAAGATCCTTTATGCATGGTGAAAGATCTTGAGGGCAATCAAATAAGTAGAGTGGGTAGAATTCAGTGACAAAGCACATACGTTGTATGTGTCCTATGCCAGCCCCAGTTCTCTGGTTAAAGGGTCTCAGGTAACAGGTGTATGAAGCACTGAGTTACAAGATATGCATCTTTGCTCACTGGATACTTGAAGCAGGTGGGTATTTGGTGCTGAACTAGCAATTCCTAACATTCAGTTGAGAAACAATGGCCAATTAAAGATAATAATAATAATAAAACTTCACATTTGTATACACTTCCAATTGATTCATGCACATTATGTGGTTTTCATCCTGACAATAACCCAGTAAAGTAAGTTACTCTCACCTGTGTTGCAGGTGAGGGGACATAAGGCTGAGAATGGGTTGCCTAAGGCCACCTAATGCATTAACAGCAACGATGAGAATCAAACCGGAGAGACTGCCTGATTTGTGGCCCAGTCTTGTAGTCATTATGCTCCACATTTCCATGAATGCCATAACTCAGAAAGCATTTATACCTTATAACTGAAATGTGATTTTAAGAGAACTGAAAACGGTAACATTGGAAGGTTTAACATTTATGCTAATTCATTCGTTATTGTTTCAAACATACCTTCTTTTTCCTTAAGGGTATTTAAATAGGAGAGGAGATTTTCATTAGCTTGCACACAATATACCTCCCGAACCTGAATCCCACCTCCACACAGAGCTGTTTGATTTCCTCGACGTTTATCCTGTTGGCTTAGTAAAGGGTCAATGCGACATTCTGTCCATTCTGTGGTTCTCCATCCATACCTGAATCAAATAAATTGCCAGTTGATGAAACTAGCAACTGAAACACACGATAAAGCAATCGGAGTTAACGTCATAAGCAAAGTGTCTTAACATTTTGGCTTTCATTATCAGCAGGGAAGCAAACCAAAGGTTTATTTTTTTAATTAGCTAAAATGGTTCAGATATAGACTACATTAGTTAAATTTAGGTCCCTTTAAAATCAGCAATACAAGCTAGCCATGGCTTAGGTCCCACTGGTTTCAATAGGAATGATGTGAAACTAAGTAAGGCTACAATCCTATACTGCTTACCTAGAGATCAAGGGGCATTAAGGCTATAGCACTATTAGTCTGGATGCAACCCAGCATTCAAGGTTAGAGAGGACTGCTTTATTTACACTAAATGACAGATAATTATTGAAAGAATGAATAGATTTATTTACGTATTACAACCAACAGGCAGATTGCTGCCTGAATGGAGGCAGAACAGAGTGCCTGGGTAAGCTGCCGCAACAATCTGAAACTAAAACAATGCAATGAAAACACAAGGAAATCCAAGATAAACACGTATATATTGAAAATGTTGCGTGCAGGGAAGGGAATTAGAAACTTTCAGTTTCCCTTTGATAAGAAACAGAAAAGTTTATCATGCATAGCTATAGCTTTTGCTCCCTATTCACTTCTGCTTCATATATATATATATATATATATATATATATATTCATTCCTTCATTGTCAAGATGATGGCGGTTTCTCTGGAATGCTCAGGCCTCCCTGCTGAGCAATGATGAATGATCAGAAGCTGTGAGCTTTCCAATCAGCCCAGTGCACAGAGAAAAAAGATCTGATACAGAGTTAAAAATCTCAATCAGCCTTATGAAGCGAAAGAAATGTCACAAGACGCTCTACTCAACCAGCGCTTTAAGCAGATATCAAGGGAACCATTTCTACAGGCCACGGGAGATGGAGAATGATATTTCTTTTCTTCCGAGAAGAATGACAATGCCCCACAATCAAAGACAGGAAAGCAAAATAACACAACATCAAAAATAGCTTTGCTAAGGCCGCAATCCTGTACTATACACACTAACCAGGGAGTTTAAAGGGGCTTACTTCTGAGTAGGCATACATACTATTGCACTCTGCGACTCCTTCCCAGAAAATGAAAGAGAAGATTAAACGTGGGAGGAGGGGAGGGAACCCAGACAGTTCCCTATGTTCATGTGCTAATATTAATCTCAATTAGAAGCTGCACATTAAAGAAATCGTTTGAATCTAAACTGCTTACTGCCACGTCTTCTGGGCTCTAAGCAGGACTAATTTATTTACTGCTACTTTTAGATCTTTCCCCTACTGACCAGTTGCTGAAGACATCAGGATGCTCAAGGAATATTTATCAGCCTTGCACACAGAACGGGTCTTTTATCCCTCTGTGTGAGGAATACTTCAGAGACTGAGAATTTGCTGCAAAAAATATTCTGTGGAAAATACTGCTCTTGTCCAGCAATTACATTGATTTACTCCCAAAATGAAACTCTGGTGCCAGCTTGCTGAGACGGATACCAGTTGGCAATACATTGAAGATAAGGCAACTAATGCCCCTCTCCAATATAAAAACTGGAATGTCTTTCTAAATTATGGGCATACTCATTTCCTAGAGCCAGTGGATATCCCTATCTATGTCTAATACACAATAAAGTGTGTGTGTTTGTGTGTGTGTGTGTGTGTGTGTGTGCGCGCGCGTGCGCGTGCGCATAAAAACATGGCTGTTGATTATCACTGAACTGCAGTGATGTTCCACTGGTGAAATTCTGTGTTACACACCATTGGAAACATGATCTTGAGTACTTTTGGTTCACTGGCTTCATCCATTACACAGCGTAGTATATTTTTTAGATACCTCCATAACAATAACCTCATGGTGTTTGCTCTTAAGTTTTAATTTAACTTCAGCTTTTAAAACTCTTCCTGCCCCACTACAGTAAACACATTATGAACCAGAATTACATTTGAAAGCGAACTCTTGCAAGGACTATTCAAAAATTTTGCAAGAATGAACTAGAGCCCACAAGAAGGGTGATCACAATATTGCGAAACTACTGATTTCCAAGAATGACAAAGAACGCTTTTAAGGTGGCAGGCCCAAAGGAACCTCTTTTTCGTCTATTTACCAGGACCCAAAATGGTTTTATCGTACATAATTCAAGATGCATTTGGAGGTGGCCAAAAAAAGCTCTTCTCCAAGTGCTGCTATCACCACAACTGCTGGCAACAGCAATTCCTTGAAAAACCAGAATCTCCTTCCCAGGGTTAAAAAAATAAAATAGCTGAAGTCATTTTACCCATTCCTTATAAAATGTTGGAATCCTTGTAAATTCTTGTAAATACCCTACATGTGAATGTGGTAGCTCTGTTTTGGATAACTGTAATATTTGCTTCCTTTCACCCTAAAAGAATGAGCTTGACTGACCAACTAAGGTATGGGGCCTTCTATTCTGTACCGAACACTTAAGCACACCCCAGTAGAAAACCAGAAACTATTTCCATATTAGTTGAAGCAAGCCTGATACATGTTAGTCTGGTGGCATAGAAGCTTCAGTAGTATTGTTCCTTCCCGCACCAATGGGTAATGGGAGAAGGCAAGGGCTATGTGACTGGAGCTCACACTGGAGCTCTGACCCATGCAGAAAGAAAGGGCTCCTTCCATTACTATTTAACTGAAATGTAACCCTGGGCTTCACACATCACCCCACTAATGCAAAATAGAGGGCCCCTGCAGCAGCTCCCAGGCTGCAAGAATAACATTAGTCCCAGGCATACCCATTGCTGAAGGTCTAGGGACATGTCAATACTTACGTGATACACGGAGCCACCCCATCTCCTTGAGACGTGCACTGTTCCATTTCTTCTAGCTCTGGACACTCGTTTTCACTGCCAATAGGAAACTGCTTAATGGTCCGTGTTCTTGTACGATTTCCTTTAGGGGATGTCAAATCAAAGCATGTTTTGGAACATGGACTCCATTCAGACCATTCTGACACCTGGCATTCCTTAGTGATCACACAGGACTGGAAGGTAATTGGTAGCGTCTCTTGTTGGCAAAAGCTGTAAAAGAGCATTAAGGTATTCAGAAAATGTATGCATTTATTATTTTTTATGACTGCATGATACACACTGCACAATAAAATGTGCCTTCTTATACCCATATATTCTGGGATGTGATTTCTACTTCATGAAACAGACATTTCTGCACCTTTTTCTAGAAATTTAGATGACCAAGAATTAGAGGAGAGGCTTCTTTAATCTGTTTGTAATAAGATAACTAACTTGTTAATACTTTAGATTATTTATGCTGGATCCAATAGGAAAGATTGTATTAAGAGCCATATTAAATTACAGTAATGAGCGAGTCAGAATGTAGTTATTTCTAAAATTATAATTGCCAAGCTGATAATTAAAAGTGTGTGTATGTATAGCAATGTGCCTTTAACTATGTATCTGTGGCAATTCATTTCCAATTAAGAAAAGTCATCTTAGTACACTGCCTAATTGATGTCAACAAATGGTTTACAATTCTATTAGCTTTTTATATGGGGCAGAGCTGATTAATATTCTCATTTGAAATACAGTTAATTTTTACATCCATGGCATAAAATACTTGTAAGCAGTTTCATCCCTCATAGTTGACCTACTGCCAATATTCAGAGACATTAGGTCCCATCCCTTCTAGAAGTGGATGGGTAGGCAAAACTTCTCCACCTTCTAGAAGAGGCACATTTCATGTTCAGCATGGGAGGAAGAAGGCCCCTGGTCAACAACTGTCTGCAGCTGGGTAGAATCACAAGGGCAGATTAGATCAGAGGCCATGTCACTTCCTGTATGCAGTGTGAAAGGAAGCCGAATTTGGGAAAGAGCCAACATTTAATTAATTCATTCATTAATTAGTTTTTGCTTATCCACCAGCCACTATGGAGGACATTTCTACTTTCCTTTCCTCAGGAAACTGGGTAGCTGCCAGCTGATGGAAAGGAATTGTACTAAATCTCTTGGCTGCCAAATGCAGCAGCCTAAGTCCTTTTTTTTGTTTTCCTCTTAGCAAAAGTGTTCTTTCTTTATCTGCACATGGACCAGCTGATTAGATGATGGCTGCTGTCCTTTTCTTAACCCAATTATTGACTCCTGGGCACTTGGCAGAAATGACAGTGCGGAGGGGAAGCTAAGCAGAGAAAGGGCCTCCGATACCGCTTCCCAAACTAGAGGATGCTTAATGGGCTTGTGGGTCGGGGGAGCGGGGAGGAAGTGCCACCAAATGTAAGACCTGGAAAAGCCTCCCTTTGACAACACAGAGAAAGGGTATTGTGATAGGGCACAGAGGCCAATATCCAATGGGGATTGCTTCTAGCCCCACCCCGGGTTGTTAGTTATTAGGTAGTGCAAGCAGTTCATGCTGTCCTTTGCCTTTAAATTGCTTTTCCTCTCACTATTGCGCAACATATGGGCTGGGTCTCCTGTGTCATCCTTTGTCTCTCTCTCTTTCTTATTGGCTCTCCATTGTGGATGGTATTACACTTCAGTGTGATATGCTTAACTGACATTAAGGCCTATCACTAGAAATGCACAAAATGTTAACTGTCAATCACTAGTCAAATGAGATTAATTTTTTTAGGGCGGGGGGAAGCACCCATTATTGTTCCCTGCAGAAAAAAGTGGTGGTAATAGATACGCACAAATAGAGGCAACGATTTCTGACATATGAATAGTGCCAAATGAGCCTGCGTTCATCACACAAATATATTCCACAGTTCAGATAACCAACAGCTGCTATGACAGCTTCCTCACGCAGCAAGGACTGCAGAAATCACTGTGAATACACATAGAGTCTCATCCTTATAGCTATATGTGAAGTCAATCAATAATTGAGAGGCAAACGAAAAATTATTGTGGCGTCTTAGACCACATTCACCCCATACATTTAAAGCACTACGATACCACTTTAAATGGTCATGGCTTCCCTCAAAATAATTCTGTGAGCCGTAGTTTTTGTTAAGGGTACTGAGAATTACAATTCCCAGAGCTCCCTGGGAAGGAGAATTGACTGAACCACTCTGGAAATTGTAGCTCTAGGAAGGGAATAGGGGTCTCCCAACAACTCTCAGCATGATTAACAAACTATTATACCCAGAATTCCTTTGGGTATCATAGTACAGTGGTACCTCGGTTTAAGAACAGCCCTGTTTACAAACTATTTGGTTTACGAACTCCGCAAAACCAGACTGTTGATTTTGAAGGAAGAAAGAGATGAAAGAAATTGCAGAGTTCCTGCTATTAATTTCCTTGAGAATAGTTAAGGGGAATCCAGGAAGAATGCATTACAATCACTAGGGAACCCATTCTTATTTTATTACAAGCAGTGCTTTTTTCTGGGGGTACGCAGAGGTACGCATACCCCTAAACATTTTGTGAATCTAAGTTTGGTCTTATTGATGGGCAGTATTTCAATATGAGTAGGGAAATGCGAGTACCTGTAAACATTTTTTTAGAAAAAAGAACTGATTACAAACAATAGTATATACTGATGAAGAACACATTGTCACATTTGTCAAAACTGCTGTTATTTAATAGGGGGGGGGGACCCAAACTTATTTACTATTTATTTACATAACAGCATTTCACACTGCTTATAAGTTGATAAATATGTGTAAGAATCACAAATTGACACTCAAAAACTTTTCTTAGAGCTGCAGTCCTTGACTAGGGAGTATGCCCAATGGAACAGAATGGGACTTATCCTGCGTAAACATTCACATTTTACATTTTACCTTTTTGCTTTTGAAGGTACAGGGGTACCTCGGGTTACATACGCTTCAGGTTACATACGCTTCAGGTTACAGACTCCGCTAACCCAGAAATAGTGCTTCAGGTTAAGAACTTTGCTTCAGGATAAGAACAGAAATTTTGTTCCGGCGGCGTGGCGGCAGCAGCAGGAGGCCCCATTTGCTAAAGTGTGCTTCAGGTTAAGAACAGTTTCAGGTTAAGAACGGACCTCCGGAACAAATTAAGTTCTTAACCCGAGGTACCACTGTACTCAGACATGTAGCAGTTAGAGTAAGGAGGTGAAAAATGCTTTATATGTATTGTCATGTTGACTAATTGCAAAACTGGGGAGCATCTTGGTGGTAGGAGGGAGAATGAACAGGTGCAAACTGTTTGCCCCACATATGTCATTTTTTACAATCTCCACTGCTACCTAGCACCATATCCTCAGTATTTCCTGCCTGAAAAATTCTGCCTGAAATGAGGGCAACTATTGTGAAAAAGGCAGAGGATGTAGTTTCATGGAAACTTTTGCCATGCTATTCTCAAAGTTTGGGTATGGTAAATGTCATTTCACCTTTTTAAAAATCCAGATTCTGCACTATTCTAGCAATGAACTGAAGAACCAGAATGACCTATAGATCAGTGCTTGCTGGGGGAAGGGAGACATTATGCGCAGGAATGCATAGCAGAAGGCATAGCTGTACTTCATGTGGCGCTCACTTTAGAAAGTGTAAGTTTCCTAAATTGGCTCTAGATTCCCTACCAAGAAGTAAAATGCAAACATTAACTCCCAGCCTGCTTTTAGTGGTGGATGCAGCTTTTCACTTAACGTGAATACCATGGGGTGAATTGAGACAACGATAATTGCCTAGGGAGAAATTGAAGCTGATGGCAAGTGTCAAATATCACCATCAGGTAAAAGGCTGCAAGAATTATAGCATGTTGTAGACAGATAACCCAAGTCTGACTCTCAAAAACCCAAAGTGAAACTTACAGTGGTGAGTTAGCTCAAAAGGTTCCCATTGACCAAACCATGTGCTTCAATAATATATTAATGGAAATAATGTATGAATAATACATTATTCCCATTAACCAAACTCTGTGCTTCAAACCAATAAAGATACTAACATATATAATGGGAAAACTTGTACGGCAAGTCCAAACCATTTCATCCTGAGTTATGATGGATTACCATATGCAAAGGTGTCTGCATGGTGGTGAACACAGATACATATGCAAAAGGGTTAAAATGCTAATTTGAAAAGAAAAGTCTGTCCTAATAGAATTTTCCATTACTTGGTCTGCTTTCGGATGGCTAAATAGAAACTATACTGAGTGTTGTTCTGGAAATCCAACGTAAGGTCAAAGGAAGGGTAAGGGGTTTGCATCAACAAGTAGCAGAAACTGGATAGAGGATGACCTAAAAAACAGACTAAGAAAAGGTTTATCAAAATATGTCTTCAGGGCAACTGTCATTGAATTGTGGTCTCTTCTGTTTTGTGCTCTCCTGAAACCTATTAGGCTTCAGCTGCTTGTTTCAAAATACAGTGGTGCCTCGCAAGACGAAATTAATTCGTTCTGCGAGTTTTTTCGCCTTGCGAATTTTTCGTCTTGCGAAGCACGGTTTTAACGGTATTAACGGTTTTAAGAAAAAGGAAACAAACTCGCAAGACGTTTTCGTCATGCGAAGCAAGCCCATAGGGAAATTCGTCTTGTGAAGCAACTCAAAAAATGAAAAACTCTTTCGTCTTGCGAGTTTCTCGTCTTGCGAGGCATTCGTCTTGCAAGGTACCACTGTACTGGTTTTTAGCCATGGTCAGACTGCTCTCTACAGCAAATACTCCTGTGTCAGGGCTGATATTTAGAAGGAAAATATCATTTGCCACATCCACATGCAATGCCTCTCCTTCCCTCTTCTGCTGAGCACCAAGAGAAGCCAGGGAATATGTGGAAGGAGACCACTAAGCCAGTTTCTCTAAGCCAGTGTTTATCCAGTTTCCTGGGGGCTGTTACAGCTGTATGGAGCTCTTTCTGGGTGGAATGGTCTCCAAGCTGCTCCCATATAAGTGGTAACAAAAGGCTCAGGATTTTTATTTATTTTTTTTAAAAAAACAAAAACCTTCACTCTGTAGAGTACAGTGGTACCTCAGGTTACATACGCTTCAGGTTACAGACTCCGCTAACCCAGAAATAGTGCTTCAGGTTAAGAACTTTGCTTCAGGATGAGAACAGAAATCATGCTCCGGCGGCGCGGCAGCAGCAGGAGACCCCCATTAGCTAAAGTGGTGCTTCAGGTTAAGAACAGTTTCAGGTTAAGTATGGACCTCCGGAACAAATTAAGTACTTAACCTGAGGTACCACTGTACTCCCCTGGCTTAACTTCCCCTCACTCTCAACGGTATTGCCTTTTTATGCTGGAGCTTCTTGTCATTTTACCCTTTTTTTGGCATTTCCCCCCATTACTTTTTATTCCCAGCACACTAGAACTGTTAACATTTATTTTCCCCTACTTGATTTCCCTTTTGATTACATACTGACTCCTCCATTGTTCTGGAATGAATAACGTAACTAAATTCATCAGGGAGAATGCTGCCAACATAATCTCTGGGTACATGACAGAAATGAAACAATTGAATGCTGAGTTGTTATTTCCAGCTTTAAAATGAGAGGGGGTGGGGAACCCACCTCCTACATACAAAGAGCACAATAATTCCAGGTTAAATAAGTAACAGCAGCTTTCACACTAGTAATGCAAGACTGTTCGGCTGTAGACCATTAACTCTACATGATGAGGGGGTTCCACATTCCTGAGGGCTTGGGGGTTTCATATTCTGCAGCTGTCTAGGGAACTACTCTACGCTGTTTATTCCTTTATTGTGGGCAGCATTTCTCTGCTTTAATTCTCCTCCTTTTAGTGTCCTATATAACCTGAGCATTCATAAACATGATTTTCATTTTCCATCGGAAATTATTTTGTTTCAAAATTAAAAGGAAATAAAACGAATTACTTTTTTTCCCACTGAGTGCAGTCCACACTGCATATGTTTGGTCATTCAAGAGTATCTGTATGCTTTAAAGAAAAAGAAAAAAAATAACACAAAGTTCCATCTCTTTTGGCAGTAACCTGGTAATTTTAGTACCGGGTCCAGTACAGGGTCCAGCACTACCAAGCAGGGGTCATGAAGCACAGCTGTATTCCCCAGCCTGTGCTCCTTTCACAGCTCATAACTGGAATCCTGTACTGAAAGGTGTCCCATCTTAGAAGAAGCAAGATGGGGCCGGACAACACGGCTAGTTGTGGCGTAGTGCCGGAAACCATGAGTGGAAGCCCACAAATTCCAAATTTCAGCTCTTATCTCTGCCATAAACCTATTAGGCAAATATGAAATATGGAGATAATATTGGTCACCTTATGGGGTGGTTGTAAGATTTACACAGATAAAAAGTCCATAAAATGCTATGAACCTTCTAAGGCATTATATAAATGCTACGTATTAAGAAATACAAGGGAGGCTCATGAAATTGTGGAGAGGGTGGTTAGGAGTTTTGCCCCCATGTAGGCCTCCAGGATGTCTCTATACACATCTGGTGTGCAGGTTGAAACACTACCTGCCCGCAGACTGTCTCGCCAGAGTGGTGCATGCTCTAGTTATCTCCCGCTTGGATTACTGCAATGCGCTCTATGTGGGGCTACCTTTGAAGGTGACCCGGAAACTACAACTAATCCAGAATGCGGCAGCCAGACTGGTGTCTGAGAGTGGCTGCCAAGACCATATTACACCAGTCCTGAAAGACCTACATTGGCTCCCAGTATGTTTCTGAGCACAATTCAAAGTGTTGGTGCTACCTTTAAAGCCCTAAATGGCCTTGGCCCAGTATACCTGAAGGAGCATCTCCACCCCCATCGTTCAGCCCGGACACTGAGGTCCAGGTCCGAGGGCCTTCTGGCAGTTCCCTTCCTGCGAGAAGTGAGGTTACAGGGAACCAGGCAGAGGGTCTTCTTTGTAGGACCGCCCGCCCTGTGAAACGCCCTCCCGTCAGATGTCAAGGAAACAAACAACTAACTTTTAGAAGACAGCTGAAGGCAGCCTTGTTTAGTGAAGTTTTTAATGTTTGAAGTTTTATTCTGATTTTAGTGTTCTGTTGGGAGCCACCCAGAGTGGCTGGGGTAGCCCAGCCAGATGGGCAGGGTATTATTATTATTATTATTATTATTATTATTATTTGTTACAACTGCCAGATTCAGGAGACTTCATTCTCTCTCAATCCTTTTCTCAAAACTGGGATAAGAAAATCCACACCTGTGGCCAATTTTTGCCTTCACTCTCTGTTTAAATGGATCGCTGCAAGGTCTGTAATGAAAACAGACCATGCCTTCAGATACTCGCCTTGTCATATTGATCAGGCTGAAATATCCCTCAAACCAATCTGGAAAAAAGACTGGGCACCTTAATTACCAGAGGCAAGGGATGAAATACGTTCCAGTGCCACTTTCCGGGTATCAGCAAATGGATATATCGCAGCAGGTCAAAGGGAATGGTTTTACAAATACAGACATAACTGCTTCTGAGACTGGGCATTGCCATTCTTTGTTTTGCATTCCGACATTTGTATATGAAAGCTGCTTTGCACTGAGCCCCTATCTCTGGTCCACCTAGCTGAATATTGGCAACAACTCTCCAGCTTCTCTTTCCCAGTTCACCACCATCCCTGGAGAGAGAGAGGGCTTTGTTACCTGCAGCCAACGATCTATGCTACAGGATGTCCCTTTGTGCTCCAGCTAACACCTGGGACTGGCCCTGCCTCCCTCTGCACTGCTCCAGAGTGTGACTTAGGCTGCAACATCCACACCATATATTTAAAACACTATGATACCATTTTAAACAGCCATGGCTTCCACCAAAGAACTCTTGGGAGCTGCAGTTTGTCAAGGGTGCTGTAAGTCGTTGAGAGACTCCTATTATCAGGGAGCTGAGGGCTGTTAGAGGAGACCATTTTGAGGCTTGTTTGCTTGTTTGTTTTGCATTCAAGCAGCATATAATTTTTATGAAATAATAAATAAAATATTCCCATGCCAGAGCTACAATACCCAGATTTCTCTGAAACAAGGGATTGGTTGTTAAACTACTCTGAAAATTGTAGTTCTGGGAGGGGAATAGGAGTCTTCTAACAACTCTTAGCACCCTTAAGAAACTACAGCTCCTAGAAGTCTCTGGGGGAAGCCATGACTGTTTAAAGTGGTTTCATGGTGCTTTAAATGTATGGTGCAAATGTGGCCTAAGTCACATTCTTCAGCAGTGCAAAGGGAGGCAGGGAACAACCATTGATGCAAAGTATTTGATTTACCAATGAACTATAAACTGTCCCGTAACCAATGAGAAAACTGGCACATCTACTTATGTACTATTTAAAAATACCCTTAAGAGAATTATGTTTGAGACACAAGCACATTATTGCCATCCGTCATTCAGTGGGAGTAGAATCATAGAATTGTAGAGTTGGATGGGACCCCAAGGGCAATCTAGCCCAACGCTGTGAAATGCAGGAATCTCAGTATCTGACATATAAGGCCGAAACAAGAACAATTCCGAAATTCCGGGGAAATGCTGGCCCTTTTAAATCTGCTGGATTTGCACTGGCGTTCATAGAACCATATGAATGCTGCTTCAAAAGAAAACTTTGCCAGATGCTTCTATGAATGGACTAATGCTTTGTTCCTATGCATTAGTTTGCAGAGTCTTCTTGTGACCCGTTATCTTTCAGGTCATATGGGTTGCTATGCCCTGAAAGCTACAGCTTCATTAGATTTTAAGAAATGGTCTCAGTGGTAGAACATCTGCTTTGCATGCAGAAGGTCCCTGGTTCAATTGCCACCATCTCCAGGAGGATTAGGAATGCCCCGTTTGAGAGAGCTGTTGCCACTCAACGTCAACAGTACGGAGCTAGATGGACCAATGGTGTGACTTGGAAGCATAAGGCAGCTTCCTATGTTCCTACACTACTGTTCTGTGTCTCTGGCCACAATCTAGGTGAACATAACTCACAATGCAACTTCATTCCTGCTGTGCCATGCCCTATGTCCACTGCAGACGGCCAGTGATATGAGGCTGGGGGGAAGCACTGCACAGAACAATTGTGCCGCATCACACATAGTGTTTATCTAAAGACGAGGGAAAGAAACAAAGAGCAACAGCAACCTCGTGTCTCTCAAAACATCTGGTTGAGTCCTCTGTGGCTGGGTGATTCTGGTTCAGAGCAGTGACAGCATAAAGACATGGATGTTCCTTGAGCCCTGCGAACCTTGTATCAAGGGAGGCTTGTGAAAGAAAGCCCATTTGTACTTCCTCCGTGACAAGTGTCACAACATTTGCAAGGAGATGAGCATGAGTAATTTATTTTGCCCGTTTCATAATGTATATTGTTGTGAAGCCTCTCTTAGAACATTAGAGCATAGTGGATTGTTGTAAGCGAACAGCAAAACCTCTGTTACGCATTTCCAGTTTGAGAACTGACTGAATGGCCACTTTAAAAATGTTTTCCAATGGCACTCGATGCAAGTTAAATAAGTACAAAAGAATACCAAGTAGAGCAAAATAAAAAAGGGCAAGGATGCAATCTTTCAACATGCTGAGCACAAGAGTGCAGACTAAAATTTAAGGCTGCGTTTTAAACCCTACTAATCAGATGTTCAATTGAACACTGTGTTATCTCCAATCAACTGTGGGTAAGATTGATGGGTAAGCATTACAGTAAAGAGGAAAATGGGGCATGTAAATATATAAATCTCCACATCAAGTTCATGGGGCATTCATTTGAACATGAACGCTTATTCAAACTGAGCATGTAAAATCTTATCCAGATAACTGAAATTCTGATCTCACAGGAACGTTGGTTTTTCCCCATTTATAATTGAGGGTTTCACATATCCCCATTTGAAAATATATCTTCGCGAGAAGAAATGGCTAAGGAGTAAATCCTACACAAATCCAGAGGGAAGTCACTAAGACAGTTGGATGGTGCACTGTATGCCTCCTTTTGGCAACTCCTGCAGCCAAGCTGGTACCAAATGTATTGCTCTGTTTTCCTTTGTACCACATCAGTGAGGCCGAGAGGAGGGTCTTGTCATCTGGGCAGCCCAGGACCTCCATACTGACTGCCCAGGTCTGCACCCTGAAGAGGTCATTTCGGTGCTGCTAACACACCAAAAGCAACACAGGCAACAGCAGTTATGAGTATGAGGTCTCTGCAGCCACAGCAGGCGCTGTGATTCTCCAGCGGTTTGACTTCACCCCTGGAGGCACACTCCATTATCTTTCAAGACAGATGGATGCCGCCAACAATGACAACAACAACAACAATTTCCTTGCTCAAATTAGTAATGAAAAACAAAACTCTACCTCATTCACAAAAGTTAACTGAATGTATACCCAAACACGCTATAAGGAAAAGGGCGTGCAAAATTGGAAAAGACGATACTGAGAATTTTCTGCCCAGGTTTTGCACTTGTACTTTCAAGAATTCTAAGTGTAGCTTATTTTTCCACTCCCAATCATAGGAGCAAAACAAAGGCAGTGGGGGAGGGGTGGTATGTATATCTCAAAGTGCAACTTGTATGCTTTATTGCATAGAGAACATGATTACTGGGTCCAACATTTCAACTCTCACAGGGCCTCTATTCATTCTGCAATAAAGGCATGAAGGACACTTTGATTTATGTAGTTCACCATCTCTCTACCTTGTTGTGCAGATTTGTCTAGGGAATTTGGTCAAGTTGAGTTTGCATGATGGCCTTCCAAAACAATTTCCTCTTTAAGATCTGTAATTTGTATATCCGTTCTTAATTGACATTTCAAAACACTGCGACTTCTACTGAAGTGATTAGTCCGTTGTCCTATATGCTACAATGATTTACGGGTTTCAACTCTCTGCAGTTTGCATAGCATTCCACTGGCATTGTGCATCCTGGTCACTATCATTCTCATCTAAACCCTGGACACCAAATAAAATGTACAAGAGCCATACTTTAAATCGTGTAAAGGTTGAAGGGACAGCAACGCTGGTTTACCCACTACCGTTCTCCCACAGGTACTCACCCCCACCCCCAATTTCCCCTTTATCCACTCCCATTGGCCTTGATTCATGCATGGGCGGTTGCCACCAAGCTTTAAAAGGGGAGAACTTTAAAAAGAGATACACACAACCCCCCAATTTGTGCAGGAGCTGTGTCCGTGGTCCCTGTGCGTATCAGCAGAGTCCACATATGCCTGCGTTCACCCTGTTACACCCCGCCCCCATCCTGCCCTCTCCCAGGTCCAAAATGACCCGCACATCGATGGAACACACTCAAAATCCTCACTGCCTGTAGAGAATTAAGTTGAGGAAAAATAGGCTTACCTCAAGGCAACAGTCTTCCCATTCCTGTGAGTGCACATCACCAGCCTCGTCTGATATCCAATCTGTATGTCCCAATATTTGTTCTCCTGTCTGTTCTGTCTGTTACGGTTCCTTTTCTTCTTCAGAAGCTCACGGGCTTCCGGATCCCTTATCGCTTTCTCCTTGTCCTTTTCCTTTTCTTTGTTCTTCCCTCGTTTCCTAGCTTGCCTTATGTGACGTGTGTGGGGCACCGAACAGGAACTCCAGGGCCCCACATTCAGGCTGTACATGCTTTCCTCAGCGCTGCATGGAGACGAGTTGCAAACCTGGAACTCAGTCAGGTTAGCACAGGCAGAGCCTCCGTATTGGGGTGGGGCAACAATGTGGCGGGCGCGATGCATCAGCCCTTTGCCACAGGTCTTGGAGCACTCTGACCAAGCCGAGAATTCGGACACAATGCAGTCCTGCCGGCAAGGGATGAGGCATCCCTGTTCTAGCTGAGGCTTCGGTTCAAAGTACTCACATATAGTGTCCTCAGCAACAACACCATTTGATTTCTGGACACAGGTGATGTGTCTCCTCTGAATCCCTTCTTCCCCTCGGACGCACTCCGCGGGTTTTTCGACGCTCCTTGAAAGAACTGGCTGGCACGGATTCCAGTCGCCCAGCTGCCAGTCATATAGCTTCTTGTGCCGGTCACAAACCCGGAAGCAGTTCTGCTGGTTGTCCGGCCTCTCTGCCTGCCTGCAGTTCGTGACCAGCGTGGTCCATCCTTCCACGTGGGCGCACCAGACCGCTCGAGTTTGGATGCCTCCTGGGCCACATTCATCTCCCATGCACCTGCCCCATGGACCTGGGAAAACAAAGAGAGGAGTGGAGATTGAAATATCTGGCATTCCAATTGCTGTTTCCTCATTAAGACGCAAGTAGGAAGATGACCAAGTTAAGGTTCAATATATGCCAGACTCTCTACATCGTTAAAATTAATGAGGGATAGCTGTTGGTGTCACTTCGCACACCATGCAGACTATGGAAAAGCACACAACTATAGTTCTGTGCCACATTTTTCTCATCTTTCCGCAGATTGGGAATGTATTTGGATTTTGCTTCATGCAGTATAAATATCTGAACTCCTGGCATTCTTCTGAGAGAGGTCATGTTATCAAAATTTAAAGAATTAATGTGGCCTTAGTGATTTCTGCTATCATGTTACATGTGGAATTTTGCATACATTTCCTATTAAGTTCTCCCTCCTTTAGCGATCTACCCAGTGCTAGAAAATGGTATAAAGCAGTAGCGTGAACTGAGAAGTGAACCATATGATACACATATTTTGGGTGGGATGGGAGGCAACTGCCCAGGTCTTACACACGGAGAAGTCCACATCAACGATGACCAACAATGACCATAAAGCACTGCCACGTTACTCCCCATCCCAGAACCCCACTAACAGAAGTTGCATAAACAAATCTAATGTGGAAAATCACAAAACAAACATGATGCGGGGAGGGGGGGCACAATGTAACTTTGCCACAAATTGCCTAAATTAAACACACCGCAGAAATGCAAACTGTCATTGTTGGATAATGCATCAACAATTAGACTTGTTGTTTTTTTAAGTAGGATACTTTCGCACCTCAACAAAAACAGTCGCTGGCCCCTTTCTTCCTCCTTTCTGCCTTTGCTGGGGAAGAATCAAATGATGGGGCCAGTAAGCTTCCTTGAGAGAGGTTAATTCCAAATCAGCTCTAGCATCAGTTGCTTCTGACATGATTCAGATCCTCCCTAGGTTCCTCTCAGCCAGCAGCAAGTGGCTGCAGCCCTTGCCTATGTGTTTAGCTTTAGAGTGGCTGAAGACAAGTAACAAAATAGGCCTGCTTATCAGTCTGCAACCACTTAGGACTTGGGCACAGCAGAAGTGGGAGCTTGAGTTGCTCTTTTTGTACTAGTCCCGCCCCATTTTGTAGATACTACATTATATCTCCATGGAGTCTTTAAGATACTGTCAAAAGAAAATAAATTTAGTTTCATAGCATCCGGAAAGGATGCAGAAGCTTTAGTGAGGGGCTTACCAAATTTTTCTTCCAGTTTCTCTGTCCCCTGTGAACTTAAGCATTTCATTAACTTCTGAAGCTTTAGAGACAGTTTGCAGCAGGGAGATGTTTGAAGCTTTTCCAAATGTTGTCATAGCTTCCTTTTTATCTCAATCTGGCCTTTTCAACTTGTGAAGGCAAAAGAGCAACCTCCAAATTATTTATTTTTAAAAATAAATTACCATCAACAATCCTGCAGTCAAGACTGTCATCTGTTCTCTCTACAGAGAGATAGCACGTGAGAAATTCCTATTCATAATCTCGCATCTGAATTAGCTGCCAATAAAAGTTGGGGAGAATAAGACGAGATAGCATTTACAACAATCCTGATACAGTTTTTCAGTTGTGTGTAAATGTTTTCTTTAAACTTGTTATTTTGTGTTTACATTAATTGACATTAAAAAAAGATTCCCATATGCAGAAGCCAGAAAGACTGAAGGAAAGCTATACAACACAAGTGGAGCCTATATACCGTAATTTTTTTTGGTCTTTCAATTTTACAAACATAAATTCTTCACATACTGCTTCTGATGCCAAATATAGATAGGCCTTTAAAGGATTGTGAGCATATGGTTTTGGAGTAAGTTTTGTTTTTAACACCTGGGGGGGGGGGGTGTGACATTGAGGCATGGTAAAGTGAAAAGGAAGGTGAAACTCAAGCAAGATTTCAGCCCATTGGTCCCCCAAAGCCTTAAAATGGGCAGAGTCAGTAATATGGAGTCTAAAATATTGCATACCCTGCCTTAATTAGATGCTAGGGGGCAGGAGGAGGAGCGAGATGTAAACCCATGGCTGCAGTTGACTGCTTTAACGTATTCTGTTTTTAAGGGGGAGGATCAGTATTTAGCAGAGTAGAAAACATTGTGAAGTTAACTTGAGTCCAAAAAGCTTATGGCATACAGAATGTGTTAAGTCTTTAAGGCAGGGGTCAGCAAACTTTTCAGCAGGGGGGGCGGACTATATTTTGGGGGGGAAATGTACAAATTCCTATGCCCCACAAATAACCCAGAGATGCATTTTAAATAAAGACACATTCTACTCATGTAAAAACACACTGATTCCCAAACCGTCCGTGGGTCAGATTTAGAAAGCGATTGGGCTGGGTCCAGCCCCCGGGCCTTAGTTTGCCTACCCATGCTTTAAGGTGACACAAGACGTTTCCCTTGTTTTTGTAGCAAGTGACTTAAAGCGGCTGGCTCTGGACACGTCTACAAGATGATCATTCTTAATTTGCCTAGCTTTTAAGGAGGTGTACTGTAGGTGTGGAAGAGGTGTGACTGCACATGCTTAAGTGTAAAAGGACAAAGCTGTGCTTCACTAAAACTCATGAAAGAAAAGGAGAATTTGTGGTTGAGAATTTGGCTGAGAACGGAGAAGGGGATACACTGAAAGGGGAGAGATGGGAAAGTAGAAGGTCTCAAGGTGGGCAAGGGAATGTTAGTACGTTGTGCAGAGGTATGGAAGCTTTTTCAGTCTGTGAGCCCCATTGTGGGTTACCTTCCAGCAGCTACCTTTCAGTGGTAGTAAAAGGTAAAGGTAAAGGGACCCCTGACCATTAGGTCCAGTCGTGACCAACTCTGGGGTTGCGGTGCTCATCTCGCTTTATTGGCCGAGGGAGCCGGCGTACAGCTTCCGGGTCATGTGGCCAGCATGACTAAGCCGCTTCTGGCGAAACCAGAGCAACGCACGGAAATGCCATTTACCTTCCCGCTAGAACAGTACCTATTTATCTACTTGCACTTTGACGTGCTTTCGAACTGCTAGGTTGGCAGGAGCAGGGAGCTAGCAACGGGAGCTCACCCCGTCACGGGGATTTGAACCACTGACCTTCTGATCGGCAAGCCCTAGGCTCTGTGGTTTAACCCACAGCACCACCTGTGTCCCGTCAGTGGTAGTAGGTGGGGCCAAAGACAAAAGTGGTCAGAACAATGGATGTCACTCTTACACTTCCACAGTAGGCTGTATCCTACTTTCTACACACGTGAGCAAGAGACATTACTAATCACACATTCCAGCAGGAAAAAGCACTCAAGGAGAGTGCAAAGAAGGACTGGGAGACAGCACAGCTACTGGAAAATAAGCCCTGGAAGGGCACATTTGGCCACTGGCACTGAGGTTCCCCAACCATGCTGTAGTGGAATGGGCTGGAGAGGAACACATGACTGGACATGAATGCATTGTCACAGTGGGAAAATGGGAGCTGGACAACAAGAGGCAAAGGGAAATATAAAGAGGTAGCGGGACAGAGGATGTGGGGCAGCAGGAGGGGAGTGAAAAGCACATGCAACCCACTGTTCTGTGTTACAAGTGGCCCATTGTCCTGAGAGTTTATATTTGCAATGTAAACTACTCCACTGCCATGCCTTGAACTGGCTGTCCATCACTTCAGAGGGGCTTACAGAAGCATAGAAGCATCCCTCTTTACATGCAAAAGGGATTCCCCCCCCCCCCAAGTTTGTGTTTTTGTAGGTACCAGCAACAATTCTCAGACTCTGCAGTCTGGTGGCCTAGTGAAACTTGGGGCAATGATTAATTAAACCAAATTAATCCATAGATCTCTAATTAATTAAATCAAACAGAATGGTAGGAAGTTTTGTTTTGTTTTTGCTCTGGCGCTCAAGAGTAAAGGCACGACTTTGAGTTTACTGCTATCAGTTCAACGAAGCATTCAGGCAACAATTAAGTTTGCAACAACAAAACTAGGCAGTGAGGGAAAGAAAATGACCTGCAGAATGTGCCGGGCACATGTTCTCATTGTCAAAACACTAGAATTTGCTGTGCATCCTAAATTGGTAAAAAACAATCATCACACAGATTTAAAATGGGACTACTTGGATGAATAACGAAGCAGGATTTGCAAGGGCCTTGAAGTGTTTCCAAATAACATTTTGACTGACTGTTAGTCATTGAAGCAATGCCATCTCAGATCCTGCTTCTGGCTACGTGTAAAGGAGACAGTATTACTGTTACATATTCATAACATTCAGCCTAGTTGGGAAGTTTCTAGCAGAATTATTTTAGATGAAAACGACAGTATTCATTGGCAGAAACAATTTTCACCACCCAAAGACTTCATTGCTTGTGCTTGAAGTACGTTCTCAGGTTTGCATTGATTTCTATCTACACCATCAACACGCTCCTGAAACTACCAGATAGAGCTTTCCAATATTTCAGAGAGCAGTCTTTCTCAAGCCTACCTGGATTTGTCAGGGATTAAACCTAGGATCTTCTGCATGTAACACAGATGTTCTACCATCCATAAAGTTACAGCTCCCTTTCCCACCTATTTGTTCAAGGCTAGATTTGGTATTTTGGACTAGAAGGAAACCCACAATAGCCTACAATGAACTCCACTTACCCAGTCAAACTATATTCTTGTCCCCTCCTTCTCTTTGGCCCTTGCCATACTTCACTGTGCTTCAGAAAGGTCTGCAGTTTATGAGAAGGTTCCAAAGCTATAGCAGTGTGAATGGACCCATTTTTTCCAAGATGCACACATAAATGTTCTGCTGCCTCTAGTTTAACCATCTGTTCTCAAGCCAGCATATCTGAAATACTATTGCAACAACCTTTCAAAGCTTGAACAATAATTGCAAGGACTTTTAACTCATTCACAGAATGTGTGGGCTGGGGTTAGGGAGGTGCATTATGGTGACTGTTCCTGAAACTGTGAGCAAAATGTGCACAAAGTTGCAGAGATGGACAAATCTGTCAATTTCATTGTCTCTTAGCTTCTCATTTTTCCAGTCTTAAATTCAATTTGCCCAATCACCATATACATTTATGTTTCTGAGAAACAAAGTTTACATGGAAATGTACATGCATTTTCATTTAATATTTTTCCTAATATACACATTTGCATGTAATCTTGCCTAGCATATATGCTTTTCTGCATTCAATTACTATGATGCATTCTTGCACATTATTTTAGTGTGTGTATCTGTGTGTGCACTTTTCACTAACAAAAGCGTTTTGCACACATTATTTGGAGGCAGAACTGCATCACAAAATGTGGAAAAGTACGGATTTCAAAGGAAAGCTGTGTTGCAGCTTGTATACTGGTTTGGGGGTGCAAATTTGGTAGTTTTGAGTTCAGATGAATTGCATGCGTACAGATTATTGATGTACAGCTGAGAATCCTGAAACTGGCCAAGTCCCTCCTCATGCAAAGACTCTTTTCAGAACTTAGGCTAAACACATGGAGGAGGGGATGGGGGAAAGAGAATAGAGACTGCAGTCCTGCTGCCCACTCCTTCCATTCATTCTACCCATTATTGTCACTCAATTGGGACTATAGAAGGACACAAATTACAATCACAAGCTTCTTTAGTGAGATGCGCACTGAAGGACATGTCCCCAAACTGATTTAAAAACAACAACCGCAGCACCACTTGCATATTGCTGGAGAACAGATGTGCCATTTTCCCAGCCAAGCCTACACAGCACATGCATCACACGTTGTGATACAGGCAGCCTTTATTCTGCCACCAGCTCTTGCATTATATAAAAAAAGCATTCACTGGTCTTCAATAGCTGTGTGGGATGTGGACTGACACAGATTTTATAACACAATCTCCGAGTGCAGATTATTAATAGAATATGGCACTTTTAGTCTCTGCGCTCTGTGTTGCAGAAGATTTGAAGCAAAAAACAACAACACTTCAACCCCACAGAATGCACTACAGAAGAAAAAGACACTGGGTAGTCAAACATTTTGCTCGCAGACTTTAAAACCTTGAGCATTACATCCTTGATAGCAATGCCAGCTGGCAGAGACAGATTCAGCACATGAAAAACCCTGTGTGTTTTTGGCAGATTAAAGTTTGAATTAGGGTTTCCAAGGTTTAGCTAGATAGCCAGCAAAATAAATGTATGTTTTAAGCGCAAATACATTTCAGCAAGATTACCCTAGTTTATCTCTAAACAACCTCCCACAAATGACATGACTGTTGCTGTATGCGTTTTGTTCCGACTGTATTTACATCGCAGGCGAGCGTAGGGTGTCAACGTGTGGAGTTTTACCGAGGAACACTGCCCGCATTTGGAGAGAAGGAGACAGAAATGCATAAAATCACCACGCAATGCAACGTTATCTCAGCCAAACGCAAAGCAAGCTCTTCTACCTGCCACACTGCAAGTCTCTGTCTTATCACATTACCACACCTTGCATATACTGTGTGTGTCCAATTAAGCAGACCTCCTTTTTACAGACCAGGCTGCTGCTGGCCTACTCTAGATGAAGCATTACTTGCTTTTGTGTGACAAGAGTCTTGAAGCAATCCCACATTCAAAAGAGACTGCAGCATATCGAACGGTTCTTGATGGCCTAAAACATGTCAGCCCCTGCCTTCCCCCCCCCCACCCCCAGGTCCCCACAAACCAATCTATTCCTGCAACTGCAAACGGTAAGCAAATAGAATTACATTATTGCGGCATGACACAGGACCCGAAGCAATGTAAATGAGAAAAAGTGCTTTCAAGTGTAGAACTGGAAAAGGTGATAAATGACAGCATAAATTTAGCTGTATCTTATAGCTCTGATGGCACTTTAGGCTTAAGCAAGGGGTTTAAACAAGACCATAAAACATGCTACAAACAGAGCACATAAGAACCTGGAAGGTTTTTATAAAGTATTTTACTGTCCAATCTGATGAGTTGCTGAGCTGAGGCAGGAGCTTGTTAAGTGCTGGAGAGAGGAAACTCTTAACACAGCAGGGGGAGAGAAGGAAACTTCAAGGGAAGAAGGGCCAGAGCGATGGAAAGTTGCAGAAGTATAAGAATGGAATTCTGCAGCTTTGAAAATGAAGCACTGCATTTCCATACACATTTATTTCCCTATGGTGACAATGCAGAGGCAGCCACAGCTAACTTCAAACGATTTTATTTTTTCTCCTCCTCCTGGGAAAATTAGCAATCTGCCACATTTGAATAAGAAAAGCAGGCAAGGAAGAAGAGACCCAACAAAATGGGACCCTATGATGTCAATGGGACATAGTCGGAAGGTTCATGATAACAACAACTTTGCTGAAGGCAAGCAGATCTAAGTCTGGGCAGTGCCAGGGTGAGCCTGCAAGCATGCCGTCCTGAGTTCCACCAGAAAGGCAAAGTATACATGCACTGAGGATGTGGTGAGGACCATCAGCTTAGATGGCTTTAAAAGCAGATTAGATGGATTCGCGGGTGATAAGGCAATCAATGACTACCAGTCACGATGGCTGTGTATTACTCCCACGGTATAAGAGAAGGCAACGTAAAAGAGGCACCTGCCTCTGGGGGAACAAGAGAGTCCTGTTGCCCTCATGTCCCACTTGTGAGCTTCCCTTGGGCATCTGGCTGGCCACTGCTGGAAAACAGAGATAAAGCTTTGGCCTGATCTAGCAGGGATCTAGAGGGGGAAAGTGGGGGTGTATATAGTTGGGAGCTGTAATAACTCACTCTGTATGAACCTGCTGCCTTGAATGTGTGTGCAAATCATCTTCTGAAGTGAAGCTGCTGTAGCTGCTTATGGGAATAACATAGAGATCTAACCTTCTCTAGCTTATTGCACAATAAACGGTTCCTCAGAGAGCACTGCTTCAGACTGCAGGCTGAAGGCTGCATAACAGAATGCTTTCCTGCTACTATTGAATAATTCCTCTACACGCAGGTCAGGAACAAAGTGAGGCTAAAACCTTTCTCCCTGTCACCCAGTCTTATACCTCTAGGGAACTTATAATACAGAAAAACATTCAAAAATGAAAACTTCCATCTACTTAAGTAGTACATTCCATGAAAGGTTTTCAATATGATGAGTTGATGGTGGGTGGTTGTTCCTGTCTTTATTTTTAAAAAGAGCCTCTTAAAATTTATCATTTCTATAGGCAACCATAATTTATCATTTCTATAGGCAACCTTCTGTTGGCATGGACAACCAAATGAGTACACACTGAGGGGTGCGAAGAACATAACAGAATAAATGTAATTAAGTCTGATCTATTCGTTCCAAAAGAACAGTAACAGGAAAATGTGTTAGTTTTGAAACATCTTTGTGCTTTTTATTTTACTATCCTGTCTGATTCTGAGGATAAGCAAACTAATGTGGAAGTGATAGTATTTTGCTGCACAGTGGGTCTGCAAGCTTGGTAGATGTATAAAGCTCTGTACATTCGAGGAGGAGATAAAAAGGATTTGGCAGATTATGAATTAACCTCAGATGTAGAATAACTCAAAAATATTACTTATGAAAAGCTTTTTATTTTAATCACAAGCAAAGACAATGCTGATGCATACTGTATGCAACTGATTTAAAGCTTAAAGCCCTGAAGTATTAATGTGGAGTAAAGCAGGGGTGGTCCTTCCAGATGTGCCTATACCAGATGGGCTACAATTCCCATTGGCCCCACCAAGCATGGCTGGTAATCAGGAATGATGGGAATTGTAGTCCAGCAATGTCCAGAGGTAGCCACACATTAGCCATTCCTGGAGAAAAGGAAGCAACGCAAACTGCCTTCCATTGCTTACTTACCTAGTAATACATCCCATTGAATTCCGTGCTTCTGAACAGACATACATAGAACTGGGCTGCATGCAATTCACAGTCAGAAATAGCAAACTAACATTGACACAAGTCCTTTGTAGGTATAACTGACATTTATAGAAAAAGAAGAAGAAGATTTTATTATTTATACCCTGCCCATCTGGCTAGGTTTCTCCAGCTACTCTGGGCGGCTTCCAGCATATATAAAAACATAACAAAACATCAGACATTTAAAACTTCCCAATACAGTGATGTCTTCAGATATCTTCTAAAAGTTGTGCAGTTCTTCATCTCCTTGACATCTGATGGGAGGGTATTCCACAAGGAGGGCACCACTGTTGAGAAGGCCCTCTGCCTGATTCCCTGTGACCTCCTGTCTTGCAGTGAGGGAACTGCTTCTCACACCAGTCTTGAGTTCTCACACATTCACAGTATCTCTGTGCCATGAGAAGCAGCTGAGCTACAGCAATCTCAACATCTTGATAGTAATGATGTTCTGATGTAGAGAGAGCAGCATATAGGCACCGTCATACAGTTAGCTTGATAAAAATGGCATTCCCTTGCTATTTAACATTTGACCAACAAAGTGTGGTGTGTTGCTGAGCAATTTCCTACCTGCTGTTTTTACCAATTAATTTGTCACTGAAACACTACTCTGGATACATGGGATTTGGATATCATTCATTACTCTGGTGTTACCTAGGGATTTAATCAACAAGTAAGTGTTTTACCCACCCCTTCCCTCCAGGGAAAGGGCAGAAAATCACAAAAGGGCACAATACTGTATCAGGATTCCTTAATAGGCACAGTTGACTCCTGCCCAGGCAACCAGAGAGCTGGGATATGTGGTAGGGTTAATGACCCAGCTACAGAAGCATGTCAGGGAGCCTGGTTTGATAAGGGGGAACCCCTGTCTCAAAAATCCACTCCAGTTTTTCCCCACAAGTCTATTTTGGTTCCTGTAATTCAAGCTCCCTTCAGACTACAAGGGACCATTCCTGCATTCCTACTTGCCAAGACTGTCTTAACTCCTGGCATGTTGGCAACAGCTTTTGTGGCAGGCTGCTCCTAACCATAATAGACCAGAGAATGTCAGGTGATACTCTCACACTGACATATATATAGAAGCCTTCAGGTCAGGTACCCTTGCAATTTCTGTGAGATGAGTTGGCCTGAATGCTCCTGCCTGTGTTTTTCGTCTTTTGTTTTAGTCAATGAGTGAAGTCAAGAGCTGTGATGAATGAGTTGTTTGGATACCAGAGGAAATGAATCCCTGGGGTCCTAAAGAGCTCAAGTTTGCCCTTCCTTTTTAGTACACCGTTCCTGCTTCCATCTAATTTTCTAGTTCTTGGAATATTCACACACTGTCCTTCCTGTTTCCCCCCCTAGCAATCAGGTTGCATCTTTCCTGTGGTGGGCTTGGCTGAGATCTGTTACTTCCTAGAAGTTCCTAGAAGTTCTCATCTGCAAATGCTACTGCATAATAAGTGTGGGTGGACATTAAAGAGTAGCGTACATACTGTGTCACTGTTAATCTGGTCTGTGACCGTTTAATAAAATTTGATTTGATTTGATACTGTGTCACATAGCAAATGCAAAATGTGGAAACTGTGTGAAGGGGCTTAAGCATGTGTTCTAAAGTGCTGGAGCTAAAGGCCAGGCACTCAAATGGCTTATTTAACTTACAATACAATGGTTTACATGTCTACTAGTGTGCCAGTGTGGTGTAGTGATTAAGAGCAGGGGACTCGTAATCTGGTGAACCGGGTTCACATCTCCGCTCCTCCACATGCAGCTGCTGGGTGACCTTGGGCCAGTCACACTTCTTTGAAGTCTCTCAGCCCCACTCACCTCACAGAGTGTTTGTTGTGGGGGAGGAAGGGAAAGGAGAATGTTAGCCGCTTTGAGATTCCTTAAAGGAGTGAAAGGCAGGATATCAAATCCGAACTTTTCTTCTTCTTCTTCTTCTTCTTCTTCTTCTTCTTCTTCTTCTTCTTCTCAAAAGTAAGTCTTTGCATTTAATGGGGCTCACTCCCAGGTTAAGTGGGTACAGGATTGCAGCCTAGGGTTTGGTTTAGGATTGGAATTGGAGCAAATCAGGATTCTTATACCTTTAACAACTGTTTGACAAGCAGAAATTCAACAGGTTTAGGCAGAAATGCACATTATCTATTAGACCATATACAGTGGTACCTCAGGTTACATACGCTTCAGGTTACACACTCTGCTAACCTAGAAATAGTGCTTCAGGTTAAGAACTTTGCTTCAGGATAAGAACAGAAATCGGGCTCTGGCGGCATGGCAGCAACAGCAGCATGAGGCCCCATTAGCTAAAGTGGTGCTTCAGGTTAAGAACAGTTTCAGGTTAAGAACGGACCTCCGGAACGAATTAAGTACTTAACCTGAGGTACACTGTATTTACATGTGTGGCCACTGATTTATTGGCAGGCCCTCCACTCCACCTGCAAAAGAGGATGCAAATTTGCATGACACAAAACAAATGCAAACTTTATGCAAATCTGTGCCCTCTTTTGCAAGTGAGACAGAAGGTCCAATCCACATATAGTGTACTGGGCCAAGAAAATTCTTTCAGCACACCTGCCCTGGACAACCACTAACCCAGTCACATCACTTGTTCCCTGAAAAATATAATATTAACCTGGCTGCTTCCGTCATACACTGAAATTACACAGACCCAGTGAAGGCACTGATTTATAAACAGAAATGATCAATGTGACATGCACAATACATTAAAGAATGCAGCATTGTATTGTGGAAAAACAAGTCATTGTAAACAGAACACAGTTGCATTTGTTGAGAAAATCATATATTGTCTAGGGTGTAAAAAACCCACACACAACTTCTAGCACTAAAGAGCCCTCCTAATTTATTCAGCAAATAATCCTAGACTGTAAAAACTAGCCAACTGAGTCAGGAGGGGTGATAGAAATGTGTTTTCTTGAGAGCTGAGGTTGCTATAGAGATTACACCAATTATAGAAATTAACAGCGCAATTTCTCTATAAGAAAATGAAAAAGAAAAAATAAAGGAAATGAAATCAGTAATATTGGCTTTCTCTTCCATTGCAGAAACAGAAAGGGATATTGGGCCAATTAGGGTGCAATTAACAGCCTATTCAGCACTAATCCCCCAGCCACAAACAAAAGGAAGCAACAGAATGGAAGACATGAAAACAGGAACCTTTTAATCAAGACACAGGAACCCTGAAAAGCCTCAATAGCACTTTGCCTGTTCATGCTTAACAAGCCTGGTGCTGCAGTTGTGGCTTACTGCAATAAAATCACAACAAATCAGGTGGGGGGCGGGAACCACGGCAGGGCACCACAGAAAACACTAGACCACCACAATCTGATTGAGTTGTCAAAGGATGGTGATTTCAGAGACTGGGACAGATGCACAATTAGACAGAGCAACACCAGCAGAAGTTTAGATATTCATGAATCTTAACGTTCAGAGAGAATTGTATTTTGTATCCTCACTGGGAGGTGGATTGTGAAACTGTAGTGTCCTAAGACTGAAAAAGAATAGGGACAGAGGTTGTTGTAGAGGTCAAAGCATGTAGGATTAAAAATATGCTGGAAGATACGCTGCTTTTTTGTGCACAGAAAAAATGTCTTCTGGAGATACAAGAAAAAGCCATAAGGGCTGCAGGATCTGTGTGTTTCTTTCCTTTTTTGAAGTGTGGAAAAAGCCAGATCAAAGAATACACTGCAGTCTCTGGTCATAGAACAAGTCATGTGACAGAACGAAGAACTGGCATTGGCACTGAAAATATCCATGAAGCACTTCATCAGTAGAGCAAGGGGCAATATGCAAAGCACATAAATAGTGCAGAAGAATATATCTCACCTCACAATATACTCTTATGACACATGCCAACTACGTCCCAAATACTAAATTTAAGCAAACAAATTTTCAGCTTAGAAATCCAGGTTTTTCATTCTTCTGTGAGTCCACAGGCAGGGACTATCAATACATACATACACACCCCCACCCCCAAAGATATTCCAGCAAGGGAAAGGTATCATTGTACAAAGGAGAACAGATTTATATTAATGACATAAGTTCGCTGCCAGAACACAACAAAATACAGTTGGCCCACAGCTTACACAGGCATTCATTTCCAAGGATTATATATATAAGCGAAAACTGAGTATAGCCAACATCATGTTACCCTTGGAACTGCCCCATTGCTAGCCAATTTGTCTTCTATAAGGTGGCCAGTGAGGGGGAAAGAGAGAGAGAACATTCCTACCAGTCTCAGAACTGGCATGTCAAGTCTTGCCCCAGAAGGAAAAACAGCTCTTTTCACACAGGGTCTACTTGGGGTTAACTGCTGTGACAAGAGCTTTTCAGCTCTCAGTCTTGTTTCTTGGGCAAGGCCTGCCTGGTCCTCTGGCCCTGGGAGTGTTAAGGATGCTCTCACAAGATTTCACAAGCCAGCTTCCTGAGAGATCTCACGAGAGCACTCCCACCTTCCCATGTGTAATACAAATTGCGCAAGTTAAATGCTCGTAAAATGAGGGCAATACCGTATTTCACTTTGTATGCATGGGGGGGAAATAATGCAGCGATTCTAAGAGCCTTGTGTAAGTTTGGCTTTATTCTAATCTACAAATAACTAGATAAGGAATTAGTTCAATAGCATTTGAGAGCACATTGCTTTTCTCTTCTGATGAGCCAAGATAATAGTAATATTCATAATCAGACTCAGCAAGAATAAGGGGCGCTTTGACTAACCTTTGAAAGCAAGCGTGAAAATTCTTTTCAATCCATTGTAAGAATATTACATAGGAGATTATTTGTTCACTTCACAATCTATAAGGAATATTAACACAGCCAGGAACACTCTGCTCTGACATACAAGTTTTGTATGTGTTGGCACTATTTTATGCACTGGAGCATTCCAACAATTGATCCCCTGCTTGCAGTTTGAAATGTTACAGACCAGCAACCTATGCAGGATATCAAATCCAAACTCTATGCAATGTATGGAGCCTTAAGCCTGGTCTAAACAATCTGAAAACACACACCATAAAAATGGGGCATGTAATTTATGGGGATGGAGTTTCTCATGACTGAATGCTCCCCATACTGAAATTCTACACAGAGAGAAGCAGATATCAATGAGAAAGAATGCAGCCTAGACATATTCCTAACAAAATGCTAATTATGTTCAGTGACTCTGGACTCAGCTATATAGCTGCAAATAAAACGTTTTAAGTGTGTTTTAAGTGCAATACACAATGTGACACTGGATGGAGATGGTGAGCCTTATGGAAAATTCAATGTATTTTTTAAAATGCTTTTTAAAAAAGCATTTTCAGAGCGGTTTTTATATTTGTCTAGATTCCACCTCTCTGTAAGAAACTATTTAAAGAAACATGGGGTGGTAAACAACTATGTTACATTCAGAGTAGACCCAGTGAAATTAATGCACCTAAATTAGTCACATTCATTAATTTAAATGGATCTACTCGGAGCAGGATTGGATACAACCAACAACATGCTCCACTTGGCAAGCTGGACCAGGTCTTTTATTTTTGGTTCTGCAGAGGAGATTCTTCAGCAATGTTCCATTTTGGGATATCTCAGGCATTCTTTTCTTAATTTCAGTTTCCTTACGTGGACTCTAATTGAAACTGACATCTCCTAATCTAGTAACGACCTCATCAAACTACCTTCAAAACAGAAATGCAGTCCCTCATCTGCTACGTATCTTTCTAGAGAAATGTAAAAGCCAGTTGCAAAATGTTGTCCCAACGTTCTATCACACCTAGGAGTGGCCAAGGAAGACCGCTTGTCATCTAAACCTGGAAAATCATGGGTGTGAAGTTTGGGGCTGTATGCCAGCGTACAGTTCTTTCCTGCTCCTTTAAATGGGCAAATTATGGAGGAACAGAAGCAGGCATTTGCAGAAAGCAATGTTGTCCATTAAGGTTCATTGTTGCGTCACAACATGCTTACTGGTGTGAATGAAATTTAGTGCAACATGCTGGTATATTGATCAGAGAGTCACCGTTCCGTAACACAACAGGTACTGCGGTGTGAAAGGAACATTAGAAAACAGGATAGAAGCACTAGCATTATAACCCGGAAAAGCTAACATAATATTCCCCATATCTGAATGTACCCCAGGACTGTTTAAAGTGGTGTAATACTGCTCTGAATGTAAAGTGCACCATAGATGAGGTTGCTAAATCCATTCAGCACGCTTATGCATTCTTAATTTCGAAGTGAGAAATATCTGCTAGAGAAGATATATAGCCATTCAATAGGAAACATAATCATTGATTGCCATTGACACAGCAGGAAAATGCACACGGCATGGTGCTGTGATTAATAAGCCCTGTCCACACTCAATTAGGATCAAGAGGTGAATGTGACAAATGTGAAACCAAGTCGAACTGCTCTTATTGGCTAAAGCAGCTTCTCATACAGTGCAGCACAATGGATACTTTATGGGCACTAATTTATCAATTTTGATTGGATACAGATGGTTGGGTTTTTTTTAACTCCACAGAAAAACTGAATCAAGGAAAAACAAATCCGACAGTGTCATTTTGGCAATTGTACCCTTTCGTCTGAGGGAAGAACTCAAGAAGTCAGCTACAAAATGAGCGAAGACCCCTTTGCTTGCCAGTCAGTTAGCATTTTGCTAACCAAAGACAAAAGAAGAAGGCTGTTCCTTTAAGAAAAGAAGGCAAAAGCTAGTGTGGTGGTCATTTTGAGGACGTTTCTTTGGCTACTTCTCAAGGTATTAGAAATGTATCTCTGCGTTTCAGTTCTCCTTCAGGCTAGAAGGTTAACTCATTACCAGGAAAAACCATAAGAGGTCAAGTCCTCCAAAATCAATATTGAATCAGGTTAAAGATAAGTTTCAGGAGAAACAAGTTCAATTAAAACAGTCCTCAACATGGATAATGAGTACAGAGGTAAGGATAGCCTGGGACAAAGAAACACAGGACCTCTTGCCAAGGAGATGAACTGAAGATCCCTATCAGCTTGAATTGCAGTGAAAAACCTTCATCTAAACAAAATGCACCTACAAAAAAAGAAAGAAAAAGAAAGGTCACCTTGCTGCAGGAGTGTTCTTTGGTAGGAAGGAGCAAAAGCCATGAATATATTCCCAGACATTTAAAAATAAACCTGGGAACAGTCTGATATCAGCAAGGAGGAAACGTGTAATAATAATGTTACACTTGTTCTTCAATAGGTGCAATGACATTTATATTTAGAGACGGGACATAGCCGCAGGGATATTGCTCAGAAGCTAGTCTATTAGAAGTGTTCAGCTTTTGACTGAGAGACAGGGTCAGTTCCGGGTCAGCAACAAGAAGCTCCTAGGCTGAATCTGCACCTGAGGGATGCAGATCGACCCCTCCACTGCCAATACAGATGCAGAATGGCCATTGAAGAAGGAAGGTATTTGCACTAGGTACTGCTCAGACATTGTGAGAGTCAGCAACTAGAAATCAGGAGCTAAGGAGCTGGGCACAGTGATTACTACTGATGACCAGGAAAAGTCCAACCTGATTCTGAAGCCTTCAGAGTCCTTCTGAATCAGCAGGAAGCCAATGGCCAGTGTAATTTCAAAACCTATGCACCCTTTAGTTGAGTGCCCTGGGGCTCAACACAAAAGGCAACATATTGTTATGGTTTCAGAGTTTTCACCTCAGGAGCTCCTGACAGCAACAAAAAGCTTGTTGGCAGATCATTTGGGGTAGGGGAGGTGCTGCTGCCCCACAACTCCTTGCTCAATTCTCAACGTGGCTCTTTAGAAAATCTAGCCACAATCCAGGTAAATAAAACAACACATCTATGGACCACAATGATTAGCAGCTAAATTGGTCAGAAAGCAAAGTCTGGCAGCTAGGAACTGCCCTAGTGAAAATGACCAGAACTCTCCTAAGAATCTTACAGAATCTTCTTCCCAGCTGGTGGAACAGAGAAAGTAAATGACAGAGAAACCAGAGCAGGAAGAGTCTGGCTAAGGTAAATGGGTGGGAGATGGAGGAGCAGGAGAAAGCTGCTGAGAAGGGAGGGATGAGAGGAGGAAAGAGGAGGAAAAGTAGGGGGGGATGTGAGAGAAGAGGCTCTGCTTTCCCTGTTCTTGAGCCACCCACTAGTTGTGAAATTTCACAGACGCAGCTTGCACTATATTAAAGTACAACAGCCTGACTAGGCATACTTAAGGAATTTCTCTTCCCACCCAAGGCCACCCATTCTGTAGAGCCTTAGGATTTGTGAGATGACAGGGACAGAGAAACAATAGCTTCTCCATTATGGAGTCTACTTCCGTATGAGACCCACCACAGCCCATTTCTGAAAGTATCTCATAAATGCTGGTAGGTTTTTTGTTCTTTTTTCCCCTTTCAGCTGATATATAAGAGCTGAGCTCTAACAATGTACTGCTTCGCAGATTTACGGGCCTTGCAGTTTAGCATATGTTGTATTTTATTGCATTTAATTGTAATTAGCATTTCAATGTGAACTGCCTAGGTGGTGGTGGCGTTTTTTGAAGAAGAAAAAACGGAGAAGAGGGTTTTAGGAAATAAATCAATAATGTATACTCCACAACTTCATTTTATACCCCCTCCCCCGCTGTTTCACTGTTGTTTTTGTTGGTGTTGTTGTATCGGAGGGCGGGGACTAAATAATAAATCTCAGAATTCACCCCATCAAGTCTACTTTTAAAAGCTTGTGCCAACGCAGAAATAAAAGTGACTTAATGCCAGCTGCCAGATTTTTCGAGTGCTTTGCGAGATGCCACTGCTCTCAGCAACAGAAAAAAATGTTTCAAAATATTAGCAAATTCTCCATACCAGTATCTGTTAAGAAAACAATTACCGGTACGTGTCACATCACAAAATGAGCTGCGAAAAGCGATAGATGTAACAAAGCTGCGTTTGGGTCTTAAGATTCAAAAATAGTCAAATCAAAGAATAAACAGACTGGCATCTGAGTCATGGTATTATGCACACGTTCTTATAAGCAAGTGTTATGTACCTGTATATGCTCAGGTGTTTTCAACATGTTAGCAAGACTTCTGAGCAGCAGCTCGTTCTGAATCTGTGTCTAATCAAGCACTTGATTTTCTTCTTTGTCTTCCAATATACCATGCTTATTCATGGGATATGGCAGCTTCATGTTGCTTTCAAGATTAAGTATTTTTAGCCTAGATTCCAAGAAGTAGAATGGTGGTGCAGACTGATCTTCTTCCAAAAGAGAGCGATAGAAACAGTTCAAAATACTGTATTTTTTCATCTATAAGATGCCCCCATGTATAAGACGCCCCCTATTTGGGGGAACTCCAATTTAAGAAAAAATTGTGTATTTTACTATCCGTGTATAAGAGACGCCCTCAAATTTTTGACATTATTTTTTAGGGAAAAACCTAGTCTTATACACAGAAAAATATGGTAGCTTTCTCTCTCCTGTATTGGGTTCATAAGCAAAGTTCTCTCACAATAAATCATTATCAATGATAAAGAGTGTTTTAACTAAACTAAAAACATGGTCTCTGGTTATGATAGATAGCACTGGATGCATCTATTCTTCCTAGCATAAAACATCAACCAAAGAGATTGCCTTAGTGAAAGCAGAATCATTTACGCAAATTAGGGTTCGATTTCAAAACAGATGAGAGTGTTACTTGCCTTTCATTTTCACCGTAATGAAAGGGGCAATATAACTAGACCTTATGGGAGGACAGCTCGGGCAATGATTCCATTATTCCCCTGATGGCCTTTAAGACCTTGGTTTCAGTTGCCAACCCAGCTGCACTAAAAGACTCTTTTATTGGGAATGATGTCAGAAAATGTACATAATTTCCTTGGTGAAAATACAAAGCAAAACACTAGGCATTGGTATTATTTGAATGGTTTGCTACAGGCTCCCTCCAAGACCAGCTACACCTCTACTATTAGATGCCACTTCCAAATATAGAAACTTGTGCAAAGTTCAGGCTTATGCAAAAATACAAATAAAAAAAAATACAAATACAAATGGATCTGAATAGAAAGTTGGCAGCTCCATTAAGGAATGAATTAAATAATGCAAAGAAGAGCCTTTACATCTATTGTGTCTTCCAGGAAATGAACATTCTTTACCTCTTTATTGCTTTTCTTCCTATCCCATTTTCCTTTTGAAGTGTCTCTTCTCATTATGTTTCCTGATTGCAACCTCTTATTACTGTAGTTCTATTTATGGCTTATAAATAAAGGAATGCTTCTAGTGAAGCACTTTTGAAGGATATTGACCCAAGTAAGGAGCTTGAATGACTCATATTCCTCAGACATGCTCCTCTAGACAGGGTATGGGCAGAGATTGGGGTGATTTGTAGAATGGATGTAATTTATATATAACCAAAACAAAAAAGCCAACGCAATATCTGAAGCTGGAGTCCTGCTCTCTCCACAAAAAGAAGAGCTTGACTGCAACAACTGTATGCATTTAAGTAAATCCCACTGGAACCAACAGGGCTTTGGCACCTCACATTGTGCCATGGCTCATAAACATATCTTTATCATTCAAAGCACAATGAGAAATAAAAGATGTAGCACGTGAAAATAATTATATCATTCAGTTGCCACATATCCAAACAGCACACAGTAAGGACTAATTACACATTACTTACAAATGGGTGTAACAAGAACCCTAACCCCACTTATTTAAGAATTAAAGCATTACAGGAGAGGTAAATTTAGAATGGAGAAGCAACTGGGCAGAGTGGATGCTTAATCCTTTCCCATCCATCATTCCAAATCCTTCCCAATGGCATTCTTCTCAAGAGGCATAAAGCAGCCAAAACTGCTGTTTTGGCCTGGTGTGGAAACACGAGTCCAAATGTTGTTTGGTGGAACCAGAAGAACAGCCCAGTGTAAAATACGTCTATTTGCCTAGGGTGTACAGCAAGCCTGGGGATCCCACAGCCATATGTTTTTGGACTCCCAATTCCCATCTGACCCAGCATAGTCAACAGTCAGGGATGATGGGAGTGTAGTCCAATAAGATCTGGAGGGCCACAGGTTCCCCATACAACAAAGAAAGAAAAAATAGGTGAAGAAATGACCGCCTAACTACAACAAAAGCTAACCAAACTTTCCCCCATCTCATTTGTAGTAAAGATCAGGTCAAGGTTTGGCGTGATTTCAAATAATTCATGGACATCCTAGGAATCAAATAAAGTCCTCTAGTCCAACCCCTGCCAAAACAGAAAATCTGCTGCTACAGCATCCCTGATCACTGACGATCCAAAAGTATTACATTGAAAGAGTTACACTGAGTCTGCTGATATCTTCCTCTTGTTGGTGTGGTTTTGGCTACATTATCAAAGGCACTTGGAACAGGTATTTGTAAACAGATGGGCCGATAGAACCCCCATATGTTCAGAGGCAGTGGGTCACAAAACACCAGTTTCTGGGGAAGAAAAATAGGAGAGGACTATTGCTTTCAAGCTGGATTACCCAGAACTAGAAGAGCCTTCAGCATGTGCTTCCAAGAAGCAGTGATGAACACAGAGTATCATTAAGCACAGTCAGCATATGGATAGGAAGTAAGAGTTATTTTAATTGTTTATCTATTTTATTATATATATACAGATACTGTTGAAATCTGCTTTGTTACTGTTATTTTTTATGATATAGCAGTATCATTTTTTTTTTATTTTGTAAATAAATAAAACAAGGCTAAGAAGAGAGAACAGGAGACCAAATATTGGCAAATGGTTGACTGGCCAGACAGAGAAGGCAAGCAGTCGGAAGCCCTAAAGTCAGAGCCACCTCTAAATCCTCTGAGCTCTCCCTATGCATGTGAGCTGGACTTCTGCGATGGACTTCTGCCTGCTCTACTCACCCTGGCTCCTTATGGGATTTAGAATCCATCATGATCAGGGTTCTAAATTGTGCAGGAAGCCAACACGAGAAGAATAAATTTCCAGTTGGGTGAGTTCATACCAAACACAAAGAACTGACTGGGTAAGCCACTGGGAACAGGACAGAGGGGAGCAAGACCACCAACACACACCCTTGCACAGCTGGAAACAAGCAATGGCGGAATAACTGAGTAGTGCTCATGTCTACTTTTAATTTTCTCTAGGCTAAACATACTCACAGTTATTTCAACTATTCTACGTAAGATTTGGTTTCCAAACTAATGATGGGAGTTGTAGTCCAAAACCTCTGAAGAGCACCACATTGGCTAGCTCCAGTAATGGCATTCTCAACAGGAGCATCAGTCCTCCAGGCTCCAATATCACTTAGAATGGTGAAGCCAGATATTGAATGAGACAAAATATGGGCTGCACCATGTCACACTGACATATTGCTTGTTGTGCATACTGAAAGGTGGCTATCTGGCCTGATGTTTACTTTGATTCTAGTTTATGCTTACAAGCATGATAAAACCTCAGGAAATCCTTTAAATGTTTTTCTTTTTCTTTTTTAATATAACTGTATCTTTGGATTGTGGCAAAGCAAGTACAGGCATACCTTGGAGATATTGCGGGTTCGGTTCCAGACCACCGCAATGTATATGCAGTGATGCCAGAAATAAGAGTAGTGACAGATTTAATGCTGAAGTGATATTTGTCTCCTCAGGTCAGAGAGTGGCAAGCACTGTCTTTAGAAATCTCTTAGAGCATAGCTTCCGTGCTTAGATTATAATGTCATGCTAGATGCAGCTGTCAAAATGGCTTTATTTTATTGAGCCCTCTGGAATTCTGCTCAGCGCTCCCTATGAAGGAATATGCAATGATCATTTCGATATCTGTGTTGGTTAGCTGCACAGAACTTCTGTTGTTCTCTGGGATTCCCTAGAACAGAGCTTTCCAAACTGTGTGTCATGACACGTTAGTGTGTCAGCTGCAGTGTGTAGGTGTGTCGTGCAAGTGCTCCTCCCAGGGCTGGAAAGGGGTTAGTTTAACCTCCAGTTTGCTAGTTAAACTGAATTACTGCATCATGAAATGATGCATGTCTCAAAAATGTATCACCAGCAATGTGGACGCCCACTCAAAATTGTTTCTTAGGTTTCATGTACACACTGCTGACGATTATAAAGAGAATAGAACATGTGGGGTTTTTAATCAACACCATTACGTACAAAATTTAATCTCCCGCCTGCATGATGAAACAGATTTTAACTGATCCTATACTGCTGCATGGGCACTCGGTTGTTAAACACTGAATCAAATAGAGAGAGAGAGAAATATCAAGCATTATTGCTTTGCTATTTTTCAAAAAGTTTCCTGAACATTACGTGCATAACTGGTGACACAAAACTATCAAGAAGTACCCTATGATCAATTTAGAAACAAGTTCTAAAATTCATGAAATATTTCAAAGCGTACAAACATCTTTTACTAGTTCTCCATTAGGAAAAAACAAGAAAGGTATGCTATTTTTAAAATTGGGTGTCTGATGCATCTGGTAATGTTGGCAAAGCGGTCCTTATAACAACTTAATGTCTGTAGAATAATTTTTTGACCTATACTGCCTCTTTTATAACAATGGCCCCATTCGCATGTAATGCTAAGCCAAGTTATGACTTTTAGAGTGAACAAGCAAACATATGAGTTCCCTGGGGTGGGGAAGAGATCATGACTGCTTTGCTCTTCTCACAGTCTTGCTGCTGTAAACTAAGCTATTGTTTGGCTTAGTGTTGCATCTCAAACTGGCTTCCTGCTCTATCTCCCCCAGAGCAGAACAACAAGCAGAACAATAAGCAGCAAGCCATAGAACAAACCTTGGCTACAGCTTGTGCTTTGTGAGGAACAAAAGAAACTGCAAGCCTATATTAAGTCATAACACCAACCAAACCATGGCTTAGCTCACAACAGCAGGACTCTCATTCATGCCACTGGGAGTACAGGATGCTGGAATAGGTAGGCCTCTTATATCTAATCCACTTCTTAAAGTAATCAAAGCCACTGGCCATAACCACATTTTGCCTGTTAAACCGTCTATTAATAGTGCACAACACGCTATTATTATGTATGATATTTTATTAAGGATTTTCTTGTTTTACAGAAGTGTAGTGCCTCGTATTTTTTTCTTTTCATGTAACATTAAGAAATATAAGCATTCCTTTGCTTTTGCCTCTTGGCTCTGCAGGTCTAAGGCCTGTTCTAACAGCCTTGCAGGGACCGTGTAGATAAAGGCAAGCAACAATGGTTCAGTGAAGTGCAAGAGATAAGCACACATTGCCTTTGTCGGTGGAATGTTAGAAACAATTCCCTCGAATATGTCATTTCTGGCCTTTCCAAAGGGTTGGGGGTGGGGAAACACTGTGAAGGAACCTACAATGGCTTTTGACCAAAAAAACAAGAGCTAATTGGCAACAGTCACACAGAGGAAAAGAAAAGCAGAAACAAAGCATGTTACTTATCATATAATTAGAGATAGCTCTGAACTATGAAATGCTCTTTTTAAATGTTATCTGAGGGTAGAAATTGTGTAACGTGAAGGCTTCACAGAAGCTCCTCTTCCCTATAAACTCCTTAAGTCCGCTTATACAAAACAACAGCAACCCAGACCTTTGGTCCACAAAACCTTTCAATAGATTGGTGGCGATTAAAATAACAAAAAAACAAAACAGCAATGCAATTTGTACACAGAAAATGTAGTATTATTGTCACGTGGGTTTTGTTTGCAACACAGTTATGCAACTTGATTTAAAAAGCACCGAACTGGTTACTGCAATAATTGAAATGAAATGCTACTGATCTGGAAGGACGGGCGCATGGCAAAATGTCATTAAAGTAAATGTCATAAAAAGTTGCTTTTGATAACACTCCTGTTAAAGCGTAAGGGATAGGTAATAAACGGCTTGTCATTCTTTAACCATCTACCTGGTCTTTATTTCAGACCGCAAACCAAATTTCTTCAAAGAGTAATGGTTCCCTAGTTGCCTTCAGTACATTTGCCTGACCATGTCTATTAAACATATTGAGCATTCATTTCTTAATTAAGTGTCAACAGTCTTTTCACATATCAAGTTGTTCTTTAGACGTGTGTGTGTGTGTGTGTGCTCACACGCATGTGCATGATGTGGCTTCAGAAAAATGAGTGTGGTGACAGGCGTTAGAGTGGACTGCTGTGATATCATATGCTTATTTATTCAGCCCAGGCCAGATAGAAAATGTGCCCCATTCACACACAGCTTGCAATATCAAGGAGCTATTTAGGGGATTTGGTGGATGCGAAAGGGGTTGAAACAGGTGATAAACACACTGTTTCTGCAGTGACACTCCCAAGTCTTCTGGTGGCTACCAGATTTTTCTTCCATTATTTCGTCTAGAATGAGAGGCTGAAATATTGACCTCTGTGGTCTAAACCACTGAGCCTCTTGGGCTTGATGATCGGAAGGTCAGTGGTTCAAATCCCCACGACGGTGTGAGCTCCTGTTGCTCTGTCCTAGCTCCTGTGGGCAGCGATTCCCAGCAGCTGAATACCAGTTGCTGGCAATCACAGGTGGGAAGGATGCTGTTATGCTCAGGTTCTGCTTGCAGCCTCCCCAAGGGCATCTGGTTGGCCACTGCGATAACAGGATGCTTGACTAGGTGGGTCCCTTGGCCTGATCCAACAAGGCTCTTTTGATGTTCTGGCTGGCTTCATAACAACACTTTGACCTGGTTTGCACACAATGCCAAGCCAAACCCATGGCTAAGCATGAACGCATGAGTGTGTGAGTACTCGCAGCAAAGACTGTGGCTGCTTCACATCGCCTCCGGCTGTGGTCCTCCCATGCTAGCTGGAGCTAAGTCATGGTTTGGCTTAGTGTTACATTCCAAACCAAGGCTCATGATTTGTCTCCATCAGACAGACCACAAGTGGTAAGCCAAGAGCAAGCTGAGAATGGATGGCTGGGCTCCAGATAGGGTGGTTGCTCTGCTGTTCTTTTAAGACCTACAGCTGCCTGCACCCTAAAAGCTGCAATTCAACAGTTTGATCCTGTCTTCACTCCTGGTTTGGAGGGTTTGCACAATCTACAGTTTGAGATGGCTTGATTAATCAAACTATGGCTTGATTAAATCAGGCAGGAAGCTGCACATGGGGGAAGCGGGAGCATGCAAGCAGAGGGCTAGCTCCTGATCTGCCAACACATGATTTCAAGGATCAAAAATGTTATGCCTGAACCATTCCAGTGTTGCATCTCCACCAGATTCTACCGGAGATAATTCTTAGTCTTGTGTACATATTTTGAAACTGTGGGCTATCGGCCTATTTGCTCTCAAGAAGACACCAGCTTTCAGAAAACGCTTCTATCCGAGCAAATCCAGCCTCTGCTGGGGTGATTCCCCCCCCTCCAGAGTCTGGCATTAGTTTTCTCTTTACTCTCTGGAGAGTATTATACTCCAGGCTCCAATATTTCTCTCCTTTTAACTGCATATCTAACAGTGCCTGAACCATATGCAGAATTAAATGCTCTCCTCAGCCATGAGATTTTAAAAACTAATTTAAACCTAAGTATACTGAAGGCTATTGCAGCCTTATGATTCTAGCCTTCTAGTATTCAGCAGCTTGCAGAACAGCAGCTCTTTCATTTAAAGTGCAGTTCAGGGTGCCATTTAGTATGTCTTAGGAATTTATTTCCTCCCGCAAGTGTGATCAGTGTTGGAATATGCTGTTCACTAGCTACACTTTTTACTTGGTGAGTGGGAATTTGTAGTACCACCCAAACTTCACTGAAGAGCAGATTCCCTGCACTTCAGAGACTATGGGGGAAATAAATCTTCCATAGAAATATATGAAATAGTGTGACTGATTTTTTTATTGTCATGCAAAACAATAGAATATGACCTATCGGCAGAAGATCTGGGAGCAGCTTTAATGGTATGTGAAAGTAAAGGGCTGTAAAATCAGTGTTAGAGCACAGGCTTTGCATTCAGAAGGGCTCAATCCAGGGTTCAATCCCTAGCATCCTCAAAGAGGGCCTGACTGAAGTCCTGGAGATCTGCTATCCATCAGTGTAAATAACGTTGAGCTAGATGGACCAATGTATAAGGAAACTTTCTATATTCTGCTCTCTCCCTCTGCCTGAACGTACTGAGGGCTAGCTCCCTTGAATCTTGCAAGGGGCCTGTCTTCCTCAAACCCCCCAAAGTGAATGCCCTTAGATTACAAAGGATTGTATGGTGCAGTCATACATTTGCCTAAACCAGTGTTTCCCAAACTGGGGTCTCCAGCTGTTTTTGGACTACAATTCCTATCATCCCTAGCTGGCAGGACCAGTGAGCTAGGGATGATGGGAGTTGTAGTCCAAAAACAACCGGAGAGCCAAGTTTGGGAAACACTGGGCTAAATTCTCCTCTCTTAACATGGGGAGGCAGCACCTTTATAACTGTAATGGAAGGTTGCAGGCCTTCAGCACCAGTCTCAACAGCTCTGAGGCTGTAGTGTATCCTGTTGAGAGTATACCTGGGCTGATGGGTGCTAAAGCCTCAGGACCTTCTTCAGATACAGGAGAGAACAACATTTTATAACATCACCCTTTGCAATAGACAAGTAGCATGAAGCCTTTGGAATGGCCCAACCTAGTACAGACATTAGGAACTTGGCTTACTACTTTTACCTAGTCAATACTTTCTGTTTGCTGCATGTCAGACTACAGCTTCTCCAAAGTATCCAGCTCAAGGCATTAATCCTAAGGACCCTGAGTTAGAAGGTATGGGAGAGCAGTGCAAAACCTGGGGCATTCCAGATGCAGTAGGACCCAACCCCTGCCAAACCCAGGCAGCATGGTCAATGGGCAGGGATGATTGTTCTTGGAGTCTAACAACTTATAGAGGGCCACTGGTTCCTTATTCCTGGTCTAGGTTCATCTGAAAGCCAGTCTTTGCCCTGAGCCAGTCCCTAACAACCATCAGAATGGAACCCGCTGGCTGGGATGGTTCATATTGTCTGGTGAATGTGCCTGAGCACTCCTGGATTCTAGGTAATTTCAGGAAGGAAAGCCCTTTCTTCTTTAACCAGTGCTGGATGACTACTCTATTCATATTGCTCCTCAGGGCTTTCCAAAGCTGCTGTTCTTCCATCATCCCAATCTTTCCCCCATATATCAAGCTGTTTGCTCATTCTTGCAGGAGATTATCTGGAATAAATGTGGCAGGAAATGTATCATTTATAGCACATCATGAAGTCTGTTTCAACAGAGCTTGCACACGCCAGCTTCATAGAAACATAATTTTAAACATTCCTGTCATATCAGCCATTTGAAGGCTTCAGATCTTGCTTTAAAGTACATTAGAAATCAGAAAAGTTTTGAGTGATGGACGGAGAAAAGTATCACCCAATGAAGTAATTTATCTCCTAAAGTGATATGATAAGAGGTGCTCCCCTTTGTTACTGTAGGAAAAACAACTCCTATCAAAGACCCCCAAAAAAGTACTTGCAGCTGATCCATTATAAGCAGTGTCATCAAAGTCAACCTTTCTAGCCAGTGGGATTAATTCAACATGCCAAAAGTCTCAAACAGAAAACCCCAAAATTCTAGTTATTCAGGCCTTGAGCAGCAGCAGCAGGTCTCGAATATATTATATAATATTCAATAATTCATTTTGCATCAAGGAATCTGCTTGAAAGAACTTTGCACATGTATACACTCAGCTCCAGGGAAGTTCAGTGTTAAATTATTCCCTAACAATTGGAAGGAGCGAATACCCGGCTTGAGCTCTAAAGCAAATTCACAACCAATAGAGAGAGACAGACAAAAGGGTACGGGTGGGAAGGAGTTATGGCGGAATGGCATCACAGAATCAGTGATATCACTCAATCGAAACCCATGCAGTGTTTTAAAAAAGCATGGGAAACTAAAGTAAGAAACCAAATTCTCTTTTTTTAAAAAATGAGTTGGTAGTGAGTATCAGGTAACTGAGCAGAAATGCCTCAAGAGTCTTACTACAGGACATACAATGTTGGCAATCAAGGTCTAGCCATCAATATCCTCTGCCCGTACCTAGGAGAAGCTCCTATGGCAAAACTAGGTTCTAAGAATGCATTGCCAAAGTGGGGAGTGATGTTCAATCACCAGCAGCTTGTCCTCCATCCTAAGTGCTGTTAGAGCATCCCCAAACTCCTGAAGGTCCAGGTGGATTGGCGGAAGAGGAGTAGAGCAATCCACCCATCTCCTCCAGCCTGCTCACTCAACTGCATGGCATTGTCCCCTATGGCAACCAGGTGAGTTTTCTAAATACACTTCTGTGCCAATGACAAACAAATATAAGGCTACAGGGCTTGCTGGCAGGTCACTTCAGAAAGGCGGCCAATTCCTCAAAACAGCCTTCATCAAAGGCTGTGAGCAACCGTGGATGTCAAACTAGGCATATTGGATTTTTGACATTTTTATTTATTCAGTATGTAGTCACTGAACCAGTTCTGCTTCCTTCTATATAAGTTTTGGAACAGAACAAGAGCATTTATGGTTTTATACCTCCAGCAGTAAGGAAAACTGTTCCCATTGCAGTTTTACAATTAAATCAAGAATGATTTAACAAGTTTCCTTGAACTGACATATGAGTTTAACAAAAAAGGTGTATTCAACTTGTCCGTTACCGGTTAACTGTAAAAGAAAGAAGTGATGGTGCAAATGGAGCACCACATCTCATCTTGTACTGAGCCAAATACATAAGTCATCAATAAATGTTTATTATTTAGGCAGCAATACTATACTCCTTTTAGAGGATGCTCCTTTGAATTTGAGGCTGACTTCTGAGTGGACATATATAGGATATTATTGCTATTACTATTGCCATAATTATTAATTATTATTAACATTTATAAAGCCCTTACTCTCTGGAGATCTCAAAGCAGTTTACGGTAGAAAAAGATACACACATATATATATATATATATATATGCACAATAAATGCAGTAAAAGTGATGACAAGTGATTTGCACTGAGAAACAGAAAAGCAGATAAACAAACAAACAGTATCCCTATCCATAAATTCAATATCAATATAAAGTTAGAGGCCATTACAAGACAACATAATTTAAAATCCCAACCAACATAAAACACATTGTTCATCCAATGGCTCCCCCAGTCTCACTCTTGCCATTCATTCCAGCCAACCACTACAATCATTCCACCACTTTGCAGCCATTATTTCTGTCAATGAACCACTCATACACAAACAAGCCTCATACAAAGAATTCCTTCCAGGCACACACATGTAAGATACTCTCCCCATCTCTAAAGTATTAATGGGCTCATGCCCCCAGCCACTGGACCATCCCATACACCCATCTTGCACCAGTTCTATACCAGAGCAGCCTGTCAGCTTTTAAGGGTATAAAACTACTGCCATCCAATTACGTAATCGTGACATATGTGGATTGCCCTGCAAATGTATGGAAGTGTAATGCGTCCAATGTCTGTGGCCAGTGGACAAATAACCCTGTTTTACTATACTGAGTGTGGGAATTGTACCACATCACAAGCAAGAGAAAATCTCCACGGTTCTCTAAGGACGACTGTTGTCAGTTTAGTATTACAGGCTAATGAACACAACAGAGATGCCAAAAGCTATTATTCAGCACAAGTGGGGAAGGGAAAAGTTGTGTGACGGCAAAGAGAAAAAGAAAAAAACACTAACAAGAAAAACGACCGCTTCTGAAGTGACTTGGCCTCTTCGATTTAAAGGTTTTATTCTAAGGAAGAATGGTTAAACCAGCCAGCAGTGTTAACGGCATATAGAGCAAAATGCCAAATTGAATTCAGCACAGTGCTTGCCAAGAGGCTTTCATCCTGCTCTGCTCTGTGCAGAGAAGCCCTAGAACTGTTACCCTTTCAAAAAGGAGCAATAATAGACAGACACAGGGAAATGTTTAAAGCTACTTCTATATTTTTAGATCAGACATAAAGAAGAATAAGGGTTGCTTCTATTGTATCATCTCCGCAGGGGTGATCCAGAATAATGTGTATTGGAGGGGTGGGGGAGCTGCAGTTGGATAGAGATACTGTCAGATATAATGCACTTTACAGGACAATGTCCTCTCTAGGCAGTTTACAAACATGTTAACATACAATCCAAAATTCCAGACCCTCCAGGTGTCTCTATTTTCCAGGGACGGTCCCAGATTTACAGAAGTCGTCTCAGTTTCTGATTTGATCCTGGAATGTTCCACTTTTCCTTAGGATGTCCCTATTTTTATTGGATAAATGTTGGTCAACTGAAAGAAGCCCTGCATAGGGATTTTTTAAAAAGTTTAATGTTTTTATATATGTTGGAAGCTGTCCAGAGTGGCTGGGACAACTCAGTCCGATGCGTGGGGTATAAATAGTAAAATTATCATTATGGAATAGGACATCCCTATTTTCATCAGAGAAATGTTGGAGGATATGAAGTTCCCCACGCCTCTGGGGTTCAGTTAACCTTTAATAGGCCTGAAATGTGAGGCACAGAGGGGAAGGAAGCAAGTTAAATGGTGTAGAAAGAAGTGCCTGAGGTCATCATACATAAGGCATAACCTCTCTTAAGCACTTGCACACAAAAAACTAAGGACCTCCCTATTCTCCATTCATTTTAAAAGCTGTAATCCCTTGCTATCTGCTGTACCTATCAAGTCACTACCACTTTTACTGAGAATGAAGATATACATGGAATTAAACCAGGAGGTGTGGAATATAAAATATCTCTATATGCCTAAGGCATGGCATTAATGATGAACCTTGAAAGAACTAGCATTTTCCCAGCTTGTAGGCTACTGAGACACCTTGTCCCGACATTCTTGAACACTCGGCAATCAAGTGACCTCTCTGCCTGCCTTGGCCATCCTTGTCCAGGTGCTGGACCTGCTCTAACATCACAAGTGGCTGGGGAGGGCAGAGGTGCCACGTCTTCCCTGGCTGCCATTGGCTTAGTTGCTCTGACATCACAAGGCTGCTGGGTGGTCTGGGACTGGACAGCGGAACATTGAAGAGGACTTGAGAGACCTTCACATTTGGAAGACCTTCACACTTACAAACCATGGGCAGCATTAGTCATTTCATTCTGAAGTATTTATTGGGGAGGGGCAGTCCTGTTTAAATTAAGAAGGTTTGATTTATGGATTCAATAGTCAGAAGTGGCATTCCAATGAACCTACAGCCAGACTGTTTTGCATAATTACATGTATTTATATTTTTAATACTAACAGGTGTCAACAACAAAAGACACATATCTTGCATTCTGTAGATGGTAATACATATAGATCTCACACCTCAACACATACTATATAGACCACAGAACATTTTATTTTTTTGCAAATAAAGGTAGCACGTCAGCACCTTTGAAATCAAGACACCTAGCTATTTAAAATAAGCCATTTGGAGGGACAAATTAGATATGTGCTGCAATTGCTTTTGAGACTCCCAAGACATGTTTAAGCATACTAGCTGGGATTTGGAATAATTTATTTCCAAAGCTGAAACCTGCTTGTATTTCAACAGCACCTTTGAAACTCAGAAATTCTCTCCTATGGTTCCAATAAATCATCAAAATACCTTCCACAAATTGCCAATGTGTTGCCAGCTTCCCATGCAGCTCCCTGACTAACCCTGTACTCCCTAAAAGCATTACCAAATTGAAAATCTAAGAATAAAACTTTGAAGATTAACCAAAACTTTGTCTTTCAGGAGAGGAATCCCAGATGGGGATCCCTTCACAATAGGCATTAACATCTCCCTTCACCCTGAAAAAATAGTGATTGGGCAAAGCCATTGACGAGTCCAGATCAAGAGGGGGACCATCTCCAAATCCCTACCTTATAGACAAAACTGCAAAATTAACCTAAGACAGTTCTTTGAAATTACTTCAGCTAATAGATGCTGCAGCAATGCCCCTTGTTAACATAGAGTTGGATAAAACCAACTGTCTTACTAGTCAGCTGCGCAGCTCTAATCCATTGCAATCTTTGGATCTCCTGACTGTTGAGAAACCTAATTTCTAGCAAGCACTGTTTAAGTCTACTTCAACATTTTTATTCTTTCTCTCCCATGCTGTGCACTCCCCTTTGGGTAGCTGATTCTCCTCTTCTCCTTCCTCAGGTCCCCTCCCACAGTTTCTCCAGGTTAAGTTCAGTCAACAGCACATCAATTAAACACTTCAGTGCAGCTGACAGGACCTGCCCTCTGTGTCAGAGCGCAAGAGACAGCCCAAACAATATGCAACTTTTGCATACAGAGCATGCCAAGACACAGACTAAAAGTTTTTTTTTCCTCTGCAAGGTCTCTAGGCTCAGGTCTTGAAAGATATATAACACCTTGCCCTTATGCTCCAAATCTTTAATGCCATCCAGGGCCCTGAAAACTTCTTCTCTAGTTGGGAATCTTACAAAATGCAAATTATTATGTCCCCAGACAGGACAGACCCTTGAGGCACAAGACCCAAGCCTGCTCCATATCTGTTGAAATTTGGACCTCCAGGCATTTCTCATTGATCCAAGTCATAAAGTAAGTCCCTTTCCCCATTGGCTTCCTCAAGACACCACAGCCAAAAGTTCAAACAATCATCTCTGTTCCCTGGGTTTTTGACCTTCATTGGAAAATTTCTGGCCACTACAGTTATGAGATCTAACTTGATTTGGTGTTTTGAGCTGAGCTTCTTTAGTGCATTTGCTGTAAATGTCATGTTTGTCCAAGACATCTAAACCTTCCTTAAAAAGGTTGAAGCATTACTGCCCAGTCACTTACTAAATCCTACGGTAAGGTCCTTGCTGGCTGACATGACTTTGGCAGTCTTTGCACTCCATAATGCAGTGGGGAGGAACCTCGGGCCTGTGTGTCTAAGTAGGCCTGCAAGTCTATTTGAGATGAACCATGCTCACCTTTCCTGCACCTGATGCTACCACACTGCACTGTTTAAGACTCCAGAGTCACTGCTCAGCACAGGTATGACAAAGAAGGTTTGGTGCAAGTTAGCAAGTCCTACCAGTGCCATCCTTGCAACTACAGTAAGATCATTGCAACTAGTGCAATAATAGCAAGCAGAGTTAGCTCCAGTTTTGAGAGGACCCAGAGAAATGTGCCCCCTCTTCCGATTCTTGGACTCTGATAGGCTTACCTAGTAGCATGCAGCAGCAATGTTCCATATAGTGTTCATCGGCTGAGTCTAGCCATCCTCTAAATTTCCCCTAATTTTCCTGACATAGCATCACTCTGGATATTATGAGAAATATAAATGGTGGCAAGACTCAGTTACTAGGCACAGCCTGGAGTCCCAGGCACATTTTGTTTTGTTTTGTTTTTTTAAAAAATGGGCATTGGTGGTGGGCAGGCATTGGTGGTGGGCCCCAATGGAGCCCTGGGAAGCGCCCAAGGTTGATGGGTGCTATTACCAGCCCTGGTTGCTAGGAGTGTGGGTGCTCAAAGTGATGAGGTGGGTTAGGAGGAAGAAACAAACTAGCACTGCACAATGAATCAGGTTTCAGTGGCCGCACCAGAAATGGTAACATCTACCCAATTAATACAGAAACAGAAAAACACGAAGAAAGTTCTTACAGGATAAGAATTTCCTTGCAGTAGAATCATAGAATCATAGAGTTGGAAGAGACCACAAGGGCCATCGAGTCCAACCCCCTGCCAAGCAGGAAACACCATCAGAGCACTCCTGACATATGGTTGTCAAGCCTCTGCTTAAAGACCTCCAAAGAAGGAGACTCCACCACACTCCTTGGCAGCAAATTCCACTGTCGAACAGCTCTTACTGTCAGGAAGTTCTTCCTAATGTTTAGGTGGAATCTTCTTTCTTGTAGTTTGGATCCATTGCTCCGTGTCCGCTTCTCTGGAGCAGCAGAAAACAACCTTTCTCCCTCCTCTATGTGACATCCTTTTATATATTTGAACATGGCTATCATATCACCCCTTAACCTCCTCTTCTCCAGGCTAAACATGCCCAGCTCCCTTAGCCGTTCCTCATAAGGCATCGTTTCCAGGCCTTTGACCATTTTGGTCGCCCTCCTCTGGACACGTTCCAGTTTGTCAGTGTCCTTCTTGAACTGTGGTGCCCAGAACTGGACACAGTACTCCAGGTGAGGTCTGACCAGAGCAGAATACAGTGGCACTATTACTTCCCTTGATCTAGATGCTATACTCCTATTGATGCAGCCCAGAAGTGCAAGACCAGGGTCTTACTCATTTTCTCTTGTGAAGGCATTGGGTTGGATCCTTAATCTAAGCAAGGGTGCTGAAAAGGAACTCTCTTCATGATTAAATTATCAGGGTACCCCAGTAAAGGGGTCCGGGGGAAGGTTTCTGTCCAAATCCCCAGAAGGGGGCTAATGGGCCATAGAACTCCCCAAATGGCATCTAGAAGGGATTGCCCTATATGATATGCCTCATGGGGGAATCCTTAACCAAGGATCAACCCTGGTGAAGTAATCAGCCAGCAGTAATGAATCCTGGTTGATTCAGTAATGAATCCATAAATATAAAAAGGGTTATCCATTGTATGCAAGTTATATAGAAAATTGCTAGAGCTGCAGACACAAAAGCAATATGTGAGAGCCACGAAAATGCCTTCCGAGACTGACTTCTAAGGTGTTTCTCAGAATAAACCTTTTCACAAGCTCTTCCTATGTTATCTCTTTATAGGGTGACTCGCAGGTGCATCTCTGCAATATATTAATCACACACACACATAAATGGGCGGGAAGGCTAAAGAAACATTATGCAAGATAAGTATTTTATTGATCGTGCACACATGAAATGTTTCTCTGAAATATTATTCTTGGCTTTGTTTTATGTGAAATGTCAGATGAGCACGTCTGATTGTGGGTTACGTTTGTGGTGATTTGTTGAGATTGCAGTAGCCTGGGTCCCTAGTCAATAAACTCAGCCAAACAAAAATGTTCCATGGAATACTGTTGTGCAGTGTACATTGCAGGAAGCAGGCACACCAGCAGAGCCAATCCACTGGTCCTGCCAGTGACCTCACACAGCAAGTAACTTTGCTGACACCCTGTCCCACCCCCACCCCCCTTGCTAAGTGGCAGGTCAAGAGGATGGCTCTGTAGCACAGCCCCACTATAATCTTTCTGGTTTGATTTTTTAATACTGGTTTTAATGTATGTATGTATGTTTAAAATATTGTAAGTCACTTTATGTTGCCAAGGCAAAAAGCAACTAATAAATTTATTATTATTATTATTATTATTATTATTATTATTATTATTATTAATCAGCCATTCCTGTTTCGTATATATCTATGGGTAAAACATCAGGATACGTAGTACAAATATGTACTGCTATCACCTGAACAGCTTTCCCTTACTAATGTTTACTAAGCATTCATGAATAAATTCTCCCTGCTTAGTCACATAGGCTACAATCCTGCACACTGAAATAGTGGGTTTTCAGCTGCCAAGCTGAGTACAGGATTGCAGCCCAAAGCTGTCAACTGGCTCCTGCTTCCAATATCACAATTTAGCTACATTAGCCTAGCCATCTTAGTACAAAACAACAAGGGGGAAATCTCTGAGGTGGGAGATAAATGAGGTTTCAAACACAGGTTTATAAAATTCCACATCTGAAATTGTCAAGAACTACCAGCAGAAAATCCTCATCATTTCCATGGAGAGAAGGAGGGATATAAAATATGTCTGTATTGTCATTTGCACTTGGAGTGACTGCCGGGAGAATTGAAGGTTGTTATTAATAAGGATCCCTGCTGCTGCTTCAGTCGATGATTTATCACTTCCCCGTCTAGATGGGAGGAGGTCAGATTGGAGAGGAGAAATTATTCATTCAAGATGGCATTTCTCCTTCCACAGCCGACACCTTGGAAAAAAAATTGTAATTCATACCTAATTAGTGATCGACCATAGTTGTGTTTATGATACTGTTCATTCAGGTGCGCTATAAAACTGCTGCTTTCAAACACTGTTCCTACAGTGCTGTGACTATTAGGCACAAAATGTATCTGTGTAATTAGCAATCATGATTCTCCTTGCTTCGCATTGCTGACCCCACTGGGGCAGCATTCAGTACTCATACCTAGCCTTACACCATTGTAAAGGATTGTGAGGTTTCGCTTTTTAAAATACAATGCAAGAGATGAGCATATTTTTAGTCTTGATTTAAAGACTATGGCAGCATCTCTTTCCCCTTTCTGCTCAGCTAATGAGTCTGAAGCCTTCGTAAAATTTTACAAATTCCACCTATTATTATGTGGCGCTATCCAGATTTTGAATGAAGTGGCTGCAACAACATGTATAACTGAGGAATGCAAAAAGCAATTCCCAGAGGTCATTTTTAGAAGTGGCAGATTGTCAAATGCAAAAGTGAATGCATACTGAATTTTTGTGAATTCCCACCCACCACCACACTTGCATGTATAGAAAGAGCTCCAGGGTGCTCATTGCAGGTTCCTAGAGATCAGAGTGCATCTGTTTTGATATTCCCTAGTTGTTTTGCTGCTGCATTATACTGGGCTACGCCATGGTTTAACTTAGTGTGTCGTCTGAACTCGAGCTCATTGTTTTGCTCTCCCCAAGCTAACCACAAGCTGTAGCCAAGGTGTGGCTTATTGTTTGTTATTCGTCTAAGAGAGCTAAATCACATAGCCACGTTTGGATTACACACTAAGCCAAACCATAGTTTAGTTCAGTTCAGCAGCAAAATGACCAGGGAGGAGCGAGACACATACGATCTCACCTCCCAGAGCTCGTACTCATGCATGTTTTCTATAAGCCATGGCTTGGCTCAGCATGGTGTATAAACCAGGCCACTGGGTACGTACAAAGTTTCAGTCTTAGCTGATACAAAACCATGTGGTATTTTAAAAGATAAAGTTGAGGAAAGAAATCAATGAAGACTACCGGTAACTGCTTAGGGATCTGAGGGGCCAATATCCATAGTTTAATTTGAGGTGGGGCATGTATTTGAGTTCAAGTAATACTGCTTAGGAAAGTAGCTCCAGGTTTTAGCTATGAAGAGGATCGGAAGGGAGATTAGGAAGGCACACTGAGGGAATAAAAGAAGGAAATTTCATTGTTCTTGCCTCCATACACAAACACGTTAGGCTTGTATATTTAAGCTTGTATTATCTATCTGCTCTGCAAAACTCACATCCAATCCAGGCTTTGTTGTAAACTGTCTTCAGATGTATTGATAACTCAACTTGAATAGAAAACAAGTAGTGACAGAGGATCAAACATTTCGGTTTAGAATAAGGTAAAATGAATCAGACTGAGGTTAAAGAGATGGTACAGACAATGTGACAACGCAAGACAATGCAAGCCCTCTGGGCTGCAGCTCAGAGAGGAAGACAGCAAGGTTTTCTCTTTGCTAAGGAAAGAAGTATTATATGGTGGGGAAATGGGTACGCACAATATTTTGGTTAATTCAGCAACTTTTACAAATTTGAGTCTGTAATGAAATCTTTATCTAGTCTACACATTTGCATAAACCATAGGAGCTTGTATTTATCAGAAAATTATTTAGCTCTACTGTACAGGCAATGAGATAAGCTGTAAAGCTCAGGCTGCCAGACTATTTTATAAAATGGAATTCCTGTACTCAATTTGTGTATTACATTTTTTTTTTTATCCTCATCTTTCTTCCAATGAGCTCAGGACAATGTATGTGGTTCCCAACAACAACCCTGTGAGGTACAAAGTGAATGGCCCAAGGCCCAAGGCTTAAGCAGGGATTTCAGCTGGAAACTCTGCCATTTAATGGTTTTTAGCCTTCCCTGTGCACAGAAGGCAAAAGTGATGAAATGGGCTGTGAGCTCAAATGCTCCTTTTGCCCAATCGCCATTAAGTAGTGCACACTCTTAGCAGAACTTTAAGTACAGGCGCCCTTCCCCTTGCAGGGGAATTATGTTCTGGGATCCCGTGCACATAAGCGAAAATCACATAAGTGGGGAACACCCTCTAAAAAGCCACTAATTGTCCATTTCCCCCCTGCTCTTCAGCTCTCTCTCCTGCTCTCTCCACAATCCAGACCAAAATAGGCAGAAAAATCATTAAGCAGTCTGCCAAGACCCTCAGAAATTTTTATATTGTCCATGGGGGGAAAGTTAGGGAAATGCTGGTCTATTGCCAATTAAATGAACTCTGTGTACAGCTGAAAGAGTAGAGTTTTCAGCAATGAATAAAGGGGAGGGGAGGGTTAGGCAGGAGTCCTTTGTATGAAAACCAGCTTACCTGTTTGTGAAATGATGGAGGACATGAAAATACGTCTGGTATGATTTAAAAGTAGTTTTTAAAAGTTATGAATTATATGCATTGTGTGTTTCATATATTGGTAAGTTGTATGTTTAAATGCTGATGGCATATTTAAATGTTGATTGAATATTTCAAAATAAAGTTTCATGGTAAGGAAGATTGCAGGGTTATTAACACTGCAATCTGGAGAAATTGCAGAGGCTTTTGACAAATAGGCTTCACTGTATTTGCACTGCTTAGTATTCCACTTTACTGTACTGAAATATTGGTGCAGGGATAAGAGTTAGAGATGCGAAGCCTACTTTTGCAAACTTTTAAAAATAAGTTTTTTATTAAGCTAGACTGGAAAGTCATTATGGGACTGAATTACTTACATGTGACCCATTTTCTGTTCTATTCCCCTTTTTGAATTTCCCTTTTCATACTGACAACATTTCCATAAAGAATGAAATAGCACGCACTGGGGAGTTACTAATCAAATAGTCCTTAGACCACGGAATGCAAACATCATGCTGTCAAAACTGTCACTGAAAATAAAGCTAATTATCCCCATTATAAGAAAGAACATGGGCACGTCAGTGTTTCCTATCAGGCATCAGGAGAAAAAAAAACTTCCTCTGTTGTTGCTTATGGTGGAAACAATGCCTTATTTCACAAATCAGCCTCATTAAGTCTCTATCCATCAGTTTCTGTAAGATAACAATTGCTGACAGTTTTTGATATTTCAAACATATGTTGTTGTTTTTTTCAAAAAAAAGATGATAGCCTGTTGCCTGTTCACTTGGACCACTGTCTGTGCCACTGAGTTAATTGTCGACATTTCATCCTCAAATATGTGTGGGAGGAGGCATATTTTGAAAGATGGAGCAATAACAATTAGTTCAAAGTCATTAGACCCAATGGATATAATTCATCTAATGGAGCTACTGATCCAAAGCAGTTTTCCTCATTAACCCTATGCCAATTACCTACCACAGAAACAGACGTAGCTGGGTGCATGGATCATGGCCCTCACCCCTGAATTATTTCCACCTTTCTATGTATTTGTTGGATTCATGCACTTTTTGTTTTGATGTACTGGAATAATGCATGATTATGCAAAACAACAATATGCTTGAAACTTCTTTTTTTTAAAAAAAAGCTAGATTTGCATACAGCCACCAAATTGAAAGAAAATAATGTTATTTTACTCTTTGGCACTCAGGCCTCTAACTCTGGTTCAGCATTATCATTACAGCGTGAAGAGGGACTATGAATAATTCAGGAGCTCCCTTCTTTACCCACACACCCAGCGCCACAAATAAGCAATTAAATTCAAAATCTGCTCTAATGAAATGTTTAGGTTGCAAATATCATAAGAAAGTCGGGGAAAGCAAGAGAGAAAAAAGTCGAGACACCATATTAATTGGAAAGACTGCGCAGAGGAACAGAGTTTTAGAATATATAACAACGATGCTACACCATGCACAGTTCCATTGCTACAAATACGCATTTATAATTGTAGCCCCCAAACAGAAATATTATGCAGGCCCTAATAAAGTGGTGGCAGCAAGAGAAGCTTTCTCAGAGAACAGAGCAGCAAAAACAGGCTTAGTGTTTCCATTTCTAATGCAAAGGATATATAAAACACCTAAGCTACCCAAGCTTGTGCAACTCAAACACTACTGAACATCGCTCATCGTCTCTTTCATGGACTTCAGGATTAGATCATTAAAGGAGGAAGATGTGGGTGCACATGGGAGAGAGGAAAAGATAAGGGTTTCAAAGCCCAAAAGTGGATCCGATGGGCAAGAGGCCAACTTTGCAAACTACACATTGCTAAGGCTATGACTTCGTAAGCTACAAGAGCCTGCTTTCTCAATGAAAATTCAGTCTTCTCAGAGAGTGGTAATGATGAAAAGAGTAGGATGATTAAGTTTCAGCAAGATGCATTTCAGACAAGAATTCTAGGGTGTGTAGAAATGGAATACATGCAAGGTGATTTGCCCACAGTGTATATAGATTCTGTGCAGAAGACCCAAAGATTGCATGGAGGCCTCTAAAGGCTCTGCTGCTGTGATCCTGCTCCTCTGATTCCCAGGTACTCAGCCATGAGCCTGGTCCCATGAAAACGGCTAGGATCATTGAGGAGAACAGCAGAAGGCCTGTAAGCCCAGAATAATAACTAGTTTCAGGCTCAATCATACTGCTAAAACAGCTGTTTTGTGCATCACACAAGAGGTAGGGCCCAGCTGATGCACTCAATAGAGAGACCTTTGATAAAAGTAGATTCCTCCATAAATGGAAGAGGAGGAGAGGGGATTGTGGCAATTCGCCCTTCTTTCTGCAGTCCTCAGTGTCACCCTCCACCCTGTTCTGGAGGGTCCACTAACCCTTTGGAACAGATTTTCAGGCATGCTTGGGAGCAGGTGGGAGGTGGCAAAAACTGACAAGAGTTCCGTGTGAAGAAGGATCAAAGAGGGAGGTGCCAGTGATTGAAGCATATACACATGATTCACAGGACATATCTTCTGAACAGAAAACCACTCTCTCTCCTTTTACAATTCAAAGAGAATTCTTCAGATGTTGAATTGTCCTGGGTCACTTTGGGGTATTGGTTGAAGTGCAAAATAAATAAATAAATCAGAATTCCAGTTTCAATGTTTTAGCAAGTATTCGGGAACTCTTAGAAATCCCCAGCTCCATGGCGAGCCCTGCACCCTCCAGGCTCACATAATCTGCCTGCTCTTCTATTTGACCTACATACAGTACTGATTATTACAGCTTTCATTTTGCAGCAGTAATTCTGGCCTACTGCGCTAATAATTTTGCTGATGGGACCTAATTAACAACCAGACAATCTACCCTACCCCTTCCACTTGACAGTGTTAACAAACCCATAATGAAATTTCAATCAAACTACAATGTGTGCAACAGAACATAATCATTCAGGGGTTTTTTGCTTTAGCTTTGACAATGTAGAATTATAACCTGACGCTGAAACACAGTAAAGTTTTTGTGTGTTTGGAATGAGATGCAAATTAATTTGCGTCAAAGAGATGCCTATTAAAATCTGCACAAAATAAAAGTGACCTTGATGGTTCTAGTCTAAGCCCATGATTTCTACTCAGAAATAAGTCCCACAGAGCACAGTGGAACTTACTCTTAGGTAAGAGGGTATAGCATTGTAGCCTTAACCTGATTTTCATGGGACTAATTAAATTAAGTTTGGATCGGAAAGGCAGGGCACCACTGAAAAGAAGCATGTTTCTGCGTACTAGTAAATAGTCATATATTCATGTATATTTCCTTTGAAATGTATATCAACATTTCAGTGTTGTTTTGAAGTTAACAGTAGCACAGAGCAGAGATGAAGAACCTATGGCACTCTAAAGGTTGGACTGCAACTCCAATCAGCCCAAGTCAGCATGGCCAATTATCTGGGAATTATTTCCAGGTCAAAGTGTTTAAGGTTTAAGCATTCTCCTTATGCACTTAGATGTATGGACACACATGATGCAGATGCACTTTTAAACATGCAGACAATGGGAGGGGTGGACCTGCTTCCACCATCAGCAGGTTGACTGCCCATGCATTCATCACCTGAAGACAGCTAGAGTTCATTATCGGTCTAACCTACTACAGATACATAGAGCTTCATTACTTAAGACCAATCCAGTCCCCAGCTATACGCTTCCTTTCTACTTCTATCTACACTAGTTTGCAAGTGGAAGTCTCTTGCTTCCAACCCTGTCTACCATCACCAGCCCCTCCTAATTAAGGCCCCCTCCCAGCCCCCAAGTTAAAGCATCCTTGTGCCCACTAGTGCCTACTGCAGAGCCCACCAATATCCCCTCAAAATACACAACACAGGAGAGGCTGTTTGCTCATCCTATTCAGTTCCTGTTTGCACCGGCTTGGCCTCTCCTACACTGAACATGCCCTCTTTAACACACCCACATTTCATTGCATTCCAAGACTAGATGACCATCTCCCCTTCCATTCTGAATGAGAAGTGCAAAGAACTTCTCTCAGTGAGTGCTCAAGTAAAGCAGTGGCCAATATAGATGCTTGGGATCCCTAAAGTAAGGTTTTGAGTATTTCTTTGCTTATTTTGACAAGAGTCAACAAAACAGAGAAGGTAAATCATTGATGTCAATGTAGGTTGGTCAGAAAGGTGTCACTGAGAGCTCAAGTTATCTCTGAGGCCCAGTAAGAAGTGACAGAAGATTCTCTTTCAAACATACATGATGAAAAATGCTTTTTGTATGATCGAATGCATTCTCTACCAAAACCACAATACCAGAGAACTTTTAATCAGAAAATCATTCTACTGTACTTTAAGCACCCTAGCCCATTATTTATAGATCACTAATGCATATTGAATGCCAAAACGTCCCATTTGTCTGCAATGAAACTGAAAACACAATGAATGTTTTTTAAAACTTAGACTTTAGCACTTATCTAGCCATGCATGATAAAAACACATAAAAACCAACTTGACAAATACTAACCACTTAGATGAATTAAGTACCTCCCACAAAAATCTGTATATGACTATTCTTCCTGCATATAACCATTTAAAGCAGTGGTGGCCAAACCTGGCCCTCCAGCTGTTTTGGGACCACAATTCCCATCATCCCTGACCACTAGTCCTGTTAGCTAAGGATGATGGGAGTTGTAGTCCCAAAACAGCTGGAGGGCCAAGTTTGGCCATCACTGATTTAAAGCAGGTGTAGAAAACCATTGGGCCTCCAGATGTTGCTGAACTGTAACTCCCATCATTCCTTGTAACTGGCCGTGCTTGCTAGGGCTGATGGGAGTTGAAGTTCAGCAACACTGAGGGCCAAAAATCGGCCACTCCTGATGTAGACTCTTAGTCTACAATTGAGGGTTCACATGAATGCTCCTTCATATTAAAAATCATTCTACATAGAGAGAGTGGTCAAGAGAGTCCTGTTGAATTAGACCTCAGCCTCATCTAGTCTAGCATTCAATTTCCATAGTGGCCAGCCAGATTTCTATAGAAAGCAGACAAGTATAACATGAGCACTAAAGTACTCACCCACTAGTGATCCCCACCAACTATTGTTCAGAGACATATTGCCTCTGCTTGGTACCAGAAGATGTTGCTGGGGAACTTCTGGTCAGGTGTATCTCATCATCTGTTCTCTGTGAGATACACATCTTGGTCTTTGATGATAGGCCAGTGTAGGATATTGTGAAACCGGTACATCTTATATAGCTAATGTATACAGTTTTTCCTAGAGAATGCTATATTTAATTTTGCATAGGAATGGCAAAAACATTCTATAAAACACACAAGCCTGTGTTTGTGTAGGATTTTGTGGTGTTAAGTTTATTTGTGGTCCATGTTTAGCATGGGACCCAACACGCTTATATTTATTTAATCTGAAAACTGGAAAAAGAAATGAACAGAGGAAATTACCATATTTTTCGCTCTATAACACGCACCCGATCATCACACGCACGTAGTTTTTAGAGGAGGAAAATCCGTAGGCATGCCACCCGTAGGCATTCCCTCCATAACACGCACAGACATTTCCCCTTACTTTCTAGGAGGAAAAAAGTGAGTGTTGTGGTGCAAAAAATACGGTAATTCAAGAAAAATAAAACTTCTATTAGGAGTTCTTAGTGCTTTATAAACATTTTCTCCATTCTTATATACCAAACTGCCAATAAAACACCGTTTCGATCGCAGCTTCATTGTCCCACTTTTATTTTTGAAAATGCACTAGGTTTGGTGTTTTTTTAAAAAAAAATAATCCACAAAGCCATGCTCTTCGACCTTTCTTTATTACTGGTGTCCACTGAACCTTTTCAAGATGAATGGTAGATATCTTTAGCTTGGACAGTTCATTTAGCAATCACAATATTTCCTATAAGTTAGATAAATTGAGTGGTCACTTAACACTGAGAGAGGCCAACATCAATTGTCGCAAAGGTCATCCAGTCCAGTTACCATGTACTGTATTAAATTGTCATCAAATCTGAACAGCAATTTCATCAATAATCCATCCAACTAGAATGACTACAAATTTCAAAAACTAACTATACTACAGATGCACAGAAGCAGTAATGGGATTCATGCAACTCTGAGGCATGTCATAGGATACTGTAATTCTTTCGGTGGGGGGAACAAACTTCTGACGTTCTTGGCATTTTCCAATCGTATGTCTCAGAATAAGGCAGTGCCTAGATCATAGACAGGCAACGTGGTGCCCTCCAGATGTTGTCGAACTACAACTCCCATCATACCTGACCACTGGATTTACTGGCAGTGGCTAATGGGAGCGAGAGTCCAAAAATAACTGGAGGGCAGCACATTGGCTACTCTGGTCCTAGATCAGCCACCTGTACCCTTAAGATAATCTGTGGAGACCTTTCTCAGAAGGCTGGTCTTTTTAGCAGTGCTCCCCACAAGCTATAGAATGCTTCCTCTAGGAAAGTTCACCTGGCATCCATGTAATTGTCTTTTGGCACCAGGTTAAGAATTTGTTTTTTGCTCTCACAGGCCTTTTAAGATCTGGTTTTAAGTCTCCATTAGCCAGTCGGTGGCCTATTTGATTAGTGTTTTAGTTCTGTATTAGTTCAGGCACATTTTATTGTGTTGTTTTTTATGCTGGTTATCTCTTGCACTTATGTGACTTTTATTGCAATACAGTTTTGGGGTTATTTTTTTATTCTTATTTCTCCTCCCTACAATGCCTAGATAATGTATTTTATGAGGTGCCTCATAAATCTATCTATCTATGGCCTAGGTGATCATACAATATGCACCAGCATATTATGCAAGGTCAAAGGCAGGGGCAGCCAACACAGTGCTCTCCAGATGTTGCTGGACTCCCAGCTCCCATCAGCCCCAGCCAGCATGGTTTATGGTCAGGTACGCTGGGAGCTGTACTCCAACAGCATTACCTCTAGTGTTCGAGCTAGATGTTTTGCCTTTAATCGTATTTTTTTTAGTTGTTAAGACCTCTTCTTTTGATTTAATATAACTATCCTTCTGCTATTTGGCTAGAAGGTTACGAGTCCCAACCCTGACGTTCAGTAGAAAATGTCTCCCAAACTGACAGCTGTATGGGCTTGGATCCAAACAACTGTGAACAGAAGGAGAAAGTATATTAGTGCTGATCTATGAACAGCAAGCACTAGCCTAAGATTTCTTACAGTGCAACATTACAATACCCTGGGGGTTGGCTTAACAGCAGAGGAAGTTGCAGAGGGCCAGGAAAAGGTTGTGAAAGTAACTTGTACAAGTGCTTGCATGAACAGAAAAACTCAGGATCTAGGTTTACTTTTCCCATACCGGGCTCCTCCACTGTTGGAAACAGACCTTCCATCAGCAGAAGATGCATTCTCATTAGTGGGACAGCATCTTTAGATTTACGCTATATAATATCAGTGCTGTTTCTAGTTGATTTTAGTGATATGTGTTGCTTGCTTGGAGTGTGCATGTACTGTTTTTAGCCACTCTGAATCTTTGGTAATCAAGTGGGCAATAAATCTAGAACAGTGGTCTCCAATTGGTGATCTGTGGACCTCAAGAGGGTCTGCATAACCCATTCAGGGGGTCCACAGCATCATTCACATAACAAAAACTACCAAAGAGATCAACATTTTCAAAAGTAAGGGGTCCACGGTTTGGCTTCTGAAAAACAGGGAGTTCGCAGTATTAGCTAATTAGGAACCACTGATCTAGAAAATAAATGAATAGGTAAATTATACCTCTCATCGGGAGTCAACCTCGGTGAGAAAAAGTGAAAGAACTCTGAAGAATGGGGCTCTATTGTTTCTTAGGTTTACTAGGATGGCTGAGCTGGAGATGGCTCTCTTCCTGTCCTGAACACAAAGGACATGGATTCTGGTTTCATGACTGAGAGTACCTGCAAATGTTCTTGTTTATGCATGGTTTATTGACTGAGAACACTTGCTGCAATATGTATACGGTCACAAAGTCAAAGCCTTTCAGTCCGCATTTGCACATTAGCCATGTTAGATTTATTTGTACATACATTTCAGAACCACTGACAGTCCTTTGATGGTTTAACAACTATCAGGTGACATGCTTTTGGCTTCCTGTGCACATGCATCAGATGATACTAACCCCTAAGCCCCTTCCTTTCAGTTCCATCTGTGTTAGACTATCTGGAGCAGCCTTCAACCAATAAAATAAAATGAGTATTGTCAATATTATTCCTGTTACAGATGGAACAAACATATTCAGAGATTATGTAGTCCATTCGTTGGTTTATGGCCCAGAGTGTTTTATAGTCTTATACACATAAATGTCAACCATGAGCTATGTTTGCGTCTGAAGCTTTCTGCTTTAAATGAAACATATGCAAAACTTTACAAAGCCAGACAAGTCCCCGTTGGCTGCATGTGGAAAGGGCAGGAGGGCATCATTTTCCTCAAGACTGATATTCTGCTGCAATAGCATCACAATCTATTTGCCTTGGCAAGTAACATTTTTTTTTACATTTCGGCATTGCACCTCTGCTTGGAAACTGACAAACTAACCTGCAAATACATCAGTGAGAATGCAAAGGCCTTTTTTCACAACAACATCACAGATTTCAGGTTGAAAAGTGTTGCCAATCTGAAATAACAGGAGGCTGTCAAAAAATGAATTTAAACCTTACTAGGGGAATGGTTAGCACAACCTTGGGTGGAAATATAGCTACCATGTCATGAAACCATTTTTTGTTTCCTTTAACATAGTGGCTTGGTTTTCAAGCATAAAAATTGACTGTTTTGTCAAACCACAAGCCTGAAACAACCACAGATGTTAATCTTTGTAGCCAGATGTCAGCTGCTATTTTTTCTTCTGCATTTGTGGAATCTTATCACATCAGCACTGACCCAGCTACTTTTAGATATACCCATTTTTGCTTGTTAGTGCTTATGTTTAAATATCATCAGCCCAATCCAGGTGCCGCTCTTCATTCACAGAATATTCCTGCTCAAGCAAAGATGTGCCTGTCTACTTCAGTGTCATAGGTACACTTACACTCACAAGTCCTAGCACGAAACTCTGACCCTGGGGAAACCTGCTTTTAAGGAGGAGCTCCATATGCATGTTAGAACAAACCCAAACCTTGGATTACAGCATCTTTCTGTTACAGAACTGGCTAAAAAATCCCCCACAGTTGTTCACCGCATTCCATTCTCCGGAGAGAGGGAGAAACACTTCAGATAAAGTTTTCCATGAGCTGATTACTTTGTTGGTATGGACATTTAGATATAGGGTGCCTCCAAACATCATGTGCTCCAGTCTTCTAAAGCATAGCTCACTCTCTAGAGTTTAGAGGATTAGGGATAAACCATATTCACATGCACTTCATTTCTCCCCATTTACCCTTCCTGATATCCTAACCAGGAAAGTGTGATTTAAGCAATCCAGACTAGTATTGCAAACCAGGAAGAAACTATGATTTGGAGGGATCACTGCAACAGTTTGGTAGGTACAAACATCATGGTAAACGTAAATCAAACCAAGAAGTGTTCTATTAAGCTGAGTATGTTAGAGAAGGAAAGATGCAAAACCATGGTGGGGGTGGGAGAATCAATTTCAAGCACAATTCTAGCTCCTGCTCCAACCCAAAAGCCTCTCTCTTCATTTCAGAGGAAGGACACAATTCATATATGCATCCTTTTTTCTTATTAAAGAATCAGGCTGAAGAGATCGATATGCAAATGTGAATGTGCATGAACCTCCATTCTGAAATGAGAATATGCATGTGGTGTTTTAATTTCACCTTTGTGCTTGGTGTACTTAGTACCAGAAAATGCATTTGTCCTCTCATTTATCAGTGACTGTAGACTGGTTTTACATAAAACTAGGAGACTGAATGCACATGGGGTGGGGGGTGGGGCGCAAATTGGTTCTCCGTGGAGCTTTCTTTTCCAAAAGGCTGTTTTAAGGGAACAGAAGGATGAAGCCCAAGGGGTAAGTTTCAGTTTCTTCCTCCAGGCCGTTTGACATATTGTTAAGAGAAACTGAAACAGACCTCCCAAATGAAATGTGACCCATGGGAATGAACCTGCGCAGGAGCAATCACGCTCAATAATTGCACATATTGTGTTTCTGTGATTGAAATGCCCAAAAGAAAGAAAAAAGTTGGTTGTTCTTTTAGTGCCCTGGAACGGGTGAGGAGGGAAACTATTCTTACTTTGGCAACTAAACACATCTGTCACTCCTTAATATATCAGAGCTGGAATGTTGCCCACAGTTTACTAGTAGAACATTTTATTTCATGTTTGAATGTGGGAAGAACTGATATCTAAGAGTTGTGTGTGTGTGTGTGTGTGTGTGTGTGTGTGTGTGTGTTAAGAGCAGTTCATTTTCATAGAAAATAAATGTTATAAATTTTACCACCTTTCTTAAAAATGAGCCAAAAGATGAAGGCAAGCATATCAAGCTTGATTTTCCAGTTAGACCAGATTATTTTAGGTTTGATAGTGTTGTGAAAGCTATCACCTTCTTTTTCCTTAACCACTGACTTGCAAACGTTTTAATTTGATTCTTAAAAAAACCCAAAAACACTCGTCTACACTCTTTCCTTCATATTTTAAATTTAACATTTTGCACCTCTCAATTAGTGCCTCCTTCTTCAAAGCCGAAGTTTCAGCCGTTGGTTTCAATTTGCACACTTACTCTTTTTAGTACACACTGTCACACCCTTTTCATTCTAAACACTTTTGCTTATGCTACATAGTCTTGTATTACACACTGCTGTTTGTACCCCATTACTGCTCACCACTTCTTGGGTCTCTGCCCCCTACCCCGCTTTACTCTGAGATGCTCTGGCACTCCCCAAACTTCCCTGTACCCCCTTTCCACTTTACTAAAGATGTATAGCTATGAGCTGGGACATCTATGCAACACCCCCTTTGTTCCTGCTGCCACCACAGATCACTTTGACCTGAACACTTCACTCCTCATGTAGCCAAGAGTGAAACACGCTTTGTAATACAATTTGTGTATTACAAATAAAGGGTTTCAAGATTGATTTGTGTACATAAGCATCATGGTTTCTAACGTTCCTGTCTCAAATTTGTTACTTCATTTCAACAATAACAATGGCCATAATACTGTTGTTCCTATAGCAATCCAACCAACCCTGTTTCACATCCATCCTCTGAGACAAACCAACCAACTACAACTATCCATTCTGATTTCCAAACATTTAACTGGCTCTCAACGGTCTCCTCACTCACATTCAAACTGCCTCTCAAATTCTCATCCAATAATCACCCACCACCAGTATCCCAAACTTGCCCTCTCAGCCTCCCTTTGCCACTTCGCCTTAAATCTTCTATTACACTCCTCATTTTATGCCATATTACCTAAATCATTTTCATGCAATATTATATACAAACACCGGAGCATCACAGCTCCACGCCTGGTCTCCTTACTGAGGTGCGTCACTGTTTTCCACATAGAATTGCAGGGTTAGAAGGGACCGTGAGGGTCTTTTAAGTCCACTCTCCTGCAATGCAGAAATCATTTGCTCAACGTGGGGCTCGAACCCACGAACCTGAGATAATGTGACTCGTGCTCTACTGACTGTGAAAATACACCTTTTCTACCAGGCTTTTTGTTGAAGGTTTCAGTGACTGAAACAATGTATGAATTAGTTGACATTGCTGCTTATTGTGAATTGTTTAGTATGTTTCATTGTATTAGAAAACTGTTGTATTTTATGGATATTGATTTATGTATGTATGCTATGTTGTTTGTTACGTTAGGAGGTTGTAAACTGTCCTGTGGAATTTTGGTTAAGGGCAGTATATGAATTTCTTAAAGGAACGCATGGTTCTAGTTTTCTTGTATACTCACCAAGGAACGTTCAAAGAGCAGCTGTTGGAACAGCCACAGCAGCAACCTCCAAGACCTGAGAAGTAGATATATTCCCAAGATTTCATAAGTCACCACTGCCCTTAAAAATAATTTTCACATATTGCCTGCTGCCCTGGATGTTTGTTGTTAAGCAGGAAGACAGGATATAAATATTTCAAATAAATACCTAAAATACCACCTGCGCCTATACAGACCTATCAAATCACTTAGATCATCTGGGACAACATCCTACAGAATGATCATAGGCTGGCAACCTGAAAACGGGCCTTTTCTGGCATTGCCCCTGTTATGTGGAATGTTCTTCCCCATGCCACACATTTTAGACTACTTAGACATTTTTGAAACATTAAGCAGTTCATGAATGCTTTTAAATAATAATAAAAAAAAAAACCAATCCAATAAAGTGAAACAAATGGATGGGAAAGAGGGAGATCTTCTCAGGTCTGTAGCATTACAACAAACAGATAGTTACTTGGATGGCACAATGGATTATATCTAACTAAATCGACTCCGCTATGCCAATTCAAATAAACCTAACTCTACATTATTTTAGCCATGCCCTGTGTAACTATTTCGGGTGGTTGCTATTCTAGTTTCATTGTCTGTTTCCAGATAAGCGAGCCTGACCATAGTCTGAGATCTAGTAGGTTCAGTAAGTTATATAAGATGCCTCCCCCTTCTGCTAGTGTTTATTCCCTGACTGTTCTTCTGCACTATATCGCTAAGCATCCATATGCATAGCAGCTTTGATGGGCAGCAAAGGATGAGGATGGAACAATAAACACCATTTTGTCAGTAGGAGTGGATCCATCTGTTCTGCTGCAGTTTGGTACCTAAAGATGAAAAGAGACCAGAAACAAAACAAAACAAAAACCCGAAGCATTTCTTTTTCTTTTTCTGACAGTCTGTCCATCTGCTAAGTAACTGATAATCTGCCAGGTTGCTACATATAATGAGTGTACCCACGAGAGAAATGGACAGCAGAGATCTTTCTGTTATTAAAACTCTACAAAGCAAATTATTTACCGACATTATAGCTTGAATCGACCAGTTCCAAAACACACTTTATCACGTCACTGTCATACAATGGGACATATCATCACTTCTCCAGCCTGCAAAATGTATAATTTCATTTAGACTGTGGAAGAAAATGAAGAAACAGCTGCAAGGTTTTAAAACCAGAATGTTCTCATTAAACTAACCACTGGCCCTTATATCATAAATGACTTATACATGCATTGGCTCTGCTTTGACTCATTTGTCTGGAAGGAAATTTCTAAGCAATTAGCTAAGTGGTGTTGTATTAGCTATCTGTGTAGCTTTCCAGGTTTCAAAATGCAAGCAGTATATATAATATTGAAAGGTCAAGCATTTGTCTATAAATTGATATGGCTCTCCATCTCCATAGTCAGTGAAAATAGCTGTGAAGTTCCTTTCGTGCACAAAATGCCAATCAAGAGTACAAAATTGATACTTCAATATTATCAGCTAAAAGCCGACAATTGGCAAGAAAGAAGCATAAGCAAAATGGGTAGAAATGAATCATTTCCTTAGTCTTTTAAATCAGAATGAGTAGTGCTTTTGCTGCTGAGAGCAATAGCATATCAGCACTCAACGCACAGCTGAATCCTATGCATAGTATTCAACAGGACTTACTTCTGGGTAGTCGTGCATTGACTCCAACTGAATTCAGCAGGACTTACTGACAGCCAGATTTGACATTTTAATGTCTAAGATCCAGTGTGGTTTGGTGGTTAGCGTGTGGGACTAGGACCTGGGAGACCAGGTTACAAATCCCTACTTGGCCATGAAGCTTGAGCCATTCACCAACTCTCAACTTAAACTACCATACAAGGTTGTTACAAGGCTAGCAGGGAGAAGAGACAGCCATGTATGACACCTTGGTCTCCTTGGAAGAAAAGTGGGATACAAATGTAATAACAAATAAATAACTACCACTACAACAGGTCACCAAGCATGGAATACTTGATATTCAGAAATAGGTATTTAAGGTGGAATTCAATGTCATGCTAATACAATTGTTTTGTCATGGCAAATATTTATTCTTGCAAGGCAGAACAATCTCCCCTCTTCCTGCGCCCCCATGCTCTGTTCTCCTGACACACACACCAAGCTGATTTGGGGGGCATGCAGGGGGAGGAAAGGAGGGAAAGCCCTGTTGCATTGGTTGGACTCATTGCACTAACTTCAACTAGCTGAATCCAGACCTTAATATCATCTTCATTTCAATATGTTTTAGGGAAAGGTATAGCACAATCCAACCCATTTCACAGCCATTCTGCCAAGTTTTCTGTCTTCTATAGAATAATAAAAAAGGTATTTATTGCCATAAGGGGGGGGGGGAGATACCTACTTGAATCTCATTAGAAAGAAAACCTACTTCTTAAAATCCGGAGGCAAATAAGGATTAATTTCTTGAGTTGAATGAAATTACTCCTCTCTAATTCGATACACTATTAACAGAAATATTGGACAAAGTTTCAGATGCTCTAACTAAGCATATGCTGTATGCTTCGATATTCTTTCATTCTTACCCCTTTGGGTCATATTAAGTTTAGTAGTATATACTGTTCTGAATAAGTAATAGATCAAACTTCTGTAAAATGTGTCCCACATTCAACTGAGCGAGAATTACTACATATCTAGAAGCAATGTAGAAAATCATATCTATTCAAAGTTAACTTGTGGCCGTGAAGATGTCTGCATATTTTGCAGGTGATGCGATGGATAACCAAGCAGTTCACTTACAGAAACCCAAATGTGATTTGGATAAAGAATGTATCTGCACTCATTTGAACCCTAGAGTCAGAGAATGATACCAAGAAGGCCTCTTAAAGTGTCCATCAATGGCCAGCAACAGAGAACAGCATGACCTCATTTCATTAACCTCAGCATATTCCCCTCAGCATCTGTGGGTTAAAGAGATTAGAAGTAATTCTTCAACTTAGCTGATCTATTAGCTATGAAATGACATTATACAGAAGAAGCTCATGCCAAGATTAAGGGTTGCATTTTTTAAGACAATAGGTACCAAAGTAATCCTTATTAGAGAACCTAAGAAAAAGCGAAGTTAAGCTGAAACTCATCGTTAAGTCAAAAGACTTCCGCATTTCCCAGGTCTCTGCAATCCTACTTGGTACCTAGCAGATTATTAAAAAGTGGCCTTTAAGTTTCCAACACAGAAATCCAGCATGAGCATCACAGACTTTGTTTCCATAATATAATATGCAATTTATATTTTTTAAAATCCTTAACCTTCATCTGTGTTCTGGAAATGTGTTTGTTCTCTATGCACTGCCTTGGAAAAGGCCCTCTCCCTACTCCTAAGCAAACATGTTTTAAAGGATGTGGGGAGACACAGGACAGCCTCTGAAGGTGACCCCAATAGGTAAGCAGGCTTGGATGGTTTGTGCATGGACTCTGTAAGCCCTTCCCCAGCCCACATGAGTATAGGAAGGACTATCTTATCAGCTAGAGAAAAAGGAATATAGAAAGACTGTACTGTATAAGCTTTCACATGTTCAAGCTGCAGAGCTTCCTTGAACTTGATGGGACAAGCTTGAGGGGATTGCACAGTGTCCAAGGCTCAGGAACCTCTCTGGGCTAGATATAGTGTCTAGAACTTGTGACAAAAAGATGAGAAACACTTACAAGTTTCCGTGCTATTTGCATAGCTGTTCAACAAACAAAACACTCTCCTTCATCTCAGCCCTAATGATGTGCGAGTTAAAAAAAGTAATCGCCAACCACCTTTTTTAAAAAATGAGTTATTTATAGCTCTGTTCCTCAACATGTTGCTGCAAATGCAAATCCATGTGTGCCAGAAGTTGGATCACAATGCAGTTAATAAGCAGAAAATCTGGGTGAACTCCACAAAGAAACCTCGGTAGCCATTTCCATGGATCCATCAAAAAGGAAAGCCTACAAAATTAGACACGAGCTCAAATTCAGTTCTTTTTTAAAAAACAAAAAACCGTTTGGACCAATAATACCCATGAAATTGGAGTGATACAATGCAGGCCAGAATTTAATTACATACGTTGTTATTTCATGAGTTGCAAGTGAGTGGCTACCCTATCAACATTCAAATTATACTTTAAAATGATAAGGAGGCTGGATTTCTTTATAATGAAGTCTTTTTGTTAATGAGCTGCACACCAAGTCACTTCCTTTAAGAGTCTTGTGTTCCAAACCTAATTTTTGCTGCTAAAGGCAACAATTTCACCGTGACACCATCAGAAGAAGTAGTGCCACAAGAAACAAGTCAGTGTAATCAAAAAGAATGGAAAGGGAGAACTGTAAAGAGCCAATTTCCTAACTGCAGAAGGGTCTAGTCCACCAAACTATTCTAATTTGGTGGGCTCTTTATACTGTCAAAGCTCTCCCGCCCCAGGAGAGAACAGAAGAAAAAGGCACGGATAGAAAGAATCTCCCTGGAGAGGAAAGAAAGGGTTGTGTTGGCAGTGTTTTCAAATGAACCAAGGAATAAGAGCAAGCTGTCATATAAGGAGGGGGAGACCAATGCAATGGGCCAGAAAACCCCACTGGCTGCAGCATGCTTAGTCTCTGGAAAGTAAACCAGAAATACCGATAACAGGTTCTATTGATTCAGCGACTGTTTGGGAGGCAGGGGCATAAAAGCAGATATTTAAATGTGGATCCAAGAATCCTAATTGGGAAAATTCTCCTCACCTTTTTCCGCCTGCAAATTTTCATTACAACTGAAATTTACTTAATTTAAACAAAATAAAGAAAAGTGAGTCAAGAATGATCACAGAGGCATCAGAACAGAAAGGTGATGCCTAAGTTCCTTTATGCTTCCTCACTGTTAAAATCATGTACAGTCATACCTTGTGTTACGTTTGCTTCACGTTGCGGCTTTTCAGGTTACGAACGCGGCAAACCCAGAAGTGCTTACCTCTGGGTTCGCCGCGCATACACGCGCAGAAGCAATCTGCGTGCTTCACGCAGGCACAGTAGCAGCACTCTATTTATGGACTTTTCAGGGTGCAAATGGCACCCCAAAATTGATCGTGTTCGTAAGTAGAGGTACCACTTACAGTTGTTCTGAATTGATTAAATTATTTTGCTTTGTTTGTATTTTCTGATGTTTGGCACTGTGATTCTGGACACTGTGCTTAATGGACTCCAACAAAGCCAGTGGAGAATTAGTTAGCACATCAGCAAATGGAAAATATAGCTGAAAGTTGTGAAGAAGTATTAGACCATCGTGGGAGAAAATAAGCGTGTGCATGTATGTGAGAGAAACTAGGGGATGCAAATGAATGCAAACCTTACCTTAGCACTGTGAATGGTACTAAAATCTTTCTCAGAAAAATGGCAGGCTATCCACTTTATGGAAATACTGGAATACTGAATCTAAATATTATAGGAAGAGTTTGTATGCAGAACAGAAGGCAAGACAGAAAGTAAATTATGCAGCTTTATTAAACTGTATATCATGAAAATGGAAGTATCATGGTTTGAATATTTCTTTTTTCATTAGTGTGCATTTTATTACTGACATCCAACCAATTATGTTCAAACTAATTCCCAGAATACTGTGGGAGACCTTGCTACTTCCAGAAGTTCTTTCAGATTAACGAACTGCATTATTATTTCATTAAAAGCAGCAGTTGCTTTTCATGGCATACAAAATGGGGGGGGGGAAAGGTCTTACCAGAGCGCACCCTCCAAAAAAGCTTCCTTAATGAACTCATTTTCTTATCTTCAGACAGCCTTGTCTATCTTGTTCTTAAAAATTCATAGTACAAGGCCTGTCCAATCGCTAAATTCAAAGCACATCAGCAAGTGTAATAAAATGAATCATAATTTAAAGTAGTGTCGGATACACAAGGTGACCCATTTAACAGAGAAATTCTCATTAATTTCTGGGAGCCTTCCTGAGTTCCACACACTTGTGTAGAATGGTGTGCTGTACTCTTTTTGGGCAAAGTACTTTGAATAAATAAACTTATCTATGTAGGTCAAACTACTTCAGAAGGTCTACTGAGATTTGAAAAATCTTAGCTGGTAACTTATTCCTTTTTTAAATGCTCATATCCCAATCAAAAGATTTCCCACCACCACAATTCACAGTGATGCTCATTATTGCGCTCTCGCTCTCTCTTTCTTCATTGTGTATGTGTAAATTGTGAATGTTACTTTCAGCAAGAGGTTTCTACAGAATAATTTTATCTTAGTATAAGATGCTAATAAATATGAAAATATACTGAAGCATTTGAGGATGGAGAAATTGTACACTACCATTGAGGGCAAGGGCAGGCTATCAGTCTGAATAAATATGCTTAATACAGCTGATTAGCTGATTAAATGAGCACTGTAACAACTAGTTACCAACAATGTCAACAGCTCTTCCGTGGAATAATAAGTGGAAAGACTGTCACTCACAGCAATGAATATGGATACCGCAATAGAGTCAAGGAGAAGGAAGGGTTTACTAATTGCTCAGAATTTCGTTTTAAATATTTTGGCCCTAAGGTGGCCTAACTCCCCCTTTTCAACTTCATACTTTGAAAGCTTCTAATACAAACACACAAATGTATTTATAAAAGGATAGAGCAGCGGATCAAAATGTGAAGTTCATATGCTTTCCTCCTGGCTCAAAACAACTTAGTAATCAATTATTCTGTCTGGAGTGGTTGCTAATGAATCTCCATGAATAACCATATGCAGGATCCAGCTGACCATAATTTCTTCTCTTCAACCTTTGGGATGTTATGAAAGGCTATGGAAAAAAATAAGTGGCAGTCTGTCTACAAGATTATTTTGCAAAGTAGCAAATGTGGCATGTTGAAAACTGCCATTGCTTTCCAAAACACAATTATATTTATTATATTGCAGACTCATATGAATGTTCTTAAAATGTTTAAAACATGGGTTGATTAAGCAAGGTGAGAAAAAAGATGTAATTCAGGAGCTTAATGATGGCATCTCATGCACTTACATTCCCCCTGACACCATCTAGGAAAGAATTACATTGAGCATGCAATCCTTAGGCCCAGTTCAAAGTCAATGTTAAGCCACACTTTAGAATAAACTATGATTTAACATGCACTAGTGCTGTGCTCTTCCTCTACACATTGTGCCACACATTGGACGAAGCAACCCCATGGTTTATTTCTCTCAAAATGAAGCCATGAACAAGAACTACATTTTGTTACCGGCTTGCCACTCATGGTTTTGTTTGGAGCCTGTGTCTGGACATTACAAAAGGCTAAAAATTGAAACAACGGCAAAAGAATTTGGAAAGGGCCCTGTAGTCCCCCTGACTATATCCAGCTTTGTCTCTGTTGAATATAGACACTCAGCTGAGGCAGGATAATAAACTTGACTCGCTCAGAAGCTGTTTCTTATTGGCTCCTCCATACATGACTATACCAAGCACAAGTGTTTTGGCCCTGGAAAGCTCAAGATCTACCCACACTGGAAGAATGGCAGATGCAACTGATAGACTACATGGAACTGGCTGAGATGACCGGCAGAATTCGCGACCTGGGAGAAGAGAAGATGGAGGAGGATTGGAAGAAATTTAAGAATTATTTACAAAAGCATTGTAATTTGAGTGAATGTTAAGCAGGATGTTAGATCATAAATAATGAAGCACCACTAACCTAGATGATTTAAGATAATAAGTGAGATTGAGAAAATATAAACTTTATTGAGAATTATAAGATTATAAAGACATAAATGAGATATAAGAATGCAAATAAGATAATAAATTGCTGGTAAAAAGTTATAATGATGAAAGTGGGAGCGGGAGATGTGAGGAAGTCCAAAGAAAATGTGAAATTATGTTAAGATTTGTTATACTGTTCATTATGTTCACTTTTATTGTAAACCCCAATAAATATTTTTTTTAAAAAAAAAAACAAGTGTTTTGGCCCTGATCTCAGTTGTAGGGAGGGCAGCCGAAGATGGCAGACGTCTCCCTTGATTCTCCATGATGAATCATCAAGACGCCAAGCGACTTTCCTGTGGGGACTCTCTCAGGAGGGCTGGGTTAAGTGCCATGGTCCATGTGCCACAGCATGGTTCAGCAACCTGATACCAGTACTAGGTCTCCTGCAACAGGTGCCTATGAATTGTCTACAATTCTCTGAAACAACACTAAGGACTCAGCTGCACAGCTGCAAATAAAATATCTTAAATGTGTTGTAAAGTGCAATATACAAACGTGACGCTAGATGGTGAAAGTGAGCTATGCAAAATTCAATGTATTTTTCAAAACTTTTTTTAAAAAAAAAAGAAAACATTTTCACAGCGGTTTTTTTTTATATGTGTGTAGATTCAACCTAAGTTGGATGCTCCAGGACATTTCAAACAACAGTCATCTCATGCTGGTTAGAGGCATGTCCATCCAGCACCAATCAAAAGTGCTACTGCTCAATGGATTTGCACTGCTACAGGGTAAGACTGCCAGAGTGGCATTGTTTATGGGGCACCAGTGGGAACTATGCAGAGAAACCCCTCTAAGCCGGGAGCTGTCCTTGTCTTATTCATGAGTTTCTTTCCTGCTGCTCAAACTGAAATAAACAAGAGAATTCATTCATGCAATGCATATGGATAATTACCGTATTTTTCGCTCTATAAGATGCACCAGACCACAAGACTGGTTTTTGGAGGAGGAAAACAAGAAAAAAAATATTCTGAATCTCAGAAGCCAGAACAGCAAGAGGGATCGCTGCACAGTGAAAGCAGCAATCCCTCTTGCTGTTCTGGCTTCTGGGATAGCTGCGCAGCCTGCATCCACTCCATAAGACGCACACACATTTCCCCTTACTTTTTAGGAGGGAAAAAGTGAGTCTTATAGAGCAAAAAATATGGTAATTGAAATTAAGTTAATGTAATTAAACTCATTGTGAAAAGCCCTGTTGTTGTTGTTTTCAATGAAGTAGAAACTTCCCCTGATCCTGATCCACACCTGTACTCTTCTCTTATGTGAGCTATTCCACCCTTGGTCAGTGCCAGCAGTGGAACCTGGTCCATATAATTACATTCTATTTTTGAAGCCTGCTTATATTCATTTCAGTTTCTTTTCTTTAAAAACTCTGGAACAGTTCCCAAGTCATTTTGCAACACTTTTTTTTTAAAAAAAAAGGGAAAGAAAAAATCCTGTTTAAGTTCACAGACTAAAGACAAAGCTTTGCTTTGCTTTGCACGACAGAACAAATATTAAAAGAAATTATTGTTGAACTATTAGAGCACCGATCTTTTCTAATGCATCAATAAGTCATGTTACACATAAGTCCATGTATGAAAAAGTGTTTGGGTTTTTTTAATTGAACACGACGGGGTGAGCTCCCATTGCTCAGTCCCAGCTCCTGCCAACCTAGCAGTTCGAAAGCATGTCAAAGTGCAAGTAGATAACTAGGTACCGCTCCAGCGGGAAGGTAAACGGCATTTCTGTGCGTTGCTCTGGTTTCGCCAGAAGCGGCTTAGTCATGCTGGCCACATGACCCAGAAGCTGTACGCCGGCTCCCTCGGCCAATAAAGCAAGATGAGCGCTGCAACCCCAGAGTCGTCCGCGACTGGATCTAATGGTCAGGGATCCCTTTACCTTTACAATAGATTAAAGTGAATAAGAAAGAAGGGAAAAGGAAAAATAGAAGTAGAGAAAGCTGACTTGCACATGATGCCTTTCAAACCACCTTACCCAAAGAAACCAAGTATATGCTTTTATTATCTTCTTGAAATGCATTCACATACACAAAGGTTCATGCTGATGCTTAATTTCTAACATGATACGTTTCAAGATTCACACCTGCTTGCCCCCTGTTTCACAGCCCTCTCCACCTAATCCCACATCAGTGAGTGATGGTCCCGTTATGCTACCCACAGCTGTGATGTGCTGAACAGAAGTAACAAGGGTTTGATGCACAACTCTCTCAAAGTGAATTAGATGGACAAGACAGAAACAGGAGTCACTTACTGACAATACATAAGCAAGCATATCCTGGGGGTGGGGGTAGAGTCATATAGCAGCAATAAAGGAGGAAAGTGAGATCCGAGCGATCTGGGAAAAGGTCCGTTAAAGAAATGGTGATAAAGAACTCAAAGAAAGACAAGGGCTGCTTCCAAGCCCATTTTGTGGATGGGATTCAACAGCATGCTGGCAAATTTGGGGAGTGCAATTAAAATGGATTTGGCACTCTTGGGACTTTTCTTGCAGTATGGAAAATGGCAGGGAAATGCTCTGCAAAGTTTGCTTTACACAATATCAGGCAACACCCCCTGCCTCCAAATGAATCAGAATGAATGTTCGACAAACATCATATAACTTTCCTGCAAAGTTTGTGTAAGCCTATCAGGATGAATGCTCAATAAACAGGTCATCTGGGAGCAACCATAGAAGTAAGAGCCTTGACAAAGAAAGAAGAGAATGTTAAAGGGCTTCCATTTTTAAATCCCTAGTCAGACACAAAGCTTCTTGTATTATTTGAGAAGTGGGTTGTTGCTTTTAGTAAACTCTGCTTTATCTTTTATAAAACAAGGTCAAGGAAACCATCATATAGAATAATGAAATGACTAGAATAATAAAATGCAAACATTGCAACAAGATAGAAGCTAAATCCACAAAATATACAGCGGCATGAGAAAAGCCAAAAAGTAAGAACTCTTTTAAAAACTTGGGCCAACACAGGGTTGTTGCTATTATTTAAATGGGGAGACACTGAATGTTCCCCGAGACCTCTGGTGGAAAATGTAATGAATAAATTTTACCAACAGAAGGGCAGAAAGAAGCATAATATCTCAGTACTGGTTATCCCTGGGTCAGTTGAAGTCCTGATGTATCGTTTCTTCTTGGTGACATGCATTTGTTGTTGTTGTTGTTTAGTCGTTTAGTCGTGTCCGACTCTTCATGACCCCATGGACCAGAGCACGCCAGGCACTCCTGTCTTCCACTGCCTCCCGCAGTTTGGTCAAACTCATGCTGGGAGCTTCGAGAACACTGTCCAACCATCTCGTCCTCTGTCGTCCCCTTCTCCTTGTGCCCTCCATCTTTCCCAACATCAGGGTCTTTTCCAGGGAGTCTTCTCTTCTCATGAGGTGGCCAAAGCATTGCCTGGCGTTGTGTAAAGCAAACTTCGCAGAGCATTTCCCTGCCATTTTCCATACTGCAAAAAAAGGCCCAAGAGTGCCAAATCCATTTTAATTGCACTCCCCAAATTTGCCAGCATGCTGTTGAATCCCATCCACAAAATGGGCTTGGAAGCAGCCCTTGTCTTTCTTTGAGTTCTTTATCACCATTTCTTTAACAGACCTTTTCCCAGATCGCTTGGAGCTCATGCAAAGTGACATGCATTATCTGATCCCAAAACTAGCATAACACTGAATAAACTTTCCCTGAGAGCTAAGCCTCCTTCTTTACCTTGGGCAGGGTATCCAGTGTCCTCCAAATGTTTTTAGACTCCAACTTCCATCAACCCTAGCCCTGCATGGCCAACGATGAGGGACTGTAATCTGACATTTGTAGGGCCACTTATTCTCCAGCCTTGGTGTAAACGATTACTGTGTGATGGTGGTGGCCGTGGCAGAGAAGGGTTTTCTTTAACTATTGAGGATAGTGTGTCTTGCTTTTTAAATTCCTTAATCCGGGGGGGGGGGGGGGGCACTGTTAAATTGATCAGAATGGTACCTGGACATCAGAGGAGATTAGATAACCCTTCCCAGTCACATGGAGTGGGGAGTTATTTTACTTGTTACAATCTTTGGCTGGTATACCAGCAGTCAGGTGCAGACTTCAGATATTTATTATTATTATTATTATTATTATTATTATTATTATTATTATTATTTCCCTGCCTTTTCTCCCTAACTCAAGCCAGCTTACAGATAAAATAAGAACAGCTTAAAACATGGAGGGGGCAATAATTTAGCAACATTTAAACATTAATAGGCTTTAAGTTATAAAGATGCATGAAATATCTATTAAAAACATACAGATGATTACAATAAAAAAAGCACGGCGCCAGACCTTTCATTCAAAAGCAGCCAGTTCCCAAAGGCCTGTTGGAATAAGAAAGTCTTCACCAGCTGGTGGAAGGACAATAAGGAGGGAGCCAGTCTAGCTTCTCTAGGGAAGGAGTTCCGAAGTCTGGGAGCAGCCATGGAGAAGGGCATTGTTGTATCCTTTGATTGCCGGTTAATTAGGTATAGTTCAGAAATGCATTGTGGAATAAGGGATATGGTCTGTTCTCTGGGAGGACACAGATTCTCCTGAGCAATGAATGTTGTAGAGAGGGGAAAAAACAACCTTAGATGCCTAAGAAGCTCTTTGGATTCCCAGCTAACTGCTCTATCTTGGTTGGCAGCGTAGTTCCAGGTCTGCTATTGTGGCTCTGCATTTTGAACTTCATTAACAGCCTTGGGAGCTACAAAATGAAAAAGCTTTCAAGAGCTTCACAATAAATTGCTGCAAATATAGGGCACAAACATATGCTCCTAATAATTATTTACCTCCTCCAATTATCTACCATATGCAAATTCCAGCCATCATATTTCCTCTAAGCTTTGCATTTAATTATCACAGCACTGTTTTCAAAACGCATGTCCTCAAGCAGAAATGCTGAAGCGAACAGGTATATATGTAATAAATAAAAATAATACTTTAATGGGTTTCATATGCAGTAACTGAAAAATAGGCCTGCTGGGACATAGTGAGTCAGTTAATGAATGTTTAATTACTCATACTGTAAATTTTCTCTACTATTATGTATACGGGGCCCATCCTACAGTATATGGAATTACGTCGCACCTGTTTCTTGCTTCGCATTCATGATTGACGTTTAGAGGCGCTCATTCATCCTAGTACAAAGGTACTGGAAAAAAGGATCTCAGGTAAGTCTGACATTTCTGTTACAAGCATTGGGGAGGGAAGCATAGAAATTGCCTGTGGTACAGAGGAAGATCAAATGTTGATTTGTCAAGTGCATAACGTTGGAAGTTCATTCATTCCGGTTACGGTTCAGCTGCTTTAATCAGTTCAGCAAAGTCAGCTCAGTTGTTCCTTTGCACTTCCAAGCTTGAAGCCTGGATTGTGGTGTCATTGCACTGATGGGTGTCAGGCTATATACATTCGCTGAAAAAAATATTATTTTTTTGGCCAGTGGATGGTGTCAGCAGCCGCTAACTGCTGTATCAATTTGGCATTGTAGCTGGCGAGGCTGCACTCACTGGCTCGCCTCTTACCATAGCTCAGGGAAACCAAATGATGCATTCTTTGTTCCTGGACCAAATAGCCTGAGTGCGTAAGCAAATCTCCTTTATTTCTGATGTGGCAATCTATGCCAGAAGAGGAAAAGCTGGCTTGGTGAGAGATGAAGCCACATAAAGTGGCTTTTTGTTGCTTCTCACTGGCTCTGTGTTTATAGCATAATGCGGTGAAGTCCAACCAGCCACTTAATACTACTACTACTACTACTATTTAACAATAATAAATGAGAGTCAGTATCACCCAGTGGTTAGAGTGTTGGACTCTAGGAAAAGGGAGGAAAGCAGTTTAAATCCCTACTCAGCTAACAAGCTCACAAGGTAGACTTTGGGCCAGTCACATACTCTCAGGATTGTTGCATGGATAAAATGGGGAAGGGGGAGAACTGCGTATGCCAAGTTGAGCTCCTTGGGGAAAAACAAGTGCGGAATAAATGCAATAATAAATATACATAATCAAATTTATAGTCCGCTTTGGAGTATAAAATCATTGAAGTGGTGTTACAGGATAGAAACAGAATAAAACTCAGAAACACAAAAAACAAGACGACTTTGACAATTCCAACCCGTCATTGTACCAAATGTGTTTTGACTATCCTGTATGTGATTTTGGCTTTAAGTGTGATCCCCAGAATGTAACCCCTGTATAAATTGCTGTCTTACTGGTGCAGCAGTGTCCAGAGTACAGCTCCATGGATTCACACCACCACACAAGCCACTATGTATAGAGCCACAGAGAAGAAGTCTAGGATTTTCCAGCAGAAATGACCTTAAAGTGAGAGAGAGAGACAATCTCCTGCTGCTAACATGACACAATGAATGCACCTTCAAAAGGGGGTATACGCAACCAAATATGGAATTGAGGGTTTATTTCCAGCATCTAAAAATCATCAATCAAGGTCCATCCCACATTGACAGGCACAAATTTCAATTAAACTTATTCACATTAACATGTTACGGAAATACAATTCAGTCTTTTGTTACACAACCGGGATAATGTTCAGACTTACTCTAAAAAAAACTCTGAAACCTCCTAGCATTGTTAACATGGAAAGGCAACTGTTGAAGAATAACAATAGGACTAGGCATGCAAACTAGCCTGCACATCTGTGTGTTTATTATTATTTATAATATATATATAACCTCTTCCTTCAAAGAACAGCTCAGATGTAGCCCTATAGAAGGAATCAGGAATAATTCCTCCTCTTATGCTCTAGCAATGACCTACAAGCCATAATGCTATGGCTACAATAGCACATCAGTAGAAAAGGCACATGCTGATGATCATTACATTTGCCATGCTCATCATCATCAAATATACTCCAAAAAAGCTTGTGACCTTACAATTTAAAGCTTTAATATGGAAAATGCACCCTGAGGGACTTTACATCCTACTGTATTTCATCATGATCTGAAGGACGCTCAAGAACTGGCATATTCTTGCATGGTGCAGAAATGCACAGATCTGAATATCTTCATAGCCTATATATGGTCATGTCTGACCTTATTCATCCCCTGCCAGTGTTGCTTTTATTCAGATGGTGAAAGCTTAACCCACGTTCCAAATCTGTTGAGTTACGGAACAGCTTTTGTCACTTTTTTTACTTTTTAATTCTTGAAACTAACACTTCAAAACTGTGATTGAGAGATGCTGTTGACCAGATATGAGGAAGCCTGTGGTCCTTCCAGATGGTGTCTGACTGCAATTCCCATCATCCCCTAACCATTGTTCATGATGGCTGATGGAAGTTGGGAGTCAAGCAACAGCTAGGGGGCCATAGCTTCCCCATTCCTGGTATAGACATTACATTCACTACAGGGAATAAATTCTGTGTGATAAATTTGCCACCTGTCAACCCCCTCAGCTGCGGCATCTAACAGAACTTTATGTATGTACCAGGTCCTTCATATGCATAATTGCAGTGCACTACAAGACAGCCCCATCTCAAACAGTAGATAATATACCTGCATATGAATGGGAAATTCAGACACAGGGGTGTCAATCTCTGTAGAAAATGTAAAGCAAAAGCAGCTTTAAGAGAGGAGAATTTAACTTCCACCATGCCCAAAAGTGATGGAATCAAGAGAACTGTCACATAGGCACTTCTGCCAAGAGCACTAGGTGCTAATCGGACTAAGCTATATTAAAAGTAGACCTAATGAAATAAATATATCTAAGTTACTCATTACCAAGTCCATTGATTTCAATGGGTCTACTGTCACTCTCCCTGAACAGTGGTAGAATTGACCTGTTTGTGTTCCAGCAACAGCTACCCTTCAATCAAACAAATTTGAGTGGAATAAAATTCTCGTCCCACACCAGCCCACTTTCTCCATCCATTGAGTGACCAAGAATTTCTACCCAGCCAATCAGAAGTGAACATTTTCAATCCTCTAATACAGTACAGTATAAAAAGAACCCAACTTCCAGGTTAAGTGTTTTCTGCAACTAAGCAACTGCCCACCTGCCAGGCACCAAAAGATACTTAGTATGTCAAACTAAACCCTTCAAATAACCTTGCATATACTAGAAACTCTGATACATTATACATAAAACAAGTCCTGTCTCAGTAAACACATTTTAAACGCAGCCATAAACTCCATGAATCTCTCTAAATGCCTTTTAAAGCTGTCCGAGTTAGTGATCATCACTTCATATTGTGAAAGTAAATTCCAAAGTTTAACTACGCACTAAAGAATTGTTAATTTTATCTGTCCGTATTCATCCAATATTCAGTTTCATTAAGTGACCCCAAGTTCTAGTAATATCACAAAGGGAGAGGAACTTCTACCTATTTCTCCACAACGTGTATATAGCCTCGATCATGCCTGCCCTTACTGACCTTTGGCTAAACTAAAAAGTACCAAATGTTAGGGGAGTTGCTTATGGCTGCCCTTTCTTGAATCATCTCCAAACCTAAAACATCAATTTTTTTAGGTGCAGATGCCAGAACTGTGTACAGTATTCCAAGTGCACCATAAATAATGTGAAACAACATTATGATATTAGCATTTTATTTTCAATACCTTCCCTAATGATACCCAACATGTAATTTGCCTTTTCACAGCTGCCACACACTAGGGCAATGTTTTCACTGAGCTATCTATCATGACCCAAATGTCTCTTTCCAGGTCACTGACCACCAGTCCAGCCCCCGTTAGTGCATATATGAACTTAGGGTTTTTGTCCCAAGGTGCGTCTCTTACACTTAACTACCTTAGCCTTTTTTATTGCCCATTTACCCAGTTAGGAGAGATCCTTCAGAACTGCTTGCAATCATGTTTTGGTCTTAAGCACCTTGAAAAACTTGATGTCATAAGCAAACATGGTCACCTCACTGCTCATTCCTATTTCCAGGTAGTTAATTAGCAAGTTAAAAAGTACTGGTTCCAATACTGATATTTTTGTGACCCCACTTCTTACAACCTAGCATTGTGAGGATTGTCCATTTATTCCTACTCTCTGCAGCTGCTTCTCTACCCAGTTATTGATCCATAAGAGAACCTGTCCACTTTTCCCAGGACTGCTAAGCCAGGTACACAATGACTACTGCATCATCCTGATCCACATGCTTATACGCAATCTCAAAGAACTCCAAAAGTTTTGTTAGCCAATGTCCACATAAGCTATCCCAGCTATAAGCTGAACATTTCAGCTGAGGCTGTGCTAAGGTAGAATCCATGTGCAAATGGATTCTTAGCTATGGAAGGCAAAGCCCCATGCATAATTTTCAAAAATCGTTTGCCGGGTTGCACTCCCTCAGCTGTTCGAGTGAACCATCACTGTTAAACCTATCCAAGCTTAATGGGGTATGTGGTGCATAATTTAGCTATGGCTATCTCCACAAATTTAAAAGGAGGGGGAAAGATTGGTAGTGAGGCTGCCTTCCTTCTCATTTGTTAAAAATAATAATAATACCATCTTTGTTATACAGAAACACATATTTGTCATAGTTAAAATACAGCATTTGGAATGTGCATTCCGCTTGTAAGGTACATTATCTTGGTAATATTTCAGGAATGAATTAGCAAATTAAAAGGATAAAATCCAATTCATTATTGATTCAATCAATGAAGCAAGAAGCAGAGAGAAACATCACTTCCAGAAATAGCTGTTCTGGCTCCTTTTCTTACAGAGCAGATGAGTGTGAATGAAGACTTAACCATTCTAGTGTTATTATTATTACCAGCATCATTACACCATCAAGTAGACATGTCCCTGCCCTAGAAATTTTAAACTAAATACTAGGGAGGCAACAGAAGAAAGGGAGGAAGTGTGGGAGCCAGCATGGGAGGAAATAACATCTGAATTCTTACTCAGCATCTCTTTAAAGGTATTTAGGTTTGTCAATGAGCCCTTGGGATCCCATGATCTCATAACTGTTCAAGGCAAATTCTTCCATCTCTATAGTTCAACCTTCACCAGCCTGGTGCCTTCCAGGTATTTCAAACTACAACTCCCATCAGCCCCAGCCAGCATAAGCTGGTTAGAACTGATGGGAGCTGTAGTCCAAAACTACACCAAGTTGACAAAGGCTGCCGCAGCTAAGCTTATAAGTGTCCAATTTGTAGCCATCAGTTCTTAAACCCACAGCCTAAATTACTCCACTATGATATATCTGTAGAATGTTAGCACATATGTATTTGGGGCTATGAGCAGACAAGGAGACTTCACACACTCTATTATTGGCTGTATTTATAACCTGTGAACACAACAGAATTAACCAGAAGGAGCTATTTATATTCATTTCTAATCGTTTTGTCCAGCATCCAAGACTAGTTCTCTGTCTCCCCCATTCCCAAGTACCCAATTGCCTTCTCAAAGTATGCCTGGATGTCATTGCTCTTGGAGCTTTCCTTCCATAATTATACCAGCAGCTCACAAGCAGCCGTCAGACCCATTACTGACAGCTCATCCCAGTTTACAGTGTCAGCTGACTAACAAAAACTAATGAAGCAAAAGGTGAGGAGGAGAAAGGGGAAGGGGAAGAAGGAGGCAGGATTCTGCTCCTGGCAGGGAGCGCCTCTGGCTTAATCAGCTGCGCATGAATGCAGGAGTGCATTGTTATGAAATGACAGCTGTGAGCAAGAGAAAACATCGACACATCCAGACAATTTTCTATTCTGCACTGAAATTGGTGATAACTATGTAGTGCATCTTCCTTCCTTGGAAGCCAACGATTTTCACATTTAGAGCACTCAACAGCGTACAAGAAAAACAAACAGATGGGGGTGTTTCTGGTCTGTATGCTCTACAGAATCGTTTTATCTTTACATACTTCACACTTAGACAGTGCATGTTTTTGTCTATCCCACTTAACCTTAAATAGGGTGCTAGGCATATCACAGGGACGCAGGTGGCGCTGTGGGTAAAACCTCAGCGCCTAGGACTTACCGATCGCATGGTCGGCGGTTCGAATCCCCGCGGCGGGGTACGCTCCCGTCGTCCGGTCCCAGCGCCTGCCAACCTAGCAGTTCGAAAGCACCTCCGGGTGCAAGTAGATAAATAGGGACCGCTTACCAGCGGGAAGGTAAACGGCGTTCTGTGTGCTGCGCTGGCTCGCCAGATGCAGCTTGTCACGCTGGCCACGTGACCCAGAAGTGTCTGCGGACAGCGCTGGCTCCCGGCCTATAGAGTGAGATGAGCGCACAACCCTAGAGTCTGGCAAGACTGGCCCGTACGGGCAGGGGTACCTTTACCTTTACCTTTAGGCATATCACAAAGGTACTAAGAGTATAAAAAACTGATTAACTACAAAATGCAAGTCTTCCATGAGCTTGTTGTGCCTAGCCAAAAGAGGAGGTTATTATCTCTGTACGCCAAACACTAGCAAGTTCTCTTCCTGCCAGACCAGAGTGCCACAACAAACAGTTCAGGAATTTAAGGCAATATTTAAGGCAAGCATTTGACTCAACATCTGCCTTTAATTACAGGTGAGCAACCCATAATTGACTTTAATGGAATCAAAATAACGGGCTCACGTCTTCCACTGCTGCCAATGAGGACAACAGACCACTGGATGATCAGAAAGAAGCTCTGGGTTTACACACTCCCTCCCTTACCCTGGCTTCACTTTCAGTTTTGTGCTAACCACTGTTTATCCAAATTGGCAAACTATGTTTTGCCTTTGCCCTGGAAACCCATTTCAAAACTTTAACTTCCAGTTCTGGTTTGTAATAAGTCTGTGATAAACAGGAAACTGACAATAAAGCTACAAGAGAACTTAGTAGGCAAGAAAGAGTGTTGGGGATTGCTGACACTATGCAATTTTAGTCTGTGTCATTTACATGCTTCTCCCGTAATCCTGTCCCATGTCCACATTCAGCTGCAATTTTTTTTTAAAAAACAACAACACAAAATCCTCTCAAAATACATATTTAAACACATACTTTAATACAGGTTAATATGCTCCCAAAATACATATTTAAACACCTTTTTTTATACATTTCAGCTGTCAGGCGAGGCATTTCAACATTTGGACAACTGTGAAATCTGGTGGATGGCACATTACTTCCCATCTGCGCATTACTGTGAAAAGTTCAAATCAGTGATTTCACTGAGGAATTTCCAAAGGGATCAAGTCCCTCAAGAGACCACAGCTCATTTCCAGTTCTCCAAAACATGGTTTGGAGCATATTATGCAAGCCACTGATACAAGGATCTACCACTACATTGGTTGAAGTTGTTCGGAAGATCCATTTCCATCTAGTCTATTTCTTAAACACTTTACCTGGTAATGATCAGTTTTTTATATATAAAAAAAGCTCCCAAGTAATAAATTAAATTCAATACCAGTGGATTAAAAGGGCAGGTTTAGGTTTCATAAAGCAGTCTTTTAAATGATGATGTTCCCTCATGGGACTCCCCCTATAGCAGAGAAAGGCATTTCATCCACTTATTGTGGACTGCAGCTAGGTAATGGATAAATACACTTCTGGTCTGTATCTCTTTTGTATCCCTTAATTCTGACATTAATCTGTGACTTTTTAAATAACATTTTTTACAAATATGCATGCAAATTAATCTTCGAATATGTGTTTTTAATGTGATTTCTCTCCAAGTGCACATTTCTAAATGCATTTTATACTGAAACAGGCTTTTCAAAAGCATTTTGTTGGGAGTTCTCTGCATCCAGGAGAGCTGAATCAGGCCAGCACATATCACAATTTACAACATACACAATTCTCAAGCATCAGTCCCTACATTTTACTAGGTCCACTAGTAAGGGATTACCCGGGTGTTGGAGAAAGGTACTCCCTCAGAAGCTGCCATTTCACCAACTGAGTACCTCTCAAGTCTGATGCTGCAGCTTCAGAAGTAACATGCATACCCTTCTCACCAAATATTCCTTGATTGCCTGTGGTAACCTGGCAACAGAGATGTTGCCACTTTCCCTAAGAATAAATTGTGTTTAGCCAGAGTTCATCTGCAACATAACCACACCAAATAGCAAAAGCTTTATGAAAGGTCATCTGCATGGAAATTCAACTCAATCTACAGACACAGGCACAAATGTAACAAAAGCTACAAGGAGCAACAAGGAGGAGATACTTTACAATCACCTCCAGATTATCAAACTAACTTAACCAGTGGTGGCCAAACTTGGCCCTCCATCTGTTTTGGGACTACAGTTCCCACCATCCCTGACCATTGGTCCTGTTAGCTAGGGATGATGAGAGTTGTAGTTCAAAAACAGCTGAAGGGCCAAGTTTGGCCACCACTGAACTAAACCAAAAGTGGGGAACCTGTGGTTCTCAATCCATTGTTTGGCTCCAACTCCCATCAGTCCCAGCCAGCATGGTTAGAGGTGATCACAGTTGTAGTCCAACAACATCTGGCCACATGTTCCCCATCTATTGACAGATGAATTTTTAAAATCTATTTATTTATTTTGATCTAACTTTCATAGTATTATCAGTTGAAAGCTAATACACAAGCTACTTAAACCAAAGCAGTACAGTCGTACCTTGGTTGTTGAACGGAATCCGTTCCGGAAGTCCATTCAACTTCAGAAAACGTTCAATAACCAAGGCGCGGCTTTTGATTGGCTGCAGGAAGCTGTAGGAAGTTCCTGCATGCAATCGGAAGCCACAGAAGCTGTGTCGGACATTCGGCTTCCAAAGAACGTTTGCAAACAGGAACACTCACTTCCAGGTTTACGGCATTTGGGAGCCAAAACGTTCAAGTTCAGGATCCAAGGTAGGACTGTACTGGTTTTTCTTTGTGGAAAGTAAGAAGATGGAAACTTCTGGATTAGAGATATAGTCTGACTTGGGTTTGAGTTTCCTACAACAACATCATCATCATCACCCCATGTTACAAATCCTCAAAGACCAGCACATCCACTGCCATTCCTGCAGATGTAAAGAAGTAGTAGAGCTGTGTGTCATCAGCAAATTGCTGAGAATGTACAACAAGACTCCGGATGACCAGTCAGTGGTTTCCTGTAGATGCTAAATAGCATGGGGGATGAGGTAAGAACCCTGAGAAATGCCACATTTGAAGACTCCACAAGGCTGTGTAGCACACCCCAAGCATCACCCTCTGGAAATGTTCATCCAGTTAGGACTGGAACCACCTCAAAGTAGTGCTGCCCACCCCCAACTCAGACAGCCACTTCAGAAGGATACCACAGTTGATGGCATTGAAAGCTGCTGCGACGTCAAGGAGAGTTAACAGAGACATGTTTTCCCTGTCTCTTTCTTGACAGAGGGGATGCTCTCACAAGATCTCCTGCAAAATCTCACAGGGCCACCCCCAGGCTTCCAGAGCCAGTGTGCCAAGAGTGCCTTGCCCAATAAGCAAGGCAGAGAGCTTTAAAGCTCTTATTGTGTTGGGAAAACCTTGCATGCATTTAATTTGCACAATTTCAACTGGCCATCCTTCAACCATGCCAGATTGAAATCACACAAGTAAAATATACATAAGAGGCAATTGGTACTGTACTACTTGATGCAATTGTACTAATACTAGCTGCCAACAATAAGTGGCCAGTAAGATGATGCTTGGGTTTTTAAAATGTTAGGTTTGCCATGTACAGAAAAACAATGTTTTCTGCATAAAATGCTACAGCCACCCCTGCAGTAAAAGGCAGTAGCTATTTGGCAACAGGGACTATTCTGCAATACAGCATCTTGTTCTGTTTATAAATGGCAGCTTTAGATTTTGTAAACTAATCACATAGATACTGGCCAGTTTCCCAGTGTCAACAATAATTTCCATTCCAGAAATGCTAAGCCATTTTGAAACATTAGTTTTCAATGTTATTTTATTTTACATGAATGCATCCAGTTCTTCAGGCACCCCATTTCCCCATATGGCTAACACCTAATTCTGCTATTTGGCTGCTAAGGCCCAACACCATTTAGCTGCTGTGCTATGGAAATATCACTGCAATAATACCATTCATGAGGGATAATGAAGGGGCAACTATTTTGATTTGTCATTTCACTGTAACAATGACATCCAGGGACATGCCTAGAGGAAGAACGAAATTGCATCCATTAAAAACATTTCTTGAGCATCATGAAAGGATAATATATACCCCCAGTGCAAGAAAAGGCAAGCAGCATAGTCAATAAAGCTGCCATTTAGTCCAATTTAACACTTGGTGAAAAGGGGTGGGGGAATCACCACGTGTTCAACAATGCTATCTATCTCTCCAGACACACCACCATTGATGTTCGTTTCTAATAAGAGTGCAAATGACCAACAGCAACCAAACTGGGAACTCCAAAAATGAACTGGAAGAATAAACAAAAAGCAACGAGGTAGACAAATAAAGAAAGTCAATAGTCCTACATGTTCTAGACCCCTGAGTGACATGACCTTCTCTTCCTTTCCTATAGAGTTTGCATCCAGACATCCTCTCCCCATGTCCATGCACATACAGCTGTTTGTTTATCGCTTCCCTGGGATACAATCCTACACCTTTGTATGTGAACATTGCAACCACCATCCCAACCCATCAGCAACTTCCTTTCTGCCAGCATCCTAAGCAGCTGAGAATGACCCACATGGTTTTGTTACTCTCGCACACCCCACAGTGACACAGCATGATGGAGTTGTTCCTACACCACTGCGCACATGCAGAGGACCTTAGCAAGCTGCAATGTCAGGTATTTGTCTAAAGATGTAACACAGAGGGCAACATAATATGGCCCACCAGCACAACAGTTTCTGCTGTCATGTGCCCTGTGGATAGGTCTTGGCAAGGTCGGTCAGAGGTGGAGGTGGAATGGGACAAAGGTGCAACATTGGATCTTGGGCAGGGTTTCTGCAGTCTGGGAGGTTCTAACCTAGGCACTGGGGAGAAGACAAGTGGGTTGTCAGGAGAGATGGCAAATGGCCCAGCTGCCAAAGTAGAGCAGCCTGACTTGACTCCAGTGGCACCCCGTCAGTGAAAAGTCCCACATTCCCAAGGGAGGCGCCTAAGACTAGACTGGACAGTGAGCCAGCCACACTGACTCCAGCTCCATCATCAAGGACACTGCAGTGACAGCACAAACAGACACAACCTACACATAGGAATGGCCACTTGCTTCCTTGCTCCCATGGCTCAGGAAGAAAACTGCAAATGACTGTGCCAACCCCACTCTTCAAACGGAGAGATCAGGGGGCATGTCAAGTGCTGGGACAAGACCTTAGCTTATGCCTAACCATGCATCCTAGGGCTCTGCTGTGACTTCTTAACTGTGTAACCTGATTTGTGCTTGAGCACTGTACTGAATTCCTGAATAAAGCCATTAATAAAAATCTAGCTGAGAGTCCACCTACCAAGTCTGCAAGTGGCAGTCATGGCATCTGCTTTTCAGGAAACTCACAACCGAACCCTGTCCCCCCCCTCTCTAAAAAAAAAACATGTTCCCAGTGCCGCACACACAATTCAATTGTTCTTTGTTCTGGCTGCCCTCTGTTCCTGCAGCCAAACCCTCTCCTTCACTTATTTACACCCAAAGCCCCCAGCTTGCCTGACATCCTCCCTAGCTTCCTCTCTTTGTTGCTTAGGGAACAGCTGATACAAATGCTAGTTCTGTAATTACCAACAATCCCAAGGGACTTGTTTCTACAAATTTTATTGCAATTCAATTTTGGAATTCAGACTCCTGGCATCTGGTTCCTTGCTTATTGCACCCAGAATCATACATATAGTCCAGAACACCCCTCAGAGCTTGAAGAAATTATGTGAGTTTATGTCTGCAATCTTTTAACGTTTGTTCTCAAGATCTCCCTAATTGTATTCGGTCACTGGCTCCAAACAGATTTTTCAGGTAAATCCAATACTGGGTGAATCGATGCCGATAGCCTACTTCTAGGATTACGGATGACCTCAGAACACCATTTAACCCGACCTGAAGATTCCATTTGCAAGTGGAGAAGGAAATACCCAACTCTGCTATATCTTTGCAATATCTGAAGGGTCTAAACACACATATCCTGCCAACCTCCCACATAGAAGGGGCAAAATATAAAAGGCTCTGAAATCATGAGAACATAAGAAGAGCCTGCTGGATCAGGCCAATGGCCCATCTAATCCTGCTCAACCAGATGCCTGTGGGAAACCCGCAAACAGGGCCCAAACACAAGAGCCCTCTCAGCCTCCTGCAGTTTCCAGCAAGTGATATTCAGAAGCATCACTGCCTCCAACCATCATGGCTAATAGCCAATGATAGCATTATCCTCCATGAATTTGTCTAGGCCTCTTTTAAAGCCATTTAAGTGGGTGACCATCATTGCCTCCCACGGGAGCGACTGCCATAGTTTATACACTGAATTTGTTTTCTATGTCCCGAATCTTCCAATAATCACTGTTGTTAGATGCCCATGAGTTCTAGTGCTATGAAAGAGGGAGAGAAAAACTTTTATCTATCCGCTTTCTCCATGCCATGCTTAATTCTATAAACTTCTATCATGTCCTCTTTGACTTGCCTTTTCTTTAAACTATAAGATTGTATGCACTGCAAGCTTTCCTCACTCCCCAAACCTCAATGGGCTCAACCTCAAATAACTTAATTTGGTCTCATTGTGGTTTAAGCCCAAATTAAACTTCTTTATGTTTGGGTGCATTGTGAGTTAAAGCCACCTGAATAGAGGCCTCCCCACCTTGAGCCTCCCCGCTATTCACTTTTCCCAGGATGCCCCGTATAGCAGCACAGAAGGTCTAGTGGAGTCCCAGTTTCCTCTCAGAGCCCCCCACTTCAAAACTGGAGAGGAAACAAAAGGCAGTGACAACCACCTTGAAAGCTAGCACTGGACCAACTCTGCGAGGAACCTGAGCTTCAAAGATGGGTTTGTGGTTTACTCAAAAGCAGGCTTAGGATGTCTGAACTAAGGAAGCTTAGTTCCACCTGGCTAGCCACCGTATATTAGATCAGCAGTCTGTCCCAAAGGATGCTAGTGAGCCATCAACTTCAAGTTTTTACAGCACTGAACCAGGCCCTTTCTCCACCACTGACTCCAAAAAGTAACAGTTTGAAAGTCTCTTATCCCACAAGGTGAGCTATCAGTTCCTCAACAACTTCACCAGCTTTCACTGGCTATTAATTCATGAAATGCACATTTGGATTTGGATACAAATCAAAGCAAAAACTTCCATGCCTATTTCAGCATTCCTTTTTGGCCACACGAACCATTCCCTTGCTGGTAGATTAAATCAGTGAAACTCCCAGTGTGTAGAAGATTTCTTCTACATTCTTTTGAGTTGCTGAGTCATGGCCTTTGTTTAGGGCACTCAAAATGTTTTTCCCTCCTCCAGTGCACCCCTTCTCAATACTACAAAGATTAACATTTTTATTAGAAAGTAAAAGTGGCCCAGACACATAGAGCAGTGACTCTTGACATGTAAAAGTATGGGTAAATTTGCTATGGCTGCATAACAACATGTATTTAATGCTTCTTTCCTGCTCTTTATAACAAAGCATTCTATATTATATACTAGCTTGCATAAACTGTAATTTTATATATTTTCCACGTTGGTATAATGACTTTTTAAAAACACCCAAATATTAATGTAGACATTCGTGGCAGTTGAATTATTGCTCTAGCAACTTTTGGGTATAGAAGGGAACAATATATCCCATGGGGGTATTAATACAGAAGACCAATATATTGGGGGGGGGGGGAGTCAACCAAGGCATCTGACCTTTGCCCTACACCAGAAGATGTCCTTCACCCAATGAGGAACATGAATAGCCATCTTACATCTCCCAGAATATACAACATTATCAAGCATACAGAGTATTTTTTTATTATTATTACATTTATTCAAAAATGAAAGTGTACATACAATCAACAAATCATTCTTTATAAGAACATAAAATTAAAATAAAATAAAAATTTCACCATTGTGACTTCCCTCGACCTCAAGTTGACATCTTTTAGTAAGAATACAGAGTGTTTTAACTCCTTTCCTATGTCCCTCACTGATACTTTTTGCAGAGGATTGTATTTTGGGCAAAATTTGTACAATGTTTTGGAAGTCTGCTAGCAATGTCAGCCATATTCTGTGGAGGGTGTGTGATGCACAAGGACCGACCAACCTCAGAAATCTCCATGATAATTTTCTCATGTGCAGCAGTTCTACAATAACTCCCTTTAGTTTTTGTTTTTTTGCTTCTGGCAGGAACACTCTGTGCCAGCTGTCCATTAATATTACATATAAAGATGCATCTATCATCTATAAATGCATTGTGATTTTTGTGAAGATATGTGCTTCCTAGAGCCACAGAGTTGGAAGGCACCCTAAGCCTCTTCTAATCCAACCTCCTCCTGCCCACAGCCATCCCTGCATGGGCTCAAACCACCAAACTTCTGGTTAGCAGCCAGACGCACCGACCCATTTCACCACCGGAGCTGCCCTACACTTCTTCTCTGTATAATTATGCTTTATCTCTGATCAGATGGCATGCCATTGGATGCTGATCTGTGATCAAAGTGAATCAGGAGAAGAGGGGTCCAGAACATATTTCGCACAATGGCCCACAACCAAGTATGGCCATCCCTGCCTGGTCACACTGATATATTTTATAGAAGTGTGCTTGGCTGACTGGCTAAAGGATGGTTGCTGAGTTCTGAAGCACACGTGGCTCTCAAATGTTGAAAAGCACCTGCACCACAAAGGATAGTTTCTCAGCAAGGATTATCGCCTGGAGGTCATGCAACTGGAGGAGTCACGGAACACGTCTGGAAATTGCATAAAAGCATTATATGTCCTTGTTACAAAATTAGCTGAAAGGGGCAAATGAGTAAAGTGTGAGCACACAGTTCAGCACGGGTTATGGATAGCTATCAGCCAGGGCAGAATTTATTTTCCTCCAGAAAACAAGCTCTAGATGTCAACTTCGGAGCTTCCTTTCCACCTGCCCCAACAGTTCAATGCAGAAGATAATACAGACTGAGTTATTTAGAAACCAGAAAAAGTGTAAAAGAGAAGGTATATGGAGGACTACTATTTGGGGTGGGGGGTGGGGGTGGGGAGACAAGCGTATATGACATGTAAATCAAAAAGTGGCACAGAACAAACATAATTTATAGCCATGTTCTGAATGCTAATCCTTTTCTAGCCCAAAATTATTCCCTGCTGTGTAAATGAGGCAGCATTATAATATTGATACATATACAGAATACAAATTGCATTGGGCTGCCCTCTGCACCTACAAAGTCTCAGCACTGAGATTTAAAATATAATTATTGCCTTCATTCTATATATAGGCATAGATCTTTAGCATTAAGTACCAGCCATTAAATTAAAGGAGTTATGCAGTAAATTGTAGGGTGGATCAGTTATTTTCTATAGACTGCTGCATTTTATCGGCTGCATTTTCTATAGAATGCTTCTGAATTAGTTTTGGCAAAGAATCACTACTCTGTTAAAACACACACGTTTATTAAGCAAGTAACCACAGAGCTGCATGCCTAGGGCTATGGCTTAAAAAATAATAATATTACACTGACCCATAGCTTTAATTGGGTGACACACAGTCTCCTAAATTTCCCAACAGTTCAATTAAAGGAAATAGCACAGGGTTACCATTAGGTTTGTACCGTTGTCATTGTCATTGATCTTTTAGAATCAGGGCAAAGAAGTGGAGGTGGAGGGCTTTCCTCCCCTTTCAAATGTCTCCTTCTAGTATTATGGGAAAAGCCTGCCTTCTAGTTGAATTGAATTCCCCTTTAATCTCATCCTTGAGCTGGTGGATAGATGCAGTCTTTAAAAATGCAGGATATCGGTGTAATTGTAAATTGATCTGTCTCTTTGGAAAACAGCCAAGAGTGTTCAACCAGCAAAAAGACCCAATCCCTGAAACTGTCCCTCACCCCCTCCCTAACTGCATAAGCCTATATACATGGTCTACTCAGAAGTAAGTCCCATTGAGTTCAATGGAGCTTACTCCCAGGTAAGGAGGACTAGGATTCCAACCACAATAAGACTTTTGGGTTGCTAAATCTTCTGAAATAACAATACCTGATGATGTATTCCTCACACTACTAGTAGTTCCTCACATTACTAGAGAGCTGACTGCGAGTCAGAAGGTGTTTTAAATTTTAAGATCTGCTCTCAGAAAGCTTGGGAGTGTCTTTGAAGCAAGAAGTAGGTTATAGGACTGTTTTAAGAAACACAGCAATGTCAGTAACCTACCACTAAAGGGCTAGAGATCAATGCAGCAGATTCACCTATAAAAACATTTATTTCTGTTGGAAAGTTGATAAAGAGACACAGTCATGACTGCAGAGTCTTTGAAATCAGACACATTATTCCTTAGTGCCACACTCAAGGAAATTCATCTTTCTATGGTGATGTTGAACCTATGTAGCCTATTTGCCACGGGCTCTTTGGTGATGAGATCTGGCAAGCCACGGGTTATTTCACCTAATCCATCATTAGCGTTCACGTGCCCTTTATGACATACAACAAACCTGGATTTAACAATCCTGCTCCTCCCGTGTGATGAATCTAAACGCATTTCACAATAGGGTAGACAGAAAGGCATGCAGGTTCTCTCACCTTTTCTTTGTGCATTATTTTTTTTTAACATTCTTGGGGCACTATGAGGAACCGCCGTTACTATTATTGTTATCGTTTTTTGCTCTCCCTTCCTAATCACTTAACGTACACTCTGTTAGCACAGGGCACAGAGCGATTAGAAAACAACAGTGAGGTTAAATCACCATGGTACAGCCTGGACTGCCATCTGTCATTAAATGTGTGCAAACTGATACTCTCCAAATAAAACAATCCAGGGTGGGAGTGGGGGGGGGGGAGAACACATTTGACAAGAGCATCGATAACCACCGGTGCAACATTCAGCCAAAGGCAATGCAGCAATATATCCCTCTCCTCCACTTACCAGTCTTCCACAAATACACGGATGAAGTTTCAAATTCACTTTGCGCCTTAGCTCCCCAGATTCCAAACAGGAGAAGCACGAGAACTCCAATGCACTTGCTTGAAAGAGATGAAGCCCCTGGACCACCGATTAAAGCTGCGCTCTTCTCTCTCAGCCCCATGCCTTCCAGAAGCCTGCTTCAGTGTCAAAATCTGCCGCACAATGGGTAACCCTTGCGTGAGTAATTTCTTCCCCCCCTTTCAGAATGTCTTCACAGGGAGGGCAGAAGGGAAATGGCTTTCCAGCTATTCTGCATGCCAGTTGAAAAGGGGGGGGGACTGTTTAACACCAAGGAACAATAGAGCTCTTGCTTGCTGCTGCTGCTGCTGTTTCGGCGGCTGCTGCTACGATGGCAGCGGCTGCTGCTGGTACTGTGGATGTTACTTCACTCTTCCCCATTCAGTGGGTAGTAGCAGTTTCCATCAGCTGAGAGAGAGACAGCTGTCCACAGGGGGCTCCAGCTGACTGAGCAGGTTATCTTGGTCTGGGAGGCAGCAGCAGTCATTTACACCAGCTGGAGGGAGAGGGGAGAGAGAAAGAGAGTGAAACAGTGGAGGGGAGGGGAGAGAAGATCAAGGGAGGGAGGGAGAAGGCAAGAGGGGGAAGGAACACAAATAGCAAATAACCGAATGCTGTAATCACATGCATGCAACCAACTGCAAGATACTGTTGTTTCTTTTTGCACGTCTATTGGAAGAATATCTATATTCAAGACTATCCAATAAAAATATTATCATTAAACAAAAAACCATTCCGGAGCATGTTTGAGACAAGCAGGTAGCAAGTGTTCAGCACCAATTATTTTCCTGCTCCTTTAAAGCAAGTTGCCAGCATGCAATTCCCACTTAGTAGAAGAGCTGACAGGATGGATGATGTTGTTGAAGAGAATCATGACTTTGAGAACAGCAAATGTGGTGAATTAAGCATATTTATCGACAATCAGGATGCTGATGCACAAACTGAATACACGGTAAAGACTGGTGGGGATACTTAGACATGCAACTGATTAAATTGTCCCTTAATATTCATGTAAGAAGGGTCATACAGCTGCAATATTATACTGTCCGGTGGTGTTTTTCTGTCTCAAGTTACATACCCATTCCACTGATATCTGGGTGCAAGGAAGGCATTAAAGGAATAAAGCATCTCATTAAAAATCAGAATGACTTTCATTAATCCTTTAACTGTGCATCTAAGAAAAGCAGCCATTCTGAAATTTTCGTTTATCAAAATGTTTTTATGACAGTAATTTCTTTTTATGAAAAGTAATTCTGAGTTGCAATTATCTCAAAGTGTGTTTTTAAGCATGAATGTGTTAGTAGGCTGTACCATGCGGGGGGCGGGGGGGGGGCGGAATAGGACAAAAAGTGTCTTAACACTTTGCTTGCTGTAAAGTCATACTCAGAGTAGGCCTATGCACTTAAGTGAACCATGATGACTAACATAAATGCATTGATTTCAGTAGGTCTACTTCTGTGTTTGACTTGATCGGGTACCGAGAGAGCATTGTTTTAAATCCACCCCAATGAGCTAGAACAAAAGACAATGCTGTCTTATGTTCCTGCATACATCCAGAAATGCAAAGGCCTAGAAGTAGTGTTCTGAGAAGAGCAGCAGAGCAACCAGGGAGTTTTAAATGATGACGCTACTGCAGTTGAAAGAGAAAGCCTTAACCAAGCCTCTCTGGGGAACTCTGTCATTTGCCAGAATCCTTCCCATGCTCAGCCTCTTCCACAGGCACTGGGTTTGAAAAGCAGCCTTGATCAAATAATTCCCAGGTCCTCATCCATTTAAATATTCTGACATCAGAGCAAATTAGCAATGTTGAAGGTTGCAAATTTGTCTTTGTTTACTTTCCACTCTGTTTCGCCTCTAAGAGGGAATTAAAGGCTCAGGAAGCCCTGGCGCTGTGTGAGGCTGTGATTAAGAGAGATAAGCAAGTGTGGATTACCGTTCCTCAGCTGTTGAAAAAGCAGCAACAATCAGGAGATTATGGGTTGATAAGGGATACATAGAAAGCTGTGAGCCTAACAAATTTATAGCATCCATTTCTGACGGAGGGCTAGGGCTCACAGCACCAGGTAAGGTATATAGTCAAAAATGGGACGCACTTGGTAGTCTCACTTATATGTCTCGTGTTCATTTCACAGCCAAGAAGCTAAGCACCCACCATCATCAACAAAGCATTTATAATCCAGTAACTGGTTGCAAAACCTCTGTGGGTGCATTTATGTGTGCCTGCATATCAACATTTGTACCTGAATTAATAAAACCTGCAAAGTTTTAAAAGGGGTGTCTTTTCCTTTGAAAGCATTTTCTCTTAAGTAAAAACTGCCATTTGACTTCACAAATCAAATTCGGCTGCTGCCCAGTTTCTTTGATAAATACGTGAATACATGAACTCACGAATACGTGAAGCTGAGGCTTGTGGCAGCTATGAATTGTGCTTTTCTCTACTTTGAATCAGAGCTTTTGAATGTAAGAGGAAAAATGTATCTCAGTAGGGAACGCTGAAGTAGGAACAAGTTACTAGGGTTCACAAGTTGCATGAGATGAGGGGTGACGAGGCAGAATTAAAATAAAATTTGGTTATTTGAAGCAATGCACGGATTGACACCTCTGTTAGTAACATACTTTTCATGGCATTAATCCAAAGCATTTCCAGGCCATGGGCTCTGCATCTCCTAGTGGGTTCTGCATCTCTTACTTTAAAAAGTAGCCATTCGTACAACAAGTCAATTGCAAAAGCTGAGTCATCTTCAGAAAAACTTCCATATCAGGGTGGAGAATCTATGGCCTTTGAAATGTTACTGGACTCCAACTCCCATCAGCCCCAGACAGGAAGCTCAATGATCAAAGAGGGTGGGAGTTGTAATCTAGCAACATCTGGGTAGGGCCACACGTTCCTGAATGTGTCTAATTGGCTGTTTAGATCACAGCCTATTTAGTCATTTCAGAGGGGGGAAATCTGTCTGTATTATAAAAATTGAATTCATATGCACAGCTCTATCATTCAAACTTCCCCCAACCTGGTGCCTTGCAGATATTTTGGACTACAACTCTCATCAAACTCAGTAAATACGGTCAATGATCAGGGATGGTGGGAGCTATCATCCAAAAACATCTGGAGGGCACCAGGTTGGAGAAAGCTATTCTGTATTTTTCAAAAAATGAAAAGGAGAAACCATGACAAGGATTATGGACAACAACAATAGCTAAGAGTTCTTTCCAGAGCACCTTATTTACCCATCCTCATCTTTGATTAATCTTTTAATATATATCTGGATTTGCACATGGAACACATGGAACGCATACTTCCCAAACTTGAAAGATGACACCAACATAGCTGCTTGGCTAGCCAGACAGATCTGATGCAGGGGAAGAGGCTGGAAAAAAATCCCTTTACAAAGGCCACACAATGCCCATGACATTCACTGAAACAACAGAAGTAATTAGACACCCAACACTTAAATACAGCCGCTGGTTATGTAGCTGCTAATGTCACAAACCATTCTTCTCACCAAGTCAATTTTCATAACAGAGGTGCTATTGGTCAAAATGCATATCTAGAACAGAAGATGCATCCCAAAGATCCTTCCTAATAAAGAAATGTAGCCCATAGGGACAACATAATAGCCCATAGCACAACAGAATCTGTCTACATTAGTTCTGAGCTGAAATGGGAGGTGCACATTGCATGAACGTTTTGTTTCTGTGAAATATACCTCCCTTCTCAGCCATTTTTCACACAGCTTTGCAAAAGGGAAGAATACCATTTCCAATGAGGCAGAGGCTGGACGAGCAGGGAATGCATCTTATTGCTGGGCACATTCCTACCTAGAGATACCAGGGACTGAATCTTGGACTTCATGCATGCAAAGGCAATGTTCTGCCATGGAGATATGGCCCTTCCCCAAAGGATGATCCACTCTCAGTAGCTGGAGTTTTTCTTCCTATTGCAACTATAGAGGGATGTTGTCTCCACAGACGGCTCAAGTCTTATGCAGGCTGATAAGACCCAAAGGAACTGACTGTGTTTTTAAAGGATCCAAGCATCCACTGGTTTTTGCAAGTTCAAGGAGACTGAAGAGCTATTGGGGACCTGCCTTCTGAGACTAATCCAATCACAAAAATTATTGTATCCATTCCTGAATCTAATGTGCTTTCAACAAATTTACATTTTAAAAATCCCAAATAAAACAAAGTTGCACACAAGTCAGGCTTTGACAACCATACCTTATGGAAGTTTACATGAGCTGAAGCTAGTCCAAACCTATAAACCTATGGTGCAGCATAAGCTAACATTTTCATATATATTAGATGCCTTCACTTAAGGAACTGATCGTGTTGTTGAATGAATTGCCATGAAATTTGAACATGGCAGCATTCAAACTGGTAGCCACACAAACCCACTGCTCAAGATCAGAATGCAGGACTGCAAAAATGCATGTCCAGTTTTTACATCATTAAAAATAAAATGCTTACAATCATTCTTCAGTCATATAGGTACAAATCCATGTCTCATTGTTGCTTCCAGTTTGACTGACGAGCCAAATTCTTTCTTTAGAAACCGTCCACAAAATGAAAAGATTACAGGCTAGGACAACTCCTATTTTTGAAAGTAAATCATGACCTGTTCTCTTTCATACTAGGAGTGACTATGAATGCAACCTTGTGCTGGCCTGCCCCAGCATCCCATTGTGACATCATACTGTGTTTTTAACCTCACTGTCCAATGAGCAGCAGCTCAACTCCATAATTTGCTTTGTTTCATAACAACAATTCCTTGTGGTTGAACAGCCAACTGCCTTTGAAGTAAGGTATATTTTAGACACATTCGAGATGTTGCCGGAAACCACGATTGCTGCCACCATTTTGGATGCTCCTATGGTATTCTGGCGATTTGTAAATCCTCATTCCAGGTGTTTTAAGATGCACTGCATGCCTAGGTATCATATGTCCTATGCTTAAAACAGCCAAGATTTAAGTATCCAGTTAACACACAACTTAAAGCTCCAAAGCAACAGTGCTGGTTACAGACAAACAAGAAGACAGTGTGGTGTAGTGGCTAGAGTATCAGACTACTACCAGGGTTCAAGCCCTGACTCAGTCATGAAGGTTATTGGGTGACCCTTGGGCTAGTCACCATTTCCTTGCCCTACCTTGCAGCGTAACTGTAAAGATGAAATGGGATGAAGGAGAACCACATATGCCACCCTGAGTGCCTTGGGAGGAAAGCCAGGGCAGAAACGTAATAATAAATATATAAATAAAATATGGTTGCTACTAAGACCAAGCTTAAATGGTTCCTGTATTTCAGTAACATTTTTTGCTGTTCTAAACAAATACAACCATTTCAACCATATTTCAGCAAACAAATATTCACCACTTCCTTTACATTGTCCCCACCGATCCCTCTCTTACACACTCAACTTGTTTCATATGGCTCCAGTGACATCATGACACAGCCATATCTGATTGGCTACATTGTGTTCTGATGTCCTCACATCTACTATGTGGTCATTCATGGACCCTGCTCTTAACTGATCTAATTTACCCTTACGGGTGTCACCATGCGGCTGTAGCCAAATGTTGATATGTCATCCCAACTCAGTACTGCTGCCGGCACTGAGGGGGCAGTTGGCAATGTGCCCTTGGGGTAGGGTGGGGGAAGGCACACACCACTGTGACCACTGCCCCCCACCTTGGCTGCTCTACTTTCTCTCCCCCCAGCTGCCTCCACCTCATTTTCTTCTCTTCCTTTCCATGTTGCTCTAGGCACTCTGCTCCCCCATCTCAACCCACCCAATATGACCATGGCCTCTCCATGTTCTCCTCCACACCACCACCACCACTGCAAGCATGTTGCAAAGAATTTGACTGCTTGCACCTACGCACTCTACAAGGTGGCTCTTTCCAGTTATGCTGGCAGAATTTTAAAAGGCAAGCTCAAAATGAAGCAAGCAAGAGCTCTCACTTCAAGTTGCTGAAGACTGGAAATAAAGGGGATGCACTTCTTAAGAGAGAGTGGAACAGAGCTCCACCACCGCCTCACTTCCACCAGCCTTCCTCCTATGTGCCCAGAGACATTCTAGGAATTTCCCTCTCACTGAATGGTTCAGGTGACCACCCTATGTGTTTATTTGGAATAAGTCCTGTTGAACTCAGTGGGGCTAGAGAGGCTCATCCACATTCCCGCTTGCCCCCAGGAAAACTTGCTGTTTACTGCCAAATCGGAGCAAACACCAATTGGGTTTTATTCAGATAGATGTCTGCTCTGATTTAGCTCTAAAGAGCAGTTTTTGGGGGGAGGGTGCAGTGGCACAAAGGCAAAAATCGCTCAGACCCATGCCTCAAAAGCATCATAGAAATGGAAAACTGCTTGGATCCATGCTTTTGTGAGATGGAGCAAGCGGAATTTGGGAAGAGCCCTTAGTTCCAGGTGAATACGGCATAGGATCAGATTGTGATGCACTTAACAAGAATCACATTTATTCATGTTTATCCTAAACATGTTTACTCAAATGTAAGTCCCACTGAGTCCATTACTTCGAAGTATATCCAGGATGGCAGCCTTAATTGAACACCCAGTGAAAATACTGAGCATGGCTTTCTTCGTATTTCAGGCATTATGCATTTCCAAGTAATTCTAGTCTATTAATGCCACATAGCTTGTATAGATGTTATCAAATTATGCAGAAAAGTAAAAAGTAGGGGTTAATTTTTAATAACACTACTACTTTGCTAATGTATTTTAAGCCTGAAAACACTTCATTGTTATTGTGAGTTTTCAGAACATAGTAATTCTCCAGTAAATTCCCAAAATAAGAGATGTAAACTGAAAATAACAAAAGCCAGTCTTTCAAGAGGTGCAGTGCATGTGACCTCTAGGTGTCATTCTTCACCATGTTTAGTCCATATCCTTCAATGGGCTCCTCATTACTTTATGTATCAAGTGAAGATTATTGTTTGAGGAGGTGAAGCATTTTGTTCTAATTTCCCACCCATTGTTTACTAAAGAAGATAAATTTGCCGTGCATTGTTAGAATATTCATAACAAGAGCTCTGGCAACATTAATAAATTAAAAGTAGATGGTAGATTTTTCTTCTTCTTCCAGTCTTCAGATTCCCTTGAGCAGAGATCAGCCCAAGCCAAAGATAATAAAGTATTCATACGAAAAATTAACTATTCATGTGTGGTCCACACAAACTGGACACCTTGGTTCTCCCATAAGGTGGCAGTTCTGGAAAACTGCAAATTCTAACAGGTACATTATACAGTTGTACCTTGCATCCCGAATGCCTTGCAAGTCAAACGTTTTGGCTCCCGAACACCGCAAACCCAGAAGTGAGTGTTCCGGTTTGCAAACGTTCTTTGGAACCCGAATGTCTGCCGTGGCTTCCAATTGGCTGCAGGAGCTTCCTGCAGCCAATCGGAAGATGCACCTTGGTTTCCAAACGTTTTGGAAGTCAAACGGACTTCCGGAATGGATTCCGTTCCGACTTCTGAGGTACCACTGTAAAGGAGGTCATGTTGTCCTCTTTGCTTTGGTTCAAATATGGTTCTGGACTCTATGATGCTTGCTAGCAGGTAGTATCTGGTTTATTACTGAGAAATATGGAGTCCCTGAACTCTGATGCCTTCTTGCTTGCCTGGATGAAGGGTATGGCGGGGGGGGTATAGAAAACACGCTATTGTACAAAGATAAAATTTACATTCATTGCTGCATCCACTTTTCCCTCTGGCCACACCCACCAGTGGCATGTGTGTGCCCTGCAGAAGGTTAACCACAAGGGGATGCAGTCTTTGGGCTAAAAAGAAGATAGGAATCCATGATCTAATTATAGGACTTTCTTTTATACTGTATTGGATTGCATCCAGACTAACAGTGCAATCTTATGCATGTCTACTCAGATTTCAACATGGCTTACTCCCAAGTAAGTGAATGCAAAATTGCAGTCTATGTTTCCGAACCTATGCACCATTGAACACAATGGGACAAAAGAATCAATGGAAACAAAGTGGAACCAACTGGATCTGGATCCAACCCACTGCCACTATTATATACTGATCATTTGTTTGCTGAGTTTGCATCCTGCCTTTCCACCAAACAATGCTCATTGTTTGCGTCCTTAGCAGAGCACAGGGACGTTATACTGTCCCATGATAGATCAAATGAACCTTAAGAAGGCAAAAGGGATGCAAATTAGTACTACTGCAGATCCCTGTAATGACAGCAGACATCATTACTGGTTTAAATATAGCACTATTATGCTTCTCTTGCTGGCACATAGTCAGAGAAGCTTTCTAATGAATTGGTAGTGGGAGCCCTGGCAATTTGGGGAGTTCATCCCTTGAGATACAGAAGATAACCTTGGTCATAACATGTCACCGTTGCTTCTGAACATTTTCTGGAGAGCGTAAATTTATTCTTTGTGGTGCCACTCAGTGAAGCAAGGTAGCTTTCTCCATTACACAGAGATGATACGAGTAAAAGGGTGATGAATGTTCATTATGATCGCTGCGCTGCTCAAGTAATGCTTGAATTTGCTGAGTAGCACCAGCCGCAGAATTCGCCGGTCACAAACCTATCATCACTATCTAGCTGCGAAAATGAATGGCAAAGGAAAGCGACATAAATATGAAAGGGCAAGTTGACAATTTGTCATCAGCACTGATGTATGAATGTAAAGCATAAAATACTAGAGAAAACTTCATATTTATATCAAAGGATACATATCCATCAAGGTAAATGCTAACTTCATTCTGGAACTCAGATAGGAAGGACCACCCCTGCCCTTTCTCCAACTCTTCCTGATAAATATTGGAAGGGGGGGTGAGAAATAAGATGTGCGTGTTTCTGCTGCACTCTGTTTATGCGATAGGATAATGTGGAAATCCAAACATACAGGTTTCCTATACTACACCCAACATTCTCCTCTTCAGCCTTTCCACATATTCTACTTCAGACACAAGCACTTCCATTATTTTGAACACTAGGGATGATTCCTTCTTAGAAAGCTCAAAGTTTCCCATAATGGGTTAGTCAGCTAAAGAGAATGGATTACACCTGGGCATAAGATGAAAAAAAATAGACAGCAATGCTAAAGAGAAGCAAAAACAGCTGGATGAGGCAGATGTAGCCCAAAACATCTCAGGGATACCAGGTTGGAGAGTGAGGGAAAGAGACAGGTAGACCAGTTAGACTCCCTGAGAGATGGTTCTAGTATGGGTTGAGAATCATGTTCAAAAAAGGCTATCAATAAAGCAAATGGAGAATGTCTCTAAACATATACAGTGGTAGCTTGGGCTAAGTACTTAATTCGTTCTGGAGGTCCGTTCTTAACCTGAAACTGTTCTTAACCTGAAGCACCACTTTAGCTAATGGGGCCTCCTGCTGCTGCCACGCCGCCGGAGCACGATTTCTGTTCTCATCCTGAAGCAAAGTTCTTAACCCGAGGTACTATTTCTGGGTTAGCGGAGTCTGTAATCTGAAGCGTATGTAACCCGAGGTACCACTGTATGTGGATACATTTACATATTGTAATATTGGATTTGTTGTAAATTTTCAAGAGTATAACAATAAACATTCACAACGGTTTGTGTCATCAAGTGCAACTAGGATAAGACAGAAATGAAGCTCCCCTCCATCTCATTAGCTCAACACAACCCTTCAAAATGACCTCTGAGATTCAGGTGGCCTCCCCTTCTCACCATTATGTGAAAAATGGGACCAAATCTCCAGAAATTTATCCTCTCTCTCTCTGCATACTTTTGTCCTCAATCTGTTTTCCTCCAACTCTCCAGAGCAGATTTGGGGGTTGTGGGGCGCAGAGGAGAAGGAGAGGTAGTCCTGTTGTACAGGCAGAAGCTAACTGTGCTGACAAGATGACTTTGTTGAATACAACCCCATTAATTACTTGAGAACAATTGCTAGCCATTTATTCCTAAATTATTTTTTAAAGAAGAGAAGCTGAATGCAAATGCTTAATCATCTTAACTGTATAATTCATGAATTAACATAAATATGAAGGGTTCAGTGATTCCCGCCTCACAAACCAGTATATTTGTAACACTCCTTTTAGGGGTTTTTTTTGCCTTAACAATGGTCAAATATAGGGCTGTGTTCGTTGAACATAGTTCATTCCCGCCCCCCGCCCCCGCGCAGTTGATTGTATTTTAATTCTTGAAACATGCAGCTATTCATGTTGTGCTTTTTCCAATTTTACAGAGTCAGTGCATGCTAAGAATAACTGGCACTGGAATAGTGCAACAAATGATTTTTCTATTCATACATATGCACATTGCTTTTCCACATATAAAAGTATACAACTTTCAAAAAGCAGCAATGATTTCCAGGAAAACAGCCATTTTCACTTCAATTAAGTTTTTATGTTCCGATTTCCCTGATGACCCATGTTCTGAGTGTGAAATGCTCTCAGGCAGATAAAGAAGAAAACATTTTGTGTCGGGAAAGGCATATCTTACCTGTTATAATATTAAGGAAATTCAGATAGGCTTTTTTATAAATAGTTTTTTGTTTTGTTTTTACAGATATTTACCTGGCTGTTGCTAGGATCAGGACACCAAACAGTTGACTGAATAAATCTTAGCAGTAAACCATCTAAGAAGCAAGGCTTTCTATGGACATGCCTAGATATGGGAACTTCTAAAAATCTCTATGTCAAGCTTCTGCATATGTGGTTCCCCTCCCCATTCTTGCTCTACACTTTTATCTCCATGAGAAGTGTTTTTTTAATGGCTCTGCTAAAAAATGAGCAATTCTCACATATTATATGCGTTATTGTACATATAATATTGTGTGCACATTATATCCATGCACATTCAAGGTTTCCTAAACCAGTCAGCACATAAGCAGATACATACAACAATGCATTTAAATGCATACAAAATTATGCTACAGAAATATAGCACCACATGGGGCTTGACTCTTTTATATGTATTACATGTATATTACATGCATCTTTGCATGTAACTTTGCATATAATTAAGTCGGTCTTTTTAAAAATGAACAAACAATGCATGAGCAGCTAAGACAGAAGCAGGTGCTCGATGTAATAGATAGTCTGATGTGAGCAAGGCTCAATCAGTTCAAAACTGCCAAATCCTGCATATAAATACATTTAAAATGGATCCTTCCTTCATCCCTAGACATGCCCTCTTATCTTTCCGCTCTTACATCACAATATAACAAGGGTGGAGAACCGTTTTGGCCAAGCAGGTTAGATGTTTATCTCCCCCGACAGCCTCCTACCCAATTTCTACAGGTTGGAAGGACCACCTACCTGTCAATCATCTGACATCACAACCAGTCAACAGAGGTGGGAAATCCTGTTTACTTATAAAAGTTGACATGTGGTGCTGGTGGTGTGATAACAACCAGAGAAGAAGCACTGAGGAGGGTTAAATTCTCTACTCATCGGAAAGGGTTAAATCCTGCTCCTTTTGTCCATGTGCCAAGTTCCCTTCTGGGAACTGGTGGGTGCAGTCAACACACAAATGGGTGCAGTCAACACCCTTGCTCATCAGCTGATGTCACCCACTCATCGGAATAATGTCAGCTGACTGGCAGGCATGTGTGGTTTATTTGGGGGGGGGAATGACTTTGTGGGCTAAATTGGATCCCTAATACCTCACAATCCAGCAAGGGCCTTTTTAGGATGGGAAGTACCAGCACTTCTTTAAGTGTTGGTGGGCGTCACCTTCTGTAGGAAGGCATTAACCACTCCCTGGACCCACCCAGTCGATCCCTACTATTTGAAGCTTTCTGTGAATGCTGGAGTCCTCTGCATGTCTTGGAGCTTTTGAACCAGACTTTGAAACAACAATTTTCTGTCAGTACAAGTACGTACACTCAAGCTGATTTTCAAGGTAGGCCTAAATATTATAATCTCCCAAAATATCACTGTAATGATTTGTTCCTACTCCCAGACAACAGTTTCTCAGGCTGGAATGCAAGCATTCAGGAAGTCTCATTCTTATCACTGAGTATGTTCTGTGCAATGTGGTTCTGCAAAATCTCATACTTTTTATCACACACATACACACACTTCACAGAGCCCTTCAACTCTTGGTGCCTTGCCCTGTGTGTCTTTGGTTTGCTTCAACTATGATAACACAAACTTTTTTATTTGGGCTAGGCAGTCTTATACAGTAGGTTACAATATTTGAAAATTACTACCCTGGAGAAATAGAAAGGTCTAGTATTTGTGAGCATTCCAGTATCAGCACCATGGACAGTTATATTTTCTGTCTTCCCCTCATGTGGGTTTTGCAACATGTAGTTCCTGGTGCATTTGGAATATTTAAGTAGGACAGGCACTTAAGCTACACTAGTGTGCACCAATGAAAGTGGCTAAACCAAGATAATATGGTTCTGATATCCCATCACTATTTAAAGCCTTATATGTTTCAGAATAACATCTAGAACACTTTGCTAAGTGGGGGCCATTTAAACCTCCAAACGCTTCAGATAAGTTCACATCGAAAATTCTGTGATCTACTCTTAAACCGAGATCTCTGTTATCCTAGTCTAAGCACTAAACCACATTTGACATACTTCTATTTTACTGCTGGAGGGGAATGGCCTGAGAATGCATAAATACATTTTTACTTGGGTTCAAATACTTTGCAACCACATTACGAACAGCAAAACACTTTTAAATATATTAAAAATATATTAAAAACAAAGCATGTATTAGTTGAAATAGTTTCCCCAAGAACAAAATCAGTGAAAACTATTTAAATTTCCAATTATCATTCAAATTAGTTTTGGATGTGACATATGGGGATTTTTTATTTATTTTTTGCTGACGTTCACACCAAGAAATCAATACAAAGCTAGTATAATTATTTATTGGAGTAAGACTCTTGAAAATGGACTTGAAATCACTATTTGGATCCACCTGCAGGCCTTTTCAGCCTGACTGCAGCTGAGAGGATGAGACAGCAGGGAAACCCATTCAGGCTGATCCAATTTAGATATGCAAATTTTATCTTGTGTGCTTGAAAGAAACATTATGGCGCAGCATAATTTGCACCTTGAGTTCTAAGGAATAATATTTCTAATCTAATGAAAACATGCCTCCATTGTTCGTTTTCACACTCACCAGGTTTGATCCAAAACTATTGTTCACTTGCAAACTTCATACCTCTTCTCTTGCTCTGTTTCATGTAAAACCATTAATTGAATATTTTAATATAAAAAAACCTATAAAGAAATTTTTAAAAGAACTGTGGCTGACTACTAAAAAGGCAAACTAACTTTATGGCACTTGTAACTGGTAAACTAATACATGACCACCTTCAGTGGATCAGTAGATGAGAAACATGCCTGCTTTCTTTGAAAGAAACTGCCTGTGAAATGTCATAAGTGTATCTATGTATATTAAACTAAGCAGCAGAATTAGGGCAGCAGACCCCAGAGTCAGAACCCCAGAGTGACACAAAGGAAAGCACAGGCTGAGGGATCAGGTACCAGGAAGTGACTCAGCAAACAGCACAGGAAGGACACAGTGTGGAGTTCGAATAGACACGTTTAATAGAGGACTTTGTGTCATATAACTCCTGTCCGGTTCTTTTCTGCAGTTGCAAATACAGTGGTACCTCAGGTTACAAACACTTTGGGTTACAGACTCCGCTAACCCAGAAGTAGTACCTCGGGTTAAGAACTTTACCTCGGGATGAGAACAGAAATTGCGCGGCGGCGGCAGCGGGAGGCCCAATTAGCTAAAGTGGTACCTCAGGTTAAGAACAGACTTCCAGAATGAACTAAGTTTGTAACCAGAGGTACCACTGTAACAATGGTGAAAGGAAAAACTCAGCGACAGCTCTATCCTCAGTCAACTCTATCCTCACTCACTTCGGATATGGCTAACTATATCCAAAAATGAGCAAACTGCACCTGAGCAACAATAACTAAATAGGTTCAGGAAGCCAACTCTGCCTGGTTCCCTTTTGCAGGTTCAGGGCCTTGTAAAGAGACTTGTAAATCAGGCCATTTGTCATCATGCTTTAATTTTTGTTTTTGTTTTTATTCATTGCATATTTAGCATGCCCTTCATCCAGAGAGGGGAAGGCCATAGCTTAGTGGCCGAGCATGTACGTTGCACACAGAAGGCTCTGGGTTCAACTCCCAGCAGTTCCAGGTACGCATGGGAAAGACCTTCTGCCTGAAATCCTGGAGGGCAATTACCAGCCAATGTAGACAGTACCAAAAAAGTCTAATCTTTTTCGGACCAGGGGCCACATTAACCCTTCGCCAACCCTCTAGCAGCTACATGCTACTGGTGCGTGCACCAAGAAGCGTTTGAAGCCACACTCACTACACTCCCTTGTACAGGCATAGGCCAACTCAGCCCTCTAGATGTCTTGGGACTACAACTCCCATCATCCCTGACCACTGGTCCTGTTGGCTAGGGATGATGGGAGTTGTAGTCCCAAAACATCTGGAGGGCCGAGTTTCCCTATGCCTGCCCTTGTACAACCCTTTCATACATATATGGTGTTACAGACTGGGGCAGTGGGGGGGGCACCCCCCCCCAAAAAAAGAAACTCTAAAACTTAGTAAATGGTAGGATTTTGATTCTTTGGAGTATTGAAGTGAAGATTGCAGGCCAGTGGAAAAATGGAGGCTAAGCTTTCTTTCCAAGCCAGTGCCTTGCCTGGGACAGAGTTGTTAACATGACAAAAGGGGGTTGATGGCCCATAGTGATCCATTCTAAATATCTGCATGTCTTCAGATCTAAGACCTAACATAGTGTACACATCTTATAACAACTGGATCTGCTCCTTTACTTATAATGCATTGGTCCCATGAGATTATGTGAAGATTCCTTTTCTACATAGACAGATTTTAATTATCACCTTGCCACAGTAAATACTTCTGCTGAGTCTCTAGCTTTCATCTCATTTTTTTATGAGCCTTCCCTTGAGAATAGATGCTTATATTTCCAAGTTGCCAAGCATAACAATTCCCTCCCCCCCCACAAAAAAAGAATTCCCTCTGTGATTTAAAAACAGATTATAGATTCCTCGAATTTTATTGACACCAAGTTTTTTTTATTACATTTTTTTAGAAAAAAGACTAATAAAATCTATTTTCTTTCTGAAGACTACAAGCAGAACAAGAAGGGTTGTGGAGATAGCTGCATATGTAAATAGCTGCATTTATGTTAATACATCCCAAATCAAATTATATGTGTATTTTAAAAGCATGTTCTGTACATTAATAAAAGACAATATTGTCAACTACAATATGAAACCTCGAGGTGAGGGTTTCATTCACTTCATTTAAAAATTGTCACACTAATGTTGCCCCATGGGAATCCCTCAATGAACATTCATACAGAGACAGATAATACTGTACCTCATCCCTTCAAAATAAATGCTTTTAGGTTTCTGGAATGCAGAAGAAGCTGCCAAAAAGATGAGATCCATATTCTGGCAAGATTCAAGATAAGGGGATATATTAAATAAATGCTGAAGAAAATATTATTCAAATTCTTGCTGTTATTTTTTTTTAATCTTATTTTGATGCAGCAAAGCTCTGCTCAAGAAATTGCCTTTCAAATCTTGATCAGATTATCCAGTCACAGCTGCACAAAAGGAAACTCTTCTCCAGTAAATATTTGCAATACATTATAATCTCTGGCTTTGGTGATTAACAATCCATAAAGAGATTTTAAGCAAAGCTATCAGTTTAATCTAGCAAAGCTTTACATCCAGAATGTCAGACAGAATCAGATGGTTCTAGTAGTGAGGCAATGATGCGGCCACATTTTCTGAACCAAGACATTGAATTTTTAAAACCCCTGAGAGTTAAGGCCCCATTTGCTCCATCTGTGATGCATCATGGGGGGAAAAGAGAAGCTGGGGTTTTGTGTGGAATCATCTATGGAATAGCATGTTGTCTGCAAGCTCCAATAATTCACCCAGAGAGCACAATGCCAACTACACATTTTGGGGATCTGCATTGCTTTCAGAATAAATCATCATGAAAACCTGTTTCTCAATAGCTACAGAGAAAATAACTGTGTTAATTTAAATGAAGTCTATGTGTTGTTTCCAAATGCCGTCAACATTTGCCACTGCCTTTTTGAAAATACATGTTTTTAGGGTGAAGTGTGTTTGTTTTCACAAACTGTTTATGGTGTGTATTTTCTGTATTCCTGTCTAAAGCCGCAGTATACTTTTAAAATGTACCGTATTGGCACGAATATAAGCCTCACCTTTAAAATTCAAGGGGTGGAGGAGGAATAAAAAAAAGACAATACCCAAATATAAGCTGCTCCCTTAAAATTCTGCAGGCACTCACACCCGTTCCGTTTTACCGTATGTCTGTTTCAGCAGCGATATCGTAAAAGCCCATTTTTGTAAGGTCGTGAATTTAAGCTGCACTTTAACTTTTCACAGTCGGAATTTGGAAAATCAAATGAGGCTTATGTTCAGGCCAATACGGTAATCAACTAGGGTGATTCAAGATGCACCAAGGCAAATTCACAAAGATGTCTTCTTTAGAAGAAAAAAATGTCCCCCCCCAAAAAAAAATGTTCCCCCCCCAAAAAAAACACAGTAACATAAAACACTAACAAGTAAAGTGTTTCCAATGGATGATTATATATACAGCACGCAAAGCATGACAATGTCCATCAGATTGTACAAGCATGACTTGAGCGCATGCACACATGATGCTGTCCCCTGGATAGTAATGGAAGCAAATATCTCCAAAACATCTTTCAGCACTCAGGGAGAGCCAACATCCATGGTTCACATGGAGGATGAAAGGAAGAAGCCAGATATCACTAATGCACTCATGTTACATGACATCCCTCTTACTGCTGTACTCAGCTGTGTTAACCACTCAGATAATACTAGTTACCACATTTTATGTAGTCAGACCCATTTCAATACATTTTCTTGTATATATGTACTGAATTTGAAGACCCCGCAGGGTCTACATGCAAAAAGCTCCATCAATATTTTGATGCCAGTTCACTTATGAGAGTCAAGACATAGACTGCAAGCATTAGTTAATGGGGAAGTGAAAAAAGAGACACTAGACATATTGGGAGATGCTAAGAGAAAAGCTATTAAATAGAGATCCCTTTCCACATGATTCTTACAGGCACATATTATATAGTATAGTAAGTCAGGTGTTTGCTGGGAGAGCCTGAATGGGGAAGATGCGCCAACAGATAGCATTTCCTGGCTTGTGCTTATGATTTTACAAACCCAATTCCCCTCCAATCTCCAGAGCAATTTTTCAGCATTTTTAAGGTTTGTTTTAAATAAAGTGAAAGATGAATACAGTGGTACCTCGAGTTAAGTACTGAATTCGTTCCGGAGGTCTGTACTTAACCTGAAACTGTTCTTAACCTGAAGCACCACTTTAGCTAATGGGGCCTCCTGCTGCCGCTGCACCGCTGGAGGACGATTTCTGTTCTTATCCTGAAGCAAAGTTCTTAACCTGAAGCAGTATTTCTGCGTTAGCGGAGTCTGTAACCTGAAGCGTATGTAACCCGAGGTACCACTGTATATAAATGGAAAACATATTATCACTTCCAAAAAGAGAGAGAAAAGATGAGAAGATTGCCTGTTTTATGGGAAGAAGAGCAAGACCATCATTGAATTCACTGGTGTGTCTCTCATGCAAATTTCAAAACTGGGAGGAAGCCGGGCTCGTACTGTGAGTGAAGAGCCCAACATCTGTCTTAATCCTAATACTTTCTTTACAAGAAGCCACAGCCATAGAGAAATGTTATTTTCTATGGTAGACAGAGGCTGGATTACATGTGGAGCATTTGGACCAGCTTACAATGATAGGGAGAGTTTTGGGATAGAACACCACATGGCTTCACAAGACAGAGAAAATGTAGATGGCAGAGTGCCAACAGGACTACAGCCACCATGGAGTCACTGAGAAAGAAGAGAGGTATTGTTATGCTCAGGGGGCAGCAGGGTTTGTAGATTTTCAGCAAAAGATTCAGGGTGCAGAATGCACCTCTACCCAAGCACGAGTTCCATGTGGACTGAGTGTATTCAGTAGCCATGGAATGTAGTGGCAGAAAAGAAAATTGGAACACCTGGCAGGTAGAGTTGAATGCCCTGATTGGAAATAATGCTTGACTGAAATATTGGACAACAGATAAAACTGCAACATTTTGTTGCCAGTCCCAGTTGTATGACTTTACTGCATAAAGTGTGGAAAAGCAAAGCGATAGGTGCTCACTTCGGCAGCACATATTGGAAGAATACATTGAAACAATACAGAGAAGTAAAAGGAAAGAGAAAAGATACTAAGCTCTTCTGCTCTTCTGAAGAACCACAGAAGCCATTTATTTGCTTTTCATTTATTAAAGAATAGCTTTTCCTGAAAAATTGTGTTTTGTATGCAGGGGCCTGTCTGAAATCCATCTGTCAAAAGACCTCTTAATTAATTTGTAGTATTCTGTCATGGTTAGTAACTGTCAGCTGAACTCACAAAATCAATAGTAAACCTTGTAATACACCTTCAAGTCAAAGTTCTGGTATATTTATATTTACTCTTGACCATACCAGTATGACAAAAGGTCCTTTGGAAGCTTAGAAAAGAGCAATTCGTTCAGAATGGCTTTATAACACTGTAATTTAATTGTCATAATTTAACACAATCTGCTGTGTACCTGATCCTCTGGTTCTGCAATTTAAGGCTCCTTAATGTCTGGCTGACCAAAAATCGGTCACATCCCCTTAGTGGAAAGCAAGCAGCGCATGATACATATAAAGTAGCTCATTTTGCCTCTCTAGCTGCCAAAATAAAAGCAGAGTTTGTAAAAACTAATGTGATTGATTGCTCCACTGACAAACCGGATCAATGATATTTGATTTTACCTGTGGTGTTTTATATTTGTCTGAGCCTTTTGTTATGGCCTATGGCTACAGCATACGAAGAGCAGTGTTTATGGGCCCTCATAAGGATTTTAGCATGTATAATACCTGCACTGTAGTATTCTGTATTTTGCATAGCTTGTGGCCTAGATCCAAAGGACTATGAAACTCTTTCTTCTGTGGTTTAAGGTTTGTTTGGGGGGTTTTTGTCAAAAAGATAAATCTACCATGCTGCATTTTTAGAGGAGTTGTAAATATGGCATGAAGGTTAGGTGTTCAATGGTGGCGGTGCAGAGTCAAAACATTTCACTGCTCTGTTGCAAGTCCCTTCGGGGGAATGTAAAAAGCCCTTTGGATCCAAGGCAATATAATCCAGATATCACTGGTTTGGCTGGGTGAGGGTCAGAAGACTCTGCACATTTGCCCTCCACCATGAGCACAACGAACTGGGCTGAGCACCTATTTGGTAGCGTGCTATGCCCAGGAGTCCAAAACAAGTAAATATTTAATTTATCTTGGGGGCTTACATGTGTGTCAATGAAGAAACATCCTTACAAGGCATTTCAAAATTAGGAATACTTTTTATACCTATGCACTTAAATCAGTTGTTGTAATAAATGGGTTACATTTTGTTAACAAAACACAGCCTTGAGATAAGCAAAAACCATTCTTGTATTCAAATATAATATGAATCCAATTTGTATCAAGCATAAATTAAACTAATGAGCATCAGAAAGAGATTGCCCTGAGTTTTAAAGCAAAGCTCCCCACTGAACTCCACAGGGACTGCTTGTGCAAAATTCATAGCACAACGGGGCACTATAAAAATACTTACTTCCAACCAATATAACGCTGAATTTCCAACCTCAAGCCAATTATTACAATTACTTGCACACAACAAAACTGTTTTATACTCAAAGAGTACTTCAAAAGTAAACTAATTAAATTAGTAGCAAATCACTTGGGATTAAAATTGTTTTAGTGGGGTCTGAAAATGAGAGAAGAACATCATAACTAGTATCTTATTATTTATTTATTCATTTATTTTTATGCAGCATTAATGAAAATAGTTTTATATCTACAGGTTGCCAGTGTCTTTGTATGTATGTTTGTTTGTTTTTCAAACAGAAGTCAGGGGGAAAGAGAATGACCCACTATGGTAAGCGAATGAATAGGGAAATATGAGGAAGAAAGAGATAGGTATATATTAATTGTCATGGGGACAGATATAATCCAAGGAACGCACATTACAGAAGGCGACAGAAACAGAAGCCTGGTTATGATTATTATTTTTAAAAAGAAAAACTATTCCTTGAATTTCTACCCATGTGCAAATTGGGATGGGGGGGGGACTCTTTGTAATTGTGTTTATACACTGAAAATCAATAATACATCTTATAAAAGATCCAGAGAGAGAGAGAGGCAGCAGGAACAGCATCAAGAGGATTCATCCATATTTCGGTAAGAACTAGACACAGAGAGAATGAAGACCAGTGAGGTTGTGAAGAACCACATTTTTTGCCACCAAAGTGCATGACTGGAAAAAAAGCAGCAGCAGCCAAATAAAGGAAGCAGAGCATGAAATAGAAATGGGACACGGGTGAAAAAGAAAGGATGTGGGCCAGGATGAGGATGAAGAGAAAATATCACAGCAGAAAGTAGCATCAATAAATGAATGAAAGGGGGGAATCTTCAGAAAACAAATGAAAAGAAAATTCACCAGCATCGTTGCCTGCCTAGAATGAGTTTAGAATTAGTTCCCGTAGGTCGAATCCCAGTTTGCAGCATTCCAGAGCAGCTTGCACCAGTGCTGTATCTTTTCATGTAATGAATAAACCATCACGTTCTTTCAGGTCCATTCCCCGCACCCTACCCCACCCAGCCAAGGTCTCGTGCTTCTGGTAGGGAGTGCTGGACTCGATGACCCATTAAGTGCCTTCCAATTCAATATGTCTCTTATTCTAATTACATTTTTGCTTAGTTGCACCATTAAAGGCCAAAATACAGGCCACTGTATATGTATTGTATTGACATTTATTTCCTTGTAAGGCAAATTTATTCGTAAGAACCTCAGTGTTATTATTTTCAACTTTTGTGGGGTGGAGTTTAACACAGCACATTGAAGTGTTAGCAGCATTAACACTATGGAATTCAGCTTGTGAACGGTGGGGTAGGGGGGACATGTCAGGCCCTATAAACCTCTCTATCTAGCCTTGGTAATCTCCCCACAGGCTACACCTCTCAGTAACCATCCATTGCACTCCAAGTGGTTTTTTTCCTGGTTGGAATGTTTCCCTGAACTCTTAGTCATGCCTTCTGCTTGGCTGAATGGAGGGTAGAGAGGGGCATGAGAGTGCGTAGAAACTAACCTTCTGTAGACCGGTAAAATTTACATATGTTGCTCTGCCCATTTCCCATCCCCACTGAGATATGGGAGGAGGAGCTTCCCCACCCCGCGATTTACAATAGCAACTTTAAATAATGACTTTAAGTACACTTCTAAACCAATTCTGAGGTATGCCTGATCATGGAAAAAGCCTTGAGCATCAACCTTTGCTACCCGTTCCTCAAAGACTGACAGAATTCCCAATGCGATAAAAGTAATGACAATGGAAAAACTGCCTGTTTTAGTGAGCATAAATTGGACATGCTGAAAAGCATTTATACTCCCCCTAAAGGTTCTAGCAGTCAGGGTTGTGTCACTGATTATCAAAGACCAGGATTAATACACTACACTACAAATACATAGAGAATGTGTGAAAATCCTATGCAAATTACTCTGCGTACATGTGCTAGGAACTCACGACAAGCTATATGGAATAGATTTTATAAAAGTCGACCTGAGGTGTAAGTAATGCCATTTAGGGGGTCATTTTCTAAGATAGTACAAAAGACACCATGAAAGAATATTGGATTTAATATACATTTTTTCTAATATGCAGTTTTACATTTCACTATTGCTTGCCGTACAACCTGAAATCAGGTAGCTCTATGTTCTCCCTAAACCATTGCTTCATCTGCTCATTCCCTAAATACCACAAATGTCTCTTACTTTATTTAATACTTAAGGTTCTTTCAATCACATGATCATAACCATTATGCACTCTATCGCCTCTCTACAAAACAAACCCACAAAGAGAGCCTAGTTAAAAACTTCCTTCTCCCAATTTGTCTCAGTTTTTCCCCTCCATAGTGCTGCGAGATTTTTGAGTCTCTGCATGGTGGGAATCCAGTGAAATTATATTGTAAAAGGGATCCAAAGCACAATGGATCCAAAGCACAAGGAACTGAAAAGCACAAAGTCCAATGGACTCAACAATTACTGGACTTTGGAGAAACTACAGCTATCTAGGTTGTGGAAGGCATGCCTACAGAGGAATGCATAATGCAGTTCTTTTGACCACAGGATACGATAAAAACTGTCACTCTGGATGAGAGAAATCTCTGCAGGTTTCACAGAAACCTTGAATGTTGGAAGGCAGATTCATAACCTTCCTCCTCATAATTGCTCAGCAGTGCATAGCATGTCAAAAAAATACCCTTCCAAACAAAAGAATCCTTCACTAGGCTGGAGCAGGGTTGGGAAATACATTGTGTGGACCCCAAGCAGGCTGCTGGCTAATTAGCTATTTTGCTACCCACAATGAGAGCTCCGGCATCATTATGTCACCTGGGAGATATGTCTTGTGGCAGGAAACCTGGAATTAGCAGAAAAGTCCCAACAGCATGGGGAAAGAAGGAATTCAGGACTCTGCAAGAAAAGGAATTTCCCTCTCTTAATTTAGTGCCAAAGTACATGCCCTTGATAGAAAATCTGGAGGCGCAGAGAGAGGACAATACTAGCCACAATGCAATAGCTGATAGCTGATAGTACAACACAGTACTGGGAACTGGTTCCTAAATACAAGCATATAGTCACATTTTCATTTGTTCTCCAGTGATACTTGACAGAGATCATTTCCCCAGCTATCATAACTGTTCAGATAATTGGGATTTCTCCAGTTACTGCCAAACACACTTTTTTGGATAGAGTGCATTGTGATTGTGAAGTTGTGCAAAAATTAGCTGCTACCCTTTACAATAACTAGAGGATTCTAACTGATAAGAGAAGGCAAAGTAGAAGCCTTCCTGGGTTATTCCGCATTACAAGAAATAAACTAGGGACACAATCCTGCTGTTAATGAAGGTTAGAGTGTATATAGATGCACACAAACTCCCATCATTCAATTGTGGCCTAGGAGGGCCAGGGAGGATATGATCACATTTCTGAGAATGTAGGACAGTGGTTCTCAAAGGTTGTGGTGCACCACATTGGTATGGCAGGGGAGGATGGCAAGTGTGGCGGGGAAATTCAAGGACAATCAATGTTATATTCTGGGAATGGTTCGTGTTCTTATGTAGCTTCATTGTGGATGTCCCGTGATCATATTATAAAGTAGTTGTGTTCTATGTTATAAAGCAAGCGTGGCTAGGTGTAGCCAGTGTGGTGTAGTGGTTAAGAGCGGTAGTCTTGCAATCTGGGGAACCGGGTTCGCGTCTCCACTCCTCCACATGCAGCTGCTGGGTGACCTTGGGCTAGTCACACTTCTCTGAAGTCTCTCAGCCCCACTCACATCACAGAGTGTTTGTTGTGGGGGAGGAAGGGAAAGGAGAATGTTAGCCGCTTTGAGACTCCTTAGGGTAGTGATAAAGCGGGATATCAAATCCAAACTCTTCTTCTTCTTCCTCTTCTTCTTCTTCTTCTTCTTCTTCTTCTCCTCAGTAAAAAGTTCAGTGTGGCACAAGCAAATTATTTATTCCGAAAGCATAACCAAGAGAAAAAAGTTTGAGAATCACTAATGTAGGGTGAGGCTGGGGAGAAGAAACTAGCCCACAGCAGCCCATGCAGCCACAATCAAATTATATCAACAGGCTACAGTGGTTGTTACACTTTCTCCCAGCTTCTATGCTTCATGACATCAGTGTGGCTGGACAAACACACTGACAGACAGGCACCCATGTGGGCCTCAGTACAAAGAACTGCAAAAATTGCTCTTGGCGATTATGCAGGCTGGCCTAAATATTCCTGGAGACTTTAATTATTACAAATCTCACAGCTCATAAATGTCAGTTGTCTCTTTGATCTGCCATTTACATCATCAGAATTCAGAAGATTAAGAATTTTAATTGCCAAACCGATTATCTCTGACAGTTTCTTGAAACTCTCACAGCAAATCACATCAGTGCTGACAGTGAACAAAAAAGAAAGAAAAAGAAAACAATAAGGTACAAGACATATATTTTCTGGCCATTATTTGTTGAGCCTATTTGACTAGATACAAGGACAACTTGCTATCAAGAAGCAAGTGTGTGTTTCCTTAATTACAATGCCTGCACTCACTATCTCATGAAAGCAATTCTTGATTGTTCATATGGGTAGGAACATCCTAAAAACTTCTCCCTCTAACTCCCTCAGTGAATAGTAAAGGTATGTCTTATCATTGTGCCCAGGATTATGCCTGAACAGTTGCTGTAGGTTAAATTTATTTGAAGAGTAAGTTGTACCAGTATTTTTTTAAAAAACAAAAAATCCCTGCTTAGACATGAAGCTTACAGAGTGGTCTGGAGCAGCTTGCTATCGCTCTATCTTTTTTCAAAAAAAACATTTTTATTAAAGATTTCTTGGTTTACAAAAGTATGTGCAATGTCTCTTTTTTCAAGTTACATTTTCTACAGAGCAGTTTTGTCAGGGAACTGCCATCAGAACAGGGATGGGAGGCAGGTGAACAGAGAGCCTCCGACGCTGCTGTGGAGCATCTCCTCGTCCAGCGGTGTAGAAAGCCACAGCTCCAGTGGAGCAGAGGGGGAAGGAGGTAGCCAAGTGAGGAGAGGGCTCGAAAATGCTACTGAGAGCCCAAGCGCCGCACCTAACCCGGCTAGCCAGGAAACAGACATGCCGTTTCCATCACCCAGCTTGCGCAGAGGGATGAAATGTAAGGAGGGGAGGCAGAGATTTGGGGTGTCTAAGTTCTTATGTTGGGGGAGAAACCGGAAGGGGCCACTCCCGGAATCTGCAAGCGACTAAGACGGACATGAACTTTGGGGTTCTGCACTGTAAATAGTTTGCACCAATAAAACCTGTAAAAGACAGGTCGGAGTCCTGCCTGGTTACTCATGAGCAACCACCACCAGCACCTGACAAGTTTCATTTGTTGAGACCTTAGTGTTACCTTAGAAAGAAAAGGAGGAAAGAGACCTCTGAAGTGTGAACCATACCACTGTTTCAAGCTAGGAGAAATGGGCAGGAGAGGGTTAAAGAGGCAAGGAGGTTTCCTTAAGGTTCTTTAATGATCAGCTGTGCAAGTTGCCAGGCACATCATTGGTTAAGAAAATTACCAGTAAATGGCCACCCACCCAAGGCTAGGAAACAGCTGGAAACACCTCTGGGAGGTGTTTTGGCAGAGGTATGTTTTTCTCTCCCTACTTTGTCCAGCTAAGAATAATGTAATGCATGCAGGACAGAGAGCATGGATAGCAGCAACTGCCCTGCACCCCACACTTGGGAGAGCCACAGCCAGGTACCAGTGACCACACTCCACAGCTCTACTGGCTGCTTGGCAACACCTCCTGCCCACCCACCCAGAGTGGTTCTCCAACTCCTCCCTTCCTAGAGCAAGACAGTTCTGGTGGGGGAGATGGCAGAGAGCCTGGCTGCCATTGCCACTGCTTGAAGTGGCAGCAAAATAAAAACATAAGCTGGAGGCAAGGAAAGTCAAAGCAGCAAAACATAAGCTGTCATGAGGAGGATTGATCACCACACAGCCATCATGATGTACAACAGGAGGGCTCTCAGGGGGGCATGAGGGCACATACTATGAGTTGCCCAGGGCCTCTCACTTCACTAGGCATGGCCCTAAGAAGTGTGTGTATGTAAGAGAGAGAAACAATGGAAGCTGCAGAATAATGTGCCTCTCCCCTTTGTACTGTTCTTAACTATTAAAACAAACAATGCAGTATCTGTGAAGCTGCATAAAACAAGGAGTGGTTTTACAACAGCCACTGGTCAGTTTATTGAATTGGAAGGAATATGTGCCCATGTCTCATTCAGTGTCACATACAACCCAGTGTGGTGCTTTACTTTGGCTCATCTTTATATAAAAAAAATTAAAGATCCACCTCTCTTGCAGATTCATCTCGGCCCATCAATCAATACTGATTCCCTAAGGTTGGAAACAAGTTGCTGGAAGTTTGAGACTGACAGTTCATAAAGCAATGATGATTCATAATACCGATCAAAAAATTTATCAGGAAAAAAGAACCCAAGAGGAAGGAAATAAAGAACCCATTGTTCCAATTCAAGCCAGTGCCAAGTTTGCTATTCAGCATCCTTCTACAGCCTTTAAATCAGAGCCACAACGTTACACATATAAAGAGAATCATTTAGAATATTGATACTATACAATCATTTTTATTTCTTCGTTCCATAATAAATCTTGGTATTAAAAATAATACTTCTCTTGGGGCTGTAATCTAACACATACTTGCTAGAAAACATGTCCCACTGAAATCTCCGAAGCCTTGTTCCAAGTTACCATCTACATCTCAGTTACCCATTGGTGGCACTCCTCTGCAAATGTAATGTCAGGTCTCATATTCAAGCATTATCTATAGCTCACATTTTCCTGTGTCCTTAGGCAGCCCTCAATGCTTAAATACCACTGACAGTTAAAACAAAAACACACAGCAGGCCATCTGACATAAACTCCTCACATGCATTCAACAGTGTAGATTCTTTGAACATTCATGTACAGCTGTACGAGATAGCACTATAATTTTGCCTCCTGAAATTTGCATGCTGAAACCCTTTTTTGAGAGTTGTACTTGTGCTTTTATAAAATCCACATTGTGTTACATTTTTCCATCAACATTAAATATTTTGGCTTTTCAGGTTGCTATTTCTAATGCAATATTCTGGCGTCACAGAAAGCCAGTGTAATAACCATAATATTTAACATCTGTGCTTTCAAATGTTCAGAGTGCTTCACAATGCATTATTGATATGTAATCCTTAGAACAACTCTGTAAAAATAGCCAGTATTATTAACCTCCATGTAGCAAATGGAAGGATTGAGAAATGTTGACACAACAATTCTCTTAAAGCTATTATTGAAGCAAATGTGTATCTGGTAGGGTCAAAGCAAATGTTAAAAGTTAGTTCAATAGGCAATTGTTTCTTAAATTACTTCCCTTTATTCCAAAAGTGTATGTTACAAAGTTGAAAGGCACATGTCCTTATACAATAGTACCTCGGGTTAAGAACTTAATTCGTTCTTAACCTGAAACTATTCTTAACCTGAGGTACCACTTTAGCTAATGGGGCCTCCCGCTGCTGCCGTGACGCCGTGGCGCAATTTCTGTTCTCATCCTAAAGCAAAGTTCTTAACCTGTGGTACTATTTCTGGGTTAGCGGAGTCTGTAACCTAAAGCGTCTGTAACCTGAGGTACCACTGTAGTATGTGTGAAATCCTACAAAAATATAAGGTATGTCCCTTGAAAAGATCCCCAAGTTCACCATTTTTATTGAAGTGACTTTTTTGTGTGTGTTGTGTCCAAATGACCCACAACTGCTGATGTGCAGGGCCTTTTGGACCTGGAAGAGGCCAGAACAGGGCAAGGTGGAACGGGGTGGAGTGGGCTTATGCATGGGGGCCAGGAACAGAACCCATGTGTGAAATGGTCACCACCTGTAATGTTAAGTTATAGTTTGACAATTTGTGAACATGCCTGGCTCATGTACTTCCTTCTCTGCTTCATTCTCATGCACAGCAAGTCCCTTCCTCCTTCCCTGGTGTGAGACAAACCATAGTTTGCCATTTCATCTGAACTGGCAGACTGCTTGCACTTGTATTGCAAATGGGAATTGGAAATCAGACTCTGACCAGGGTGAAAGAAACGGCAAATAGAGGAAAGCAATTGTATGCACTAGCGGGGAGGAGGCCTGTGAGTCCAAAACTTGGCAATGTACTGACAGTTCAAGATCTCAGGTTCCTCGTGACTCACATTACAAAGATGAACAACTGTAGCCATTTTCGAGACACTGCCTTAAACACGTGAAGAAATAAGGAAGATTATCTGCAGAATAATACCCACTTCTAGGCGATAATTCCACAGCTTAAGGAAGCTTTCTGGCAGATCCTCAAGTTATACTACAGTTGGTAATAAACAGAAAGTACACATTTCTCAGTTTGTTCCCCACTTTCTTGAATTGGCCTACTAAGTGAGTTGAGATTATTAAATGGGTTGGGATTTTACATTTAAGCTTAAAGCAGCTGCTTCAAAACTGCTTAGGAAAGTTGATGGGAGAGCAAAATAACAATAATGCAAAACGTCCATTTAACCTGCTTCTTTCCCTTTTGAAAGGAAATGCTACCCAGATATATTACTTTGACATCCAATGATAATAAAAGGCATAACATCTTGTATTAATTCCAGACTGCACACTGCAGCTGCCACATGCAAGCCAAAATCAGTGAAAAGTGTTCCCTTGTGTAGTGGGTTTACTGAGCTGGCAAAATTTCCTCCAACGACATCAAATATCCGACAGTAAATGTATGTCCTGTACACCAGCCCTTGTTGAAATGTAGAGGGAAATGGCATACATTACTACAAGTGACTTGGCAGGTTCTATGAATGAAAACAAGGAAATATCCTTACCTTTATGGTAATTGCTTCAGTACAGTACACTGCAGTACAGTGGTACTTTGGTTCTCGAACAGCTTGGCTCCCAAACAAATCAGCTCCTGAACGCCCCAAACCCAGAAGTAAGTGTTCTGGTTTGCAAACGTTTTTCAGAAGCCGAACGTCCAACGCAGCTTCCAATTGAGTGCAGGAAGCTCCTGCAGCTAATTGGAAGCCGTGCCTTGGTTTTCGAACTGTTCTGCGAGTCGAACTGACTACCAGAACGGATTACGTTTGACAACCAACGTACCACTGTACAGGAATGTTAAATAGTTAAACTGTAGTGCCGCTTAGTGCTGGAGGATAGCAAAGAACAACTTATCATTTTTTCCAAACATTAACTTTTCAAAAAGTAAGACTACCACAGTGCAGGAGGAGCTTGTTTTGTTTTACTCTGGTTTGTAAAACACACTCAAACATTTTTAAAAGACAGTTAATAGAAAAGTGACAAGGACTCACGGACTACGGGAAAGTGGACAAGCTCACTCGCTACTTTTCTGAAGCAATCTGACATCTGAAATTAACATTTTTCTCGCTTCTTGAACAGAGATGCCCATAAATTAGCATGCACCATACCTCCTCAATTAATAATACTTCACTGGTGCAAGAAGTATCTTCCGCAAACACACGCAGCTGCTACCTAATTCACAACTACTAGAATTTATTGTCATGTTGTGGGCTAATATTGATAAGCTTGACATGACAAGTTGCCATTTTAAAAAGGACAAAATCCTTTCTGGGAGAGTCGGCAATGTTTGCAAATGTGCAAAGATTTAATTTCCTTTGTGTACTCTGTCTGTCACATATAGCCAGGGGCCTGTCACACCTTATTCTCTGACCAGACCTCCCATGAAGTGTTTGTGTATTGTCTGCCAACCTGCTTGCCCTCATGTTTTCTTCAGATAAATGCTTTTCTTTTTTCTAGGTTGTATCAGCTGCTCAAGATTCATGTTAAATTATGCCCAGTCCTAAAACCTTCTGTCTTTCTGTAATTTAAACTAGCTCATTAGGAATATTTACTTTAGATAATGCTTGCCTTTTGATAAATGTTTTAAGAGAGTCCTTTGCATATTTCTACTTCAGTGTAAATTTAAATTAGCAAGAGTAAATCAGAAGTCACATAAGGCAGTGCTGATATGAATCTAATGCAAGAGGACTGTGCAAAAGGGCTTACCATAACCCACTATTAATATGTTCCAGAATAGTAATCTGACACTGCATTGTACGTCCTCTACCACTATAATACAGACCTGCCTCATGGCCACCTGTCACTTTAAGACTGCTGAGTCTTTTACCCCACGCCATCTTAGAAGAGAAGTCACATCTCCTTCAATATACAGTGGTACCTCGGATTAAGTACTTAATTCGTTCCGGAGGTCCGTTCTTAACCTGAAACGGTTCTTAACCTGAAGCACCACTTTAGCTAATGGGGCCTCCCACTGCTGCTGCCCCGCCGGAGCACGATTTCTGTTCTCATCCTGAAGCAAAGTTCTTAACCCGAGGTATTATTTCTGGGTTAGCGGAGTCTGTAACCTGAAGCGTATGTAACCTGAAGCGTATGTAATCTGAGGTACCACTGTACAAAGTGAGGAATGAGTCCTAGCTGAAGATCTTTGACAGGAATAGGGGTCTCCTAACAATTCTCAGTACCCTTAAAAAACTACAGCTCCCATAATTCTTTGAGGAAAGCCATGACTCTTTAAAGTGGTATCATAGTGCTTTAAACGTATGGTGTGAATGTGGCTCAGGTTTTCTAGTCAAACAGAGAGGGGAGAGCGATGATGCCACTTCAGATCAAAAGTGTTAAGTACCATCCTCTCCTTTCACTACTCCTTCCCAAGGCACTTCTGAGTGCAGTTTTCTTGATTATGGCCCTGCTCCTTTAAGCATCTTTTCCTTTTCTCACGACAGCTGACAGTGCTAGCTTGGCAGAACATTACAATGTCAAAACAATCCCTAAATATTATTGAGCTTAGTGAAGGCATGCAATAGCTATCCTGAAATTATGCCAGATAACATTTTTAGCGTATTGAATAAAAACAAAATAAAAACCTCCAAAAGAAAATGTATGATATATAATGAGTTAAAACACTTATTTTTCCTTCTCTTAGAAGATTCTCACAGCTCCCACACTACAGGCTTTTAAATAAGCCATAAATCCTACATTATTTTAGGTCTTGGTTGGCATTTTCTTTTTTTACAATTGCCAGTTGTTATCTTTTTCCTTGGGTCTTCTATTTTTTCCAGCATTCCCTACTTTTATTTAATTGTTCTATTATTGCAATACTGTGTTATATTGCGTTTTTACATGGTAAGTCACATCAAAGGTCATTGGGTGGAAAAGTGGCTTAGAAATATTACTATAATGAACAATAAATATCAGAGACACTTCTCATTGCTCCCTTTACTATGTGAAAATTGGTATTAAAAAGCTGTTTAAAATAATAATAATACTATTTTCATTAGCATAGAGAGACAGGCCCTAAAATGATGCATCCTATTGTTTGCCTTAAACTTACAAAAATATTGTTCATGTCAGACACCTTGCATGTAAAACTGCAACCTGATCCACAGGGCATGTATACCATGAAGAGTTCATTGCAAAATTCAGTCACTTCAGAATATTAGGAACAAGACTCCTCGTAGAGTCAGTCTGTCATTGCGTGGACAGGCAGAGTCCCCCCAACCCCAGGAGACCCCTGAGGAGAATAATGACAATGTGCTATGGGATTAAAATTGGTCACAACTTTATTAAATTTCAGATGTAGGGAGACCTTGGCTCAGGCATTGGGCGTTTATCCTTCCCAGTTCGCAGCTGGGGATCTGGGAAACATCAGGGTTATCCAGAATGTGTGGGGCCTGGGCTGGCTCTGGAGAACATGTGTTCAAGCAGAGAGCCCGCCCCCCGTTTTGCCGCCATTGGAGGGGAGAGCAATGACAACCTATCGGCATATGGCCAATGCCTCCCTTCAAGACCCCTTTAACGGGGAACACTGAGATCACTGCCGCAAGGGGGGCGTGGGTCACCGCTTCACCCCCACCCCCCCCATTTAGGAAGATAGACGAAAGGATTCCGCCCAAGGCCTGAAACCGCCAAAGTTGTGACATTTTGCTACAGGAAAGGGAAAACCTGCCAATGCAAGCCCTTCAACAGCGACCCTGACGTAGCAGCACCTGCGTACCTGTGGAAAAGAAGTTAACCTGCAAAAGAAGACTTAACTTGAGGGAGGGCAGGGTGGGAGAAGCTCTAGAGCCAACCGACACTTCGCACGTAAGATTCACCTTCTGTTGTGTGGGCAGGACAGTCCCTCCCCTTACCTGATCAATCCCCTGGCAATGCCTCCCCAGGCGGGATTGGGCTGAGGTAGGCGGAGACCTCCAGGTATCCAGCCTGAGGAGGATGAAGCCAGCCCGAACTACCAGGAACTGCACTGGGATCCAGGGGCTGTGCGCGACCATGCAAAAGGTCCCCCCATTTGATGTGGGGAGCTGTCATTGTATGGACAATGAAGATTCATAAACATATGAATACAGAGTGAAGAACTTCCAAGCCCACCTTATTAGGTCCATAAGCCTCCCTATGTGGCTAAGCCACACCCACCTGCCTTAAAGTGATGTCATGCTGCATCAGATGTGGGGCAGTTAAAGTCACTGCTGAGCCAAATAGGGGGTTGGAGGCACCAGTGATCAGTTGTGCTTGCAAAACCTGCATAAAGTGCACCGTACTCTTTGCAAGCACTGATGACCAGCTGCTTGCTGGTGGTGGCTTCCCAACCTTTTTGTGGCCATGCCCCAGCTAACCATCTCTAAAATCCTGACACACCCCGTTGCAACATATAATTCTTATTATTTGAATACTGGACTCCTATTCAAGTGGAGGAAGCCTAAAAGGCCATTCACAGTTAATAACTTTTTCTCAAATTGCCCCTCTTAAAAAATCTAATTGCCCCCCTGTGGGGCGTGTGCCCACATGGGGAACCACGGCTGTAGTGAGTGGCATGTAGTGCTCTGAAGCCCTGAAAACCAGCTAATTGTTGGGGGTTAAAAGCATCACACAGGGTTCTCAGAGAACACCAATGATCAGCCGATTCTAAACAACAGACACAGCCTTAATGAAAATAATAATAAAATATTCCAGTACAGGGCATTCTACAATTAAGGCTGAGTTCCAAACCTCCTACGAACAGCATCGTCTTGAATAAGCATTTACCACCTCTGCTCATATTGTTTGATGTAACTGATTTGTAACAAACAATGTAAGTGAAACTTTGCATGTTCATACCAATCTTGTAGAACAAAGTCCCCAAGGTATAGGATTCAATGTTTTATAGAAAATGAAGGTACCTTATATAGTCTTCCCTTGCTATTGAATTTTCCATTATATGAATTCTTATGACAAGATGAATTGCAAGCCACTGTAAATTCTAGCTCATCAACAACTTGAAAAAATGATAATTTTTTTGTAACAGATTCTACTGTCATTATACATAATATGCTGTTAGACTAGTGAATCATGATTCCAAACATGTTTTCTTAGAATTACCATGGACTCCAATGAAATTTACTCCTTGGTATACATACCCAGGATTCCTTGAACACCATTAAAGGTCTAGACTAGAACTTCCTTAGCCTTTGTGTAATTTACTGAAATTTACACTGTACTCTAAAATATTTGAAAGGAAAGTCCATTGAAGTCAATGGCACTGCTTTATGGCCAGTATGCAGCAGTTTGGAAAATTTATCTGTAGAATGTGATGGATAATGAAGAAAGCAATCTTAATCCATCTGAACTAATACAAAAGAACAATTTAATATGTGAAGATATTTCTAATGAGCTTCAAAAATGTAATTCTTAATGGGTTTAAACTGAATTCCGAGCAGAAAGTCAAATCATGGAGTCATCCCTTAATTCCTGGCACTTAATCCTATTTTGTGCTGGACCTACTTGAATATATTGCTTGGTGATATGCATGGATTGGTTTTATACCCTCTTCGTATCTGTAGCTTTGCACTTTGAATGATCCCAGATGGTATGTCTGCATTTTAATCAAGGCACCACCTTACTAAGATTCAGATGTGAAAAACCATAGAATTGAAAAGCCCCAAATGCTCAGATTAATTAAAATACAACTGGTTTAAGAATTCTGTCTAATCCCAATGTTATATTTAGAATGAGAAGAGTAACCTACCCAGTTGATAGTCATGTAGCAAACTGATTATGTCATATTACAGCCGAATAGTATCCAGGTCACAACTGTTACATTATAAAAGCTATGGAATGGCTTCAACCGTTAGTGAAAAACTACCAATTATGCTAAATGTTGTTGTATCACATAGCAGAATAGCTGAAGGACTGAGCTAAAAATCAGGAGGTCAGTGGTTTAAAATTTGCCTCTGCTGTGAACTAACAATGACCTGGTTCACACATACTGTTAAGCCATAGTTTATTAAGCCATGGCTTGGTGTAATATACATACACTGTCCACTGACTTAAACTGTGGATGGTTTCTTGCCAATGAACTACAATCTGAAGCCAGGAATTTTTATTGGCTTTGTTTAAATTAGGTCTTGGTGTTACGTGCAAAGCCACCGGCCTACCTTAATCATAGATTGTTTGGCCACCCCATTCAGGCATTCATCAAACTACAAATGTAAGAGCAGCTGGAAAACAAAACAAAAAAAACTTCTAGAAACGAGTCATGGTGTGTTTGACAGTCTCTGTGACAACACATGATTAACTCATGGTTTCTTAAACCAGGCTTCCTCAACCTCGGCCCTCCAGACATTTTGAGACTACACTTCCCATCATCACTGACCACTGGTCCTGCTAGCTAGGGATCATGGGAGTTGTAGGCCAAAAACATATGGAGGGCCGAGGTTGAGGAAGCCTGTGTTAAACAAACCATGGGTTAAACAAATCACAGCTTAGTGTTATGTGTGAACAAGGCCTAGACAACCAAGGCAGTGGCGTAGCGTGGGTTGTCAGCACCCGGGGCAAGGCAAGTAATTTGCGCCCTCTAACCCGTGGATTTGCGCCCCCTAACCCTAACCCCCAGATGTTGCGCCCGGTGCGGCCGGCCCCCCCTGCACCCCCCACGCTATGCCACTGAACCAAGGCCACTTCAATCCCCTCCATCTGCAATTTGGGAGATACAAATGCTAACTTACCTAAAGGACTATTGTAAGGATTACAACTAGACAGCATTTGTATAGTGGCTTTCTCATTTATAACATATTTATTATACAGCAGAGGTAAAACTACATACTTTGATAGACAGTGGGATCTTCCTGAAACATCCTGTGTTCTCTTTGTTTGGTTCTCTGCCTTGCCCCACAAATGTTTTATACCCCATGCTATTAAAAAAACACCCCTGGATTGTGAGTTTTTCCACCCACATGATCATCAACCAGTGAAGATGGGGGAAAGGGACAAGGAAACACACAACAGCCTGGTTTGCATGAAACTAAGCCAAATTATTGCTTAGCATGATCAAGCATGTAGGTAGTTAAACCACAAAATGTGGCCACTTTGCTTCTCCTCCAGTTTTGCGGTTTACCCAAGGTGGCTTAATATTACATCTGACCCTGGGCTTGTGGGTTTGTATCGCTCCAAACAAACCATAGCCAAGAACCATAGCCAAGGTTTGTTCTTGGCTTACTGTTTGTAGTTTGTTTCAGGGAAGACAAATCATGAACCTGGGTTCACACTTAGCAGAAAGCCAAACCATGGCTTAGCACAGCAGGAAGTGCAAATCAGCAGATATTTTTTGCTGAGAGTACTCTCAATTGCGCTTTCGCATTTATAGCCGTGGTTTGGCTTAGGGCTACATGCAAACTGGGCCAGGGTGACAATATATTTTGGGTTGTTGAATCAAATTACTGCTTCTCTGAAAAACAAAATAAATTCGATTGAAGCTTGATCTGTTTACAGCAGAGAAACAATATCGCCACGAGTTACGTTAAGTGTTAACATTTACAATCAGAGACGGTGAAGACAGTCCAATTATTGGCTCGACCTCTCCATGGAACCATATAGTTTATGCTCCTTAGCTCTGGGTATATTTGATGATCATCAAAAAGTCAAATATTTAATTCTGACACCTTTTCATTTCCTCACACCAGTGCAGCTCACAGATTGTCATCCAGACTGTTTTGTGTCTCATTTTGATGCCATTTAATGAATAGCTCCAGGAAAGAGCAATAAAAACTCCGGAGGGAATTCATCTACTAGCTCTATTCCACCATGTCCTGGGGGGAATCTGAACAAATCAGGGGAAAGCTACCCCTGGATTTGTCTTTGACAAAATGCCAGTCATTACCCTACTATTTTACATTCACCGAGGAACCTGACTACAGTGTATATTTTTTTTAACCAAATATATGGTAATTAATTCTAATGACATTTAAAAACCCTCCCCCCTCTGTTTTTAGAACCACAATTCAACGCAAATAAGCTAATAAAGCTCACTAGGAATGTCATGACTCATTTCATAACATTTTCAAAAGAAAATGAGGGATTTATAACTCTTTATTAAGGTTCTAAAGCAAAAGGTCAAGATTAGCGCTTTCAATGGCACTAAAGACAACACTGGTGACATACTTCACAACCAAGTTAATCTAAAAACGCATTTGTCATAGAATACTGTTACTTGCTGCCTACAATATTATTAAGCATCCGTGTCGGCAGTGCAAAGACCAACACTGGGGAACTCCAATCTTTTCACACGTTTTCCCAATAGGGTGGGTAGGTAAAAAACTGAAATGTGGTCAGAGTCACCCTGAAAACAGAAGATTTTTCTTCCCCTTAAGCTTTATTTATTCATATATGTACATTGTGGAATAAATGAGATGGATGCTGAACAAATGTCCTAATAAACCATCTAGTGCAGGGTGGTCTAACACGTGCCTCAAGGCCCTTTTGGGTGGCACCAGGTAGGGCAGAAAGCAGTTCCCAGGGCAGTGGAAGTAGCATTGGGAAGGAGGCTTGAGGGATCTGGTGGGGTCCTAGAGTCCACCTTCCTCCTTCCCAAAGCCTAGTTAGCGCTTCCTAAGCTTTGGGAAGAAAGTGTGTGGACTCTCGGACCCCACCAGAACCCTCATGCCTCCTTCCCAAAGCTTTCCCCTCAGCTCACTACTGCTATCACAAGCCCCTTCCTGGCGTTTGCTTTTTGGTTTCACTGCTAGGAGCTGGCTGGAAGACAGTGGAGAACTCTGGCCATGGAACATCTGCCCACAGGAAGGAAGGGCGGTCGCCCAAGTATGCCTGAGTGTTTCATTGCCTCCTTCGATGCCTTCGCCAGCATGAGCTAGAATAGTAAACTGCTAGTGGGTGTCTCTGTCTGCTTGTATCTTTACAAGGTTTATCTCGAAGGCTAGAGGACCATATCACAGTAGAACAGTTTGTGGTGCACCAGCATCTCTTAAAGTTAATGCAGATAGTGTGCTTATGCTTCACAAACCCTTTATACTTTGAGTTGAACTGAGTGGGAAAGGAGTTTTCTTAACCAGGAACTCTGGAAAAGACCGAGTACTGGAAAGGAGGAAAACTCGGGTGGAGCTGTGCATACTCTGCTGATCACACTGGTCAAAGCGTGGTGTAGTATAAACAACAGATGGTGGGCCCAAGTCTAACAGATTATGGGCCAACAGGTTTCTATAACGCCCCACGCATCCTACAGAAAGCCTTGCTCAACTTCTTCTGCCTTCACACCTTTGAATTTTAGCTCATCAGATCATAAACAGTACAACCTAGAAACCTCATGATCACCTCTTTCATTCACCAAACATTATAACACAATGTTTTCATACCACTAGACCCCTTCCTTCCCACAATACAGGGTTCAGGAACCTACTACCTTCCAGATGTCGTTGGACATCAACTCCCATCAGCCCAAGCAGCATGGCCAATAGTCAGCCATGATGGGAGCCATAATCCAGCAATACTTGGAAGACACCAGGTTCCCCATTCTAGCCATAAATTGGTAGCAGTCAAGCGGAAAAGTATTCTGGGGCAGGCAGACTTACCTTGCATTATTCTAACAGGGGTTTTTTTTTTGGGGGGGGGGGAGATCTGTTGTTTTTAAACCTAGCTAAAAATAAATAACTAGGTGTGTGGGTGGAAAACTGATTGTTTCCACCACTGCTAGCTTTCAAGAGCAGCTGAAGCAACTTAATACATACCTAACTATGTTGTTTTCATGTGGCACTGTACTGAGCATTTGTTAGCGTCTTTTCTTTAAAGCTTAATCATGTGCAGAGCAAACTGAAAAAAGTCAGTAGTGAAGGTCATTATGATGAAAACATTTTACATTGTTGTCCCCCCCCCCCCATCCCCTGCTGAGTTAAGATCCATAAGGGAAAAAACAAACATGACATCAATCATGTCTTTATTGGGAGTTTGGGGGTGGGGGTGAACACATCCTACCATCGACAAGCACTTTAATCTAATCTAATCCTTTTCCTTTTTACAGGTTTATCAGAATTCTACCAGATTATCACACTATTATTCTACAAGGAACTTTTATGTGATTTTTGCTATAAAGTACTTTTATGTGATTCTACATTACATGGCCCCTGGAATTCCTATTTCCTGTTTCTATATGCCTTTCAATCTCTTTGTTGTTCTTATTCTTCACTGCCGTTAAATAAAGGATTTATTTCAAAGATCACTGTACTATGCCATGATTAACAATGCATTCACAGAGCAACAGGAAAAAAAGGTGACCACTGTTGTCGAAAATTTTTACGTGATTAAATCCCAAATTATTCAGCAAAGTATGGCACAGTCACAGTGACAAGACTCAGTATGACCTTCTGAGTCATTTCAAAACCCAAGGAGGACACTGGTAGCACCTTAAAGGCTAAGCAGTTTATTGTGGCAAAAGCTTTCATTGACCACAGTGGTTCACAAAAGCATAATGAATTAGTTAAGTTGATGCCACAAGAGTGTAGATTTTGCTGCAATGAACTAGCAAGACTTCCTTTCTGAACCTGAATGGTTTTAGAACCAAAAATCCATATTCTAATACAAGCTCTTTGCCATGACTCGCTTTCCTAATTGCTTTGTTTCTGTACTGTATTTTTATATCATTGCATGTTAGCAACTTTTAGCATCAATATATTCATGGATAGCCTATGCAGCTTTCCATCCAAAGGAATAAACATCATTTTTCTTCATAAAATTCTGAAATACAGGCAGTGACCATTTTAGGCACGTCAGATATGTGCACAACTGCGTACACGTGCATCACACCAAACCCCGAAGTGACCCAAAAATGTCACAAAAAGGGGCAGAACACGGTGGGGCAGCCTTACATGGGGCCCGTCGACACATGCTGGGGTCTGGAATGTAACCCTATGCAAATCGTCACTGCCTGTACCAACTGCAAGGGCAGCAGATGGCACCAGCCATTTATTGAAGGGCATCTGGAGATGAAGGAGCCTCATATGTTGGGGAAGGTCTTAGCAAAAGACACAGCTGAGGCTTGTGTAGCCCTACACACAAGGCAGTCTGCTATGACCTTCTCCTGTCCTATTTGTAGGGTGGACATTTTGCTGAAAACTGGGTGAGGCTACACATAGTGCAATATTCACGCTGTATAGGCAAGGCTGTGTTTATATGAGGGTTCAGGGCCATATATAAGCATGCAATTCAGCTCCCAGAAAGAGCAGATGGACCACAAGAGTATAGAAAGCTGGCTTTGATAAGGTCAGACTATTGTTCCACCCAGCCCATCTAGTCTTGTACTGTGCATTTTGACCAGCAGCTGCTCTTTGGGAGCTCAGGACCTGTTATCCAGGAAAGGCACCTTCACTGTACTCTGTACTCTTTTCGGCGCCTGCTGAAAACATTCACGTTTAGACAAGCCAACCCAGATGCTCAGCAAGTTGAAGTAATGGTACAGTGGTACCTCGGGTTACATACGCTTCAGGTTACGGATGCTTCAGGTTACAGACTCTGCTAACCCAGAAATAGTACCTCGGGTTAAGAACATTACTTCAGGATGAGAACAGAAATTGTGCTCTGGCGGAGCGGTGGCAGCGGGAGGCCCCATTAGCTAAAGTGGTGCTTCAGGTTAGGAACAGTTTCAGGTTAAGAACGGACCTCCGGAACGAATTAAGTACTTAACCTGAGGTACCACTGTAATCTGTTTCAGTATTTTAACTTTTGTATGTTTTAAGCTATGGTTTTGATTTCCCCACCCCCTTGATTTTCTTGTTTTATCTTTTTGTAAACCACTTTGAGGGTGGGTGTGTTTTTTACAATCAAGTGGTGTATAAATCTTACGAAATACATAAAAAATAAAGAAACATCAGGGATTGAACCTGGGACCTTTTGAATGCTGAGCATGTTCTTTACCACTGAACTGTGGTACCTTCCGATTAAGCTATTACCAAACATCCCTATGCCAGAGCTGGCAAGACCCTGTTGACTCATGCCAGACAGCCTCTTTTGGTCTGTTGCTCGTGACCAAGCTCTGGGCCAAAAAAGCCAAAACCAACGTTCTGGGATCCAAAAGGAAGCGGGGATTGACTTCTGTGATCAAGGATATCTCGCTTAGAATGGGATGCTTGCGAGATATGGTGATGAACATGCACAGATTCACAGCCCACTCCTATGAATCATTTCTTTTCCTAATGATTTCATATCAAAACATACCTCCCTATTCAGGTGTACCAAGTTATTTTAGGTTGCTAATAAAGCTCATAGATCACATCATTTTCATATCGTTTATCCCTCTAGCTGTATCTGCAATGCACTGGGGAAATGAAATACAGAAAATAAAAATTTTGTGCTAACCACTAATGTGTTCAAAGATTAATGAGCATATAATCAGCTGTAGGTGGAATCACTCCCCCTTCTCCCCCTTCAGGCTGCAGGTGAAGCTAACTCCTGAGACGCACCCCAACATAAATCCTGGCTATGCCCATGGATGGCAGCCCCTAGTAAACACAATACTTTCCTCTTGGTGTCCAGCCATACTTTAAGTGCATTATGTGTCTTCCCAATCAAAAACCCTTCCTTATTCAAGAGTGAAGCAAACCGAGCACAAGTGTAACTTTTAGACCTAGTTATATTTTAAAAGCTTTCTAATCAAGAAAAAAATAGAATCATACATTTGCATTATCTTCCTTTTCTAAGCTATACTTACTTTGTACTATAATGATAATAAATTATGTTGGTCTATTTTCTTAATGGGGAAAAAGTAAAGTCAGCATGTTTAAGTTCTCCTTGGAGAGGGAATGAAAAGATTTGATAAATCTCCATGCTGGCGATGCCATGTTGGAAACACTATTGTATGCCAAAACATTTTGGGACCATCCATTCCGCCTCCCCTGCCACACACCCCTCCACTTACAATGCTGACTAAACACTTCCCTTTTAAAAGCTACCAGCTATAGAATCATTCTAGAATGGTTGGTGCCATAAACTGGCCTTTAATTAAGTGAATGTCAACAGAAACACTCTTTGGCAAGCCTCAATTCTGCAGCACTTTAAGGACTATTGACGTTTTTTGAGTTCCTTTCTGCATGCAGATTTTTGCTCAGTTATTTGTTCCATGGAAATCCTGGCTTTGCCACTCCTTGGGCAACAGAAGACTAGTGCAATTTGGATTCCAATTCAGAAAGTGAAGAAGCTGTAACCAACTTTTGATTTGCAGCTCACAATTTGTCTGGAGAAAGGTAAACTACAACCCTATGTTCAGATTACACAAGAAACCAAACCACGGCTTAGCTTTAGCTCAACGCCGCTGCAAAACAGTAAGAGGGGAAACAAAGCAGCCACAGTTTCTTCTCCAGAAGCATCTTTGCTTACTCACACTAAACCATGGTTTGGCTTTGTGTTATGTGTGAACCAGGCCACTGGCTTTAATGTCTTGAATTCACACAACTCCGCATGTCTCATATGGAACAGCTCAACCAACCTGCACAGCAAACCACTGTTGAAAACAAGAAACAAGTCAAACACTGTTCAAAGGTCAAATATGGGCATGCACAAAATACCCTTTTCACGCTTAACATTATTGTATATTTAGAACAAAGATCTCAGAATGAAACTTCTACTTTAAGAGTAACTGTTTTAGATTGTAATCCCCATCACACTTTCTAGTAAAAATAAAAAAAATCCTTCCAGTAGCACCTTTAAGACCAACTAAGTTAGTTCTTGGTATGAGCTTTCGTGTGCAAGCACACTTCTTCAGATACACTGAAACAGAAGTTGCCAGATCCTTCTATATAGTGAGAAGGTGGGGAGGGGTATTACTCAGAAGGGTGGTGGGAATGGGAGATTGGCAGATAGCTGAGATGAGCCTGCTGACGACTCTTAACGACTGTAATAGGTCTTACAGGAAAAGGCAAGGGGTGAGAAGGTGAGAAATGGCTTAGTCATGTATAATGGGATAAGAATCCAATGTCTTTGTTCAAACCAGGTCTCTCCATGGTTTTAAGTTGGGTAATGAGTTGCAATTCAGCAGCTTCTCTTTCCAGTCTATTTCTGAAATTCCTTTGTAGTAAAACAGCTACTTTGAGATCTTGTATAGAATGTCCTGGGAGATTGAAGTGTTCTCCTACTGGTTTCTCTGTTTTGTGATTCTTGATGTCAGATTTATGTCCATTTATTCTTTGGCGTAAGGTTTGGCCTGTTTGTCCAATATAGAGAGCTGAAGGACACTGTTGGCATTTGATGCCATACACAATGTTAGATGATGAGCAATTGAATAGTCCCGAGATGGTATGTGTGATGTTGTTGGGGCCAGTAATGGTGTTGTCCGGGTGTATGTGGCAGCAAAGTTGGCATCTGGGTTTATTGCAGGCTCTGGTGCCAGTGTCCGTGTTAAGTCTGGTTGTAGTATTATTGTGGGTTAGGAGTTGTTTAAGATTGGGTGGCTGTCTGTAGGCAATGAAAGGTCTTCCTCCCAGAGCTTGAGAAAGAGAACTGTCATTGTCCAGGAGAGGTTGTAGATCTCTGATGATGCGTTGTACTGTTTTAACTTGGGAGCTGTATGTGATGACTAGAGGTGTTCTGTTATTTTCTTTTTTGGGTCTGTCTTGCAGCAAGTTCTCTCTGGGTATCAGTCTGGCTCTGTTGATCTGTTGTCTAACTTCATCTGCTGGGTATTTTAGTTCTGAAAAGGTTTGCTGTAGAGTTACAGTTTGCCTATCTGTAACTTTCTAGTAAGTAAACCTCACTGAACGCACTGGGGTTTACTTCAAAGTAAACATGCACAGGATTGATATGCTAATCTAAACAACTCCATTCTGAAGAATCTTTTTTCTTTTTTTTAAATATGTCAGTGGGACTGGCTATCATAAGAACTTAATCAAGTCAGAGTTGGGTGTTAAATGTATCTATATCTGGTTTCTAAATAAATGAACGGGCGAACGAGTCTTTCTTACCATTTTAAATATGACGAGAATGTGAAATATTCCTGCAATAGATATTCATGCTTTGCATATCAGCACCAGCATGCACGGCTGTGATGCTGCTGTCTTGGCACATTTTCTTATACAGCACCATAACCATTTATTTGTTTATGGAACAAATTTTATAAACTGGCATTGAAATTAAAAGACAGTTCTACCACTTCCATCTTACTCTCATGCATGTCTAATTAGAAGCATCTCCAACTGAACTCAAAAGGAATCCTGCAGATTCCTGCACAGATTCCAGCAGAATCCTGCACATGTCTACTCTGAAGTAGGTCCACAGAAAACAGTTGCACTCTAAGAGTGCATAGGACCAGAGTCTTTAATTCCTAGGCGATTTTAAAAGATGAATTACCATGCAGATAACTTTAAAAAAAAAAAAAAAAGCTAACAGAATAATTTATCACCTACTGAAGAGGAAGGAAGGAGTGAGTGTTTTAAAAAGATGAACTATTGCAGCTCAAGTATAGGTCTTTCGATCATAAAAAATCTGATGGTATCTTGTTAATTACTTAACTAATGATGTAATATTTCAGTGGAATATTTGTGAAAGGAAAGTAAGCAGGATTTAAGCCTAAGGGCAGAATCGAATAGACTTATAACAGAGATAGCAATAAAAGAAAGACTTATTGCAAGAATTGATTGAGTACCGAAGCATATATAATATGTTCCAGCAGAACACATTCACATTTTAATAATTTATAGTATATATAACTTACTAGTCCAGATAATGGGAACAGCCATAAAAGAGCAGGACTGAAGACAGCATGTTGCACAGCAAAGGAACATAATTATCCAATAAATTGTACTTCTTGTATTTTTGCATGCTCTGTTTGAATGTGTACATAAAAACAGAACAACAATATTCTGATTTTAATTTCCACAGACCTCTCCTTTCTTATGAAAAGAGATTTGTGTATGTTTCAGTATCATTTCTGAAACCAAGGAACACAAGACTGATTTAAAATTTTCATAGTTTTTGTGTTCTCCTCTTCTAATTGCCAGTGGTAACCTTAAAGGGGTGCTAATCCCTTTCCTAAAGGGAACATTTGCATTGTAGTGATGTTCCTTGGCAACGCAGCATCCTCGGAATAATCTTCATGTCTGCTTCATCCATCAACTTAAAGTGAGTTCTCAGAGCACTTTCTATATCAATTCAGAATACAATGATGTCTCAGACTCCCACTTCTATTCCAAACATAATTTACCAGCAGGAACGCCTTCCTGTATAAATGAAAATTAAATTATAGATCTGTTCATGATACAAAAATCTGTTAGAGGCAAGGCTAAAATGTATAGAATTTGTTACCTACTTAGATTTAAAGCTAAACATTATTTTAAAGGAGTATTTAAGATGCGGTGCTTTCTGTCAAAAAACATTCCAAAAATCAAAAGCATCACAACACAAAAATACAGGATTATTTTTATAGCAGACATTAGGAGACAATTTGACATCACAACAGCTAAATTTGTCAAAGTAACAGTTGGCATCTGTCTGTCTCGGGAGACAATGGAAGAGTGTGTCTTCAGGAGTGAAGTCAAACCTGCTGGGGTGTTGCAGCCCCTGCTGTGGCTGTAGAGACAGATACAGGAGAGACATGTTTTGTTGCAGCTGGGGCAAATGAAGGCATCCGATTATGCTGATGCACGTGTACCAAAGATGTGCAAATTGTCCAGCTTTGAGGGCAACTCTGGAAACATATGCTGGAGGACTAGGTTTGATTTGCTTGTTGAATTATCAATTTGAATAAAGTTTGCATGAACATGGACACTGAAAAGCCATAAATTAGTGCATTGTGGTACAAATATGTGATTTTCATATTCCACAATTATCCAAGTCATATATGGAAAACCATTTAAAAATAATACTAATAAATGGATTTAGAAACCACAGCCAGGATCCAAAGGACTGTGAAACTTGAGGACAAACTAAAAGCAAACTGTGTGAATACAACTGATCTGTTTATGTTTGTTCTTTTACTGGCAGCCACGGGGGTGTTTGTGCAGCTTTGGGATAGTGATGGGAGAGTGGAAAACTCTTCCTGCCATGGCTTTTGAATTTGCTATTTGCATTTTAAAGGAAGCTCCCTTGCCATCAATATTCCCACTTAAGTGAAACTGCATCTTCCAAGACACAGTTTTTGTCAAGATGAAGGCAGGGTGAGAAAAAGCTACATATCCCCTCACCACCACTCCACAGGCACCCCTGGAGCTGCCATTTATAGAACAGCAGAAACAACAATAAAAGGCATATTAACCATATTCACTTAATTCAACCTAGTTCTGCAAGCTCTGTTTTTCAACAAACAGCAGCATCCCACATTGCAAACTGCTTTAGAAACAAAGCAAAAAGGAGTTTCAAAAGTACTTTGCACTAATGGTGTTGAGTGAGCTGTTCAAGGGGAAAGCCACAAATTCCAAAGGGTCAGCACATGGCCCAGCCTTCCATAAATGATTCATATAGTAAACAAGATGCTTGGCCCTTTAGAAATCCTTTCCATTCACTCCAGCAGGCTCGATGACTCCTACTCAATTCATCTTAGCCCATGGCTTATCTAGTCTGACTGATCTTCTGCTTTGCTATTCATAAAATGAGTTAAAGAACAGAAAGGTGCTTCAATAGTTGCCTAATAACGATGTATACGCAGTGGCAGATAGTAGGGTTGCTAAAAGGCTGATTTAAAATAGTTTTGATTTGGCTTCTCTACAGTCTGGCTGGGATATTTTCATCTAGGGCACCCCCCAATATCAGCGGCCCATGGGCAAAGTTTCATTTGTATGCATATGCTTAATTTAAATGCAAATGTGATGTGACTCTTTCTCTCCCCTAAGGAAATGGTGGCAGCCTTAAGCAGTAAGCCTGACAAAACAGGCGTTGTTTTGCAAACAAGCTGGAGTTATGCTGCCAAATAATATTGTTGTAGTTTCAGAGGTTTGTCCCACCAAGTTTAATAGGACTTACTTTTAGGTAAGCATGTACAGGATTCCAATCTTAGTTTCTTATTTCCAATTGACGGTCACTGTAGGACAACCGCCAACTCAGATCCATTTCATTTCCTTTGTTCTCACAAAAAGCTCCTGACAAAGAAAAAACTGACCTATTTCAAAAGAAATCAGGTCTTATCTAAAAAAAGGAAAGTGTTCTAATTTGCAGTTGAAGCCAAACAAGAAGGAACTATACAATAACCTTTCAATGTCACTGCTTGCTCCAAGTTCTCTTTAATCACATGGCTGCAGAGCAGAAGATGAAGGCCTGGTGTTTGCAGGTCACATTGCCACTCTCTTCCATTGCATCTTCTTTGCTAAGCTAGCTCAGGGGCTTAGTGGAAAAATATTTCACTGCCAGCAACCAGCAAAATTGGATGCAAGAAGAAGTTTGTGAAGTCTCCCAGGAAAAAATCTCTCACACAGCCCGACTGGGAATGTGTGGGAGACTTTTTCACCCATTAATTCTGACAAAGCAGTATAGCAGTTGTGTCTAGCTTCACTGAGCTATTTAAATGTTCAGCTATTTACTTAATTATGCTTTAATTAATAGCATCACTAACACATCTTTAAACCTCCCCCCCTACTCTCAGTGTTTTAAGAACTAGACCAGATGGATACATTGTGTTCCATATTTCATCCCATTTACAAATTTACTGAACCTCAAAATCCAGTATTGATCTTAGGTTTACTTTGATCAATACTAATTTGTGTGATAAATTAGTCTTTACATTGACCTCAGCAAAAGTCACTGCATACATATGAGTAAAACACCACAAAGTATATTTAATTAGAGTCAACTAAATGTTTGGGGTTTTCCTCCAAACAATTACATGTAAAATGGCCATTCATTATCACTAAAGCTAACACGTAAATCTAATCTCAATAATAGCACAATCTCTATAATGACACACACACCCCATTAATATGACCTGCATCTCTATTATTTTAAGACATATATATTTTCTGCCACATATCTAGTTGGAGAAACAGCACATTATATTTTGATCAAGCTATTAAGGTCCAATATTGTCCCCTTTGATGTCATTTTTTTTTAAAATGTCATTTTTCTTAGCAGAGGAACAATTTAAAGATTAGAAATTGGGATGATTCAAATCTGCAAAGCCCAATATATTTCCTAAAGGAGCCATCTCATGGACATGCCTGCCATACAGTATCTCTTTTAAGGATGCACACATGACATCAGGTAGAGAAGCCTGAAAGTCACTTTAGGTCTTGAAACTACAGTATTGCAAAATATGTTTGGAAGTGCCATTGTGCTCTGCTTTCTGCTGTTTTCCATCAGCTATTTTTGCTGAAAATGCCATCTGCATCCTGCCCAGTCCCCCTGAGAATAGTTATCAAGAACGTGTGCTCAGCTTTCAAAATGGCTACTGGAATAGGGTTGTTTATCAGTTTCAGCCATTACACAAACTGTACATGTGTACTCAGGCATCAAAAAATCCAACACTCAACCACGTTCTGGTTTTATTCCCAGCGTAGATGTGCTCCTAGAACATTCTTCATCTATGACCCCTTGATCTCTCTGCCATCTTCACATGGATTGAACAGAATTACAACCAGCAAGCCTCCTCAGTTGATAACGTGTTTCACACAACACATGTCCTAGAGGTTTCATGAATTAGGATCTTCAGACATAGGCAACAGTGGCTCTTGGCAGATTTACCCAGTTAATGTACACTCACACAGGTGTTAAGAGACAGAGGAAAGAATACACTCCACCAAGTGGTGGTAACAGAAAGTGCAGAGAAAGCATCGTGCCCGATGGACAGAATTGCACTCTGGGTCTTATTGTAACTGAAACTGATGGAATAAGTTAATAAACAGATGTAGTGGAACTGGGGTGCATTGAAATTCTGGCGCCAGGTGGGGAAAACAGTGAAGACAGTAAGCAGGCTTTAAAAAAGATATTAGATTTCTGCTTCAGCTAGCAAAGATCGGGGTGGGGTGGGGATATGAAAAGGAGGTGCTGCAGGAAAGAGGCTGCAAGTAGAGAGGAGTGTTTCTGGGACTAAGGTGAACCTGTGACACTCTCTTGTCATTTCTGCTACTGAATATTACATTACTGTACTATGGGTAATTATGAGCCAGGGTCAAACCATTTCCAGCCTGATATGGGGACAACATCCAAGGACCTGATTCTGTATTTTCAGCCAATAGCCCTCTTCTTCTTTTTCTTTTTCTTCTTTTTCTTCTCCTTCTCCTTCTCCTTCCCCCTACAGTGGGGGACTTTGTTTGAAGTGAGCATGCGTAGACTGGGCAAAACAGCTGGAGTCCTATACAGTCATACCTCATGTTTTGTCTGTTTCAGGTTACGTCTTTTCAAGTTGCGTCCCACGGCAACCCGGAAGTACCAGAATGGGTTACTTCCAGGTTCGCTGCTCGCGCATGTGCAAAAGCACTAAATCGTGTTCGTGCGCAGACATGGTGCTTCTGGATGTGAACGCTTCGAGTTGCGGGCTTGCCTCCGGGACGGATTACATCCGCAACTCGAGGTACCACTGTATATATTTTACCTGTGAGTAAACACCACAAACATAGGGATTTATGCTAGACATCAGATTGCCAGAGACTTTTTTTTACCCCTAGGAGCTCAAAAGAATCCCTTGTTTTCTTGGCCTACTCAAATTTACTACTGTTGCCTGGCTTGAAAATATCATACCAGTGCCTACTTTCATTAAGCAATTACAACAAATTGTGAAAAATAATCTGAACATCATAAGAGATGAATACTTTGTTGAATAAAAGAAGAAAGAGAAACTATCACATCTTCTTGAAGTGATGAAATCTCATTCTGTGTATTTCGAAGCAGTAGAGAGTCAGGAAAAAATGTGATTATGGCCTCTATTAAATTATCACCTGCAGCATAATCCATAAGAACCAATTATTTCTTTCATGGCAATTATGCTCCTCTGAATTAGACACCAATAAAACTCATTCAGTCATCCAAACATATAAGCAAACAATATCCACCAAAAGCTAAGTGCATTACACACCCATTCCAGTTATGCAGAGGAATACATTTGATTAGGAGACGCTCAGAAACCTATTTATTCAATAGAGCAAATAAAGGAACCAAGGAGAAAAAAAACTCTTTTCAAGACAGTGTGTCTAAAAGATTAAACATGGTTGCTGAGACATTGGATCATTAACCTTTAAGATTTGTCCTGGGCAACCTAGTAAGGTAAGAACTCATGACGACAAAAACAAAAAAAAACCAGATTATGGTCAATTGCATTAAATGCTACTGACAGCAGAAGTAATGTAACACCTTGTATGACTAAGCACAGATTTTCAGGACCCTCCTTGTCTTCTGCTGACAAATGAACCATAAGGAGAGAGCAGGTGGACTGACAAGAGATGCTTATACATACAGCATTCGCTGCAAGATGACTCATGCAAGCAAATCAAGCATTAATTTCAGGCTGACACACATTCTCAGAAAGAATAAGTACACACATTTGAAAAAGTTTTAAATGATATTAAGAATCACTGTTTTGTTTTGTTTTTACACATACAAACCTGCCCATCTATATTTTGGAAAGGTCCCCACGCTTCAACTAATATTTTTAAGTTGACAATTATAAGAACACTAAAAAGCATTCATGGTGATGGTAATGCACATTCCAGCACTTCAACAGAGCTGTCATATTTATTCTTCCTGGCAGAGCCCAAAGGTAGAAGTTCAACAGACAATGATTCCTCCTCACTGCATCTATGAAAAAAAGTTTGCAGCTAGTGTGTATCTGTCTGCCAAGCAACAATCCAAGTTAAGAAGCAACTGCCAGGAAAAGGGGACAAATTTCTTGTCCCTAACCGCTACATTTTAGCTTCTGTGCTACAGTTTCTCATTAGCACCTATCATTAAGCTTCAAAAAAAGGCTAGAAAGGAGAATACAATTGTGAATGAAAAGGATGGTGTACACCAAGTATACATCAAGGACATAAGCTTTTAAAAAAATCAAAAGAAGAACTTTACAAATGGAATTCACAGTAATGAAAATCCCATCTCAAAGCAAGAGATGGGATATCTGCCTTCTTCCTCTACAATTAATTTACCGTACATAATCTGGCCTCCTATTCCAGGATTGGTCAAATTGTGTCTCAAGAGCCACATGTGTTCAGGTCTGGCTCCTGAGCCAATGAAGGTGTTCACTCCAGCTGCAGGCACTGCCTCAGGCAAAGGGAAGCATCTGGTATGCAGGAAAGCTCAAGTAACTGAAGAGACAAGGGCTGTGCCCATAGTATAGCTTTAAAGCACATTCAAATTACACTATTTCCCTCAAAGAATTCTGGGTACTGTAGTCCTCACAGAGCTTCAGCTCCCAGCAACCCTTTAATGAACTACAGTGCCCAGAATTCTCTAAGGGAATGTGCTTCAAAGGTATAGTCTATATAACGCCAAGGGCACATCATGTAGGAGAGAGAAGAGGGAAAGAGCTGCTGAAGGAACATGAAGCAGGGAGGGGAGAGAAGTCACTGTCTTAAGAGGTGTGGATAATGGCGTGGAAAGGAAGAGAGTTACTGGCTGCTAAATAGTGTGGATTGCAAGCAGAGGAGAAAGCAAGAGCATCACCTCGATCAAAAAGAACAAACAAGCCTAGGGAGGAGAGAAAAGGAGAGGAGGAGGCTACATCAAGGCTGAAATAGAGCAAAAGGTGTTGCCCACTTTGGGGTATCCATAACCACCTTGCAGGAGTTATGGGGTGTGAGAAATTTAGTGGAGACTGATCCATTTAGGCAAATGCAGCGCTGCTCTACCAACCCCAGCTTTTTCCTTGGCCTCACCAATGCCCTAGCAGAACACAGCAGGGGAGACACTAGAATTTTAAAATGGCAGCCACTCCTTTCACCTGTGGCAGCCTTCCCTCCCCGGTTTCACCTGGGTCTCCCACTTGGGTCATAATTAAGAAAAAGCTCACTTTGTTCAAATCCCACAACAGCTGCCGCCAGTTTATATTACTATTACATTATTGCATGGTATTATTACTTGTCCACAAAGATTATATGGAGCCTCTCCAAAGGAATGTGTTTGAAAGCGTGTGTGAAAGGTCATGTGGGTATCCAAGCACAGGCAGATCTACTAATTCATGTGTATGTTTTTGTGTACGTGTGAGGCAAATCACACATACACACAAAAGGACCATAGCTTGGTGGGTAGAGCATGAGACCCTCAAATTTCAAGGTTGTGGGTTCAAGCCCCACTATGCTGGCATAAAGATTCCTGCATTGGTCAAGATGCCAACTCTACTCTCCCGTGATGGCTCTCATTGAATATATGGGCAATAATTGTACACAGCTGAAAGCTCTGGCAGCATTAAAATAAATTCAACAGTGTAAACAAGTTTTGATAGACGCTATAATGGAATCTCCTGCCAACCTAGCAGTTCGAAAGCACGTCAAGTGCAAGTAGATAAATAGGGAAGGTAAACGGCGTTTCCGTGCATTGCTCTGGTTTGCCAGAAGCGGCTTAGTCATGCTGGCCACATGACACGGAAGCTGTCTGCGGACAAACGCCGGCTCCCTTGGCCAGTAAAGCGAGATGAGCACGCAACCCCAGAGTTGTTCGCGACTGGACCTAATGGTCAGGGGTACCTTTACCTTTATAATGGAATACTGAATGGTATAGTTTTTGTAAAATATGCAGGATTTTGTAAAATGAACCATGGAAAGAGAAGAATGGAAGCAGTGGCGTAGCGTGGGGGGTGCAGGGGGGGCCAGCCGCACCGGGCGCAACATCTTGGGGGGGGGGGGCGCTCACACTCGCAGCTCTCTGCCCCTACCTGGCTCACTCTCTCTCACTGCAGTGCTGGCTGTGCGAATCCGATCTGAGCCGCTGGGTCGCCGCCCACTGTGGAGGGGGTGGGTGCCAGGCGTGCGGTGCGGAGAGAGAGCGAGGGACTATCTGGGGGAGGGACAGTGCAGCGGCCGCCCAGCGCAGCGCTGAGCGCGGGAGAGAACCACACCAGACCAGACCAGGCAGCAGCAAGAAGAAGCTGGCAGCGGCGGCAGGTTAGGGGTTAGTGGGCGCAAATTACTTGCCTTGCCCCGGGTGCTGACAACCCACGCTACGCCGCTGAATGGAAGTTATTCATATCTTAAGGATGTAAAAGGAGTATTTTAAATTGTGAAACAGACCATCTAATAAAAATTCTATACCCATGGGACAGGCCCAGGGTCGCAAGGCAAGCCCCGCCCCCGCCCCCTCCTCTCTCGCGCCGCCCTGGCGAGCAGCTGCAATCAAGGCCGCCTCGCGCCCGCGCACGGCTGCCACTCACCGCCTCTCGGCAGCCTGCCTAGCGCTTCGCTGCCGCCGCCGCCGCCTCCTCAGCTGCGGGGGCTCGTGGCTCCCTTGCCCCTCGCCCTCCGGCTCCCTCAGCCGCCAGCCTGGCTCCGCTTCGCCCGCCGCTCCCGCTCGCCCTTCTTCCTCCGCTGCGGAGCCGCGCGCTGCTCTCGCGCTCTCGTCCTCTTTTCGCAGCCGCAATGCAGCAGCTCCATTCCCCGCCAGGTCCTGGGCGCCGGGCGGCTCGCGGGGCGACGTTGCCTGCCTGCCTGCCTGCCTGCCTTCCTCGGCGCCTCAGCCGACACTAGCGCAGGTGGGCGCCGTCGGAGGTGGGGCACAGCCGCGCCCTTGACCGACGTGGGCGCTGGAGAAGAAGAAACGCCGCTTTCCTTTTATGCGCCTCGCGAGAGGGAGGCTGGGGCTGGGGGCTTAAATGCCTCTGAGGAGCTGCAGGTGGGCGCGTAGCATAGCGCCCCCTGCCGGCAGAACATTCTCCGCTCCGGGGGTAGTTTCTCCGGGCGCTGCCCGGGCGCCCGGCGCCTGCGCAAACGACCTCAGGACCAGGAATGAGCGCGCTGCGCTGCGTGGGACTGGCTGGAATTCCCAGGCTAGGAATCTAAGTGGATTTGGGGGGACGCCAAGGCAAGCCTGAATTCCAGGAAGTGAGGCTCCACTTCCCGTCAGGAACTCATCTGGTTGCCTCCCAGGGCTTAATTTCTCACCAGCAACAAAGGTTGCTTGGCCTGGGATAGGCAAGCTTTCTGGTAATGCTACAAACCACCCACACCCCCTAATCCTAGATGTGACTTGGGGGGTGTGATGCAGTTTTTAAGCATGAGACTGTTATGCACATGTTAAGTGAGCTCTGGGCGGCTCAGTCAGGAGAGCCTGAGACTCTTAAACTCAGGGTTGGTGGTTTGAGCCCCGTGTGGGGCAAAAGATTTCTGCCTTGCAGGGTCAGACTAGATGACCCTCGTGGTCCCTTCCAATTTGATGATTCTTCAGAAGCTCAGAGGCCATGCCTTGGCATTAAAGCCAGGTTCTGAGCACAGGCAAAAGGTCTGTCTTCAAACACTTTGTCAATGAAGCTTCCTCAGCCATCCCACCAAATGATATGGTCTTCTCAAGCTAGAGAGAACTGACAGTGCCCTCTGTCACCCTTCACTGATGTCAATAAATGAAATACCAAGTTCTTTCCTGCTAAGCTGATTGTCTTGGCCTGCCCACATCCATGTTGTCCCAGGAACCCTTGCTGATAGAATACCTCCCCCCCCCACACACACACCAAAGCTGTTAAAATTACTCTTTGGCCCCTAAAGTCTTCTCTCCTCAGGTAGAGCTGAAAACTCGGCATTTGTCGTCCCACCACCACACCTCCCATTTGTAAGGAATTACAGTGGTACCTCGGATTACATACACTTCAGGTTACATACGCTTCAGGTTACAGACTCCGCTAACCCAGAAATAGTACCTCGGGTTAAGAACTTTGCTTCAGGATAAGAACAGAAATCGTGCTCCGGCGGCGCGGCAGCAGCAGGAGGCCCCATTAGCTAAAATGGTGCTTCAGGTTAAGAACAGTTTCAGGTTAAGAACAGACCTCCGGAACGAATTAAGTACTTTACCCGAGGTACCACTGTACAGGTAATATATCTGTTCAGCTTTCCTAGAAAACAGGTTGACTTGTGTTACTGAGAAATAAGAGGGAAGTGGCAGCATTCTCAGAGGAAGCCCAAGGTTTGCTGTAGAAAAATAATTTAGGGGATAATGGTGGGGTGAACCCAACCAAAACAGCCTAACAAGGACTGAGCATGCTCAATGGCCACAGAATGCTGGGAGTCTATAGAGAGACAAAACAGTATCCTGAAATAGGGCATGGGCATTCCAAACTGCAAGAATTGGTTTCAGCTTCCATTTCTGTATATGTAAATGCCATCATCCTGATTCCTAATCTTGTTTTGTTCACCACTTTTGTAACCCAAGGCTTTCCAGAAGCCTTTTAAATATTTAACATTTCACCGCTGCCAATTTTTGTACTATGTTTCAGATTGCTGTCCCCCCCCCCCCCCGTTTGTTTATGGTAGTGTTTTTTAGATGTGTGTTTCTGTTTATACCTTTCTTGCATTGCAAAGCTGCTCTGAGTACCCCATGGGTAGAAGAACAGAGTATAATTAAATCACCACCATACATTCGTGTTTCTCTATATGTAAGCTGGTTTGTTTATTGAAAGTTTGATTATCCTTAAAAAGAAATTAGGTTAGTTGTTTACAAAAAGCGTTATAAATAGGAGGACAAAGTTAATGTAAACAAGTCTGTTTTTTAAAAAATGTATCAGAATAACTTAGACTATGTCATTGACACACATTTTGTTTTATTGAAGTAGGAGAGATAAAACACTGGGTTGCTGGGAGAGCTACCAACATTAGCAAGGGTTTTTTTGTTTTTTTTTTGTTCGTAACAAACATCAATTGAGTTTTCCTCAGATTGATGTTTGCCCTGATTCAGCAGTAAACAGCAGGTTTTCCAACGGAAAGTAGCAAGACAACAATCCCCGCTTGGACCTATGCCTACAAATCACAGTACAAATGGAAGTCTGGGTGATTCTAACTCCAGTTACCTGTGAGTAGGCCCTGTTGAACTTAATGTGACTTACTTTTGAGGAGACATGGTTAGGTTTGTGCTGTGAGTCATTAGCAGAGAAACGCTATGCACAAATTGAACTCTAGTGGGCCTTCCACTCAGCCTTTCTCAACCTGTGGGTCCCCAGATGTTGTTGAACTACAACTCCCATCATACCTAGCTAGCAAGGCCAGAGCTCGGGGATGATGGGAGTTGTAGTCCAACAACATCTGGGGACCCACAGGTTGAGAACCACTGCGAGATCCTAGGTCCATAGTGGGGAACTTTTTGCAGCTTCTTTTTATTTAATTTGCTTTGAACCAAAAGAGCAACAAACAAAAAGTACAACCAGAAGTTCTAGCAGACTATTTCCAAGCCCTGCTGCCATTATATTTACCAAATTTCAACAGGGGCAATAAGCTTAGCAGAACTAGATATTCTGGTAACCGACATCCTTGAGCATGAGGAGGGCATTGTCAGTTATATAAACCTTGAGAAAGCACAGCAGTAGGTAGGATGGCTGAGGAAGAGGGTCACTTGGAAGTCCTTAGTCACAATCTTAAATATACAGGGTGATATTCAACTAAATTTACTCAAGAGTAGATTAGCTGTAATTAATAGACCTAACTTAGTCACATTCATTAGTGTCCATGGGTCTACTCTGAGTAAGATTTCATTGAGTACCACCCACGGTCTTAAAAAGTTTTTAAAAACCTTTTCACCTTGAAACTTGGTTCTCTATAAAGAGTCTGCCTTATTTAAAATGAAACAAAGAACACAAATACACCATAATTCCCATTTCCCAGAACAATGCATAGGGTATACAACTGTAGGCTTTAAAAAGCTACCACTTAGAAAGAAATTGTCACAGGCATGGCTTGGTAAAATTGAATACTTTACTCCCATACATTTATAATAAGCTCCCATTTCTTAATTATAGATAATAACTCCATCGATGATTTTCTTTTCAAAGAAGATAGCATAACCTATTTTAATTCAGCAGGATTAAGACATCCAAATGCCTTTTAATAAAGCCTTTTTTTGACTAGAATTTTCTGATGGCAGAATATTAATTTTAGATCAAATCTCATTTGAGGTCTTGTTTACACTACAAATTGGAAGAAGGTTCACAAACCAGAGGTCCATCTATGTAAGACTGTGATGCTGTTGATAAATGACTCTAAATGAGAAGAAGGTGTTGAAGCACTCTGGGAAGGATTAAACACTCATTTTAACCATCAAGTCCACTGTATGGGTTGTCAAAAGGTAAAGGTACCCCTGACCATTAGGTCCAGTCATGGCCGACTCTGGGGTTGCAGCACTCATCTCGCTTTATTGGCCGAGGGAGCCGTGTACAGCTTCCGGGTCATGTGGCCAGCATGACTAAGCCACTTCTGGCGAACCAGAGCAGCGCACGGAAACGCTGTTTACCTTCCCGCCGGAGCAGTACCTATTTATCTGCTTGCACTTTGACTTGCTTTTGAACTGCTAGGTGGGCAGGAGCTGGGACCGAACAACAGGAGCTCACCCCGTCACAGAGATTCGAGCTGCCAACCTTCTGATCGGCAAGCCCTAGGCTCTGTGGTTTAGACTGCAGCGCCATCCGCGTTCCTCTTGTGTAAAAAGTACACAACCAAATTAAACAATTTCCACATAAATAATAATAAGATCTAAAATAAAAATACAAAAAATATTAATCCCATCAACATCCCCAACAAAAACCACCTAAAACTTAGTCCACCCGAAGAGTTCATATCACTTTTATAGTAACTGTTTCTTCCAAAGAATTCTGAAAATTGTAATTTGGTGAAATGCTAAAGATCCTGGACCTCCCTAATAAAAAAGGTAAGAGCTATGTTTAGCAGAATTAGGGTATACTAACAAAACAATTTTGTGCATGTTTACTCAGTGTTCCAGCTGTGTTCACTAGCAAACTTCCTAGTAACATTGTTTAGTTGGTTATCTGCTTGCAAAGAAACAATTGGGAAACTCCTGACTCTTCTATTGTAACCACGTATTTACAGATGTCACACGAAACGTCAGGCATAGGGCAGATAGGTGGGTGTGGTTTGGGGAAAATGGACTTGCGGGTCAAATTAGGAACCAGAGACAGACCTAATTAGGGCCCTATCCCTACAGTAAAGAATTGCGGACATTTGCCTTTGAAAAAGTTTCAGTGTTTCTTTATACCTGACAAAGAACAACTAGAAATACCGTTTCATACATTTTGCTCATCAGATATGCATCAGTTTTGTAACTGTAGAGCTTGAATACCTTGGAAGTCTTTCTTTAAAGCAGCATCAAAACATCAAAACTCTGTTCAGTTATCCTTTCTCAAAGCACTGTGTTGTTTTCACTTGAATTAACAATTTTTAGTAACTAGATCCCTTATCTCATTATTATGGATTTACATTCTACCTAAAAATATAAGCATGAAACATCTGCTTCATCGATGTGTACGTGTATTTGTGTGTACAAACCTACAGACAGAAACGTGTGGAGTACCACTGCATTGAAACAGGTAAGAACACAGATGCTTTGTTAATTAGTAAGACTGTTTCCCACATCTTCAGGCAATAATTATGGCTTTCTTGCTTTATGAATATCATGCATTCTCATTCTAGATCGATTCTAATCTTGTTTTCCCTAAAGCAGATGGCGAAATAAGTCTATTTTCTATGGCACTACTGAGACTGCTTTAGTGAATGTGCCTTTCTCATATTACTAGATCTGCATTGCAACAGGGAATATAGTTCTCAATCCTAACAAAGAAATGGGGCCTATCTTTCCTTTTACGGGATGAATGGAGGTGTATAATCTTCTAGAAGAATCCATGCATTTGCTAGCATATGAGCTAGCGTGCGTTTGTTCACTTTCCTCTCCTGAAATGCTTTGCTTGCAGGAATAGAAGGGGTTGTTGTTGTTTTGAAACTATGAGACTGGTAAGATAACAAGTTGTATTTGTATGTTCTGTAATCTTTTGTGCAAGGGAAAGCACAGAGAATTTCTCTTCCCTCTAGGACAGAGTGGCTAACCGTTATTTGACCCTTCAAGGTCCACGTGCCAGTGGCTGTGGCAACTGAACATGCACTCACTTGTGTGCATGCATGTACAGACCACACATGTACCATACATGCTCATGTAATGAGGGGCACGGGCGGTGGGAAGGAAAGATAGAAAAAAAGTTTATTTCAAGCTTAAGCGAGAAAGGGGCACAGTTAACACTCCAAGATTCTGCACACCATGCAAAGGCAATGGAGGTCATTTTGATCTACAAAGTTTCATGTGAACACTACATGTTGCGAATATGCATCAGCTACCTGAGGCATGATCAGCACATATGCACATTTCCATTGGTCACAGAAGCATGTTCCTATCTGCATATACAACACCATGGCAACGGGGAAATTTCAGCAAAGTTGCAATTTTAACTTGGCCTGCTGTCCATATCAGTTAGCTGTGACCTTCCATTCTTAATTTACCACTGTCTTCGAGTTCCTTTGAAGTTCCCTTGTGAAGGTCAGCTCATTCTTGCTGCAATGCCCCAAATGATCAGGAAGTGAGGGACCCAAAGATGGGTGCTATACTAGCAAAACCTAGAAAATACCATTTCTATACCCAGATTAGAGGGTGCAGGGAGAAATGAAAACTGCAGTTTGAGCAACTAGGGGAGAAGGCAACTTATTTAACTTGCTCACCAGACATACCATACATAACGCATGCTCACCAGACATACATAACGCATGAGAGGAAGACAGAACTTCCTCTCCCTCCCTCCCTCCCTGTTTTGCACACACACAGACATGCACATGAATGCACACAGGAAGATATACAGGCCACTTCCTCTTCTGCCTACCCATGCCACTGATCAGCAGAAGAGTGGAGCAGATCTCCTCAATGCAGTGAAGAAGCTCTTTATTGTTTCCAGAGCACGCTGACCTCTCATATGTGAGAGATGAGGTGCCATTAGAGGCTGAGCAGAGGAAGGTCTGTCTGGGGGACCACTGAAAATGGCATCGTGGGCCTGACCATTTGTCACTCTTTGTAAAGCAAAAAATCTAAAACTTTGCTTTGAACTGTTATGAGGACTTTATTCTCTTTCTACTCAGCCGCATCTAAATATTTTGAAGGCTATCCTTAACTTTGAAGGTGGACAGATTTTACTCTCATTTCTTTGCACATGTAGTAACATTTCTAATACAAGGAGCTAGAATTACAAGTTGCATAGTTGCATTATTGTTGGTTAGGCATGTATGGGTGTTGTTTTGCTAGTATTGCACTATATGTGCATTTTGGGCCTTTAAAATTAAAAATAACTCATACTTGTGTATGAACGGTTGTGGTCTATGACCACTTCCTTACGGCAAGGATGAGTTTGTGCGGCATCTGTCCCGCGTTGGAAAACCACTCAATTTCGAGCAAAAGGCAAAAGGCAGGGCAAGTCAACTCGATTTCACCCCTCCTAAGAGAAGCTTTATTTTCTCTTCCTTTTCATGTGGGAAGTCCATTCTCTTTTGTCCCACACCCTTTCTCCTTTGGACGAGGCCACAATATGCATAGCATCTTTTACTGATGGGCATATCCTATTGATTTACTGCTGTGCAGCAGTTGCAAAGATTAGAACAGATGGTCACCACTCCTTGCTTATCTGTCCACTTCACTACATCGAGCACCATTTATTCCAAGTGAGAAATACTTTATGTGCTCTCCCACCCCAACTCCTGTCATTTAATATGATGTACAATGAAGAGGGAAATGAATAAAGACAGGCTGGGCCTTGGGTGATTTATTACTAAAGACTTCACTGCTAAGATTACTCTACTTAAGAGACTTTTCAGGCTCTAATAGTTAGTTAGGCCAGCCTTGCTGAAAGGTGCACAGCTTTTACAAGCCACAAACCATTTCACCCATCTATCTCCCAATAAAAACAAGCATAAGAAGAATACAGTTGGGTCAGACCAAAACTTCATCTGGCCCGGCACCTTCCCAGACCCTATTTTCCAGAGACAGTCCTGGATTTCCAGAAGCTGTTCCAGTTTCTGACCTGAACTTGGAATGTCCCATTTTTCCTTAGGACATCCCTATTTTCATTGGAGAAATGTTCCGAGGGTGTGGTAGGATGTTCCTGTTTTTGTTAGAGAAATGTTGGAGGGTATGGAGTTATGCAACCTCCAAGCCATAACTATACAACCTTTAGAAGACATCTGAAGGCAGCCCTGTATAGGGAAGTTTTAAAAAAAATGTTTAATGTTTTATTATGTTTTTATATATGTTGGAAGCCATCCAGAGTGGCTGTGGCGACCCAGTCTGATGGGTGTGGTATAAATAATAAATATATTATTATTATTATTACTATTTTTACTATTATTATTATTATGGAATAGGACATTCCTATTTTCATTGGAGCAACGTTGGAGGGTATGCCTTCCTTTTCATAGTGGTCAACCGGATACCTCTGGGAATCCCACAACCTGGTCTTAAAGACAACAGATCTCTCCCACAGTTGCTCCCCAGCAACTGGTATTCCAGAAACAAACATATTCTGTATATGAGGGTTCTCCTATGCAGTCCTCATGACTCATAGCCATTGATAAAGTTATCCTCCATTAATTTGTCTAATCTCCTTTCAAAGCCATCTAAGTTATGCAATCAACACATCTCAGTTTCATAATTTCTGAACTGAGTGAGGAAGAATCCCCTGCCAATCAATTTAATTGGATCAGCTTAAGTTCTAATGTTATCAAGAAGGAAAAAATCCATACCCACTTTCTTTATATTTTATTATATTTATTTTCTTTTATGGCCCACTTTTCTTCCATCCTGGAAGGCCAGGTAGGACACATGTGGTTCTCAGCAATGTAGTGGTCTGATGTACCACAACTATTATTATGGGACTTTCCCCTTTAAACATCTCCCCCCCCCCCCCCATAAAAAACAAACACTTGTCTTTCCTCCCGGCAAGCAGTTTACTTTCTTTTGAATTTTATCACTCACTGCCATAGTAAAAAAAACTTATCAAAGTGTCTATTTAAAACTCCGCACTTATTCCCCAAGAGAAAAATAATTGGATAAAGTTTTAATGGCCAGCACCTTCTGTTTCAAAAGCTATATTACATAAATTCATAATGTGATATGCTACTACACATCTCAGGCTCAAATACCATACCAGATTATTTATTTTGGTGAATGTAAACTTCTCTTTCAAAATAACTTTGTTTAAAAACAAATGGTTTGGGTTTTTTGTTCAATCAAAACTGTTCTGCTAAATCATTGTTTTGTTTTGAATTCACATTTTCTATCCTGTTGTGCTTCCTGTTCTGTGTCATTATTCATCCCTTCCCAGTGGGTAAGCAACAAACTTCAAAGTGCTGTGCAGAACTGAAGAGGACGTGCCGTCTCTTCTGGGAAGATTAAAGCATATTTCTTGAACATTCTGCAGTCAGTCCCGGCCTGGATGGACTCCTATAACCTAGATATTTTGCTAGATGTTCACAGCCTGCCTCTTACATCTCCACTGAACTTCTTCCACATGTGCCCAGCTTCTAAATGTACACCCCGGTGCCATTCCCACCCACTTCCCACCTCAGCTGTCTCTCAGTGGCATCAACCTCCAGGTGGATGAAACTGGTCCCAAAACAGTACAGAGCTCTTCTCTGCATTCTTCCCTTTTAGAAGACCCAATGGGCTTGAGGCCTATATGTGGGAAGACCTGTGTCATAACCTATTTATAAAACTATTACCAATAAGACAAGCAACTTCGTTTATGATCCTCCCCTGCCTCATCACCATCCTGCACCACAAACGCCAAGAAACACTGATGCCTTGTACAACTAAGAGCCATACCATTTTTAAAAATTGAGGGAAGGGACCTAGATTTGTGAGCATCTGCGCACTTGACTAGAAACTTCAGCCAACCCAGGCTCTTTAATGAGTTACACACATCATGAAACACATTTGCCTCAACTTAGTCATGCTGGCCACATGACCCGGAAGCTGTCTGCGGACAAACGCCGGCTCCCTCGGCCTATATAGTGAGATGAGTGCGCAACCCCAGAGTTGTCTGCGACTGGACCTAATGGTCAGGGGTACCTTTACCTTTTAATGCAGACCCTCTGTGTCCCTATTTTCCAGGAACAGTCCTGGATTTACAGAAGCCATCCTGGTTTCTGATTTGATCTCAGAATGTCCAGCTTTTCCTTAGGATGTCCCTGTTTTCATTGGAGAAATGTTGGAGGCAACGTTCATGTGTGATGGTCCATGCTTTCCTATTTCCCCTCCTCCACTCAGTTGAATGTGCTTAGAATCCCCCATCAGATCTTTACTTCCAATGCACAAAGGTTGGAAGCAGACCTGGTGGGTACTTGGGATATTGAGGGTATGGTGGTTTATGAGGCCCTGATCCTCTCCATGGGTTCTTTGAACGCCAGCAGACATAACACCTGAAAAAGGTGAGAGAGGAGACCCGTTCCATCAGCCTGGTTAAGATCAAATGCCTCTTCCTGCCCCTGAAATCTGTCCCCAAGTCTCTGTGTTTTTGCTTATTTTCCTCCTCTTGCCTTGCCCCTTTTGTATCATGCCTTCTTAAGTTGTGAGCCATTGTTGGAAATGGTGAGCTGCCTTGAGTGCTGTGGCAGAAATATGGCCCAAAAGTGTATTATTATTTGTTTAATCTATGGGGAATTGAATTTATATTCTGCCCTTCTCCCCAAGGAGGCCAGGGTGGCAAACATATAAGCAATTTAAAAGTGAAAACATCATTAAACAGCTAAAACATTCCAAAAACAATTTCAGTTAAAGACATATAAAAACAGTTACGGTTAAAAACATCCTTCCGTCCAATGATCTCAGGGTTGCAAGGAACAGTATTCCTCAGCCACCAAACACCTGGAGAAACAGGAATGTTTTCAAATTCCTCCTGAAAGTTAATAATGTTGGAGACAGGCACACTTCATTAGTTAAGTACGAAAATGTAGGTAACCAAATTAAAAGTATGCATGGGGGGGGGGTCATCATCTCCCTCCTAAATGCCCTCTTTAAAACACCTCATCTCCACTACAGACCCAATTCCAGCACATAGATCTGTAGCATCAACTTCTGAGGAAAGAAAGTGAAGGAAAAGTGTGGTTCAGGAAAATAGATAACTTGGGGGTGGGGAATACTTTTTGCTGAACATGATTGATAGGATGAATCAGACCCATTAGTTACAAAACTCTGTGGAAGTTTATGGGATAATTGAGGCCCACAAAAATTGGAGCGTTGAAGAAAGCTGTCACATCACCTGAGGTGAAGTGATATTCAGTTGCTAGTCCAACTGACTTCAAAGGAAAAGGGATGACATTTCATTCCAAATCAGGCAGCAAAGTGTTTTGTGTCGGCCCTGGCTAAAACTCTCCTCTTCCCTGACAGTTGACCATGATGGCTGGGACTGATGGGAGCTGGAATCCAACAACAACTGGAGGACCAAAGATTCCCCATCCCTGTTTTAGTACATTATACAAGTGAATAGAGTTGTGTGCAATATTTCTGTGTGCTTGACCAAAACTGCCTGAGTTTTAAGATCGGCTCCGGAGACTTTGCTCTGTGGCCTGCGGAGACTTTGCTCTGTGGCCTGCTATTATAATTTTGGTGGGTATCACAGTTAGGGCCTTTGGAATTCCCACTTACAACCTGCTTGGTACCGACTGGCTTTTAATAGGATTCTGTGAGTTTATTATCTTTTTTCCCCAGCCCACTTTTAGTTGAGTGCTGGTTCCTGGATTTACCTCGCTGCTTCTTATTTATTTACGGGCACAGTTAGTAAATTGTTTATATGATTTTATGTAAAAAACAACAACATAAAATCGCCAACTACCTCAGGAAGGCTATGGCCTGAATGGTTGGTTAGAAACCTGCCTAAATTCTCCAAAGCTTTGAACATGCAATATTTTTCATAAAAATAAGGCAGAACAAAATGACACAACATTTCTTCTGAGAAACTGTAGCCTTAATGGCTTGTTAATCCTAGGCACACTCTCCTTTGTTCACAGCTATTGAACTGGAGACCATTTTTCAATTCAAGCAGGGAGGAAAGTCCTATTAAAAAAAAAGAAATGAAAGAGAAATGAAGCATGCCTGCAGAACAGAGCTGCGTTATATTTATAAATTTATACTTTGCTGTCCAGCTGAATGCTGCAGTGCTCAATTCAATTCATAATTTGTTGTGGTAAATTCTTTTAACTAGTGAGTTCTCTTCCAAACCACACACCTTTCATGTATTGTAAAAAAGCAATATATCCTGGGCAAAGGCTAAAACTGATTTCCCAGAAACCACTTTCTCCTGAGAAGAAGAAAAGGTTCTCATAAATTACATTTCCTCTCTGGAATTCAAGGTCTGTATGCTTCTGAATATCAGTTGCTACCAGTCAGCTGTTTCTGGACTACAATTCCCATCATCTATGACCACTGGTCCTGCTGGTTAGGGATGATGGGAGTTGTCCAAAAACAGCTGGAGACCCAAGTTTGGGAAACCCTGGTCTAGTTTATTGTGTGGTCTGAATTTGGACTCATGCTTTGTTTCAGCACTTTACCCATGCTCACTCATGCCGTCTGTTAAATCCACACTATCCTCACCCCCATTTAAACGCATGCAACACAATCTAGATTAGGATGTGGAATTATCACATCAATTTACACCTTCCTACTATAATGGTGGCACTGTGGGGTAAACCAGAGCCTAGGACATGCCAATCAGAAGGTTGTCGGTTCGAATTCCCGCGACGGGGTGAGCTCCCGTTGCTTGGTCCCTGCTCCTGCCAACCTAGTAGTTCGAAAGCACGTCAAAGTGCAAGTAGATAAATAGGTACCGTTCTAGTGGGAAGGTAAACGGCGTTTCCGTGCGCTGCTCTGGTTCACCAGAAGCGGCTTAGTCATGCTGGCCACATGACCTGGAAGCTGTACGCCGGCTCCCTCGGCCAATAAAGTGAGATGAGCGCTGCAACCCCAGAGTCGGTCACGACTGGACCTAATGGTCAGGGGTTCCTTACCTTTACCTTTACTATAATGTAGGCCCCTAGTGGCTGTTTGGGCCATAGGATGAGAAGCAAAACACCCAGCTGAATTTTGCATGATTCTTTCTATTGGTGCACTTTGAAGATTGACTGCCCATTTTAGATGGCTAGAATAAAATAATAAAATTTGGGGACCTTTAAGAGTGCCCAGCTTTCTACAGCACCTTTGTAAGTTATCCCCTTGACTTCCATTTGCACAATGCCTTATTTCAGACTCCTGACCATTTCCTTCATCCTTTGACCTTCAAAGGACAAGACCAGATTGCCAGTTTGGCCTTCATCACGGCCTCTTCCTATCTGATTTGGACACTTGGCGTTTGTTCCATGAAGTCTGCCGGCACAACAGTCGAGGAAATGAGGACTATGCCGCAGACGAATGAATGCATTTGCTTCGGTATTTTGCTCCGGTAAATTGCTTGTTATACCATTTACCGCTCATTATTTCTGCAACTCCTTCCCAAATTTGTTGAGCAAACACATTTATCTAGGAGGCTGCCAACTGCTACATACCAAAGTGACTGCCGTTGCAAAAAGGGTCCGTGCTGAAAAAGGAACCAGGCAGTAACAACAAGGCTGCCTTTGTCTTGATGCATCTGCTGCTCTGTCATATGACTGTCCAGCCAGAATCCATCACAGGCCAGGCTTTGGTGCTGGCAATCCATCAGCAGTTAGAGATTAAACAGCCATGCTGGGAGTGGAAGAGCGACTGGAGAAATTAATTATCTCCCTACACCTGAAATCCAAGCCCCATCCTTGCAAGCAATGCTATGTGTCCAAGGAAGCCAGAATATGATTACTCTCCATACTCATTAGTTAGGGCACGAGATGGAGGAAAACCTGCCAGTTCAGCTTCAGTGGAAATTGGAGGAAATTTGTGTCCTTCAGTTGGCTGCGTTTTAGAAATTAACTCCCATACATGCCAAGAGCACAATTACTGCCATCTCAAAGGCACACAACATGTGTTGTAAGTAACTTACTGGTTCTCAGTGCTTTTTCACCCAAATCTGGAGAGCCCTGTGTAACACAGATTCACACACGGTCTTCTCTAGTCTTCTTGTTGTTTAGTCATTTAGTCATGTCTGACTCTTCGTGACCCCATGGACCAGAGCACGCCAGGCACTTCTGTCTTCCACTGCCTCCCGCAGTTTGGTCAAACTCATGCTGGTAGCTTCAAGAACACTGTCCAATCATCTCGTCCTCTGTCGTCCCCTTCTCCTTGTGCCCTACCCCTCTAGTCTAGGGATAGTCAAACTGGTGCCCTCCAGAGGTTTTGGGCTTCAAAACCCATTAGCCATAGCCAGCACGGTCTGGGAGGATGGGAATTGTAGTTCACAACATCTGGAGGGCACCAGTTTGCCTACCCCTGCTCTTTTCATTTCCATGTGGAATCGCATTGCATTGCATTGTGCATGAGCATCATTGGAGAGAATAGGACATCTCTTGCAGGCTGGAATACTGTAGCATTTTCCTCTATGATAAGTCACTGGACCCAGTGATGGACCTACACTTTGGGGGCCTTGAAGCTTGAACTGTTATGGGGTCTCCTTTGCAACCAGCAATGAGGTCTGTGTAACCATTGCTCAGTGGGATTGTTCCATGGCAGATCACAATAAAAAAAAACCAAACCAAAAACTTCTGCATCTCAGATTATGTTTAAAATTACTGTACTCTATCTTTACAACATCTGTGCTACTGACACTCAATCTTTGGAACTGTTGAAATATATACAATAGGAAATTAATACATTTGAGTCATGGGACTCAAATGTGGTCTACTAGACCCCAGTTTCTTAAGCAACATGGACTAAAGTCATGTCTGGGGTCCATCTGGTGTAATAACTGGCATGCCCGGTATGGAAAATGCTGGTCAAACCTCCTGAAAGTTGTTGTGGGTTTCTAGGGGGCAAGGATCCCCTAAAATTCCTGGGTGCCAAGTTTCCCCTATAATTTCGGAAATTAGTCAATGTGGGGTTTAATCAATGTATTTAGCAAGTCCTAAAAATGAGTCAAGCCAGTTTCCTGGGGAGATTGGCTGACAGAGGTGTCATCAAAGAACGAAAACAGATGATGGCAGAGTCTCACAAAAGGTGGGACATTCAGTTTCAGACAAGAAGGGAGATGGAGCCCTTTCCTCAGACAATAGCAGAGTTGGGAGGAGGAAGTTGGCAGGGTTACAGGGGCGTGATGTCGAGGAAAAAATGTCCTTTTTGCACAAGGCTTGGGTTGTATTTTTAGCAAGGGGTCTTGGAGAAGAAAAAGGGTGGAGCCAGTTGCCATGTGGGCCAAGGGACAGACAAGCCCCTCATGAGACAGAATAATAGAATCACAGAATTGTAGGGTTGGAAGGGGTCCCAAGGGTCATCTAGTCCAACCCTTGCAATGTAGGAATCCTGCCCACAGCCGCCGGGGGGGGGGGCCTCGACCCACCAACCTTCTGGTTAACAGCCAGATGCACTAACCCCTTCTGCCACCGAGATGTGATGCTCGGAACCCTCTCTCCATCCCAACTCAGGTGTAAATATGTGTAAATAAACCATATTTCATAAAGAATAAACCATATTTCATTTCACTGTGACTTATTTTCCCCCAAGGAAACACAAACCCTAGCTAAGTGCCAAGGCCCCTGGAATCTCGCACTGCTCAGCAGGGATTGGGGTGGCCGGTAACAAAAGTATTGAGAACAAACCATTTGTTCAGCATGTCTACAACAAATCACCTGTAGAGACGTCAAATTATGATGGCAAGGTTCAGAAAGAGCGGCACACAAATACACTGCCACACAGAGAGCGTTTCTCTCCACTATTGGCCTCTTGTCCACTGGCAGAGTCTCTGCCTAATGGGGCTCTACGTCTTATGAGTTATCCTTTCCTGGCAGTGGATGGTCAAGTCCTACCCCATAAACCACAACAGTTATGCATAGACCTGGAGTAATGTAGACACTGGAAAAAATCTATGCTACTATTCTCACTGTGACCCTAGATTCCATTCTCCCGCCCATTCTCTGTTATACAGGACCTCCAGTGCTCAATCGCTCATCTGGATTCATGGAAATATTATTATCATGCGCAGCAATTAATTCCTACCTGAAAAGCAGCATTTACCAGGGATGGGAAATTCGTGGCCCTCCAGGTGCTGTTGAACTCCAACTCTCATCAGCCCCAGCCAGCATGGCCAATGGCCAGGGGTGATGGGAACTGGAGTCCAGCAATATTTGGAGGACCACAAGTCTCCCAGATCTTAAACAACAATAACATCTTGATATAGTGGGGTGTGTGTGTGTGTGTGACAACAGAACAGAACATGTCAGCAACACTTTAAAATTGTAAAGCCAACCATGAAAAAAGCATCTATGACAGTAAAAAGTATTGCACTGACCTAGATTGTGAATATCGTTTCATATATTCCTATTTCATATACTCTCGTCTTCTGTGTTGCTTTCTTCCTCCTTCTATTCTCTTCTCTTCCCTGTCACTTTCTCCTGTGTTCCAATTAATTAGGAAGAGAGTTGTGCGCTACATGTTAGCCAATTATATGGTTAAACAAAAACAAAAACAAAAAAACACCAACTGAATTTACACATGAAAATTTGTTCCTGGGTGATTGGTCTCTGGGAAATTAAAGGGATTTTAAATCTCTGTCTGTCTATAGCACAATAGACACATGTATATAGAACAATAGGCATTGTTGAAAGCAGAGGACTGACTGAAGTTGAAGAGAAAACACGACAATTATTATTATTTGTAATGAAGTCCTTAAATAATCTAGCCATATTTCCAAGGTCTGCAGCTATTTATCTTTTGTACACCAGGTGGCATGCTGGGAAGAAATTGCCTTAGCTAATTAGGAGGAGTCATAACCTACCTGCAGTATCATTTAATTCTGGTAAATAATTGAGTCCACTATTAGCTGAAACCATTACCTTCGACTGTCTTCAGGCAATTATTATTCCATCTGGGTTGTTAAGAAGCAATTAATATTATGTTATAAAGACACATACACAGTAAAGTACCAATCCTATGCACAGTTACTAAGGAGTAAATGCACATTTACTGTACTATGGAGTGAGCCCCACTGAACTCATTAAAAAGCTGATGAAAAAGAAAAAGAACTTTTTCCAGAGTGTATCCAAACCCTTTTGCTTTTCTTGGTGAAGCTATTGTGCATTCTCCCACCCAATCCAACAGTTTTATTTGTTTTTAACATATAGCATAGTTCTATAAGCATCACCATACATATTATATATTACTATTCATAATAAACATGAGTTGTTACCTGATATAGCAAGCAGAAAAAAACTAGCATTATGGATATATAAATCACCCTGATTAATAGCATATCATTAATAAGTTGTCTTCCTGTGTGATGGTGATGCCTACATACAGCAATCAGCCTGCATAGTTTTCTCTACTCTGAATGACCGGGGGGAAATGCTCTGTTGCCAATAGCAAACTGCCCATTGATTCCCAATTTTGAGCCACCCAATGCTTCCATCCTGCATGAAGAGGTCCGTCCAGTTATTATGCAAGAGACACTGGTGGCTCCACCTGGGCCTGTGGCAAGGATAGTTCACAAACTTATGTGGATCAGGAGGTACTTTTGCCTTGGGAAAAGGATGGAGCCCAACTTTAATCAGCCCCAGCCAGCATGGCCAATGGTCAGGGATGATGGGAGTTCATAGAAGTGTAGAGTTGGAAGGGACCATAAGGATCATACAGTCCAAACCCCCTGCAATGCAGGAATCTTTTGCCCAACATGGGGCTCGAACCCACAACCTTGAGGTTAAGGGTCTCATGCTCTGCTGACTGAGCTGCTGTTTCCCCTAGTAATTGTAGATCAGTAACATCAGGAAGGACACAGGTTCCCCATCTCACCTTCAAATGAAGCCCCAAATGCTACAACACGATGGTTTGCCTCTGCAGTTTTTAGTATACATTTGGTTTCCTGGGATTTTCTGTTCTTAGGAGCTGTCTTTGAGCAATGTCTTTAATATTTACAAGGAACTCACTGCACTCTTTCACATTTTATTATGCCATGCAGATGATGTTTAGTACCAGACATGTGTTTTTTCTCCTACAGTACTTGGCTGAGAGTTTATATACTCATGAGCCCTATCTAATGAGATCTCCTGAAGCTTCAATCCATGTTAGTCCACTGTTAGTCAATTATGCTATTGTTTTCTCTTTTTCAGCACAGGCACTCTCATGCCCTCTCAATGAATAAAATGCTGCAACCAGTCAATAGGACCGTTGCATTTGCATAACCTCTCATTGTTAACCACAGGCTGCCACAAGCTGATAAAAGGTGAAATGAACGGCAGCAGCTAACCTCAAATAAATAAATAAATGCTAAATGCATTTAAACCTGGCAGTCGCCCACAAACGTAATTGACATATATTGATTTTCAATTGCCACTGGCCTCCAAAATCACATCCTGAGCCGTAGCCGCGCAAGTAAGCGAACAATAACAAACTGCTCTCTTTAAGTTTGTCATTAAAAAGCAGCTCAGTGGCTCGAGGTTTCTATGAAGAGAGAACACACCAGGGCAATCATAGCTGTCAGTCATTTCAGCCCTGAAATGTTTGCAGGAATAAATAATGAATCAACCATAAATGCAGGGTATTCTAAGAGTTAAGACTGATGGAAGTTCATGTTTTAGCACGCTTGTGTATTGAAAGCTACAGGCGACAACTGCAGCAAGACCTGCACTAGCAGCTGGAAGATTTGGGAAGCTAGGAAAGAGGACTTAAACCCTGAGCAATGTGTCTAGGGGGCGCTGTAGGGCACTGCAACTATGGTGACATAGTGAACTGAGAGATAGTGGAGTTGAGAGGGGATGGGAGGCGCCGCCGAATTTTGGCCTTGCACAGGACACTGCTGAAATCTGAAAGGCCAAAGCCTGCCCCTGATTTAAACCAGGCTGCTATGGCCCCCATAGAATGCAGCAAGCCCAGCCTTTACAGCAGCATGGGTTAGCTAATCCCCCACACCCACCAAGTTAACTATTTGGGACTTCCGGGGGCGGCGCGAACGGCAATGGCGGTCCTCTTCTGAATGGGAGAGGAGGCTCCGCAGGCAACGGGTCGTCCGCTACGGCGAAGCGGAGACCCATTTTGGAAAACCCCAGGCAGCAAGAGCCTGGGGTCTTGAGGCTCGGTGGGCGCCTTGAGCGACCCTCCAAGCGCTAAAGGAACCCCGTAAGGGGCTCCGGAGCGTGGAGGGGGGTTGCGGCGCTGAGAGCTGCTTCACAGCCTGTGGAGCGAAGCCGCGCTGCTGCTGCCGGTGAGCGCTGATCCCTTTTCCTGCTAAATTACGGATTCGGACGAAAAGCAACTAACTTGTGAGTAAAAGACTGAGTCACTTGAAATTAGAGACTTTAAAGGAAAAATCTAAATTGGCTTGAACTTGGCTGAAAGCGGAGAGACGTGGAAACAGGAAGTCCGTCTTCCGCAGCCATTGAACTTGAAAAAAGCAATCAGCTGGAGGAGTGGAGGCTGAAAGAAAGAGATTCTAAGCTTTACAGATCTAAGCATCTATTGAACTTGCATCTTAAAGTAAAGACTTTAAGCTAAAGATTTGGGATTATTACTTGCACTTGACTTTCCTCCTTTTATTGGATTACAAATTAGAAGGTGAAACCCAGAGTCAGGAGCTGCCTGAGCACTAAGGGAGCTGTCAGTACTGCAGATTTGGATACTGTATATTGGAACTTGCAACAATCTGAGGGTATTGAGACCTTTTAAATTTGAAACACTCTTATTGGAGATAAATAAGCACTGTCTGTAACAAAGTGACCATTTATAAACTCTGCTAAACATTTGTATTTGAAGGTTCTTGGACATTAAATTAGACTCTGAAAGACATTTTAAGCTCCCTCTAGAGGATTGGATTAAAACAGTGACTTTACATGCACATTTTACTTTCGATTCCCTTGTTGTTTGCTTGCTCTGGACCTTTCCATTCCCATGGGAATAACTCAGTGTGACCTTGACTGACAGATAACGTTGGAATGAGTGGCACAAGAAAAAGAGGGAGAGCCAAACAAACAACTTTAACAACTCTAACCTCAGCCTCGCAGACACGTAGATCATCTGTACCTACTTTGCCCTCAGAAGTAGAGGGAGAGGGTGAAGCAGAGCAGTTACAATTGGAAGAGATGGCCTCAGGAGTATCTGTTTCTGTTCTAGACAAAATTTTTGAAAAATTGGAAGCTTTGGACAAGAAAGTAGATGCGCAATCAGCAAAGATTGACAAAAATACAGAATGTCTAAATAAACTAACTACACAAGTGGTACAGAATGCACAAGCAATTGGACAGTTAACGGAGGCCTCAGCAGAAAATCGGAAATTGGCTGAGGACACCAGACAAAAATTAGAAAATTTAGAGCAAGAGGTAAGACCACTCACTAAACAAGTTGGGGAACATCAGATTTATCTTTCTATGATAGAACTGCGAAATCGTGAGAATAACTTGAGGATTAGATCATTACAAGAGGCAGAAGAAGGACATCTAACTGAGTTTTTGACCAAAGAATTCTCCAAGTTCTGGAATTTGGAAGAAAAGGACTTTAAAATCGTGTCAGCTTTCAGACTTGGAAGATTCATAAAGAAGGAGAGGCCCAGAGACTGTTTGATAACATTGAGATCAAAGGAGGAAAGGGATAAGATCTTGGGCCTACATTTCGTAAAGTCACTGGAGGTTTTGGATAGAAGAATTGAAATCTATAAAGATATCCCAAGACTACTGCTGGATCTTAGAGCCGCCTATTCTGAACTTGCTAAACTACTAAGGAGCAACGCAATTCCATTCAGGTGGGAATTTCCCCAAGGAATATCTTTTACCTTTAGAGGGAGAAAGGTTAAAGTAAGAACACTGGAAGAGAGAGACAAATTCCTGTCTACATACGGAGAGGACCTTCAAAAAGGAATTGAACTACCTTCTGGGCCTGAGGCAACGCCAGTACCAACACCAGCACCTGTGGAACCTGAAGATCCTGAGAACAAGATACCACCCCTTGAAAAATAACCAGATAATTCAGGATGTCTCTGCAACTGTTGAGCTGGAATATTAATGGTTGTAACATTCCAGAAAAAAGGAAGAAAATATTTCATATATTAAAAAAAGAACAATTGGACATTATTTGCCTACAGGAAACACATGTGACAAGGCTCCACAGAAAAGTGTTAATAAATAAAAGATTGGGCCAGGAATTTATATCGTCGGACAAAGTTAAGAAGAGAGGCGTGGTGATATATGCGAAAGAGAGCCTGTCACCTAAATTCTTATTTAAAGATGAACATGGAAGAATTTTGGCAATTGAGATACAACATCAAGGAGAGAAATTGTTGATATTAGGAATCTATGCACCTAACGAAGGGAAATCGGAATTTTACAAGAAGCTGCAGGACACAATGCTGGATTATCTGGACTACAACAACATCATAATGATGGGAGATATGAATGGGGTCGTATCAACTAACATGGACAAGTCACAAAGTCAAAATGTCACAAAAGACGGCAGACTACCTAAAATCTTTTTTGAAATGACAGACAATATGGATTTGATTGACATCTGGAGGACAAAGAACCCACTAGGAAGAGAGGGAACATTCTTTTCTGAAGCCCAACTGACCTGGACAAGAATCGACCAAATATGGATTTCTAGAGGCCTGGCACCTAAGGTCAGAAAAGTGGAAATCTGCCCAAAGACCTGTTCCGACCATAATGCAGTAAAGATGGATATGATACTATTACCAACTGGATCCTTTAGATGGAAGATGAATGACAATTTGTTTAGAGATCAGGAAATTACCAAGAAGGCCCAAAAAGTTTTGAAGGATTATTTTGAGATAAACATGAATAATATGGTGGAAAAAAGAATAATCTGGGACGCAAGCAAAGCTGTAATGAGGGGATTCTTGATACAACAGAATGCAGTAAAGAAAAGAATACAAAGTGAGAAAAAAGATAAGATCTTGGATAAAATAAAAGAATTAGAGAAGAAATTAAGAGTGAATCCGAAGTCACAGCCAACTCTGAGAGAAATTAAACTTTATCAAACACAATATTCTAAATTGATAAATCAGGAAATTGAATGGAAGGTTAAATTAATGAAACAAAAAACGTTTGAGTCGGCGAATAAATGTGGAAAACTGCTAGCTTGGCAGTTGAAGAGAAGACAAAGATTAAATACTGTTACAAACTTAGAGGTTGACGGAAAAAACATCCAGAATCCAGTGGATATCAGAAAGTGTTTCCAGAGATACTTCAAAAAATTATACACCCAAGGGCCGCAAGACGATGTAGAGATTAAACAATTTTTGGCAAAAAACGGACTATCTAAATTGTCACAAGAAAACAGGACAATCCTGAATTCTAAAATAACACGACAGGAGACCGAACAAGCCATCCAGAACATGCAACTTGGCAAATCCCCAGGACCAGATGGGCTGACCTCCAAGTACTATAAGACATTAAAAGACTATTTGATACAACCTTTGATGGAGGTCAGCAATGAAATTATGGAGGGGAAGAGGGCACCGGAGTCGTGGAAGGAAGCGTTCATCACATTAATACCAAAGTCGGAAGCTGAAAAGACACAACTTAAGAACTACCGTCCCATCTCTCTTTTAAATGTGGATTACAAAATATTTGCAGACATTTTGGCAAATAGATTTAAAAAAGTTTTAAATGAAGTAATTCACAAGGACCAGGCCGGCTTTCTCCCAGGTAGACATCTGTTTGCTAATACAAGGAACATTATTGACATTTTGGAACTTTTGCAAACAGATATAAATACAAAAGCAGTTTTAATTTTTATAGATGCGGAGAAGGCCTTTGACAATATCTCCTGGAAATTTATGATGGGAAATTTAAAAGAGATGGGAGTGGGACGGGGTTTTGAGAATGGGATTGAGGCGATATATTCAGAACAGAAAGCTAAACTGATAGTTAATAATGTGGTTACAGAAGAGTTTAAAATTGAAAAAGGGACACGACAAGGTTGCCCTATTTCCCCTTTGTTATTTATTTCGGTTCTGGAAGTGCTATTGAACATGATTAGAGGGGATCGGTTGGTGGAAGGAATTCAGGTCGGTCAGAAACAATATAAATTAAAAGCTTTCGCAGATGACCTGGTTTTGACCTTGCAGAAGCCAGAGCCTAGTACGAAAAGAGTATTACAATTGATTAATGATTTTGGTCGGGTGGCTGGATTTAAACTAAATAAACAGAAAACTAAGGTTTTGGGGAAAAATTTGACTGATACAGAGTCAGAACGGTTTCAGAATGAGACGGAACTTAATGTGGTTAAAAAAGTAAAATACCTAGGGGTAAACATAACAGTAAAAAATCTAAGTCTATTTAAGGACAATTATGAAAAATGCTGGACAGAAATCAAGAGAGACTTAGATAGTTGGTCAAAATTGAAACTTTCTTTGTTAGGCCGAATTGCTGCAATCAAGATGAATGTATTGCCAAGGATGTTGTTTTTATTTCAAACACTTCAGGTTTTGGACAAAACGGAGTGCTTTCAGAAGTGGCAGAGAGACATTTCTAAGTTTGTCTGGCAGGGCAAAAAGCCCAGAATTAAGTTTAAGATATTAACCGATGCAAAACAAAGAGGGGGCTTCGCCCTGCCAGACTTAAAGTTGTATTATGAAGCCGCAGCGTTTTGCTGGCTAAAAGACTGGCTACTTCTTGAAGACACTGATGTGTTAGATTTGGAAGGGTTTAACAATGCCTTTGGATGGCATGCATATTTATGGTATGACAAGGTTAAAGCAAATAAGGCCTTTAAGAACCATATTGTCAGAAAATCATTGTTTAATGTCTGGACAAAATATAAAGACTTGCTGGAAAATAAAACACCAAGGTGGCTTTCACCTTTGGAAGCCAAGGCCCGAAAAAGACCCAATATGGAGGCTAAATGGCCAAAATATTGGGAAATACTAGAAAAGGATGGAGACAACTGGAAATTGCAGAGTTTGGAGAAAATGAAAGACAAAGTGCGAGATTGGTTACATTACGCTCAGATTAAAGAAGTTTTTAAAAATGATAAGAAACTAGGGTTCCAGGTGGAGAAGTCGAAATTGGAAACAGAATTGCTAGAACCAAAGATTAAGGTACTCTCAAGGATGTATAACTTGCTGTTGAAATGGAATACACAAGATGAAATGGTTAAATCGGCTATGATAAGGTGGGCACAGGACATTGGGCATAATATCATGTTTGAGGACTGGGAGAGGTTGTGGAGTAATGGATTGAAATTTACTGCATGTAACGCTCTGAAAGAAAATGTAATGAAAATGATTTATAGATGGTATATGACCCCAGTCAAACTTGCCAAAATTTACCACCTGTCTGATAATAAGTGTTGGAAATGTAGAGAGTGTGAGGGAACGTTCTTCCACCTCTGGTGGACTTGCCCTAAAGTGAAGGCGTTCTGGGAAATGATTTATAATGAATTGAAAAAGGTATTTAAATATACCTTCACTAAGAAACCAGAGGCTTTCCTTTTGGGTATTGTCGGCCAAGGGGTGGCAAAGAAGGACCAGACATTTTTTATGTATGCAACAACAGCAGCAAGGATACTTCTCGCCAAACATTGGAAAACTCAAGATTTACCCACACTGGAAGAATGGCAGATACAACTGATAGACTACATGGAACTGGCTGAAATGACCGGCAGAATCCGTGACCTGGGAGAAGAGAGGATTGAGGAGGACTGGAAGAAATTTAAGAACTATTTACAAAAGTATTGTAATTTGAGTGAATGCTAAATAAGATGCTAGATTAAAATAACTGAGCACCACTAAATTTAGAAGTTTTTAAGAAAATAAGTAAGACTGTGAAAATTTAGCTCCTTTCGAGAATTATAAGATTATGAAATATAGAAGGGATATAAGAATTTAAATAAGATGATAAATTGCTGACAAAATGTTACAACGATGAAAGTGGGAGCGGGAGATGTGAGGAAGTCCAAAGAAAATGTGAAAATATGTTAAGATAAATGTTATATTGTTTATTATGTTTATTTTTATTGTAAAACCCAATAAATTGCTTCAAAAAAAAACAAAAAACAAGTTAACTATTTGGTCTAGGTAATTTCTTTGGAATATTGGATGTATTCTACGTTTGATGAATCGTGATCTAGACCGAATAGTTACAATTGATAGCATTTCAATCATTGATACATTTTGTAAACAAATCCCCCCACCCACCAATTTTCTATTTTATTATGCATGATGGCTTTGCTCTGCCTCCACCGTCGGAGGCAGAAATGATTCTGAATACCAGTTGCCAGAAACCACAGAAAAGGAGAGTGCTCTTGTGCCGGTAGAAGGCTTCCTACAGGCCACGGTGAGAACTGGGTGCAGGATTAGATGGGCCATTGGCCTGATCCATCAGACTCTTTTTATGATCTTAGTAGCAAGTTGAAATGTGTCGCAAGCTGCTTTGGGTGCAATGCACTATGGGAAAATGGCACAGGAAATAAATAAGACTTAAACTTGGCTGGGATTTTAGTTTGTGCACCAACTTGGGAATTGTGACTTTGGTGCAAGTGAATTTATCCCCCATCCCTACAGCCAAGAACATGTAAGAAATTGTTAGTTATTCAGTTTATAACTACTGTATTTTTCCAGCCAGGGAATGGCGCTTGTGGGATTTCCAGTGTTAGGTGCCAAAAATAGATGCAAAATTGTGTGTAGTAGTGGTGATGGTGATGGTGATGGGGGTCATGTATTGTTCTGCCTCAGGCAGCAAAATGTCTTGGGCTGGCTGTAGGAGCAGCAGCAGACAGCCACTTCATTTCACTGCTACAGACTCACATACATTAGAAAGGGAGCTCACTGTGCATTCACAGCTTCTTTTTTTATATATTTCTACCTAGGTTCTAAATAAAGCCAGAATGGCAATCACCGGTTAGCAAGAACTGTGCTGTATTTCAAGGGGACAACCATGCGCCAGATTGCAGCCGTTGTAAAACATGTAAAACATGCAGCAACGAGAAACTGCTGCTGGCTCCCTGTATGTTCAGCCCAGTTCAGCTATGTGATCCACAAAGCAAAATATTTGAAAGTGCAATTCCTGTGCAGAGAAGACTGTAATGAAAGAGAAGTGACAATGGCAGTTTGTTGGGAGTTCTCTTTAAAAACCCTAAGCCAGGAACACTGGGATCATTGCTTTGACGTTGCTAGTGCTTCATCGTTAAAATGATAATTTTAAGCACATTTTTGCTTGAATTACTTTCAAGCTCCCTGGCCCCTTTCTTCCACAAATTGTTATGGATGGCAATTGGGTAAAATTAATGACTACTTACGCCATGTAGCAGATATGCATTTAATTAATGGCGATCATTAATTCCCTGTTATTGCCCAGAAAATTTCCATGATGCTACTGTGATTTGCGGCTCAAAGCAAATTAGAGAAATCGGTTGCCCTTGAGAGGCGCACAGATTCCTATACATTTCTTCACATGAAGGAGCAGCACCCTTAAATACTGAATGCTGAGAATGGAACTGAATGTTACCAGGACATATGTGTCTTTGCCATTTCAGCAAATAATATGCTCTAGGAGTAGAGAAACCCAGAATGTGATCATGTATCATTTAGACCAGGAACGGGGAATCTGTGGTCCTCCAAGTCTCTCAGTCCCATCCTTGGGACTCCAGGAGAATAACATGCTTCCCGGATCATACCCCTCTTAAGCCACATCTTCCACTTGAGCTGCTTTGTGCCACCCTCAAGTGCTTATTGCTTGACTGGAATATGCTCTTAAACTGCGGTGAAGTCCGCTTGCTAGCCTGGATGAAGAAATGTAAGAGGTGTGTGTACAACCTCTGAATTTTGTGTACCTGGAATGTAGCTTTCTGCAAGAAGATAAATGCCATCTCCACTTTCTGCTGTTGTCCCCATCTGCCGCTGTGTTGTGGACTGGTTGGACATAGATGAATGGTGGGAGAAAGCGGCTGGGGAACCCCCAAGGGAAGAAGGCTCAGAGCCCTGGGGGTGGTGGGGGTGGTGTTGGTGGGACAACTATGAGTGGTCAGAGGGAGAAGACTGGGAAGAGGAGGTGTCAGAAGCTGAAGAGGTAGGGGGGCTTAGTGAGCTGGGAGAGTCAGCGGCAGACAGAAACCCAGAATCGGAGGCAAAAGCTGAAGCAGGAGAGGAGGGAAGCCAAGAGGCAAAGATGAGACAGGCTGGTGAAGAGCCAAAGGTGTCTCCCCCTCCTGCTGCAACAAGCTCAACCCCCCCACTTGTCTGCCAGAACCAAAAGAGGCAATCGGAGACACTGCCTGGGTGCATTCAACCTCTCCTCTTCCCATAACCACTACGTAGCCTGCAGAAGATTGCCCACAAAGGAATGCAGTCCTTGGACGGATAAAAGTTCCCCATCCTTGCCACAGGTGGTCATTTTAAGTGCAATAAAGTCACATCTATCTGCAAAGGCAATATTGCTTCTTTTGACATTCTGCCAACAGGACATCCCTAAAGTGTCACTGTACACACTCAAGAAGACACTGTGTGTGTGTGTGTGTGTGTGTGTGTGTGTGTGTGTGCAGACTTGTGTGTTATCTACCTTAATGTTATGTTCTGAATAAGCTGTCTATATTATGAATAGAGTCCAAGTGTACAGTAGACATAATCTGAACACTTCCCCTGCTTTAGATCAAAGCACAAGAGGCATTAGTCTTTATTTACGTCAGCACTTTTCTTTGCTTGATAGCTTTTATATTTTCATGTCAGAAACACCGTACCTTAACATTTCAGAGTTTTACAGCAAACTCCTTCTATCCTGCCCCGTGTTCCTTAACAACATGGTGCCATCCATCAGCCGTTCGGTGTCAGTTCTCACAAATCAACTGCCAAGAGAATGCACTTCCAAGAATAAAAATGAAGATGAAGTCAGCAACATTTGAGCCTGCTCCAAGTTAATGACAAAAGAGCTGCATCCCATCATGAGATGAGTGGGAACCAAGATCTCTGGAAAGGAGAAGGTAAATCGTTGCACATTAGTTGCAACGTGGCTGTCAATATAAATTATATGCTAAGAAAGGAGGTGTTCTTTAAAAACTTCTAGAAAGAAAAACTACTTCATTTATGCACGTTTTCATTCAGTTTTAAGGCAAAAGCAATAAATGGAAGAAAGAATCAGTAAAAATATTTTTTCCATGTTCCCAAGTTTCCTTAATTCTGCAGCCAATTCCATTATATACACCCCACCCCAATCTCTGAGCAGCAAGAGACTCCAAGCATTCCAAGCACTTTTCCAGGGCTGAGTTTCCTTAGAATGAAGATTAAAAGCAAATCAATGTCTTTAGGATATATGCTTTTAATTACACATTCAGTACATACAACCTGAGCATAGGATGGAGGGGCTCACAGCATTAACACCCCAACAGATCTTGCTTCTCCATTAAGTTTCCAGAGAAACCCAGCACAGAGCAAGACACTTCTCTGTGTTTCCAGCTTCCAAGCTGCTTCTGGCTCACCTGACACACAACTCTGCCCATTGTTCTCCTACGTAGCAGCTAGTTGAGGGTGGAGAAGGCTCACCCATTTGTTCTATGGCACAGAGCAACTTATTTGTATTTGCTAAATCATGGTACAGTGGTACCTCGAGTTACAGGCGCTTCAGGTTATAGACTCCGCTAACCCAGAAATAGTACCTTGGGTTAAGAACTTTGCTTCAGGATGAGAATAGAAATTGTGAGGTGGTGGCAGTGGGACGCCCCATTAGCTAAAGTGGTACCTCAGGTTAAGAATAGTTTCAGGTTAAGAACGGACCTCCAGAACGAATTAAGTTCTTAACCCGAGGTACCACTGTACTTAACCAGCCTGTCAAAGTCATTATCTTAACAAAGGAGCTGGTTTGGCTGGTTTCCTTCTTGTAGATTCTACCACATGCACACAGGATTACAGGTTTGGAAGCAGACCCCAGGTTCCATCCAGACTAACCCCCCCCCCACTCCTAACAGTTTATTTTCTATGATCCCAATCTCACACTGCCTTAAATCTGCAACCAGTAAGTTCCATTATACGTAGTGAGCTGGTGACATGAATCCAAAGTGATTGGTAGCAAGGCTTTTTGCAATTAGACGCTGCTTAAATTTGGTGCCAAACGCAAGCCCCTATTTCCTCAGAAGTGTCTGAATGAATCTGATCCCTTCCTAAAGTAGTACGGCTTGCATTTGGCACTGAATTTAAACACCACCAAATGCAAACCTTGGTGCCAAGGAACCACTGGGAGCACATGGCTTAAGAGTGCACTCCCAATTGCTCATTTGCAACTGGGCTTGCATTGGAAGGTGCTTAAATTCAACACCACATGCAAGCCCTTCTGCCTTCCAGGAGGGATCAGATTCAGTTGGGGGTCATGATGACATCAGATGACAGACAGACTTGCCCACCTGTCAAAAGCGATCTATGAAGAGGTGGCCACTTTTTGATCTGACCCATCAGGTAACGGTGATTCCCCACCACTGTTCCAAAGTTAGGTTGGTGTGAGCAACTTCAGAGAAGACCTTTTCGAATGGGGTAACCCAACTGTGGAATGTTCTCTCCAGGGATGACTGTTGGGCACCTACTATTCTGTTTGGGGTACCAGAGAATTTTGTTTTCTTTTGTTCCACTTAGGCCTTTTAAAACATCAACTGAGCGGTTTCCAGAGTTGTTTCAAACTGCTCTTCTGATACTATTGTTTTCACCCGCAGGCTGTTTTCATTGTTGAGCTGCTTTTTATTGGATTGCTTTATTTTATTGTCGAATTCTTTATAATATGCATGTAAGTGCCGCCCTGGGAACACTTTCGAGCTGGAGGTGCAAGATATAAATAAAATAAAATAAAAAGTGGCTTTGCGTACGAGAAATGGAAGAAGGGTAGGATGGAGAAAAATCAAATGTTCTGTTTGTGATAATTTATAATGCTGCATGAAAGCCACAGTTCAGATGTAATACTAGCAGGAGTGCATAGCAACTGGGATAAATTATACCTTTTATCCTTTCCTTTCCTTCTCATGTTAATCATCTCACTCATTTGTCAGCCAGCCCACAGCTCCTATCATTTCAGACCACAGATAGCATCAAGAATGACAGTTGTCGATAGCAGCACAATATATCAAATGCATACATCGGATATGCTTATGCTTTATTCATACAGAATAGTGTAATGCAAAGATATCATCATCACAGTGTACACAGGGTTGAGATGATCCACCAAGAAATCTATCTGTGAATTATAGATCGGTGCATTCATCAAGGACTTATTCTTAAGGGGAGCATCATGAAAGCCTTACTTCTTTATACACCCTACCTGCCAATATAAGCTTCACTTAGCAACTGAGGTCAGGTGCACACCCGTGTTGACTCTGCATCCAGTGCGCTCCCACTGCTGGTTTGGGAAGCAATGTTCACACAACGTTAGGCACAATTCATACCTATTGTGCTGTTGTTTATGAAATATTGCACTTTTCTCCAAACCAGCTTTGATCCATAGCAGTTGAAACCTAACCATGTTTAGGCTCCAAGTATTTCAGGAACTCTACTGGCCAAATTTGGATTACAGTACCCATCATCCTGACCATTGGCCATGCTGGCCACAGAAGTGGATGAACTAAATTTGTCTTGTGTGATGTTTACATACAGTGGGACTATGTAAACCTAAGTCACAACTCAGTCCATGAAAATGTTACAATATATTTGAGGAGTCATGTGTGTGTGATGTGTGTGTATTCCAGAAATAGCTTAGTAATGCATTTTTTGTGATGGCAGAAGAGTTGGCATGACTTGCTCAGTTCAGCTCCCTTGTCTAGGAGGAAGCAAAAGGCTCAGATGCTCCACTTCCCAATTCTATTTGGAACCAAGCTTGAAGTATGTTTTGTAAGCCAAGCTGCTGATTTCTTACTCATTCAGAATGGCAGACCAGATGTCTGGAAATGGCAAAGAAAACCCTTAGATTAGAAAGAAGCCATCTAAACAGTCCAAGTGGGATTTCTCCATCTCCCTCTGCAGCACTCATCATCCTTCCCTTGAGCCTGGTGTGCATCAGAGTGTGGCCACCTCAGCCTCTGGGGGAGAGATACCCAGGGAAGACTGTGGCATTGGCCCAGCTTCCTTTGTATATTCTGACAGCCCTCACTTGTTTCCTTACTGAAACTGATCAATGAGAGATGCCTCTGTTTGTCGGCTTGCTCTTCCTCTTTAGCCTCAGTGCTGTCCTTGCGGCAGGGAGGAGGATGGGGACAAAACTAGGATTGGTTGGGGTCTGCCTCCACCTACTGTCAGTCTCTCTGCCTTCTGCCCAAGCAGTCCTAATGGTCACCAGCCAGCACCAGAAATACCCCAAACATTCTCTCTTTGCATACAAATTCTGCTCAATGCAAATCTGAGGCAGATCCCCAAATTTGGACACGGTTCTTTCCCCCAGAACAGCTGGGTCTTCTTGCTGAACCCCGCACTCAAACACACGAGCAAACCTAATTACTCTTCTTCTTTTTTTTGCCTTGGGTGTTTAAGAAATCCTTCTTGGTAATATATCCTACGTTGTGGTACATCTGAAAAAAGGACTTTTCAGAAATTAGCTACCTGTAGTCAGAGCTGCTTTTCTAAGCCAACGATAGGAAATTTGGACAAAGGGTCTCTCTCTCATCCCCCTGCCATTCCAATTGATTCCAGATGCCTAGGAAACTCCACCCCCCCCCATAGGCCACAGTAGTTAGCAAGCAGTCAGGTCGCTACACCCAGGTCAGAAAGCAAGGCAGACACATGCATAAAAGAATTGTGATCTCAAAGGTGATAACTGAAATCCAGTTATTCACCCTTCTTCTACGCTGCCATGTCATTGCAAGCACCTGCACATCCTCTTCCTGTGATGGCCAAACCCCTCCCTCCCTGTATATTTTTTGCAGCCAGTTCTCCTTAATGACAGTCAATTAGGACGATGACTGCAAAGGGAGGGAGCATGCTCCGTAGAGCATCCTTGGCCTCCCCCATTATAATTATTATTTTGCTCACGCAAATACCGCTGCTTTTTTCTTCCGCCTGCATCCCCCCCGCCCCCCGCCCCCGTTTCCAAGATCAGGCGTTGCACAGCCCTGAGCTACTCCGCCTTTCCCTATCTAGATTTGGGCAGACGGAGCTCCGATTCCAAGGATGGGCAAAAAGGAAGGGCAGAGGGCTTCAGCGTCTGCTACGGAGCATGCTCAGTTGCCTTTCGCCGTAGAACTCGACGGGCAGCTGTTTAGGTTGCTACACCGGGAGCGGGGGGAGGCGCTGAGCCAAAGGGAAAAAAAGAAGCCCCACAAAAACAAGCCGCGCTCTTTTCGCTTGGAGAAAAGGCTCGGGGGCGTGCGGTGAGTTTCGGAGGGAGCTGGGCGAGGAGGGAGGGCTGGGCAAGCGGGTGTTGCTAGCCTGGTGCTCGGAGGGAGAGATCGGGGCACCTTTGGGTGCCGTGAGCGCGCGCGCGCACGGATGGGTTTGTTTTTCTGCTTATGGTATCAGCTGCGCGTTCCGACGAGCAACTCTGGCCCAGAATGGTGGGAGGGAAGGATCGCGGCCTGCACGCATCCTGGGCTTCTGTGTGTGTGTGTGTGTGTGTGTGTGCGCGCGCGCGCGCAGGAGCGTTGCCAAACAAAAGGGGGGAAAAGCCGGGAGCGGAGGAATAAATAAATGCATCGCCAGTGGTGGCGATGGGGTAATCCATTGGGAATTTGGGCCGCCATCCTAATACAGATACAGCCTGTTCCTAGGTATCCGTTCCCTGCTTTGAGCGCAGACTGGGGGGCGAAAGAGAGGAAAGAGTTGCGCTGCTGCCCTGTCATTTCTGTCGGGGCCTCTGAGAGGGTTAGGTTTGGAGAGGCCTTGGAACCGGCGGCCCCTTTCTGGTGGAATTGCTGCTGCGTCTTGCAACATACATGTAAAACGCATTTAAAGAAATCCTGGTAAGTGTAGTGCTGGTAATCGTAGCTCTGCGATGGTAAACTACAGTTCCCAGGATTCGAGGTGTGCATGTGCCATCTATTACTTTCCCACCCGCCTTTCTTACGTCTTTCTAGAGTTAAGCCTCAGCATTTCGGTGCCTAATTACGTTTACTTCGCATCATCTGTTGCTTTTCTCTTGGGTCATTGGGTTGTTGTTTTTATTTTGATTATGTACTTTGTGGTTTTATATTCTGATTTTATCCTGTGAATCGCCTTGCGAGCTGTGGGTATATGGCAGTATATAAATTCAATAATTATTAGTAATAATATATTGAGACAGGGTTTGTATATAGGGGGTGTCTGAAATCTAATGCCAACTAAAGCGCTTCTTGAGACAAGCATTTATATTGTAGGTAGATGTTAAGGGCTCCTGCCAGCGGTACAGTAGATTAAGAAATGCTAAATCATTACTTCCTCTCTACTTCCTCTATATTGAGGAAGAGTCTGCATTGCAGTTTCTCATTGCACAATAATTAAAATCTTTATTTCTCTGAATCTGGAGCAAGCAACTAATAATTACTCACTCTCTACTAGAGTTGCAGAGAAGTGCATCAATACAGGTGTGTTCATAATTTGGGTGTGAAGTGATACACCACAGCGGGTGGAAAAACACACGTGATTGCAACATTTTGTTGCTTCCCATGAATTCAGATATGGTTCTGAAACCTGAGAATTGGAAATGGCTCTTCCTCTCCATAATATAATTACTCTGTGCTTTTGAGGTACTGTTGCTTTTTACTGTTCCTGCTTTTGAACTGCATTGTTGTGAATCCCTTTTTAACTTTATTTTGTCTTTATACGTCAGTGACCTCTGAAAGTTTTTAAAATAAAATAAAATAAAAGGGGTTAAGTGTGCTTAACGAATGAATTAAATAAATTTTGTTCTACTAAAATAATAATTAAGTGCTAAGTTGCTGTGCAGGTTCAGTTTCATTGTATAGCAGTTTGGATTGCTTCTGTGACCCAAACCAAACTCTGTTACAGCCTTCTTTAACTAATGAGAAGTTGGTAGCCATTGAGGAATATGGGAGAGGAGAATGATTGGAAAGTCACCCTCCCCTCATAGCTCTGCAACAGGAGACAGGTGAGCTCCAGGTCTAAAAGTAGCTTCTTGCTCACCTCATCCTGTACCTCAGCAGCCTAGGCATATTAAATTACCCCATGAAATTCAGGACTAATCTGCTCATCTAATATCTGAACTGGAATGCTACAGTGTTTGGGGAGAAGGCTTATTTTTGCTTCCCCTCATGTGGTTGAGGGATGCATGCCTCAATGATGTGCATCCCTGTTCTCTATTTTCACACTACTATTTGAATTCCAAGATACTTTAAGCTGTTTAAAGATCTACCCCTCCCACAGCAGAAACAGTCCTCTTGTGAATATCTTATTTATTTGGATTTGAGAACGTGCTTTTCCTGTAATCATAAACCTAAGGAAGCTGCCTTTTACTGAATCAGACCATTGATTGATCTAGCTCAGTATTGTCTTCACTGTTAGGCAAGAGTTTCAGGCAAGAATTTCTTCTTATACCAAACTCATTGGTCCATTTAACCAAGATTTCAGACAGGTATCTTTCCCAGCCCCATGTGGAAATGAGCCTGGAAAATTTTGTATGCAAAGTGCATGCTTTATCACTGAACTATGATCCTTCCCCAAGATTGGGAACAAGAGGTGTTTTGAAGAAAGTTTAAGCTCTAGCACCACATAATATGTTTTACTTATTTAAATTATTTTATTTATTAAATTTCTATACTGCCCTTCATCTGAGGAAAAACAAGGTGGTTTACAATATAAAATTATTTATAACCTACTCCTAATTGTTCACATAATCCCAGACTGAAGGACCTTAAAATGCAACAAAACAATCTTCATTTAAGTACAGCTTAATGTAAAATTAGACAATATACTATCAACATAATATTACAACAAATGGTACCACTTTGGCCAAATGCTACGTGTTTAACCTGGTGTGCTAGCGGGTGTGGAATTTGTTTAGGTATTGAGTGAGCGGATGTGTACTGAGAAAACTCTTTGTTTTTTAATGGATTTTTATATTTTATCTGCTTTATGCTCCGTATTATTTATACACTAGGTTACATATTTTTAATTCCCTCTTTAAAATACTTTGCAATGAAAACAGCAGTAATTCCAGAGTTGGGATTTTTGAGAATAAATTGCTCATTATATGCATTGCTCTCTTCTCACTAAGGGCAACCTGAGTGTCAAAAGCCCTACATGGGCAGGCACAACACACACATGCACATAGAGCTCCCCGCTCTTTTCTGCCCTTCTGGCCTGTAGTTGCAGGATGTTGCAGCCTGTAAGCCCTGCATCTTACAATTTTTAGACTCATCCATACAAACTCTAGCGACTGTTTTCTTTCTTGGGCAGGGAATGGAGGTGAGGGGCAGAAAAGAAACAGGACCCCTCTTTTAATTCCAGTACTGCATGTGAAAAGCTGAGAGGGGAGGGAGGGGGAAGAGAAACAGAGAGCATGCTGGGAGCTGTAGTCCTGGATGCTCACTCTTCTGCTCAGCATCCTACTACATCTCCCATAAAGCCAGTCGTTTTGCAAAACAACCCCCTCCTCCGCCTCTGCCTCTCTTGGGAAACTCGTCTCCTGGGTCCCGAGGAGGGAGGGAGAAGCAACCTACCGGAGCTACGTTAATGTTTTTTTCCCCGTTGTTTTTTTTATGGCGTGCGCCTTCCCTGATGTTACAGCTTGCAAGCCGCGCAGCTAGGCTGGGCACCAGAGCCGTGTGTGTGTTCGTGTGACGAATCCCTGCAGAAACGGGGAGAGCAGGGGCTCCCCTCTGGAGCTTCTTTCTGCCGGGCTACGTCACAGGGAGGGAGAAAATACCCCGGGCCCCGCGCCCCGCGCCCAAGGCATCGCGGTGCGTGGTGTGTTTGCGCGGCGACTGACCTGCAAATTGATTGCTTCACTGCTTGCTTTTATCACTGAATTGCCCGTAACTTAATGCCGGCTGCTTCTGGAAGGTCTTCCATGTCTCGTTTTTGTCCCTTCAGGTGAAGCGCCCATACCTGCAGGAGGAGGAGGAGGAGGAGGAGAAAGGCGGTGGAAGAGGAGGGAGCGCGGCCAGGGGACGCAGGTGAGGCAGGCTGAGCCAAAAAGAAACTGCACACCTGCTGCCTTCTGGAGCGAGGCTGTTGGGGAAGGGGCAGGTGATAGCAGAGGGAGGGAAGGGACTAGCCGACCACACACCTGTGTGTACATCTCTCTCTCTCTCTCTCTCTCTCTCTCTCACACACACACACACACACACACACACACCCACACCCACACCCAGCGCTGTTACCTGAGGGATGAGAAGCAGAGGGGAGGTGGGGTTTGGCTGAGGATCGTTTGCAGGGATCATGAGAGGGGTTTAATTTGCTTGAAATTTCCCCTGGTTGGTTACATCTTTTTTTAAAAGATAGGGTGCTTTTTAAAGACATGCAATGCATATTTATTATGGCATGCGTTTTTTTGTAGATTAAATGCCCCCTCTTTTTTTTTTGTATGTTGCAAGTCCAAAGCTTGCATGCTGCCCTGCAACATTCCAGTTGGTCCTCCCAATAAAAAGTTTGCCCATTTGTGGATTTGGAGGGATTGTTATTATGTGCTGACATGACTACCTTTGCTTTTCATATTTCTTTCCATCTTTAAAGTGCTACGGTTTTGTTTTTGCTGCAGCAGGCTTAACGTTGCAGTCCTATTCAGGTCTATCTATTCAGAAGTAACTGCTGATGAGTTTAGTAAGGTTTATTCGTCTTAGTTGCAGCCTAAAAGGGATACACATCTAGAAGTTGTTGCATATCTATCCTTGCTATATCTGATTTCCTTCCTTCGCTCCATAATTGTTTCTTGAGTTAGGTCTTGGAGACATTTGGTGTCTACTGTTTACAAGGCTTCTGTCATCTTATGTATGCTTTGGCTCTGGCAAGTTTAGAAATCTAAGATTCATCATAGAGCTTCTTACTTGCGTTTATATTAGAGTATTAAATATTCCTCCCTCTTCTCAGAGGATTGATGAATGCTAAATAATTAGTAATTTGCAAATTGTGGTTTGCATCAGCAGTCATTATATATTACATATGCACTGAGATTATAACTTCAGTTTGTATGTAAGTCATGTTCAGAGCAGACCTATTAAAATTAATGGATTTAAGCAGGTCATGACAACTTACCTCCATTTTAAATGGGTTTCCTCTGGAAATGGCTAACATATAAATCTTGATCTCTGTTTCTTTTCTAGTGGGAAAGATGCTGTAGCCCTAGTCATTCATTGTTATTAATATAAAAAGGTGAACAAACTGCTGTTTTAATCTGGGTGTTGTGGAAATTATACTCATTTTCTCATGTAGTTTTAATGAATAATTTTGTTTCTTGGGAAAATGCAGAAAGGGTTAAAATGCTGGTGACTATGACCTTTTGTGAGTTCCATTTGTTTTGATAGGTGGATGGGAAGCCTCCCAGTAAGGAATTATTTACATATGTATAGCTAGGAAAAATCCCAGGCAACCCAAAATAAACTTTGTCACTGATTAGGACTCTGAATACTTGATTCTGGAAAGAAATATATTATGAGCAGAGCTTAAGCTCATTACTATAATTAGTTTGCATTAAATTATTATTAGGTATTAGGTTGCTGTGTGTCCCACTTGCATTTTGGGTCAGTTTGTTTTGTTTTTGTGGACCAGAGCAAACTGCTACAACTGTTTTTTAAATATTTGATTCCGCAGCCCCTCTTCAGTATTACATAGGGTTTGTTTTGTTTTTGTGGACCAGAGCAAACTGCTACAACTGTTTTTTAAATATTTGATTCATCAGCACCTCTTCAGTGTTACATAGGGTTGCCATAAAAAAGTGAAAATCACTTTTTTCTTAGGAAAATCAACACTTCAGATATGGGCTGCCATAAGCCCACGTTTCCCCGGATATTTTAGCCGCTTTTCGGAAATTCTACCCAGACGCCATTTTCAACAGACAAATGCCGGCTATGTCTGGGAAATTCCAGACATATGGCAGCCCTAGTATTACAGTCTTATTATGTGTGTTCTAGAGGATTAATTCCCAGGTTAACGTGCACAGTCTTATAATCAAATTCATAGTTATTTTGATACAGTTTGATCTATCTATCTAAAATACAGTGGTCCAAGCCAAGCTAACCATATCAGATACTGGCTTGCTCTGAGTTCCATTAATGCATAGTTTCACAATTCCTCTAGCCTCACAGCTGTACCTGAATTGAAGTTTATTTTTCATTTCAAGTAGTTGTCTTATCACGGCTAGCACACTGTCCAAATGTCCAGTGTGATAACTGCCTGTTTTATCTTTAACTCAGCTGACTTTAAACCCTGACCCAGCAAGCCTTCCCATAGTCCAGGAAATTTTAGGCTGCAGTCTATAGCCCAGCCGCTGGCCGGCAGAGCTGTATGAAGCGGCAAGGCCACCACTGTACCTGCAGGCCTGCCATGCACAGAGGAAGATATGTGGGTGGGTGTAGCTGCACCATCCTGGATCTGGCCCATGCCATCACATAGCAGTAAAACTGGTTGGAATCCGAGGCATCCTGGGCCAGCTCAGCCCCACCTGCTCCCTGCCTCCAGAATGTCCTACTTAGAAGCTTTTTGCTGGCCGACACCCCACAGACAACACTCACAGTCAGCAGGAGGCCAGCTTAGCTAGGGGAGCTGGGTAGAGGGACCTCATTACTCATTTCAAACTGCCCCCAGCCCTGTTCTGGGCTCCGTTAGTCAAAGTTCTGCAAGTATAGCAGGGAAATGGAACAGACATTGCTGGACTGCAATTTCCATCAGCTCTAGCCAGCATGGCCAGTGGTCAGGTTTGATGGGCCGCCGGTTCCCCATCTCTGAAGCAGAGTAAAGGCAATGCAGGGATAACCCATTTAGCCGAGAACACATATAACATTGCTGTGGATTTCAATTCACAGGAGCCCTATCTTAAAAAGTTGGCGACCCTACATGTTTAGTGTACTTACAGATGGCTCTCTCGGAGACAGCTGATTCCAGGATTTCAGATCAATATTTACATGTTCTGGTTTCTGGCTGTCAGGATGATTTGTGAGGAACAAGTGTAGGATTAGTGCACTGAGTGGAACACATGAGTAGCTTTGCAGCAACATACACTGGTGCCTCGCAAGACGAAATTAATCCGTTCCGCGAGTCTCTTCGTCTTGCGGTTTTCTCGTCTTGCGAAGCACGGCTATTAGCGGCTTACGGCTATTAGCGGCTTAGCGGCTATTAACGGCTTTAAGAAAAAGGAAACAAACTCGCAAGAACTCGCAAGACGTTTCGTCTTGCGAAGCAAGCCCATAGGGAAATTCGTCTTGCGGAACGACTCAAAAAACGGAAAACTCTTTCGTCTAGCGAGTTTTTCGTCTTGCGAGGCATTCGTCTTGCGGGGCACCACTGTACATAGTACTGAAAGAAAACCAAGAGGTAGGTATTATGAAGAATGTATTCCCCATAACTAAAGATTCTGCACACAACTAGAAACTTTTGGCATAATTATCATAATGTATGGGTATGGGTGGTGATAATTCTTGAAACAATATAACTTTTTTCCCCAATCAGAAAAAGCAGATGATGATATATTACTTATATCCTGCCTTTCTGACTGGGTTGCCCAAGCCACCCTGAGTGGCTTCCAACAGAATATAAAATAACACAACAAAACAGTACTAAACACCTTCTCAGCCTTTCACAGACATAATGCTGAACAACTGTTTGTTTTCCTTAATTGGGATTATGTGTTGCAACTGAATACTTCAACTGTGATTAAGAATTGGCTTGCAACCAAGCCAGGATGGGAGACCACAATGTCTGAGGTTTGCACATTATGGCTTGCATCAGTCATGGTTAAATATTACATCTGAACTGAGCCAGTCACGATTATGGCAGTTTGCCTCCCTTTCTAGGCTCCCTGCTAGCAAGTTGCAACCAAGTCTCCCTGAATGTTTTCCTGGTGGGCAGTGGTTTATCTCAGCAAGCTGAACCATGGTTTTAGTGTTTTCATTTATTCAGTTCAACAATACAGTGGTACCTCGGGTTAAGTACTTAATTCGTTCCGGAAGTCCGTATTTAACCTGAAACTGTTCTTAACCTGAAGCACCACTTTAGCTAATGGGGCCTCCTGCTGCTGCCGCGCTGCTGGAGCACGATTTCTCTTCTCAACCTGAAGCAAAGTTTTTAACCTGAAGCGTATGTAACCTGAAGCATATGTAACCTGAGGTACCACTGTATTTATAGCGGTCCCAGTTGTCCCTAAGCAGTGAACAGGAAACCCAATACAATGAGACTACAAATGAGTTAATAGCTCTCCAAATGAAGCCTCCTATATATAACATGCCTCCAGGTCTAAAGTCTGCCTCTTAACTTTTCCTACCAGCAAACATGGGGAAGTCTCTTTCAATGCCTTTACATGGATCTAAAGAAGATGGCGTTTCATCAACGGACAACATGAGGAAGGGATTAGTTCACTCAGAATCTCACAGTGAAGATGGACGAAATGGAGATGTGTCACAGTTCCCATATGTTGAATTCACGGGAAGAGATAGCGTCACATGTCCCACGTGTCAGGGAACAGGGAGAATTCCACGTGGTATGTCTAAAATGCATGAAACAGTCTAAATGATAAAGTGCTAAATATGTTTTTGTCTTCCTCCTCTTCAAGTCCCCATTAGGCCTTATGCTTATCTGGTGTAGAAAGTGTATGATGACTGAGTACTGATATGTTTTGCTGGCGTTTTTTTGTACCTGAGAATATTATTGAAAGACTTATGGTAGGATAACCTTGGATTTGGGTCCTTTGATTTTCTCTCTTTCCTTTATTCACCAAATTCATAGAAAATCACATTGAACTTTTTAAACAATACTAATGTGATACCTTGCCAGTTTTCAGTTGCAAGTATGGCAGCTGGGCATTCACAATGCAACCATCAGTCAACACCAGGCAAAACAAGCCATGGTTTATTTTATTATCTGTGAGCAGGATTCTGGTTTCTTCAACAAACCATTGTTAAAGCAAACTACGGCTTAGTTTTTCATCCAGTCATGCTCTATGTTTTCCTTTTACCATTTAAAAGTTATTTTTTCTCATTTTTAAATTTGGAAATGTTAGAACTTCTATCTGATGGTAGAGTTGTGCTTACTTGTTAAAGTTATGCTGATGTACAACTGGGAATTCCTTAAGATGGTACTAGCATATTGTATAATGTAACTGGCAGCTGAAGCGAATATTACTCAATATACCAGTACATTTATGTTAATAGGGGTAAGTTCTAAACAATGGGTCCTATTGATACAGAAGGCTAAACTTAAAGCCTGCAGCAAAGTATGTTTTGAATGAAGTTTGAGGAAAAAACTTGTTGGATTAAGTAGCATAAAACAATATGTGTTGAAATTACTGCAGTCATTTTAACAAAATAAGTGAAAGGGTTTGTGTTTTTACTTTTAAAAAAGCATTTCATAGAAGGTTTCAGAACATGCGTCACCATGAAAATTATTAACTGATAGACGTTATACCGGTTTGGGGTGGGGTGGGGGGAAGCCAGCAGCAAGCTAAACAAAATACTAAATATAATGTCCATTGAAAATTTCCAAAGAAAATTAGAAGCTGAGGGTAGGGTGGAAGACATATTCAGTGGTTGTTTGTTTAGTCATCCTGTTTATGTAGGACCTTTCTTTCCATAGGAGCCCAGAATGAATTAGGCAGATTTTAATTTTAGGGTCTAAAAGTAGAGAGATACCTTTTATATCAACAACCTCAGATATGCAGATGACACAACCTTGATGGCAGAAAGTGAGGAGGAATTAAAGAACCTTTTAATGAGTATGAAAGAGGAGAGTGCAAAATATGTTCTGAAACTCAACATCAAAAAAACTAAAATCATGGCCACTGGTCCCATCACCTCCTGGCAAATAGAAGGGGGGAAAATGGAGGCAGTGAGAGATTTTACTTTCTTGGGCTCCGTGATCACTGCAGATGGTGACAGCAGTCACAAAATTAAAAGCAATGACAAACCTAGACAGCATCTTAAAAAACACAGACATCACCTTGCCGACAAAGGTCCGTATCGTTAAAGCCATGGTTTTCCCTGTAGTGATGTATGGAAGTAAGAGCTGGACCATAAAGAAGGCAGATCGCCGAAGAATTGATGCTTTTGAATTATGGTGCTGGAGGAGACTCTTGAGAGTCCCATGGATTGCAAGAAGATCAAACCTATCCATTCTTGAGGAAATCAGCCCTGAGTGCTCACTGGAAGGACAGATCCTGAAGCTGAGGCTCCAATACTTTGGCCACCTCATGAGAAGAGAAGACTCCCTGGAAAAGACCCTGACGTTGGGAAAGATGGAGGACGCAAGGAGAAGGGGACGACAGAGGACGAGATGGTTGGACAGTGTTCTCGAAGCTACTAACATGAGTTTGACCAAACTGTGGGAGGCAGTGGAAGACAGGAGTTCCTGGCATGCTCTGGTCCATGGGGTCACGAAAAGTCGGACACGACTAAACAACAACAACACCTTTTATACTGTGTCTCTGTCGTGGAAATTCTACTCTGTATTCATCCAGAGTAGAACCTCAATGTATACTTAGCAGAGTAAAAACCTAAACACGTTGTAGGATCCCCCCAAAATAGACCAGAGGCAATTGTTCTTCATCCAGCAGAGCTTTACTGCTAACGAAGGCAAAAGAGCATAATGGTCACAAATCCAGTACATTCAGGATTGGCACTGTCCATAAGAAATCCAGTTGCAGCAGACTTAACTTAAACATACAATTGTTGCTTTTTTTCTGGGGGTACGCAGCGGTACGCATACCCCTAAACATTTTGTGAATCTTAACGGGAGAAGAAACTAAAAAAAAATAGTTTTTTCTCTAACATGATGAATTGTCAGTTCTGCTACTACCTCTGATGGCGGCCTCATTTGTTGTCACGGTGTTTCCTGAGTCTCAGATGGAATGAAAGTACTCCTAAACCATTTTAAAGAAAAAAAGCACTGCTTACAATAACTTATAATAAGACTAAACTGTAACACTATATACAGAACACCACACTAGAAGGAAAGAGAGACAGAAAGAGAAAGTGAAACCAGGCTCCTTCTGGCCTTACTTTTATAGTCTGCATGACCTTGACAGAAGAGGTAACAGAACCAGTTTAAGCCAGCTGTACTCAGCTTCTCTGAAGGAATAACCCAAACATCAGGAACCTTCTGCTTGTTTCTTTCACACAGAGAAGATTTCCAGAACCCTCTTGAATTAATTAGAATAGGAAAGATCTCTACACATCAGTTCAATACTTTCTGTACTAAAATGCAAACTGACACTCTCTCCTAAGGAGCCCAGGGTGGCAGACATTTATTTGTGTACAAAATTTCTATACAGCCCATTAACAAAGTTCTCTAGACAGTTTGTCTCTCTCCCCCCCCAAAAAAATCTCATTTTAGTCTTGCAGGCAATAAATGGCAAGTAGGTTAGTCTGAGTGTGTGTGTGTGTGTGTGTGTAAAAAACCCAGCAAGTTCCCTTTGTGCATGAGGATTTGAGCCAATGTGTCTCCTTGTCAGATGTTAACACTGAGCCCGATGCCCCATGCAGGCTCCCGTGTGAAGCCGATTTATGCATAATTGCAATTTTGCAGCCTGCTTTCTTGACATTTTGCCAAAGTCTTTGTTAACAAGAGTACACAACTCAAAAGCGATAGAGGCCTGAAGCCAACGATTTGACTGGTTACTTCAGTACTCAGATTCATAAAAGCTTGTTGCCTCAAGCCTCCCTACTATTCCCATGTTTTGCCAGCTCTGTTACTGTCCACCACACACTCCCTACCCCCAGGATCCATGAAGAGCACCCAAATGTCCCTTGCTTCTATTGTGGGAAGGAATCTGTATGAGGGTTTATCCTCATGTCTCATTCTGATTACCAAGTAATTCCGCCCACTCCTTAAGTGCCTCTTTCCCTGCCTCTTCTGCCTCCCCTTTCCTTGGGTTCCAGCTTCTCAGATAAAGAGACACCAGAAGAGCCTGCTGCATCAGGCCACAGGCCCGTCTAGTCCAGCATCCTGTTCTCACAGTGGCCAGCTAGATGCCTATGGGAAGCCAGCAAGCACAACAAACTCTTCTCCTGCTGCAGTTTCCAGCAAGTGGTATTCGGAAGCGTACAGCCTCTGACAGTTCCTCTCTCATCCTTTTGCCACCCTAACCTGAGCTTCCTATCCCCTTAGTGTTGCCCTCTTTGCCCTCCTTGTTCCAAAGCTGCCAATGAGCTTCCACACAAGTGGTGGTTGTGGATGAATCACAAGTTGTTGTTTTTTTAGTGACCAGATTTTCTGCAGTAAGGGGAGGAGGAATCCTGATTAAATACTTTTTAAAAAATATATCATGCGGGTGCTACAAATAACTGTGCATGAGCAGAACTGATTTCCCCAATAAACTCTTGCCTGGAAACACCCAAAATGGAAATCTCCCTTTTCATTCAGGGCAGTGAAATGCTTTGCACCTCTTTTCTTAGCCGTGCGTAGTGATGTGAGGAGAGAATATTCTCCACAAACAGTAAATTCTAATGTAAGAACCAGTTTTACAACCCACATTTAAAAAATCTAGTAAATAGTAAGTCAAGCTGTGATATTTCCAGTATAAGTAATGAATAATGATTTTATTTTGATCTAGTTACATTACTAGGCATTGTCATTCACCATTGGCAGTTCTGAAATGTGAGCTACAGAAAACTTTTTAAAAAAAGTTTTTAAAATGCTTTTCGTTTAATTTGATCAACATTTGAATTTGTATGTATTTCAGCTATACGTAATAGCCTTTTTTCTATTTTGGTGTGACCTTATTCTTAGCAATTCTATACCCTTGGCCATACAGTTTGATTTATTTAATTTTTTTACAGAAAGTAGCTTTAATGCTTTATACACTTAAAAGTACCTAGGCGTATACAATTATGTGTAACAGAATGTGAGCTGGCCTTGATTTAAACGTTTCTATATTCTTATTTAGTGCCAGTAACTGGTTTTTATATCATTTTCAGTAAATTAAAATGAATATTCTATTTTAAATGAAAATTCTCTAATGTTCTCATTAACTGAGAATATTCTCGAGAATAATCTCCAAAAGATTATTCTCGAGAATTTAACATCACTAGCCGTGCGCGTGTTTGCGCACTTAGAACTGCTGGATATTGGTGATACATTCAGTAAGTGCTACTTGTCACACAACTATAGTCATGGAAAGTGGCACCGGTTGAATTTCTCATTATAATGTAGCAGATCAAAGCACAAGAGGCACTACTGAAAAAGAAAGTAAGAACTCTGATGAAAGGTAAAGAGCAAATAATTTTCTGACCTAATTGGGTCAACAGGGTGCTTAGGTGATGGAGCAGCTATGGTCTGTGATCTGCCATGCATGTCTTGTAGTGGTAGTTTCAGGTACAGTGTGGCCTTTGCCATTTTTCAGCCTTACTTGCCATTTTATCCTTTATTTATTTTAACATATTTATTAGCTGCCCTTCCACCCAAACTCTCATAGCAGTTCTCAAAACTAAAACCATAATATAGTACACAATAAAAGCAAGGCAGAGCTAAATAAAATAAAAGCATAAAATGCATATAGTCTAAAACAATGCAAACCTCTGAAAGCCATGGGCAAATAAAAAGATTTTCACCTGGCACCAAAAAGAAAACAGGTGCAGACAGGACTCCTCTTGGGGAAAGCCTTCAAAGGCATTATGCCACAGATGAAAAGGCAGCACAGAGCAAAGTGGCATACCAAAAAACCCCAAACCAGTTCTCTTCTGCAACAAATTTCCTTCAAAGAAATTGCCTCTTGATAGTTTTATTGCACATTTTTCTCAAATTTAGTAGACTGCGAAAAAATTCAGTGCAGAGCTGTAGTACTGCAGACAAGTCATTTTTATCATCCTAGGATGCTACACGTTTTATTGATTCTTTTTAGCTGCATCGAACATGGGTGGAAACTCAAGATACTGAACAGTTATGTTCTTATTTGTAGGTCAGGAAAATCAGCTTGTTGCCCTGATTCCATACAGTGATCAGAGACTGAGGCCAAGAAGAACGTAAGTTTTACAGAAGCAATATAAACACGTGTTGTCCATGAATTACCGTATTTTTCGCCCCATAGGACGCACCGGCCCATAGGATGCACCTAGTTTTTTGGGGGGGAAATAAAGAAAAGAAAATTATTTCCCCCCCAGGTGCGGGGCTGGGGCGGGGGAAGCCCCCAGAACAGGCTGCTATCCGCAAGCCGTGGGAGAGCTGCGCGATTTCGCGCAGCTCTCCCACGGCTAGCGGAGCGCTACGCGAAGCCAGAAGCTTGGGGCGTGCTGAGCTCAGCGCGCCCCAAGCTTCTGGGTGCTGGCAAGCTCTCCGCTAGCCGTGGGAGAGCCGCGTGACTTTGCGCGGCTCTCCCACGGCTTGGGGCGTGCTGAGCTCAGCGCGCCCCAAGCTTCTGGGTCTCCCACAGCTAGCGGATAGCTTCCTGGAGCCTGGAGAGCAAGAGGGGTCGGTGTGCACTGACCCCACTCGCTCTCCAGGCTTCAGCGAAAGCCTGCATTCGCCCCATAGGATGCACACACATTTCCCTTCATTTTTGGAGGGGAAAAAGTGCGTCTTATAGGGCGAAAAATACGGGTTGGTCTATCCAAATCTAGAATAAAAAGATGTAACTCTGATGCTGTTCACTATGTGGCTTTTGAGTACTCGGGAACAATTTCCATTAACCCCATAAGCCATTTTTTGTGTTTGTGATGATAGGTGGCTGCTTTGCTAGAAGTGTTCTTTTGGACTATTGTCACAAAGTTCTATCAACACTGAAGCATTGTCATGTTCCTTTGAGTGGATATGAGGGGAGGTGCTTACTATGGTTCAGGTCGTTGTAGTGTTCTCAGGGGCTTCAGTGAAGAAAGATGGCATACAAGGTGTGCTCCTCCATCAGTACCACTCTTTTTCGTTCATACCATTGGGTTTTCTCTGCCATTTATTTATATATATATATGTGTATATATATATATATATATATATGCCAACTGTTAGAAATCATAGGATGGCTCAGATAAACCTAGCTCTGCCTTGACTGGGAAAGTGCAGAACCATGTTGCAGTGGCTGTGCATAATGTCTTAATGCGCTGTGCATAACAATCTTGTGGGGAGGGCGATCTGCGTCTCTTTGCTCCCATACTTGCAGGATTTAGGTAGAATGCAGCCAAGCATTTGCAAAAAAGCATATGCACACTACATGCTATGTTCAAAATGGCAACTTGCTTTAGAATGGGTGAATGGTGAGGGGCAAAGCAAGTTGGGCACAGCTTCTCCAAGAAGGTATTATATACATATAGTGTGTGTATCTATGTATCTACAGTGATAACCTGTCTCTACTCTCTTTCCTGCAGAAAACTTTACGTTACTGCTTCTGTAATTGTATGCTTACTACTTTCTGGGCTGGCAGTATTTTTCTTATTTCCTCGATCAATTGACGTTGAATACATTGGAGTCAAGTCAGTATATGTCAGTTACGAAGCACAGAGGCGCATAATATACTTAAATATTACGGTATGTTCATTGTTAAGTTCTCTTTTGCTTCCTTCTGTGGTTGGCATTTTACTGTATATGGATCGTTGACATGCGTATGACTTCTCTTTAATCTAGATTTTTTTAAAAAAATTCTCCTCTGTAGAACACATTGAACATCACAAACAACAATTATTATTCGGTGGAAGTTGAAAACATTACAGCACAGGTGCAGTTTTCAAAGACTGTTATTGGGAAAGCACGGCTGAGCAATAACACTCACATTGGCCCACTGGACATGAAACAAGTAAGTGTAGTTGATTTAATTCCATACAATATGGCTGAATGTGCAGCAATCATCTCTTGTTTCACATTCCTTATCCTGATCTTTCTTTTTCTTTTTTCCAGATTGATTATATGGTGCCCACAGTTATACAAGATGAAATGAGCTACATGTTGTAAGTGGTTGGCTCTCTAGAGTACACTGACACACAAGAAGGGGGCCCACAATGAAATATTGCAGGGTATCCTCAGCCCCTAGCTAGCAGTTACAGTAATATCTTGGTTGTCAAATGCCTTGGTACTCGGACGTTTTGCTTCCCGAATGCTGCAAACCCAAAAGTGAGTGTTCCAGTTTGCGAACATTCTTTGGAACCCGAACGTCCGACAGGGCTTCCAATTGGCTGAAGGAGCTTCCTGCAGCCCATCTGAAGCTGTACTTTGGTTTCCGGAACAGATTCCGTTCCACTTCTGAGGTACAACTGTATGTCTATACTGGAAGGAAATTTGTCCAAGGAATAAAGTGTTCAGGTTCAGGTGGCATCACTCTGACTTTATTCGTCTTTAGCTGGGGGAGTGGATGGGTAGAACATAGGAAAGAGAGCTTAACCTCTTGGTGTGCATCTGTCCAGGGATTACTGCTGGACAGCCCAGCAGAAATAAGAGAAGCACCTTCCTTTTCAAAAGTGGCCTCTACACCTGACCATTAGGCTAACTTCCAGCCCCCCCTTTCACCCTCCATTTTTTCATTTTAACTGTTGAACATTCCTTGGGCAAAACTCCTTCAAGTATAGGCATAATTGCTAGATTTAAACGAACCTGGTTGAGCCTTGGGCTCGTGCTTTCTGCCCCCCCGTAATTGTCACAAGGAGGAGATTGGAAGCTTTCATTTTTAACTAACTGTAGTATAGCATCCTGCCCCAAAACAGCTAGTCTTAACTATGGGTTACTGAAATAAGCCAATGCATTAAAACTAACCAGCTGCTGTCTAGGTTTAGACATGCTAAGCTGAAGTTAGTTAAATATTGAAACGAAAGCTTTCTGTCTTCTTGCAGCTGCGTGCCAGAAGAGGAGTGCTCAACCCCAAACCTTGCCATGGCTTATTCATGTTGGCATTGTGTGCAAACCAGCCACACAGTCTGCCTAATCTCTGGTTCTTTGGGACCATCCTTTTTTCTTCCCTCCCCTGGCATGGGAGCACTCATAGGAAAGCAATCTGAATTTCTCCCATTTTCTTCTGTCACTCTGACTTCAAAATACTTTTGTTTTGTTTTGTGTGTGGAACGGCAGAAAAGTTGGGGGGATACATTTGTATTTGGTTCAAGCCCCATTCCTGCCATCAACCAATTTTTGTTAAGTACCTCGTTTTACCTAAGCCCATTCCCAATTGAGCTAAGGGGAATCACTAGTTAGAATTAAGAACTTGGCGTGTTTGTTTTAGCCTTGCTAGCTTTTAATTATGCTTACATTACTTTTTTTCTTTTTACAGTGATTTTTGCACCTTACTCTCTATCAAAGTGCATAACATAGTAGTCATGATGCAGTAAGTATATTTTGCATTTTCATTTACACAGAGCCCTAACTTTCTAAACTATGGGTTGTGTCCAACATTCGTAATACTCAAGAGTACTTTCTATTTGCCATTAATGGGAATGACCAACTTAGGTCCATTAACTTCAGTGTGTCAGCTCTGATTATAATTTTAGTTCTGTAGTGGGGAACCTTTGCTCTGTGGGTAATTTTTGACCCTCTGGCAGTTCCAGTTTGGCCCGTGAGGCCATGTTTTCTAAAGCCACATCTGCCTGTCAATCAACTTGTGTCACTCTGATGGATGGGTGGCATCACTTTATTAGATGGTGTTAAATCATGCTCAGTTTGGCTGTGCATGTGGGTTTCCCACAACCAATGTAGCAGGATTCAACTCTTTGTTTATCAGCAAATGATTGAGGTGGGGTGGTGTTCCATTAAGAGCAATGGTATGGGAGTGACCTCAGATAAGATGAGGAGGCGTATGATGACATATTTTTTCCTTATCTCCGATTGAATATCATGAAAAGTGACAGCAGCTAGGGTTTTCTTCTCTTTTGTTCCTTTTCTTTACAGTTTGTGAAAAACAGAGTTTAGTTTGTTGCAGGGTGGATGAAAATCAATGATTTGAAATATCATTTCATCCAGGGTGGATGAAATATTTTTTAATATTATTTAAATTGGATTTTTAAAATAAAATGCTTTTGGAGGAAAAATCTTTCTAAGGATAGTTTTCTATTTAAGTTACATTGTAGTCCAAAGGCTATTCATCAGGAAATAAGGATTTGTTTTGTTTAACCACATCAGTTAACAAACATGGATACATATGCTATAATGTTTTTGTTTTAGTTAAATAAATTGTTTAAATTGTTACTAAGGAAATGATTATTTTTCTCCTTCCAATAAAGTACAGCAGAAAAGTTTTCCAAATATAAAGTTAGCTTATTAAACTTCACAATAATTTTATAATTATTGGTCTATGTATTTCCAGTAGTATAACCAAATCAGTAATTTGCGATATAACAGTTAAAAACTACTCTGAAAATTTATTATTCCCAAAATGAAACCTTCCTCTGGTTGTAAATATTAAGATGATACCAGCAAGAATGAGTCTGTAAAAAATGATTTAAATCAAGTCTTACTGGCTAGTGATTTAAATCAAATCCACCCTGGTTTGTGGGAAGAGAAGGTTGTCAGTAAATAAAAGAAATCTGAAGTCAGCCTACTGAGAGCCGTAATTTCTGTTAAGAAAGCCTTGGCTGTTGCAATCCTGGGGCTTAAATCCTGCTCCATTCAGCAGGATTTAACCCAAACCCCTGATCAGGAAGGTGTTTGCATTGAAGCCCTTGCTACTAAAGAAAAGGAATTTTCCTCCATTTTAGCAGCACCTTGCTGTCTGTGAGATGCCTTGAGCTACAGCACTTAAATCACCAAATGTCAGGTGATTGACAGGGTGGACTCCCGCAGGGCTCCCTAGGCTGCGGATATCTGCCCGAAGCGCAGGGCGCTCTGCTTTAGCGCGCCCCGCGCTCCGGGCAGCAGCTGCTATCCGCAGCCTAGGTAGCCTTGCGGGAACTCCTGTGGGCTCCCCAGGCTTACTGATAGCTTCCTGAAGCCTGGAGAGCGAGAGGGGTCGGTGCGCACCGACCCCTCTCGCTCTCCAAGCTTCAGCGAAAGCCTGCATTCGCCCCATAGGACGCACACAGATTTCCCCTTCATTTTTGGAGGGGAAAAAGTGCGTCCTATAGGGCGAAAAATACGGTACCGAACGCAGGACTGGAGTTTGGGGAACAAAACTAAAGGACTTGCAAATTAAGTAAATGTTTGCATAGTGTGTGTTGGTTGCCCTAATAGGAAAAGCCCTGTCAAACCACCATAAACTCAGAAAATCCTGTAATTGCGGAAGAACGATATTTCTGATCTGTTAGGTGGTACCAAAGATGGGTTGAATATGCTAGATGGCATGGAGGAGCTAGACAAATACATCAGTCTGGAGCTGTGAAAGATGTTTATCTTTATTCCCTCACTAAACGAAGGGTTTGCAGGCCCGATGTGGCCCAACAAGCCTTCCCCAGAGGCCCCACAGTCCCCCAACCCAACTTGGTGCTACCACCAGTGGATTTTTCATCTCAATATGGGCGCCCCACCAGCAGCGGTCATGACTGCAAACGCCCCCTCTCTCCACTCACCTCCAAAAGCTGAGGTAGTATATAATGTATAAACTCTATTCGTTCTCTCTTCCCTGTCCCTTCCCCCCCCCCCTTTTAAGAGTGACCGTGACCACCTCTTACTTTGGTCACTCTGAACAAATATCTCAGGAGCGGTACCAGTATGTTGACTGCGGTGGAAACACAACTTACCAGCTGGGACAGTCAGAGTATCTAAATGTACTTCAGCCGCCTCAGTAGAAGAAGCAGAGTTTCTGGCTGCAAGAGGAAAGATTAACTCTTGGTTCTTCTACTACTCATTGAAGTTGAACTTTCATATCTAGTACTGCTTAAAGAGGTGGATGTATATAATTTAGCAGCCCTGAAGGCTTCTGTACTTTGGAGGCGTGAGCAGCAAAAGGTCAAACTGTATATATTCACGTTTGATAACTTTCCCCTTTCCACTCTAAATGTGTAAGTATTCTGTCAAACTATTACAACGGGGAAGCGGGGAGGGGTGGCTGTTAAATCAGCAAATCTGTATTTTCCCTAAATGGAAACATGGGTACATGATTATAAAAGTCAGAGTGAAACCATATAATTGTATAAATTATGCTGTGATGCTAACAAGTATGTATTAGAAAGTAAACTAATAACGCACCAACAGTATGACTAAGGTGGGTTTTTTTGGTTTTTTTTTAAATGAAGGAAGTTTGGCCGTATTGCAGCATTATAGAAGGTTACACATTTGCATTAATAACAATATGGCAGATTTCACTGTGTTGGAATTTTGATCTTAGAAATTTTTATTATAGGCGAAGTTACTGCTGTTTTTTCCACAAAGCACATAATTGCTTGAAATCTTTGGGTATATTGAATATATGAATACCACTAGATTGCTGCATATTTGCAGAGCAATAGGTACAAAATGAAGACTAAAATGTATTAAACCGTGGTTTTGTTTTTAAAAAACCTAAAATAATACATGTGCTTCAAAGCTTCACTATAGAAATCTGTAATGAGTTTTTATGGGTTTTGTGTTTTCCATATTAATCAATATAATGAGATCAACATGCTTATCTCAGAATGTGTTGTGCATTTTAAGCTTAAGTTCACTTCATTGTCATTTGAGTAATACCATAACTAGACCTCTGACAGCTTGAAGTGAATGTAAAATATACCAATCAAAACTGATAATGTCTTGTAAAAATCAACCATGTTTTGACTTAAATCAAATTTGAGAATTGCCATAGGTCAAAGCAATTGCATTGTCTTAAAGAGCTCATGTTTTGACTTATCTTCTTACTGAACTGAATAGAGTGGTCACTGAATGAATGGTGTAGTCCTAGTATGGTTTGACTTGCTAACACAGCGTTTCTCAAACTTGGTCCCCCAGCTGTTGTTGGACTACAACTCCCATCGTCCCTAGCCAGTAGTGGTCAGGGATGATGGGAGTTGTAGTCTAATAAACAGCTGTTGACATACTCCCATGTTCTTGTAATTTTGGAATGGAAGCAATTGCTATAGGAGACAAAATTGTTACAGTGGTAGGTTATCGGTCACCTTTCAGGGATTACTTCCTTTCTAATAATAACATGAGATGCAACTGTTTTACAGTAGCTCCCATGTCATTCTGCTTATTGTATGGATAGGGCTTGTTGCATCCAACTTGGACAACTGGTGAAAGGCGCATCATTTTGTCATTGCTTTGTTGAGATAGATACATTTTCAATTTGCTGTATTTTCAGTTGTATAAGCTCTGTTTTGTTGGTTAAGGAATACTAAAACTCATCTGTAATATTAGGCCCTGCTCACAAAATAGAAGCTAATTACTAACAATTTGAAAACACTGGACTTGATCCAACCCAAGTAAAGCAAAGAACCATTGGTTTATATGCCCATTTTTTTGCTTACATATGTTTTCCATTTACAGATGTATATATAGACTTGATAGGATTTGGACAGCCACACTTGTAAATTCTTATAGATTTCTTTTTAATGTTAATGGGGATAATGCACTTTGCTTGGGAACAATAACTGGTGTGAGTTTTGATGTTGGAAAGAAAACCGTACATGGGATTCTGAATCCTGGGATTTCTCTGGTATAGAGGAGTAAGTACATTGTCACAAACTGGCATACTGCCTTTGTATAGATACTTTAGAATTTTGCTGTGTAACATTTTTGGAATCAACTTAGTTAACATAACTGGGAAAATGTCTCATAGCAGGGGTTTTTTAACATGCTTTCTGCTGTCAGTGGAGCCTCTGTGAATAGCCTTATTAAAATCATGAGACAACTCCAGGATGAAAATAAATAAATATTGGGCTATATTTGGCATCCTGAGTGAGGCCTTAAAAACCACGTTTTACTTAATATACAAACTCAGAAGTAGTATATTACAATTCTGAAGATTCATCTTTTCTTAATACAAAATGTCTTAAGCTTTTGGATCAAAATACAACAAACAAACAAACCGACCAATACAACAGATATAAGCAAAGGATAGGGAATATAATACTGTAAAATCACTGAGATTTAGAAATAAACTCTTGAGTGGTCAACACCTCTTCTGTAATTCATTTATTTATTTTATGCATTTATATACTGCCTTTGTGCCAAGGGGCAACAAATGGAATGAACAAATTCTCTTGAGCTCTCTATAGTAACAACAAAACACAGTGATTGTTTTACACCCCTTAAAAGTTTTACATCCAGCAACCAGGCACTTACGGTTTGGTGAAATGTAATTTTCGGCAATGCTCTTGCATTCCATCTCACAAAACAAAACATAATTTTGAGAGCATTAATGTTTGGTTGGGGGTTTTGGTAGGCAATATACACACCTGTACTATTTTGTGAGTTTACTCAGGCACTCACGCTTTGATGAAATTCATACATCACCAATGTAATTAAACTTTTGGCATAGTCTATAAAGCGTAGGCCTCTCACAGTGATCTAGTCCAAACATGATTTAGAGGTATATGAGGGGGCTGCTGTGAGATCCTGGGGTTTTTGTTTTGTTTTTAACCTTATCACAGAATAAACCACATTTCTATATTTGGATGCAGCAGAAAACTCTGGTTTATTCAAAAAGCAAAACTGGATGCTTTCAATCTTCTCTCCTTGCATGTTGGGGGAGCAGGGAGTCAAGAGATTCATCACAGCACTCCCTTATAATGCTAAACTGTGGTTTGCTTTCCTTTGGGCTAGCATTGTACTTTTCTGCCATGGAGCTTTGGCGAGAAGGAGGAGTTGACATGTATCTGAAGCAGTTTCTTTTAGAATAAAACAGCAACCGGGTTTATGAAAACGGGTTTAAAACTAATTCTTTTGTGCAAACAGAATCAAAATGGCATTATTCATTGCTATCTTTCACATGTCTTTGAATGCCTTGTTTCTGGAAATTGTGATTGCTATGTTGGTATAAAAAATGGCTACTACAAATGGAAAAAAATCCCTTTTTCTTGAGTATGGAGTGCAGTCGTATTTACAGAACGCCAGTGCCACATTTAGACTACCGGCTATAATTGGAGATTAAATGTGCTGTGTCCAAGGCCTGAATACTAGCTACATGTCAATATTCTTGAATTTGCGCTTGTCATTTTAGCCCAACATAAGGTAAATTGTGGCACATCTGTCATTATGCTGCCATGTTTTTAGCTGGTAAAGGTAGGGCAGGCCCTACAATTTTTCTCTTCCTAACAATTTCTACATAAAACCGTGAAGCAGTAACCTGATGACCTACTTACTACTCATTAATTAACCACTAATAGTGCTCATAGGCAGATAATTTGTGTATAGAAATTCTAAAAGGTTATAACTATTTTTGTAATTTCAGAATTGTAATTGTTCCTGTAATTCTGTGTGGCAAACTTACCTGTATGCAGTGTTCTGAAGCATGATAAATAAAATTTCTCTATGTGGTTCTCTTACTTGGACATCCCTTTGGGGATCCTCTGATGTAACTTCAATAATTCGTATCCTCTTGCAATTTTTTATTGCAAAGGAGTGACATTATATCACAAATTAATTTGCATTCTTACCAAGGGAATTGTTGAATTTTATGAGAAGAATGTCACAATGTAATCCTATAATGTCTTCTAAGAAGAAGGCCCCATTGAATTCATTAGGACTTCATCCCAGGTAAGTGTGTGCAGGATTGCAACTTAAGTTAGCTAGGAGTCCTACTGGTGGTGTCAGGTGTGGGGCAAGTAGAGGCTTATTGGATTAGGCCAGGTACGTCCAACTCCCAAGAGATTGCATTCTACTCCAATACTCCCAAGTATTTAAAAAATGGCAGTGATCTACACATTCTCATTGGAGGGAGGAGGAGCGTGGGGGGTTGGAAGGGGAGGATTGCCCAGAGTTGTCCACACTTGTTAGGGAATGATTGGAAAGAGTTGACGACCAACCAATAAACATGCAAATGTGAAGAGCAAACAACAAACAATTGCACACAGGATGCGACCGAGGGGCAAAGTGAGGGGGTGGGGGGCGGAGACATTAATTCCACATTTTAATACATCCAGAGATTGAGAAGGATCCCATGATTGACTGTGATCACCCAGGGATCTACCTGTCAATTGCAGTCGACAGGTTGGACATTTCTGGATTAGGCCATTGGTTGTCAACCAGTGTGTTGTGGCACCCTGGGGAGACTTGAGGAATGTTAAAGCAGGGGGCCTTTCATTAACCTGTAGCCCATATTTTCCTGCATATTCTCTCTCTTCCATCCCCCCTCCCCAAAGAGGACTCCTTTGAGTCCTCTTCGCTGCCTCCCAGACACATCCCAGATTCCTAGTCTACCCACTTACAGACGTGCTGTAATGAAATCCTAGTGCAAGTAGTCACAGGGAAGCTGCAGAAAGAGTGTGGTTGGTCAAGGGAGCCGTGGATTCAAAAAGCTTGCAATTAGGCCAATGGTGTAGTCCAGCATGCTGTACTCACGGTGGCCGACCAGATCCCTGTGGGAAGCCTGCAAGCTGAACATGAGTGCAACGACACTGCCTGCCTGCAGTTCACAGCAACTGGTGTTCACAGACATACTGCCTCTGATAGGGGAGGAAGAAGATGGTCATTGTGGCTAGTAGCCATTGATAGGCTTGTGTCCTCCATGAATTTGTCCAGTTTTAAGGCCATCCAAGTGGGTGGTCATCCTTGCCACCTCCGTGAGAGTTAGTCCCATATGGTGCTGCATGAAGATATAGTTATATCTGTCCTGAATAGTCCCAACATTGAGCGTTGGATGTCCATGAGTTATAGTGTTAGGAGATGGGAAGAACTTTTCTCCATCCACTTTCTCTTGCCACTTTGTAAGCCATGAGTAACTTCGTAAGTTGTGTCACCTCTTTCTCACCCTTTAAGCTAAAAAGTACCAAGCGCTACAACCTCTCATCGTCCCTTTGATCATTTTGGTTCCCCTTTTCTGTCCGATTCTTCTCCAGTGCACAAACGGGAGCCTTAAAAGTCTGCTACCCTGTTGTGCGCTGGCAAAGGAAAGCTGTTGTGGACTAGAACCCACCACCGTGTATAAAGTTCTCTCCTCAATTAGTGCCTATATTTACAGACAGTTGCAGGGTGCTGCCAAAAAGTGAAAGAGAAGATAGCAGGAAGAAAGTCATTTACGTAGAACAGAAATTAGTGTACAAGATCGTTCACGGTCTGCACAGACTTGTCACCCATTGTATTTTTTCAACTGTTTGAGCGCCACCATGTACTCTTTGGGTCCCACCATGCAAATGGGAAATTTCTCAAGAGAAAAGCCACTTATGGCACATTTTCTGGGATAGACTTTCTTGGTCTTGAAGTGTGATTATGGGCAAACTATTAACAAACTTTCCACACAGAATTGGTTTTCAAATCCCAACAGCAGTATTATAGCATTCTTTTAACACGTATTGAGGCCAATCATTTAGCATTTGTGCTTCTCAGAGGAAATAATGGTGAAAATATTGGTTCTTTAACAAGGTAGACTTTAGTAGCAACTCAGTTTTATTTTTGTTTAGGTAATCAAAGCTATACAGTGGTACCTTGGGTTACATACGCTTCAGGTTACACACTCCGCTAACCCAGAAATAGTGCTTCAGGTTAAGAACTTTGCTTCAGGATAAGAACAGAAATCGTGCTCCGGCGGCGCAGCGGCAGCTGGAGGCCCCATTAGCAAAAGTGGTGCTTCAGGTTAAGAACAGTTTCAGGTTAAGAACGGACCTCCGGAACGAATTAAGTACTTAACCTGAGGTACCACTGTACTTTCACTAAATCTGCTTTTCCAAACTGTCCATCTCACTCCGTGCTACTTTTCTAACTCTGGTCCTATAAATTTTTACATAATATGGTGAGGATATGCTCAAAATATGCATTGTTGATTTCTCTCAATAGATGGTGCCATATACTTTACATTCCTATTAGTGAAGCACATATTTATAATGTAAGCGAACAGGCAAGGCCCATATTTTTATTAATTGTTCAGTGCTATAGAAATATTATATGTATTGGGTTTTGCTGCAATATGGGAAAGTGAAAGAGGTACAATATGAAAAGTAAGAACAATTTATAGTACAGCCTCTGGCATTAACTTTTGATTGCCTAATAAAAGGGACTTAAAAATTAAGCATTGCCCAAAAAGAGAGAATGTACCGGTACATGTACAAAAAGATAATATTATTCCATACAAAAAGTGTTTGTATGCAAGCTTTTTTAAAAAAAAAAATAGGCTTACCCAGTTTACTTTAATGGTCTCTTAGAATGATCTGTTATAGTGCTATGAGCATAATAACTATTGCCATTTTAATCTGCTTGAGTTCCTCAAATATGGATTGAAGCCCAATCATGGTATTCAGAATGCACCACCTTCCAAAAAAGATATGCTGTAATTAATATATTTAAGTTATTCCGTGTGTATTCAGCATAAACTAATGCTAGCTATCTAAGCTGCTAACTGTAAGAGAAGTGGGTATATTAAACTTAGCATTGTATGCAAATTTATTTCAGCGATAGGCTCAGCCTTACAGGACTCTTTTCACTCCATTGCTGCAGTCCAGCTTCCCCCTTTTTGCACAGGACATTCACTTTGAGATCAGGTTTAGGGAGTATAGCTCTAGCCTTGTATCCAATGAAGCTGTCATGTTAGCACTTGGACTTTTGTCCGTGAAATGGGATGCCCTCTCCTGCTGCTCTCCTTCCGTGCCCTTTGTGCATTCCTCTCCCAAGTCTGTTTGGGTCATTCATCCGACCTTCTGGAGTAGATTGGCGAAGGGCAAGAGGAACCAGGAATGGGAGAGAGATGTAGTTTTGTCCCTTCCTAAGCATTTTAGAGCTGCCAGAACACACTGCACTTAAACTGCAGCATGTGCAGAAACGTAGCCAACAGCACAGTCGAATGAATCAACTCTAGTTTTACGTTCCAAAACTTGGGAGGATAGGAGAAAATTCCCAAAAGTAAGCGTGTGTCCTGCATTACAACTCTTCAAGCCAAGAACTGAGTGAATAACTTTCCACTCACCTAAATTAGCTATCCACAAGACACTAGTGTCTGAAACTTTGCAAAGTCTGTACTTTGCTTAAGGGATGTATTTCTCTCTATCCAAATGTTGAGGAAGGCACAGTATACGAGTAATAACAGACTTGTATAACTAAGGCCAACTGCAAATTGAGCTTTTAAGATACAGAGATTCATTTCTATATGCATTCTGCATCTGATATATTTATTTATTAAAGAACATTTAAAAAAACGCCTTCCTTTCAGTCTGACAACTTCCAGAGCATCTTGCAGACAGCATTTGAAAACAAGAAAAATGATACAAAATGAACAAGAGTACCGTAAGCATGCCAGAGCATACATCGAACCAAGATAATAATATGACCAATCCAACACTGCGGTTAACACAGCAATCCTTGCCACCTGCTCGACTGACTGGAAGTCATATGGGGAGTGTTAGAGCTTCACCCCTGGAGTTGCATCTCCACTGAGGAGGCCCCACAACATGTGCTGATGGCTTCATCAGTGTAGATGTACTTCTGGTGGTGCTCTGGTCTAAACCACTGAGCCTCTTGGGCTTGTTGATCAGAAGGTTGGTGGTTCAAATCCCCGCAATCGAGTGAGCTTCCATTGCTCAGTCCCAGCTCCTGCCAACCTAGCAGTTTGAAAGCACACCAGTGCAAGTAGATAAATAGGTACCGCTGTGGAAGGAACGTAAACAGCATTTCTGTGTGCTCTGGCTTATGTCATGGTGTTCCGCTGCGCCAGAAGCAGTCTAGTCCTGATGGCCACATGACCCAGAAAGCTGTCTGTGGACAAATGCTGGCCCCCTCGGCCTGAAAGAGAGATGAGCGCCACAACCCCATAGTCGCCTTTGACTGGACTTAACCGTCCAGGGGTCATTTACTTTTAAGCTTTTAGTGCTGGTGGTTCTTTTGCCAGCAACAACCAGCATTAGGTCCTAAACCAGGGCATTTGGGTGGGGAGGCAGGGGTGGGACAGAAGTAGTATACTAAACCCTGTATCTTTTGCTTGTGTTCAGAAAATATTTAAATATTTCTAACCAGGCTTTTAGAAAAAGAAGCTACAATAAATTGTTGACCGTCTAGAAATGTACACCCGGGGGGGGGGGTTCCTTCATATTTCCCCCCATCCTTGCTTCAGTTAATGATATTGGCAATGATATTGTTACACTAACAACAGTGGAGGCAAATGGGTCTGTGCCCCACCAACTTCAATCAACCCTCATTTGCCATCCATACTTAACATCCAGTCCAAGGGGTGGTATTCACTGTCAGCGTCCTCCTCCTTAGCCCCAGTGATGCCCTTGTAGAATTCGGCAGGGAGGAGGATGGAGCAAAAATAGAATCAGTTGCCTCTGACTCTTACTAGCTCTGGCTGCAGCTACTGTTAATCTCCCTACTTTATCCCATTCGGCACCAGCCACCGCTGGAAGCAGGGTGGCCAATTATGCATTATAGGGGGAAAAATGCATCACCAAAAAAAGAAGATGAAAGGGGACACAGGTTTCCAATAAATTTGCACATGCTAATTCATATGTATATATGCAGATATAGACGTCATAGTAACAAAATAGAAATGCATCTCACCACAGGGAAGAAGGCTGATGAAGGAGAAACCTGCGCTGTTCATGAGCTAATCGCTGGAAGGTATTTTCAAGCCCTCCCTCCCTCTTCCTTCTGATGGTTCTTTATCTTTACACCAGGACCTGGACCAGACAGTAGGACATATGACCACTCTAAATGCAAGTGACTCCATACGTGAAGATTTTGAAGGTGAACCAGGAAACAATTAATCCAGAATGAGGCAGCTAGACTGGTGACTGGGAGTAGCCGCCAAGACCTACATTGGCTCCCAGTATGTTTCTGAGCACAATTCAAAGGGTTGGTGCTGACCTTTAAAGCCCTAAACTGCCTCAGCCCAGTATACCTGAAGGAGCATCTTCACCCCCATTGTTCAGCCCAGACACTGAGGTCCAGCGCCAAGGGCCTTCTGGCGGTTCCCTCACTGTGAGAAGCAAAGCTACAGGGAACCAGGCAGAGGGCCTTCTCGGTAATAGCACCTGCCCTGTGGAACACCTTTCTATCAGATATCAAGGAAATAAACTATCTGACACTTAGAAGACAACCAAAGGCAACCCTGTTTAGAGAAGTTTTTAATGTTTGACGATAAAATGTGTTTTTAATGTTCTATTGGGAGCCGCCCAGAGTGGCTGGGGAAACCCAGCAAGATGGGCGGGGTATAAATAATAAATTATTATTATTTAGTGCATATGCTAGAATATATGCACATGTGCCAAATCTCTAAAATTATTTTAACGCCTTCATGTTCTTAAAAAACAACAACCATGGATGAGTTGTTTCTTTATCTCTCCATCTTTCCTAAAACGGTTTTCTCCACCACAGGGTAAAAATTGCCATGTGCTAGTTTAATTTCCTCCTTACTTACAAAAACCCTTGGATGTTTCCTTTCTTTGTCAGTGTAGTCGTTTAATTAAAACCACGAAACAAATCAATGTTAAGACATTTTGCAAAACTGAAGACCTGGATAATGAAATCTACAATGTGCTCTGCATAATATATGCAAATCACTGAAATATAACAGGTAGGATATCATTAAGATAATTTTATCAGAATTTCAAATAATTGGACAGTAAGATAAACAACTCTTAGGCCTCTGAAAAGGATGATTCATACTGATGAGAGCCGACATCTTTAAATTAGCTCTCAAGAGTGCATCTGAGTGAGGCCATCTGTTTCCCCTACCCCTTTAGTTTAAAACTTCATGAAAATATAGGTTTTTGATATACAAAAGCTTACGTGAATGTACAGTTGTTTTTCTGTAAATGATAGCAGAAAATTACATGCTGCTTTTTCCCCACCTACGGAATAAAATAAGGTACACTGAAGAACCAACTGTCTCCTGCCACACATCACAGGGCAGCACAGGGAGTCTGTGGAATCAAGTGGTGTCAATCTCCAGGCACTCAGCTACTGACCCCAGTCCTAAGGTATGGACTGCAAGGGAATAGATTCTCTTTTATATCATTAGAAATTCAACATGACATTATACGGACCACCTAAAAGTTTTAACTGCAACTTGCTATCAGCATTTTGATCCTAAACAATTTCAGCTGCCCTCTGTGCCTTCCGGCATCATGCTGGTGGAGTTGGGGGTTTGCTGGGGTAGCCAGTCTTAGGACTGAGCTGCTAAAACGTTTTTCAGACTGTCTGATAAACCCATTTAGAGCCAGCGAGAAGGAAATGAAATCTGCAAAGTGATACAAAGCCTTGTTCCCTCTTGGAATATTTCACTGCTACATAGGTCTCCAAAAAAAGCAGTCCTGCGGTTATGTTTCACCTGAAATGTTTGCCAGTTCTTTCACTGTTACTTTTGCTGCCAAACAAACATAACAAAACAAACCTTTATGTTCCATAGCCTCAACATGTAATTCTGTATTATAATTTAAATGGTAATGGGAGTGTGTAGTAACTCGTGTATCGAATGTTTATTGAATTGTAGAGTTGTAGAGATTGTAGAGTTTATACCTTTAATTGAGCAAAAAGATGGCCCCAGGAGCGATCTGTACCATTTCATCACCTGAGCAAAATGGGACTGTGCCGTCTTCCACCTCCCTGCTGTCCCCACCCTCTGCCGCTCCTCACTTCTACCAACACCAGAACTTGGTGAGAGGGGAACATTCAGCTAGTGGTGAAAGCAGTAGGGTGGGAGCTCCGCCTCTTGCACTTCCGCTGCCTGAGACAGCTCTGGGTGGCGCCGACTGTCAGTTTGTAGAACACGAGGAGGAGGATGGGGTCAAAACCAGAATTAGTTGATTCTGTGTGTCACTGACTCCGGCTCTCCCTACCGTTGGCCTCACTGACTTCTGTTCCATCACTCTCAAAGGGCACCAGTCACCAATCTAACTTCGGTGTCCTCCCTGGCAATGTAATTTCTACAGGACATGTTATGCAACCGGCTGATTCTGCTTAATAAATATTTGCACTGCACGCGCCTCAGTCAGAAGTTCTAGAGACAGACTGACCTGGGCCGTTGGTTTACTTTAGATAGGTTTTTGCAATATCTGTTTTATTTATAGGTATACAAGAGCATGTTCTTCTGTAAGGCAGCAGGCCATCAGATTCCCAGGGGAGAGACTTTGGATCTCCAAAACGCTTCTAGATTTCAGTCAACTCCTATCTCTTCCTCCCCACCCCACCCCAATTGCAGAACTCTACACACACACACACACACACACACACACACACTACATCAAGTCACTGACCTGAGGAGGATCCCATTCTCTTAAGCTCTGTTGGTGGTGACCTCTTTCAGATACAGAGAGAATGCATTTCCAGGGGGAGCTAATGAATTTGGACACAGTTAGCAATCTCTTCAACCCTATAATTAAATAGGTGACAACTAGGAAAGCACTTCAACTGGGCAGGAAGTAGGAGGGCTTTTGTTCTTCCAGGCTGGCAGTCGAATCCCTGTGCCAGCACCATTCTCTGCTCCGTGCATAAATTAGCTGTTCTGTCCAGCTTGATACCCCCAAGAGATTGCCATCTGCCTCACAGCTGTATCATCACAAGGCTCAAACTGAGATGCTATCTGGATTTCCCTGGGACAGCTACAAAGTCCACTGTGCAACTTTCCCTGGGAAAGAGTGCCACGTATAAACACATTTATGGTCATTTCTCTACCAATACTTGCCTGGTGTCTTTGACAGAAACACCACTGTGATATTTCAGCAGATGACAGAGTGGATTGCCTGGTAAGTTTCCACGCTAATGCACTTCACTGGACATTACTGCCTCATGTTGATACATTGCACAGTGGACATGGGGGTTTTCAATGGAACAACAGTGAGCTGCTTTGGCTCTCTCTATCCCCCTGTGTGTCTTAAAATACTTTTTCTTCCATTATTTCTTCCTCTGCCTTTTATAACTTAGAAAGCACACACAGGAGCCTTTGTTGCCCTAAATTTACTGTACATTTACCGCAACTGTATTATTGGCTTCCGGCAAGTCTCCAGCACCTATTCAAAAGCACTGGTTTTAAGTGGGTTTTTTTGGAAGCCTGGGTCCAAAATGCCTTATGGACCATTTTCTTCCATACAACTATGAAGGCCTTCCTCAGACGCCTTGCTCTTGGTTCCCTCATTATCTGGGGGCAGGCAGTGGATGGAGGAGAATTGAGAGAGGGGCCTTTTCAGAAATAGCACCAAAAATAGCATCTTCACATACGTGTGTTGCTCTGTCCTTTCTCTGTTGGCCTTTAGCAAGGCTGGCTCAGGATGTTTTGCTGCCAGAGGCAAAACAGAAAATGTCACTCCCCTCCTGTACTTTTGTACGCCACTCACTGCCCACTTTCCTTGCTCATGCATTGCATTTCCAGATTTGTATAATGCCTAAATAAGACTAATGCAGGAAGCATCTGTGTACATGGAGCATATTGCTAATTTCCGCAAAGGTTTACTTCAGGAACATTAATGTTCATTTAAATAATACCTGAGCACAGCAACCATGATTTATTCGTCTGCTTTTATTTCAGGATGACACTGTCCCTCTGCTAAAGTTTAATTGGTATATATATATATATATATATATATATATATATATATATCCCAGCTTTTCAATTTATCATAGACTTGCAAGCCTCTTTTGTCCCATATTGGCCATCCATTGGCTCTCTGTGAAGCTCCACACAGAATCACGGTTTTAATGGATAGTCTGCTGAGGGGTAAGAGCGAAGGGATGACATGAATTACTTATAAAGTTCAGAGATATACTGTGGCTGACAACAAGACTAATGACTGGCTTCTGGGCTTAACTACTCCATTTCCCACCCACCCCTCACCTATAGGCTGTCATTAACAAACCGCAAAGGTGTAAATGGGTTGAGAACACAGTCTGATGCCTGGGTGTTCACAAAGTGATGGAAAAGCTATGAAATAATATGGGACGTGTACATTTTTCACGGCATCATATCTTAGCTTTAAATTCACAGGTATCACCTTCTGAATGAACATGCAGAGAGAAATGGCTGCGTGCCTTCCTTCCCCTTCAGATTTAGTGGGCAGGAGTCCTCTTTTACATCCAGACTGAGAGCGCAAAATGCTTTAGCAGGCTACAGTTAAGTCTGCATATTTTGGTAAGTCTCCCAAACAAAGCAAACGTGTTTCTGTGCTGGGCTGCGGTTCAACATTCTGTGTTGTCTTCCTGTGAACAATGCAGCAGCTTCAGCAAGAATGCATGTGTGGGAGAGAAGTGGGGTTAATCCTTCAAAACATAGAAACGTGTCATGGGAAACGCTCAACCATCTGCTTTTACTAATCATACAGGCACCCTGATCTTCAGTCCTCACCATCTTTTATCCAGAACACACAAAGGGGCCAAATGTGGTACAATACAGTCTACGTGCATCAGCTCCAGGTTCAGCTTCCAGGAGGAAATTGTGGACTAACCCAATGAAGCCGGATGCTGGATGATTCTGGACAGATAAAAGAAAGTACTCCTTCACGCAGCATGTAGTTTAAACTATGGAACTCACTTTTGCAGGAGGCAGTGATGGCCATCAACTTGGGTGGCTTTAAAAGACAATCGGACAAAATCATAGAGGACAAGGCTATCAACGCCTAGTAGCCTTTTAACATTACACTTAATGGGAGAGGTTGTGGTAGGGAGAGTTCTTTTTACCTTACACTTAATGGCTGCCACTTCTCCAGCCCCACACTTGCGAATGGGGTCACGAAGTTGACTAGACTTGATTGCATGCAACTTCTGGTCTAGTTCGTTTCTCTCTTCATGGAGGACAAAGGAAAGAAACGTTATTGCCGTGCAGTTTTGAGAGGAAGCTCTACAAATATATATAATCAGATAGTTCAGCAATATAGGATCTGTTCTTCTAGAACCCAACATAGTTGGGTTAAATGAGCAACAATAACAAAACAATGCACATTGTTAGACATCTAAGCTTTTTATCTTCAGTAAACTTCTGCCTCACTCACTGGTACATTAGTAATAAGAAGCTTTTTCTCTTTTCATATGATGCATTGTTTGGACATAGAAAGTGCATGTTGTCATATTGTAATAGCTCACCCCCAGTTAAATGTGAGACAGTTGATTAGGGTGTTGCCCTGCTAGATTCAGTTTGCAAGTCTTCTGCAACACGTACATCTGATGATAGAAACCCTGTGTGAGAGTGTGCATACACACACATTTACGTGCACACACAGACAGACATGTGTGCTTGGAATTGAAAAGAAGGATGTGTCTATAGTTCAGCAAGGCAATCGAGTTGGCTTTTATTATTAGATTCATTGCTCAGACAATAAAACTAAGATCTTGTGGCCGGCAAAGTGCACTTTCCCTCCCCTTCCCAAATGATGTCAAATCACAAGGTGCTTTTCAAACTTGTCATTGTAATAAAGAAAAATGTGCTTTGAACATACTTCATTGCAACTGTTCTCCCGTGTATTGTATTGAAGTGGAACACTTCAAGCTGAGAAATAACATTTTTGAAGAGAAAATATAACCCGCTTCAACTGTTTCAAAGGAAAATGTATGAGTATATATAAATGATAAACTTTCTGGGTATTAATGGACAAAGAAATATGGTGTGATAAATAACCTTATTTGTAGAAACCCAAGAATACATTTTTGGACTTCAGCTCTGCTCCCCAACTGTCTGCCATTGACACTGGCTTGCTGAACCAAAAATTGGCTATTTCATAAAGCTTAAGCTGTAGCTAGGGTTTTACAAAGCACTCAGTACAATGGTATTGAAGCATCACAATCCATTGGTTGTTAGTATCAACAAAAGCTAGCAGTATGGGACATTTTGCATATGTACAGCTTGCACTATTGGAAAATAAATCAATATAGAAAATAAATACGCTATCACACATTAAGCCCTTTTGAAAGCTCAACTGGTGCTTGATGTTCACAGGCTTCCTTTTTCAATGAGACATCACGAGCAGCTCCGTAAGAACATTCAGAAGGCTCTAACAAGAGCAAACCAAAGGTCTATAAAATCCAGCTTTCTGTTCTCGCAGTGGCCTTCCAGATGCCTATTGGAAGCCCACAAGCAAGACCTAATGGCACACTCCTAATTCCATGTGTGCATCCTTTCGATGCACACGTCTCAAATGTTGCAGTGAAGGAAGAAGCCTTGTCTTGGAGAAGGGATGCGGGTGGTGCTGTGGTCTAAACCACGGAGCCTCTTGGGCTTGCCGATCAGAAGGTTGGCGGTTCGAATCCGCACAACAGGGTGAGCTCCTGTTGCTCTGTCCCAGCTCCTGCCTACCTAGCAGTTCGAAAGCGTGAGCCACACTTTATTGTTTTCAGTGGAACACACGTTTGAACATGCATCCCCATCAACATAATGGCACAGCCACTCAGGTGTAAAGGTTACTAAGCTAAATCAGCACCTTGGTATTTAACAGATAATGTGTGATCAACTTTTGCTTCGAACCTAACATGTAGCTTTTCCAGCCCATTAACAGGTATTTCAGACTGAAACAGCTGAATCGTGACTCCTATAAAGTTGTGTCTGGTATTAGGCATAAGGGGCACAGATAGAACAGCACTAACAACATTTGGTACACACATGCTAAGAGGAAAGTTGCTTCTTTGCTTGTATGTGTGCCAATACATGACATCAGCTCTGTTAATGGTTTCAGAACTCACAGAGTTAAAGAGTTCTGGTGACGTCTCTTTCCTGAGGCGTGGTTAGAAACACTTAAGGGAGGGGTTTGACTCCGTGTGTTTCAGTCTGACTCTCGGACGCGATGCGAAAGGGAGAATGTGTCAGTTCTCGCCAGGTCTGAATTTATGATGTTATTCTTCATGATTAAAACGCAAGAGTAGATAAGGACTGCCTTGTGTCTGCTCTGATTTATTCCACACGTGCTGCATTTTGCTTCTCACCGCTGTGTTTCGCTCTGCTACCGGCAAGAGAAAGAGGCCTGAGGAGGACTTTTGCAGGAGGCACGGATAGCTTGCAGAGTTTCGCAACGGAAGTGGTGCCAGGCTCCATGTTCAGTCTCTGTGTACCCTCTTGTCCGGTGTAATCCGAACAGGTTATGGGAGCTCGCCAAAGCTTTGAAGCATTGCATGAACGTCCCACGTGTGGGGGAAGCCAGCAGGAAAGTTGCTGGGGTCCAGCTGGAGCTCTGGAGCTGTGTCTTTGAAGCTGGAAGGAGCTCGCTGGGAGGAGAAGCCGATCTGCCGGAGCCGGGAGACGTGAGTAAGCTCAGCCCCCGGGGAGGAGGAGATGGCTCAGTCCCAGGAACACGGCTTTGAGCTTAAGCTGCCGTGTGCGAAACTAACTCTAAACTCGTGGTTAGAGTGGAGTTATTTAGCAGAGTTGTCCCTAGTTGGAGCCAAGCTCTGGGAAACAGTCACGCCGATGTCTACGTCAGCTGGGGCGGTTACAAGCCAACGTGAAGCTGAGGAGCGTGTGCTTACTTTTTTGGCTGAGAACGTCAGTGCTGATTTGAGGCCTATAGTTCTGGATGCAAGGAAGCCTGAGGTCGCTTGGGTAGCTCTCCAGGAAGCGTGTAAAGCTGGGGGCAGGAGCCAGGGCCGGGAGCGGGCTGCATCAGGTCAGAAAAAAAGGCAAGAAAGCACGGAAAGCCGGTGCACAGCTGGGAAAGGCTGTGGGACCCCTGAGGGGGGCGAAGGGACTATTGCCACTACTGCTGCTGCTGCTGGTTTAGCAGAGTCTAAAAGCTGCGTGGGTGATGCAACATGTCTGCGTGAGGAGCTTGGAGAGAGGCAAGCTGCTGGGGGCCCTTTACCCATCACTGGGGGTGCAGGAAAGCTTCCTGGGAGCCCTGGGAGCAGTGGGGGGGCGGTGAGCAGTAAAAGCTCAGAAAAGTCTCTTTTTCCAAAGGCTGCCAAGAGTTGTTTGCGTCGTGAGTCGAAGCCTGGGAAACAGAAAAGTGTGAAAGGCTTCAAGGCCAGCCATCTGCTGCAGAGGGAGATACGTGCTGCAGAGCTGTCTGGGAACTCTGAGATAAGTCCAGTCTTCAGAGGAACGCAGGAAGTTGCGGTTACGGAAGCTGCCAAGGACAGGTGCAGCCAGACGTTTGTTGGCATGGCAACGCTACAGAGCAATGCCAGCAGGGACACAACTGTGAAGTGGGTGCTGGACTCAGGAGCGAGTCAACACCTGATAACGCCATCTGCTGGGGAGCTGCGGAATTGCAGGGCTTTTTCGACTGGAATGACTTGTAAATTCGCTGACGGGACAAAACGAAATGTATCTAAAGTGGCAAATGTCTATGTTTCTGTTTTGCAGGCTGAGCTGGAGTGCTTCATTGTACCAGGGATGAAGTGTTGCCTGTTATCGGTTTCTGCTCTGGCGAAGCAGGGATACAAAATTTGTTTTGAAAATAATACCTGTTCCATTTCCAGAGGGGGGAGGCAACTTGTCAACGTGGAGAGCAAGGACAATCTCTTTGTTCTGGAAACACCTCTGGAGGGTGGTGGGAATGCAGGGAAAGCACAGGCGCAGTGTGCTAGTGTTCCCAGCCATGATTCATGTGTTCATGTATGGCACAAGAGAATGTCTCATGCTTGTCTGGAGGATGTTAAGAGGCTGCCAGGCTGCACCAAAGGTTGTAAAATCACGCCATGTGAGGGATCCCTAGTGTGCAGGGCATGCAGCAAGGTTCAAAGGTGCAGGTTTCCCGGGGTAAAGAGGGTAACCACAAAACCTTTTGAGTTGATTCACACAGACCTTACGGGACCAATGGAGTGTGAGAGTCTGGGTGGGGCCAGGTTTCTGCTATTGTTATCGGATGATTTTACTCAGAATTTATGGTCTTTTTCTCTCAGGTCACAGAGAGAGGCGGCGCAACTCATCCAGGATTGGGTTGCGGAGGTGGAACTAAGGTTCTCCACCAAGGTGCAAGCGTTCAGTAGCGACCGTGGGTCACAGTTCACTGGGTCTGCTCTGAAGGAGTTCTTCAAGGAAAAGGGAATTCGTCACCAGGTGACGGGTGCAAAGTCTCCTCAAGAGAGAGGCGTGGCAGAGCACAGGAGTGAAGCACTGGCTGAAGTTGTCAGGGTTTTGCTGTGTGACTCTGGGCTGCCTCAGAGCTTTTGGAGTGAGGCTTCGAAGTTTGCCAGCTTTGTTTTTAACAGGTCCTACAATCACGATGTAGGTGACACACCGTATTTTCTGTTGCACAAGAGGAAGCCACAGGTGCATTTCTTCCGTTCGTTTGGTTCCAAGGCTTCAGTGCCAATACCAACAGCGCAACGGAAGGAGGGTGGTCCTAGGTATCAGGACATGATTTTCTGTGGGTATGATCCTGCAACAAATGGGTGGAAGTTTGCATACCCAGAGGGTGATCAGACCACGCTGCTGGTCAGCAAGCATGCTGAGTTCTTTGAGCAGGGTGGTTGGTCACAGCCTAGGTATGGTTCTGATTTTCTCTCAGAATGCCTGTCCGAGTCTGAGGGGGAGGAAAGGGAGGAAGAAGGGAGGAAGGAGAGGCAGAGGCGGAGCCTGTTGCTGAAGACCAGGTTTCTGATGATGGTCAAGCACAGGGGTGGGTTTCTCCACAGGTTAAGAGGGAACCCAAGAGTGAGCCTTCATCTCCTGTTAGCCAAGTGCGGGAAGCCCGAAGACGCAGCAAGTCAGAGGGGGAGTCTTCTGAGCTTGCTGGAGACACACTTGCTGACCCCAGTGGGTCAGGAGGAGCGCCCGAGGTTGTGCTCCGGCGGTCAACTCGGACCACAAAGGGGATTCCACCGGAGAGGTTTCAGGTCACCAGTGCGTGGGTTGGTTTCGCACAGTGTGATTCTGGGAGTGTGGAAGGGATTCAACAATTGCCTGGGATAGATGCCAGTGGGAGGCAAAAGGCAATGGGAGGTGAGTTGAACTCAAAGAGGTCTGTAAATAGGGGTTCACAGTTTCCCTCAGGATTCGTGACGAGAGGGGGTGTTAATGGTTTCAGAACTCACAGAGTTAAAGAGTTCTGGTGACGTCTCTTTCCTGAGGCGTGGTTAGAAACACTTAAGGGAGGGGTTTGACTCCGTGTGTTTCAGTCTGACTCTCGGACGCGATGCGAAAGGGAGAATGTGTCAGTTCTCGCCAGGTCTGAATTTATGATGTTATTCTTCATGATTAAAACGCAAGAGTAGATAAGGACTGCCTTGTGTCTGCTCTGATTTATTCCACACGTGCTGCATTTTGCTTCTCACCGCTGTGTTTCGCTCTGCTACCGGCAAGAGAAAGAGGCCTGAGGAGGACTTTTGCAGGAGGCACGGATAGCTTGCAGAGTTTCGCAACGGAAGTGGTGCCAGGCTCCATGTTCAGTCTCTGTGTACCCTCTTGTCCGGTGTAATCCGAACAAGCTCTATTGCAAGTTTACCTTGTATGAATATAGCACATCTAACCATTGCTACCCAAAGCTTTACTAACATTAATGAACTCTTACAACGATTGAGATCGATCCTGTGCTGTTTCAGAAAACGGAAGCCTTGTTAAATGCACACCTAAGAAAAGCACAGAAGTAAATAGCAACAATGCCAGCTGCGCAGCTCAGTGCAATGCAACCATGCATGTAAGTACCACAGAGTTCATTGGCACTTACTCCCAAGAAAGTATCCATAGGAGTGAATCAGATGTAAAAAGTAAAAAATGATGCCCCTTTTTCTTTATTGGAGCACACAGCTGTTTTTTTGTTTTTAAATGACAAGTAGAAAGATCAAGAACAGATCGAACAAGAAGGAGACAAATTGAAATTGCAGAGCTTTGAGAAATTAAAAGACAAAGTGCGAGATTGGCTTTACTATTATCAAATAAGGGAGGCTTACAATTTGGATAAAAAAATTGGTTTCCAGGTGGAAAAATCAAAACTAGAAACAGAACTCTTAGCACCCAAAACTAAGATTTTGTCAAAGATGTATAACTTGCTGTTGAAATGGAATACTCAGGATGAAATGGTGAAATCTGCTATGATTAAATGGGCACAAGATGTTGGACATAACATTATGTTTGCTGACTGGGAACAGTTGTGGACTACTGGTATGAAATTCACGGCATGTAATGCCCTAAGAGAGAATATTATGAAAATGATATACAGGTGGTACATGACACCAGTCAAGCTTGCAAAAATCAATCATTTGCCCGATAATAAATGTTGGAAATGTAAAGAAACTGAAGGTACATTCTTTCACCTTTGGTGGACGTGCCCAAGGATTAAGGCTTTCTGGGAGATGATTTATAATGAATTGACAAAGGTATTTAAATATACCTTCTTGAAGAAACCAGAGGCCTTTCTCCTGGGCATAGTCAGCCAATCGGTGTTAAAGAAGGATAGAACTTTCTTTATGTATGTCACAACAGCAGCAAGAATACTTATTGCAAAGTACTGGAAGACACAAGACCTACCCACTCTGGAAGAATGGCAGATGAAGGTGATGGACTATATGGAATTGGCGGAAATGACTGGCAGAATCCGAGACCAGGAAGAGGTGATGAAAGAAGACTGGAAAAAGTTCAAAGACTATTTACAGAAATATTGCAAAATTAATGAATGCTAGAATGATGTTGGATAGAAACTAAGTGGTCTTTAGCTGCAATGTTATAAGGGAATATGAAAAAATGGATTATTAATAGGTAAAAATTTAATGTTCCAATACTTTATGATTAAAGACTAGGATATACAAAGAGGGGAGGGATTTGCTGAACTAATAAATTGAACCGGAATACAAAAAAGGGAGGCGTGAGGAGGTCCGGGAAATAAGCAAATGAAAGATAAGTAATGGAAAGAATGAATTGTTTTTAACCATTTTTATTTTGTATTTTTTTTTCTTTTTCTTTATTCTGTAATATTCTGAAAATCTTAATAAATATCTTATAAAAAAGAAGAAAGAAAGATCAAGAACAGATCTTGCCATTGTTCCTATAAAAAAAAGGGAGCAAGCACGCCAGAGATCATATTAACAGGAAGAAGAGTCCTAGCACGGTGGCGGGTGTGTGTGTGTGTGGAAAGAATGAACAGGAGTAGCAGAGTGAGATATCAGAGACCTAACAAGACAACGACTTTGGAAAGAGTGAAAGAGGGCATTAAAAAGAAGGTTCAAAAGTTTTAAATTGTAAGTGAAATTCAATAGATAACTTTAAAGTAGGCACACTATTAAGACTCAAAGTCATGGCTACGAGTATTTTTTCCCCCTCGGTCAAAGTCAACCTTGCCCATTTTTTCTTGCGGTCTTCTTTCCACCTCTGTTATTCACATACCCCAAAGACTCAGCGGCCTTTTAACAAATTGTGCGCCTACATATCAAATCATGATTGTACTGGATTCACATATACTGTACCAAGTTTCAAGAATGTGTAAAGCATTGATCTTAATGCACTGCTATAGAAGGACAGCTTGAAATGGTTCTAGCTGCTGTGGCATTGGCTTCTTCCTTTTGATCATGCACAGCATTATATTTTAGCATCCATTATGCAGAGGTTGTTGGGACCTTTATCTACAACAAGGTGAACTTTCAGGAGTGACATTTATTCAGTACAAAGGGCCATAGCTCAGCAGCAGAGCTACAAATGTCCCTCATCTGTATCCTTGTAGAGTCGCTGCCAGCTAGTGTTTGCATTCAAGCACCCATGTCAATTTCAGAAGTGCATTAAGTGCTTTTGGCCCCTGTTCCAAAAAAGTCACAAAATCCATTTATTTAAAAAGAACGTCACAAAACTAAAATAATTTCTAAAGAACACTAAGAGATTGGTTTCATGAAACAACAACTTAGAATGCTCTTATTATTCTGATCTTTGTTTGAAGTCCAGCAATGCTAATGATGGTCTCCAGTATCTAAATATAAGTGAATACAATCTTTTTCCTCATCGTTCCCCTGAACTGATCTAAATGGCTAAAGATTATTTGCAGTTCTATTCTAATAACATCAGCATTTCTGCTGGGGATGACTGCTCTGTATTTTGCATACAGAAAATGGTTACTAATAGTTCAACATACTCGCCCCCCCCCCCCCCCCGGTTTTCAATACCCCCTTTACTCCAGTCCCCATTTACATAGACCAATCTATGTATCAATCTATGCATCTCAGCATCAGCATCTATAATAAAACAGCACACACACAGATGGCACCAACTGACTCATCTACCCGCAAAGGGGCTTTATAAAAGCCATTTGTAAAGACCCCTGTAACAGCCATTGATTATGTCCGAAGACAGAGAAAGACTCTATGCTCTTCTTCACAGTGGCAATCATTGGTTAGGCTCAGGAGGAAGGGGCTCTCTTTATTAGCACCAGGGCCAGGGCACTGGGGAGAGGAGGAGGGGGGCATGATACTAAAGGGGCTAAACCCTGTACCATTTCCCCAATATAAATGAATCGCTCCCATACCACCCTAATAGTATGGTGGCTAAGAGATGGAGCTGTAAAGTCCCCAGTGTGAATCTTGTTTCTGCTATGAACTCACCAGGTTGGCCTAAGCAAGCCACTCTCTCTTATTCTCAGCCTAGAATAGGGAGGATAATAATACTAATTTACACGGGGCTGTTGTACAGATTACACCCAGATGATGCATGTGAACATTTGAAAATGCTATTAAAAAGTTGTAGTTGCTGTTGTTGTTCGCAATACAGACAAGCTTTGAGGGCTGCTTTTCTGATTTAAATTAGGGAAATGAAAAATTGGGCAAATGAAATCAGGCAAAGAAAGATTCAATTCTGGATCACCTCCATCAGATCTAGCTTTGTCTTTAGGGCCAACTAGAAGAAAGAGCATGAGATACATTGTCAGCTGCAGCAAAGCAGTCTCTCCTCTCACTGGTATAATTGTAAAGGATTTGGTCTGTTATTCTGGATCTAACTCATATTGTTGTTTCAGCTGTTTATTTAGGCTCAAGGAGGAGTGTCAACACACTTCCTAAAGGAAGGTAGACTAGTCAATGTTCTCTACCAACATAGTGGGAAAATAAATATTCCCCACCTTGTGGGGTCAGGGAGGAAGCCAAAAATGAAGTGTTAATTCATGGGTAGGCAAAATAAGGCCTGGGGGCTGGATCCGGCCCAATCGCCTTCTAAATCTGGCTTGTGGATGGTCCGGGAATCAGCGTGTTTTTACATGAATGTGTCCTTTTATTTAAAATGTATCTCTGGGTTATTTGTGGGGCCTGCCTAGTGTTTTTACATGGGTAGAATGTGTCATTTTATTTAAAATGGATCTCTGGGTTATTTGTGGGGCATATTCGCCCCCCCCCCAAAAAAAATATAGTCCAGCCCCCACAAAGTCTGAGGAACAGTGGACCGGCCCCCTGCTGAAAAAGTTTGCTGACCCCTGAGTTAATTGGAGACATGGCCTGGAAGACAACAACATCTGTTGGCAGTGTAATATGGGAATATTCCTGCCCTTTGTAAAGACACAGGGTTTATTTATGTATTTTAAAGATTTATATAATAAGCACCAACCAAGGATGGTAACCCAAAAACTGAAAATCTAGATGTATTTATATTAAGAAATGTACCGTTAATTTCAATAACCTTCATTTGAAGGTCTCACCCCACCGCCCTTAAACTTTTATCAATCAATGACCATTGTTTGTGCATTCAATAACGGTAGGATTTTGTTCAGCCTTTCTTTTGTGAATTGGAAGGACGGTCCCTCCTCTTCACACACAAAACCAATTGAGCAGCTATTGGCTGCAAGGTTTTTGGTTTGGTTGTCACCAAATGTTTTGGAAAGATAAGAGCTTAATAAAGTTACAGCATGATGGTTGAATGGCTAATTGTTTTCGATTTACTGCAGTTAATGTTTGCACTAATCTTTTTACAAGCAAATTAAATGGATGGATTTAATGGATGGCAACTGCAGGGCTTTTGTTTGGTTTGGTTTTGTATCTGCAGCATGCAAAAGCCCTCCAGCAACCACATTTTTAAATGTACAACAGAATGACAAAGCACCAAACTCTGGGTTTTTTAAAAAAATTTAATTCATAATTTGTAGATATTTCAGTTACTAGTCTAGAGATGCTGGTAAAAATATGTCTGTTTCTCTGGTAAAAGAAAAAAACATTATATGCTACTATAGTACCATGACACTCTGCCAAAAATTTCCATATTCTAGTGCTAAATAATTGTAGGATTGGATGAGACCCCAAGTGTCATCTAGTCCAACCTCTTGCAATGCAGGCACTATGCATGGTGCAGCAGGTAGGTGTCAATATATTTACTTTTTTAAAAAACAACAACAGCAACACCTTGGACAATGTAATGTGCAATGTGTTCACAATGGGTTATCATGTCATTTTCTTTTGTGGCAGAATTACGGTAGCATTTCCCCAACAGACCCAAACCAAACTGTTCAGATGGATTAAAACATAGATCAGTTGCTCTGACTGAATTAAAAACTATTGCTGCCCTAAGCTGCCATTAACTGAACGCTATGATGTATTTTTTGGCTGGGGAAACTGGCGTGATCAATGCTGCTAATCTATGATGTAATTTTTCATTGTCTGGTGTGATAAATCATAGATAGAATGATTATCGTGGTCTGTATACACGGGGCTGCCTTTGAAGATGGCTCAGAAACTGCAGCTGGTGCAGAAACCAGGCGCAAAAGTACTGATGGGAACAAAGCAGCTTGAACATATAACACTGGTTTTGGCACAGCTGGCTAAGCCACTTTGAATATACGCAGATGCAGCATTCATCCTCTTGAGTCGCTTCTCCAGGTGGCCCCACTGAGAAACATTCGGGGGGGCGGGGGGGGCAAGAGAGAGGTTCCCCATCCATTGTAGTTCCCCATTTATGGAATAATCTCTCATGCGGCCTGCTTGGTGCCAACATTAACATCCGTTCAATGCCAGGTTAAAACATACCTCTTCTTCCAGGCGTTTGAAGAAATATGGTCATCATTACTACTGGTGTTTCCATGTTATACATATCTTCTTTGAAGGGGCATTGTTGAACCACGTGAGTTTCAATTGTGTATGCAAATCGCGTAGAAATGTTTTGTATTAGGCAAGAAGGATGCAGCTAGCCCCATATGCCTGATGTTACCGTGTGCACTTAAAACATGAGCCTGAATATTTTCAAGAACCGGCAAATGAAACCCCTCTCTCTTAAGTAGTATGAATATGGGCATGGGTTGGCTTCATCTGTACAGTCCACTTTTCATCTCTGTGATGCAGATCTAGTGCATGCCATAAAATTAGTTTCCGGTCCCAATTCAAATTGCTGGTATTGACCTATAAAGCCTTAAACAGCTCAGGACGGTAATACCTCAAGGACCGCCTCTTTCCATATTAACCCACCCGGACCCTGAGATCATCTTCTGAGGCCTTTCTTCATGTGCCTCCTCCTCAAGAGGTCCGGAGGGTGACAACAAAGGCCTTCTCTGCAGTGGCTCCCCGTTTGTGGAATGCTCTCCCCAGGGAAGTTCGCCTGACGCCTTCATTATACACCTTTAGGCGCCAGCAAAAATATTCCGTTTTAACCTGGCCTTTGGTTGATTTGATTGATATCCTATGTCCTTTTAAAATGTGTTGGGGTTTTTTTTGGTGGGGGGGGAGGGTTATTGGGTTGTTGTTTTTATTTTGATTACGGTATGTATTTTGTGGTTTTACATTTTGATTTTATTCTGTGAACCTCCCTGAGACCTGTGGGTATAGGGTGGTACATACCGGTATATAAATTCAATTAATAATAATAATAATAATAACATCAGTTAGAAAACTTAAGTATACACTGATGTCATACTCACCTGTGTTATTTCCATGCATCCCTCTTACCTGAGGGGAGCAGTAAGTTGTGATTCTGTTCCCTTCTGCCTCCAGGGACAACAAATGGGCTAGAATATAAAACATAACACTGTTAGCCTACATATACCCAAGTGACACCATTCTGCTTTGCAGGGCAACTGGCATCATTGGGCCAGAGGTTAGGCAGCTACACCAGTGCAAGAAGACAAGGTGCCCCCTGGTGCCCAACTTGTAATATGAGATAGTGCGTGTTTTTAGGATCCATTTGACAACTGGCAAATTTTATTTTATTTTATTTTATTTTATAAATAAATAGTTTTTGAATGGGTATGTTTTTTGGGGGGGGTGTCTAGTTCCATGTCTGTGAACTCAGCATGCATCCCTTTTTATTGTTATTTTTATATTAAGCAGTAATATTATTCAGAAAGGAAAAACATGCCTACTGAGGTTACAAGCACTCCTGTTTTAAATGAGGTACAAACTGCATGACTCAGGCAATTTAAAAATGCAGATTACCAGACTCATAAACCCTTAGATGAATTTTGGTGCACAAAGATAATGACTAGACCTAATCCCTAATATTGGAGATAATGTTTAAACAAATGTATTTAATTTAATGAGACACCTGGACAAGCTTATTTAATTCACCCTTGCATCTAATTAGCTGTATTGAAGGGGCAGTTACTATATTTCATCTTAAGGATTCTCCCCCCACCCATTTCATATTAATCCTTTTAATACTCTCAAAGGAAGCACAGATGAAAACAGGGAGGGGCGAATCTTGTTAATTAACCTGGACCTCTGGAAACCCTTTTCTGGGGTGTTATAGAGTGCTGCTAATACTCTGACCTCCTATTAAAATCTGAGTTCTGTGCATGAATAATAATAAGTATGCAAATAAATGTATGCTGTTGCCAGAAAGAGGACTGTGTTAATATTAAGTTGTTCAATAGTTATACCTAATCATATAAAACCAAACATTATATTAATAAAAACTGTGGTGTTTCCCTAGTATTTTAGAAGATTTCCCAGAGCAATGAAAACAACGGCCTAAGGCCCCAATCCAAAGATGCTGCCTTGAGCTCCTTGGGAGGCAGGATAAAATTGTGTAATAATAAGAAGTAGCAGCATATAATGCCAATCCTGCCCCAACTGCCAATTAGTTTCTCGGCCCAATTCAACATGCAGGCTTTGACCTATAAAGCCTCTCCCCATATGAACCGACCTGGACCCTGCAGCCCTTCTTCATGTGCCTCCTCTGCGAAAAGTCTGGAGGGTGGCAACATGAGAATGGACTTTTCTGTGTTGGCTCCCCTGGCGCCCTTGTTACATATCTTTACAGGGGTGCCAACTTGAATAAAATATTGTGGGGGCCCAAATAGGCCCCGCCCCGTTTAATTGATCACAGGACACAGTGCACACATACCATTTGAATGGGAATGCCCATCAACTTATTGCCCAATATTTTATTGTGGGGGTCGAAACCCCCACAGCCCCTAGGAGTTGGCTTCTATGCTTAGGTATGTCTCTCAGGCAGGGGGTGGACTTTCAAATGCCCTCAGTGCCCTATGTAACGCCGAAGTTCGGTACCCCCTGCCTTCTGTTCTCTGTGTGTGCAGTATTGAATTTGCTTTATGCCAGACTGTTTTACTTGATGTTTCAATGTCTTGTCTTTTTTCTTTTTTTTTGATACAGTGGTACCTCGGGTTACAGACGCTTCAGGTTACAGACTCCACTAACCCAGAAATAGTACCTTGGATTAAGAACTTTACCTCAGGATGAGAACAGAAATCCTGCTCTGGCGGCTAGCTGAAGTGGTACCTCAGGTTAAGAACGGACCTCCAGAACGAATTAAGTTCTTAACCTGAGGTACCACTGTATTTTTATTTAAAATATTAAGCAGTATACAAATGAAATTAATAATAACTACAATGCCCTGTGGTGCCCCCCCCCCCGTCAGCTTGGTGCCCAGGGCAGGACCGTATTTAGGTTTGAGGAGGCCCTAAGCTACTGAAGGTAATGGGGCCCTTTATATCTCCAGCTGTCCTCTGTCAACAACAAATTGTTGCTGTTTTTTGTGTTGAATATATGCTGTACGGTAATTTACGGACCTATTAGGTATCTAAAGCCATTCGCACATAACAAAATATGCACATCATAGGAGCCCACGAAACACTGTTGCTGTATGTAGGTTTTATTCTATTTGTTTTTTATTTTATATTTTGGAAATGTACATCCAGTTTTTTTCCCTTTATTTTTTTGGGGGGCCCCCAAGAGAGTGGGGCCCTAAGCTATAGCTGGTTTAGCTTATACAGAAATCCGTCACTGGAAGTGCAATGTTAACCTGATGCTGTAAATTTGCCTCTGCCCCAGGCCTTTCCCCCTTAATAATTAATTAAACAATTTTTAGCCTTTAAAACTGGGGGTATATTGTTTCTGTTTGTTACGATGTTATGCTTTGTTTCCATTGTAAACCGCCCTGTGATTCTCTCGGATGAAGGAAGGTTTAGAAATCAATAATAATAATAGTAATAATAATAATAATAATAATAGTAATAATAATAATAATAATACTCTTGCATTGGACAAACGCTTGGATTTTGCTTCGGAACATAAACTCACGTGCACAAGACAGAGCTTCCTTTCAGTAGCTCCAGCCACCCGAGGAAATACGTCGTGTAACGTATATATATATATTAAAAAGTGAAAAAGAGAAGCGAGTGAAACGAGAGAGGGTCCGGGAACAGAAGGCGGGGAAGGAGAAGGAGGGAGAGAAAGGGGGAAAGCAGAAGAGGAGGCAAGTGCGGGAGCGGCAGCGCGCACAAGGAGTTGCGCTGGGTCGCGGCGCCAGGCCGAGCGATGGGGTGGCGCGCGGCGGGAATCCCTCAGGCGGCGGCGCTGTGGCTGCTCTTGGTGGCCTGCGCGGGGGCGCCGCTGTTGGCGCTGGCGCAGCCGTCCAAGGTGTCTCGCGGCGTCGCCGTGCCCTTCGTCTTCGACCCGCGCGCCGTGTGCGACGCCCCGCCTTGCCAGCACGGGGGCCTGTGCATCCGGAACGGCACCTGCTTCTGCTCCAGGGGCTACGAGGGCGAGCGCTGCCAGTATGGTTGGTATAACGGCTAGAAGAGCGGGCGGTGGCCATAACAAGTGTGGGGGAGGGGAAGCCCCCTTCCCGTGCAAGGTGTAGGTCATTGCTGGACTTGAGATGTGTGTTTTCAGGATCCAACCACGTTCCTTTGACTATCGGTGCTGAATTTTAAATTGCCCTGGGATTTTTTTGGGAAAGTGCCAGTAATAAATGTAACCCTAGTCCCTCTGGCGCAGGTTTGCAACTAAGCTCTCCTGCCTCTCTGCACCAGCCTTTCTTCGGGGGCTGCCCATCCGAAGGGATGGAGGAGCGACCCTCTGGGTGGAGGCAGATCAGAGAGCCCTCTGGGGCGAGGTGGCAAGCTTCTTTACGGTCCCATTGTTTTCTTGGAATTAGTTTTGGGAGTTTTACTTCGAAGTCAAACTGCAGTCCTCTGCATGCACGTTTACTTGGGAGAAATGCATGGGTGTTGGGTATTCCAGATTATAAATACGCAGGAAAGGGGTTAGTGCACATTCAGGATCGAAGGTTTGCTGCCCGATCCTATCGTTTACTTGGAAGCCCCGTCGATTTCTGGCTGTCATACTCTCACAGACAGGAAATCGAGTCAAGTCCAGGAAAGCTAACACTACAGTAAGACTGCAATCCTATACCTTGGGCACAAGGGGACCTTATTTCAAGTAAACATGAGTAGGATTGAGCACTACACTTCTGTTAATCTCCTAAAGATTCCTGCCACAAAGCTCATGTTTTGTGTCTGCTGTGAAAGTTGACTGCCTGGAGTTTGTCAGCATTGATTTCATTGGTGACGCTTGTTCCCAAGAAAGTGTCTGTGGGATTGCAGTCGTGAGAACAAAGAGCATTTTGGCTTCAGCAAGAGATTCTTCTTACTGAAAGCAAGGTCTTGCTTGGCTGACAAGCCCCGCCTCAATTCTTATACTGAAGTGCTTTTACAGGAATCCTTTTGTGACTATGGAGGAAGATACAGATAGGTAGCCGTGTTGGTCTGCCATAGTCAAAATAAAAAAAATTCTTCCAGTAGCACCTTTAAGACCAACTAAGTTAGTTCTTGGTATGAGCTTTCGTGTGCAAGCACACTTCTGAAGTGTATCTGAAGTGTATCAGTGTATCTGAAGAAGTGTGCTTGCACACGAAAGAACTAACTTAGTTGGTCTTAAAGGTGCTACTGGAAGAATTTTTTTTATTTTGACTATGGAGGAAGATGTAACCCAAGTATTCATCTGGTGGGAATAATGTGCTTGGCTGTTCCGCTTGCAAGTCACCCTTTTTCCAGCATTAGGGAAAATGTTTGAGCAGGGAATCTAAAAAAGAAGAAGAAATGCTGACCCTACTTTGTGTACTGCTTTTGTCCTCCTGAAAGTCCCAGATCCCAAAGAATAGAGGTGGGGGGAGATATGGGGGTGGAGCACACTTCAGGAACTTTCTGTAGTCCTTTCCTAAATATTCAGCTTGTTTAAAAGTAGGTCTCTAGCCCTTGTATATCTCTAGAGCCAGTATGGTGCAGTGGTTAAGAGCGGTAGACTCGTAATCTGGGGAACTGGGTTCTCGTCTCCGCTCCTCCACATGCAGCTGCTGGGTGACCTTGGGCCAGTCACATTTCTTTGAAGTCTCTCAGCCCCACTCACCTCACAGAGTGTTTGTTGTGGGGGAGGAAGGGAAAGGAGAATGTTAGCCGCTTTGAGACTCCTTTGGGTAGTGATAAAGCGGGATATCAAGTCCAAACTCTTGTAGAAACTTTTAGAGAAACAAGGAAGAATTCAGCGACAGTATGCTCTCCAGTTGATCCCTGTGAACCAAAGTTGTTTCTGCCTTCTGGTGTTCTGACTAATGAGTGCAAAGGCATGGGGACAATTGACAAGTGCTGGGGGAGCTAGGGAATATTGCATGGATTGTGAATGGAGAAACTTTTTGACAAACTTTGTGGACAAACCTATCAGTGGTTAGTGGAGCCTGGTGCAAAAGTGGACGTGACTCTTACCCAGAGCTTTCCAAATTGTGTGCCACGACATGTTAGTGTGTCTGCTGCAGTGTGTAGGTGTGTCACACATACGCTCCACATGCTTCTCCTGTGGCTGGAAAGGGTTAGTTTAACCTCTGGTTTGCTAGTAAAACCGAATTACTGTGTCATGAAATGATGCAAAACTGAATTACTGTGTCGCGAAATGATGCACTTCCAAAAAGTGTGTCACCAACTTGAAAAGTTTGGAAAGCTCTGCTCTTATCTTCGAACTGTAGGTTACATTCTAGCTGTACAAATTCAGATGTTTCTACAGACACCCATTACATCTCTCTCCATCTTCGTTCTGGCAGGCAAGAGGCATTGCCATCGTTCAAGGAAGGACAAATTCCAGCCAGGCAAAAGCACTCAAGGACGGTGTGCCCCAGAGAAAGCTTTGAGGGCCAGTAGAGAGACCTAGAACACCCAGGCCTGAGGTTCCCCACCCCTGCACTAAGTCCTTATTTCTAATGTAGCAAAATGTTTTTAAAAATTGAATTAACATTTAATTAATTCATTTTATTTACTTTTATGGGCTGCCCAGTAACAAAAGTTCTCAGGGTGGTTTATGATGGCATATTTGTGTGCTCTGGCTGTACTATGGTGATTCCCTCCTGCTTTAAACTTCTTCACCAAAAACCTTCAAGACCTCAGGATTCGGTCTGAGATATAGGTAAGTTGAGTAAAAGCTGGAAGATAGTGAGGACACGGTGTTTTAAGCCTCAAGGCTAGAAGCAAAGAAGATGAAGGGTTGCAAAGAAGATGAAGGGTAGGGTTGCCATGTTTCAAACAGTGAAAATCCAGACAGAAAAGCTGCTGAGCAAAAAAATACCGTTTTTTAATGAATAACGGCACTGCCAACATGGGCTGCCATACGTCCAGATTTCCCCTGACATTTTTTACCAATTTCCACCCAGACACTGCTGCTGACTCCAGTGTCCCTGATATGTCCGGGAAATCCAGGACATATGACAACCCTATGAATAGGCCCAGTCTGTCCCTCAAAACTCAACAATCTGTGGAGGCCATTTTGATATTTTGCCAAACATAGCTTAAGGCCAATGCTTGTTTGTTAATTTGTTTTGACATTTACACACCATCTTTTATGATTTAACTCAAACTCAATGAAATTCAATTTGATTATGAATTAAATTTCAACTTAAAATTATAAATCACAACAAGGTTCAAGCAATCCTAATACTTAAATGAAACATCCGGAAGAATGGCAGCATAAAATCAGCCATCAACAACTGAAAGAAAACAACACCAGTGGCTTATGCTGCCAGTGGCTTTAACTTGCATAATATGCCTGCCAGAATACAGTCTTGGGGAAATGTATAAAAGTAGATACCTTTATTGATACAGACAGTATAATGAAAGGAGATTATACCAATTAATCAGGTATAGTTATGTCTGGGGTGGAAAGCTACTTATAAGGATTATCACAAGAGGGGGTCGAATATGAAGAATCTTTTATTTGCATAATTGAATTAGGAATAGTTCTTTGGAGAATCAAATGCATATCACTCTCTATTAGTAAAGTGAATAGTTAGCATGTACCTACTCTGGGTGGGAAACAAAACCCCTCCAAGTATGCAAACAAATCTTGCTTTTAAAAAAAGAAAGCCCAATTTTTACTTTAAAACCTGGGTTACAGAGCTACTACCACCACCCTATATCCATGGATCTCAGTGTGGTTCACAACGTAAAATCACAATATAAAAAACAGAAAAGGAAAAAGGAAAAAATACATAATGAATATGTGTGTGTGTATATATATATATATATATATATATGTGTGTGTGTGTGTGTGTGTGTGTGTGTGCGCGCGCGCGTGCGTGCGTGTGTGTATATACCTAATATGTACATGCATTTAATAAATAATAATACATTTAAAAGGCCATAAACTGTTTAATTAGCACAAGGCCTGGGAGAAGAGGAATGTTTTTGTCTGGTGCCTGAAGATTTGTAACGAAGGTGTTAGGAGAGGCTCCCTGGGGAGAGCATTCCACAAGTGGGGAGCCACTGCAGAAAAGGCCCCTTCTCGTCTTGCCACCCTCTGGAGCCACCTTCTTGAAGGAGGTACACGAAGAGTGGCCTCAGATGATGATCACAGGGGCCAGGTCAGTTCATATGGGGAGAGGCAGTCCTTGAGGGACTGCAGTATTTTGTTGAACATTTGAACAAGTTTTAAAATACTAATAAATGCTTACTGCGACCTTTAAAAAATATTTCAAGGATTTAATAATAATTTTGAAAACACTACCAAATGGAGAAAAAAGAATGGTAGCAGTGGACTACTTATGGGCAATACTTATTGCAATGCACTGAAATATTTTTTTCTGCTCTTCGTTCATGAACAATGATTTAAATAATTCTTGCTCACATACTTTTTTGAGAAGTGTTTCTTCTTGTGATAAGCTGCTAATGTTTGCCATTCATTATTTTTTTGTTAAAGTGCACATCTTTTTATTCTTTTTAAAAAATTGCCATTTCCAACATTTAATTTGTGCGTTCAGAGACCAGAACCGTCATCACACATTATAGACTCCTGCCAGTAAATTCCTGGTGATCACCTGAATCTCAATTTAATCCATAATGCAAGTCCAGAGGAAAACCTGAAAACGTTCTATTGAAAATTGTTTGCAGATAGCAAATACATCGAAATCGGGATTGGCTCATGAATGATTTATTAGCCAAGAACTAGCTAAACTTGTCAGATAATTTGTTTGCACAAAATCATCGAAGCAGCCGTATGCCAAAATGTGCAATTTCCCAGTTATTTATTTGTCCATCGTGCAGGCACATCTTGTAGCTGCCACAAAGAATTCCCCTAGAATCCACAAGGAATACTGTCTCCTCAGCAGGTTTTCATTTTAATCCCATATTTAGCATGGATGAAAACTTAAGAAAATGCTGTTTGCTGTAGGAAAACTATTTGTGAAGAAGCTGATTAATCACTGGGAAAGGCTGGTGAAAGGGGTGGGGTGCGGTGATGAGAAAAATGGTTGTTTGAGGACGTAATCAGTTTTAACTGTAGAAAGATTTGCAGTTGTGTTGTGCAGTTCCACATGGCTTCCAACCATAAATCAAAAACTTAAGAGCTCAGATGAAGTTAGATGTGGGTTCACAGCTGCTACCAGAACTGTCCTGAATAACCAGGCAGTCTAAGGACCCATGATATTCCCAATGGATTATTAGCATCAATAAAGCTTTAGAACCAACTACAGTCATACCTTGGAAGTTGAAGCTCCAGCAGCCAATTGGAAGCCACAGAAGTCACCAATGGACGTTCGGGTTCCAAAGAACCTTTGCAAACAGGAACAATCACTTCCTGGTTTGCGGCGTTTGGGACCCAAAATGTTCGACTCGCAAGTTGTTTGAGATCCAAGGTATGACTGTAGTTCCTTTTAGATAGACCTGTTAATTGTGTATTGCCCAGATCAGTGCAAGGGGTAACAATGAATGAATGAATGAATGAATGAATGAAATCTGCTTTTTGAAATGCACCTTTACATCTTAAATAAGAAGCCATTCGTTAAGCAAAATGGGCAGTACTCAGAAAGAAGCATGGCAGAAAATAAATGATCAAATTATTAGTGTTACCGAAATGATAAACTCGCTGATTCAGGGAGAATCAATCAGGTGTTCAAGAATAAAGGAAGCGGGGGAGTTAACTTTATGCAAACTGAGCACTTGCTTCTGTCAAATCTACCAGTACACTCAGCACTAACTTCAAAGGGACTTCAAGAGTTAACCTGTCCCATCATCCTTGACCAGTGAGATAGGAGTGATTCATTTATAATATTTCTGTAGCCATGTTGTACTGTTACATTTGCACCAATGTTCATCTGGATTAGCTCTTAATCAGAGTTGAAAAGCAAAGCATTTCCCATTACTGTAGCTCTTCTTTTTTTGCCTCTGGTTTAGCTATTGAGGAATAGCTAATCTATTGAAGAATAGCATGACCCTTCGCTTTGGAGATTGGATTTGGGTCAGGGTCATCCTGTCACCAGTTCTTTTCATACAGCATTTGAGAGCTAATTAATATAATCAGTTGCGGTGGTTGTTATCAGATGACAAGCTTTGCTCCTATCACTGGATAGCAAACAGTATTTAACGTGATAAGAAAGTTCAGTCTTCATTATAGCCATTTCACAAACCAAATTAGTAGATTAGTAGATTATATTTACCATTACTGAATGTACAGCATGCAATCATATGAATTGCTGCCCGGTCTACTGGGCCCAGGCAAATGTATGAATTAACTGGTAGGCTCCTTAAGGGAGTAGGGTGCTTTTGAGTAGACTGTTCCCAACCCCGAAGCCCAGAAATGTCTCATCTAACTTTCTTTGTCCCTTTCTTTTGGTTCATAGCAACTTGTTATCCGAAATGTAAAAATGGTGGGAAATGTCTCAGGCCTGGAAAATGCAGATGTCAGCCTGGCTATGGAGGACGATACTGTCATAAAGGTAAGTTGAATTTAGACAGTTTTCAAATTGTAGCAAAGAGTGGGGGAATAGTCTAAAACCATTGCACTTTTAGTCCAAAGCTTTTTGAGGGTACTAGGTTGGTCAGGACTGCAATACAGACATGGTATAATGTGTCTGGAACTCTTATATATTGAGATTAATATTTGATTACTATTTGCATTTCTGGATCTGTTGTGCAGTCGCTTTGAGTGTTTCATTTTGAGGCAGAAAGTCAGGATAGCAACGTTTTCCATAAATAACAATAAGCAGGTATAACGTTATCGTAAACAAATGAGCATGAAATTTCCACCTATATGCCTCAACTCCATTCTAGAATTGTTGCTTGGAAGAGGCAACATTTATGCAACAAAACACCCTTGCTATAATGCTATAATGGCTTGCTTTGTGCCTGTGCTGTTTCCTTCCAGTAAGCTGTGAGGGAGGGTGTCAAAATGGTGGTGAGTGCATCTCGGTCAACGGGCTGGTAAAGTGTCTTTGTGCTTCAGGCTGGACAGGATCAAGATGCCAAGAAGGTAAAAATCTTCACTTCGTTAGTTATTGCGTTTCAGTCCCACTCTTCTTTCAACTTGGAGTTTTCCCCATTTTATTGTTGAAACAATCGGTATAAATAGATTAGGCAGAGAGAGAGAGAGAGAGAGAGAGAGAGAGAGAGAGAGAGAGATTTGTTCAGGGTTGCTCAGTAACTTTTATGGCTGAATGGGAATCTGAATTCAGGTCTCCTGTTCCAAGCTGAACTTTTCCCACTATGGTACTCTAGTTATCTAACGCCTGGCAGTGGAGAGGAGAGAAGATGTCAACTGGTGCTTGGATGCAGTTCATTAAAATATATCCAGTGTGTTTCAGGGGCAAATCGCCTTATATGATTCTGCACGGAGGGGTTCCTCCTACTCTTTCCCCCCAAAAAATCACTTTCAGAGCTAACACAGTTTACCCTCTGTTCAAGAGGTAACCGTTTCTGAGAATGACAGCTAAAGCCACTGCTCTCAATCTGTCAGTTTCATGCAAAGGTAGAATGTGGTCACTTTTAATGATGTTAGTGTTCTGTTCTGGTCCGAGGGAGGAAATATCCCCCCCTTAAACCAGGGATGCCTAACCTATGGGCTTCTGAATGTTGCAGAACTACAACTCCCATCAGCCTCACCCAGCATGGCAAATGGCCACAGGTGATGAGAGTTGTAGTTTGGCAACATCTGTAAGACCCCTGCTTAAAACATTCTCTAATGCTCTATAGTGGGGGTGGGGAAATCTCATCATCACCCCTTCAGATGTTGGTGGACTACAGTTCCCATCATCCCTGACCACTGGCCATGTTGGCTGGGGCTGATGGAAGTTGGACTCCAGCGACATCTGGAGGACCATAGGTGTCCCCCACCCCCTGCCATCCCCAGCTCTACAGTATAATATTGAGAGACCGAGATAGATGACTTTGCTTTATTGTTCTTTCGTTGCAGCGGTTTGTCCTCAGGGATGTCGGAATGGAGCAACTTGCATCGCTCCTGGAATCTGCAGCTGTGCAACTGGCTGGGTCGGCGGCGCCTGTCATTTAGGTGAGTTACATATCTTTTAGAGCCTCTTAAATGAAATGCCTAAAAGCTGACATGATCATCGTGACACCCGCAAGAGCAACAAAGTCTTTGCAGAGGCGTATGAGCTGCACCCAGATTCCCACCCTCATTACCTGTCTCATGTGTGTACTATCCCCTCATCTAAATATGAACGGATCGATGCAGATAGGAAATATTGCATGAGTTACTAATTTTGTATTGGGATATAGCTGACCTGAGCAGTTGCTGGCGTGTAGTTGGCAGTTCATTAACTGTACCTGCCTTTGGTCAGTGGCTCTTTCATGGCTGTCCCATGCAAGATTGACTGAAATGAATGAGGCAGCAGCAATGTAAAGACAGATTGCTGGTTTGCATTGTTAGGCAAGTCCTACTGAAATTTATGGAAAGTGAATAGTAGTAGGAATGATGATGATCATTATAGTAGTTGTAGTAGTAGTAGTAGTAGTAGTAGTAAATAATAATAATAAATTTTGTGCTTCATCTAATGCGGTCTGTTCTATATGAAACCTGCAATCTAATCTAACTTCAAATTTCATTGGGTAAATAGCCGTTTCCACTCAGACGCTGATATTGGTGAAAGTTAGGATAAAATAGACAATACTGATGCTCCAGAAATGAGTTTCACATTACAGCAACCTCTAGGATTTCTTTTTCCAGTTTAGCAGGGCTTTAAAAAGAAGGGAAAGAGTCTTCCTCTTCCCTAAAGGCAGACAAAAATAGTCTGTCCATAGCTGCTGCAGCCTTGAAGTGGAAAGCATGCAATCCTCTTAATGCAGTGGTTTGCAAATGGTGGGTCAAAGCCCTTAAGGCAATGATAGATGTCAAGTGGGCGGGTCACTAAACTGAGTAGCGAGTGCCAAGCATGAAGCAATGCAAGTGGATAAGAGAGTATCTTAAAAGCAGCTTCTGGGATCCTTCAGCTAAAGGATATAAGTGACTGTCAAGTATGTCTGTGCCTGGAGCTGCATTTGTCTGGGTCAGTGGCTGCAATCTAGTAGTGCATTCTGAATTAAGGCAATGTGGGATGGATTGGGTACAGAAGCTTCCAGGCAGGACCTTTCTTGAGGCAGAAAGTCAGCTGAATTGAATTGTGCTGCCATCTGTCTTTCCTTGAGACTAACGTGACAGCTACTCTTACAACAAATGACTGAGACTAACTATATAGGAGTGACTGTGAGGACCATAAACCTCTTGTGTTTACTGTACCTCTAATTCTCAAATACACCATTACTTTCCGTTGGGGCATCATTCTCTTTCAGTACTTGCATGATCATGAGCGCTTTTAGAACTATCAGTGACAACTTCTTTCTTTTCTTGCTTCTAAGATGGGGGAGGGCTGCTTTCGAGAGATGGCCCTTGAACTGAGTTCCCTGTGAAGTAGTGATTAGCTACTTCGCTTTTGAGTCTCTGGATTAATCTTATGGGTTAATCCTCTTGAAATGAATAATCATTGCAATAGCAGTATGTCGAAGTAACAGGTATAGAAATATAGAACAGCACAGAAACATGCCAAACAGTAGGTACTGCTAGAATGGCTCTGCAAAGGAGCATTCTATTCTGGTTGCTTTTATTAGGAACCCACACAAATCACCATGACTGGCTAAATAACTTGTAATTTGCTTCTCTCACCTGCAACGGTGCAGACCTGAAAACTGCTTTAAAGTTCGAGAACACCCATGAGGGTTATTTATTTTTCTATTCGTTTTATGAGTCACTTCTCAACAAGTTGTCTCCAAAGCATCTTGCAATATTGAAAAAGTTTGAAACAATAATGAATGATAAAACCATAATCAACAGTAATGTAAACAACAGGCAGAAGTGAAAATTAATAAGGGAGCAGTCAATAAAAATGCAGATCCAATAGAAGGCAGAAAACAATTTAGCTTTGGTAAAAAGAAAAATGTCGACACAGTGTGTAAATGATGATAATGTTTAGATTTACAGACCTGTCTAGGGAGTTCAGTCACCACTGAAAAGGCCCTCTTTTTTATTGCCAAGGTGCCAATTACTCACAGTGTCCTCCTGGAAGGGAAAGACGCTTGAGCATCAATCAGTTAGCACAACAGATGTCAGGCGTCAGGGAATCCGACCCCCCACGGTAGACTGCCAGGAATAGATAGACAAGGAAGGCTCTTACCAATGTCTTACATTCAGTATTTACAGAGAGAGGCTTAGAAATGCAGCCTCTTGGAGTAATGGCATTGCTCCAAGTAATCTTCACCCCCCCCTCCTCAATCATCAACAGCACCACCCAGCTTACGGTGGCTGCTTAGAGCCATTTGTCTCTGAGCCCTTTGCTCTCCTACTTTCACTGCTCGCTGGGTTCTGGGAGAAGGGGGGGTCTGGAATGATTTCTAGTGATAACGTGTTAGCCAGCTGCTCTGACTCTACCTCCCCCTCCTCTTCTCCTGTTATTCTCAACTTTGCCCCTCATCTACCTCTGAGCTGTGACCTCCCTCAAACCCCTGTTGTAAATCTAAACTGTCTTCCTCTTCTCTGGAAGGCCCTGGCTGCGGAGACGGTCTCCACCATTCCTCCTCTGTCCAGTCCCTGACAACAGATCGCCCTGCTCAGGCCTAAATTTTGTACTTGCGTGGAATTGTCATAGTCCTGCCAAGCCATGTTTCCCTTTCAAACCAGTTTGTAAACTCATGGGCAGGCAAGCAAGCAGGATGGGTGGGATTTAAACAAGCCATAGGTTTTGAAATCACAAGACATTTCCCCATTTGAATTATTTTTAAATCACAACAATCGTTTCTCCAAGTATAAGATTTAACAAAATTCCGACACTATAAGGATGAATGGCAGGCATGGATACTGTAGTTCTGCTGTATTTTAATGATATTTTCTTCTTAGGAATAATTGTGATAATTCAATAAAATACTATGCATCAAATGCAGTTAATGAGATGAAATCTGTGCTGTGTAACTGATATGAGTTTTGGACTCCCCCCCCCAGCATTGTGTAGGTTGCCATGTCAGCATGGAGGCAAATGCATCGCTCCAGATGTGTGCAGATGTCGTTCACCATACTCTGGTATACAGTGTACAAAGAAAATGAAACAATGAGACAGCCTACTCTGAAGACGAGCTCATTTTATTTTAATGAATAAACATTGGGAGAAAGGAGAAATTTTGCATTATGCTAGTCGGTCCATCCATAGGATTTTAAAGTCTTGATTATATATTAAATGAATGCTCTCCTATACTGAAGGGCGTTTTTGTTTTTTTTAAAGTATGACAATATCAAAGCAGTTGAATGTGTATCAAAATATATGCGTGGGGAGAATTTGAAAGCACGTGGATACCTTATGTTTCATTTTAGCACATGTAACATTGAATATTTTTTACTGAATAAAGCATTCCCGCCCCCCGCCAAAACCTCCCCTGCTCTTGCTGCTTCATTCACTTCCACAAATAGAATATGTTTTTCCATGTAATGAATATAATCTTGGTTTTTAAAGCTCTTTGATCTAGCATGAGAAATCGCTGGGCAGAAGCAAAGAATGAAATGTGGATCTTGCTGGGTCATACGGTTTTATAGACATTGCTTTCCTCTAATAGTGAACTCAGTGAGTATCAGGATAGCCTCAGTGGGGACACATGAGAAAAAAGAGGGATGTATCAGAATGGTTTTTTGGGGGTGGACTCCAAGGTTTGCAGAAGTACAAATTTTAAAATCTTAAGGGAATCGCACACAAAGTATGTGCGCACACACACACACACACACACACAAAATACAGTGAATATAACAGGTGCTTTGGTTTTATAGCTTCCTGGCCCAGCGTGAAAAACTTCTGGGGCAGAAGCAGAGTTCTCTGTGTGGAGTTTGCAAGCATGTACTCAGGGCTTGGATGCCTATAGCCAGCAGTTGGGGCTGCGCATGTGGTTCTTGAGGAAGCCTGTGCACACACTCTATGGCACTTATGCAGCCCCCGGCACTAAAGTGTGGTCAATTCACCTGCTCCATTAGCTTGTGGTGCAGATAGGAATAACGCATGGGCACCCTCTGTCTGGAGCCAACCACACACAGTTATTTCTCTGCATAGCTAGTCACACACAACGTTTTCTTCTATGCAATTATTGCTGGGTTGGGGACAAGAGCTCCAAGGAAAAGTAGCTGCTGTAGATATATTTCCTACTTAGTGATTTCCTCTGTATATTAAAAAAAACCAACCTAGCAGTCAACAAGAGAGAAAGCATTTCTCCCCTCCTCCCCCCAATCCCTTTTGAGGCAGAAATCAGAATGTGCATGCGTTCAGAAATCTTATTCTGAAGTTGCCACGGTGCTAGACAAACATTAATTTCATGGTTCTTTAATTAAAAGCATGGTTGCTTTGCCAACGGCAGGCAAATGTTGGCCTCTTGCAAGGTCAGTGAATTTCTGTAGTTTTGGATTTTAAAAAATTGCTTGAAAACAGCTCCATCTGCTGGCTGTTAAGGTTGGTTTTTTATTTTCTCCTGCCCAACTTTGTCCATTCCCCTCTGAACCTTCAATGTAATTTTACTATTCAGCATCAGCTCTCTTAAGTCTGGTCTGACACAGCAGCACATAGAATCCATGTCTTAAAGGATCAAATCACAAAGGCTGTGTTAACACAGAGCCTACGTCATAGCATTTACATTTGAAATGGACAGAGTCTGTGCCAAAACTAAATTTAGTTAGTTGCTGTAGTAGCCCCTTACCTTATATATATATGTGTGTGTGTGTGTTTTACTATGGTCAGTGGGGTGGATTTTTTTTTTCTTATTAGGCTGCATTTAAGATTTTGTCTGGGTAGATGACTCATTGCTAGAAACTGCTGGTTGCAGTCTAAATGTGTTTGTGTGTGTTGTAGAGTGAGGTATAATTATATTGATTTAAAATGGTAGATAAGAACAAAGCCTAATTACATGAATTGGCTTTAGCTGCAAATAGTTGTTTGTGCTCCTTGCTACAAGAGATAGCCTCTTCTGCCTCATTTGCCATAAAAGCTACAAAGCTGTTGGTAAAACAACAACAACAACAACACCACAGGGTTACACCATTGCTGCTGCTGGGCCAAAAGACCTGAAATCAGCATCTCTTGTGGCAACAACAGTCAGTATTTTTGGGCACCTGCTAAAACTCATATCAACATCTTAGGAGGAGAGTGGCTTCTTCTTAGCAAGCAACAGGCCTCTAGCGTTGTTCACTACTCAGCTGTTGAAACAGTATTTAAGCGTAGCATAAGGAGTTTATTTATTTTGAGAAAAATCTTTACTTTTCCAACTTTTAGATTATGGCTCCAGATGAGCACTGTAACCTCTGGTGAGCTGGTTTAAAGTAAAGGGTATGAAAGATATAACGATAAGACTCTTGCCAAATGGCACCCAGTGAAAGAAAATGTGCAGGCAACAGCATGATGAAGCCTACAGGTTTTATGTTAGTGCTACCAATCACTCCTGGTCACTCACAGCATTCTTGCTCAGATTTGAGGGGAGGGGCATTGGTGAAGCACAAGGTGCCCTCTCCCCCATTTCACACACAGAAGCCAACTACACTGGGCAGATGACTCTTACTTCAGCACCGGCAAGAGGACAGCGTCCTCCTCTTGGCAGTTGGCTAGATTAGGATGCACAAGCTGGGCTGTGTCGATACACCTGCTGCTCTGTCCAGCTTCTGGAAGCACTCTGCCTAAGGGTAGGACCAACTTGGGCTCTATTGAGCGCATCTTGCCCAACCTCCCCCAAATACCGGTAATCTCTCATCAACCCCTTTTGCAGCAGAGGGGGAAAGGATTGCACGATGAATTGCAGAGAAAGAAGTGTTTCTTCTGGAATGTGAGTCCATCCAATGAAACTATGGGTGCTGGAAATTTCAGGACGCATAAAAGAAAGTGAAGAATTCACACAATGCATAGTTAAACTGTAGAATTTGCCCCTGCACGAGGTGGCGGGAGCCATCAATTTGAATGGCTTGAAAAGAAGACGAGACGAATTAGTGAAGAGCAAAGCTATCCATAGCTACTAGGCACATTGACTATGGTCTCCCTCCACTGTTGGTAATACAGGCAATGACTGGCACAGCCAAATGGTGCGTTATTGCACATGTGCACAGAGCACTGAACCCAGAAGTACCCCCAAAATGTCATAAAGTTGTCATGGAAAGGAGCGGGGTGGGCTTACACGTGCTCCACTGATGCACATGAGGGTCCAGAACGTAACCCTCACACAAAACAAGAAGTGCCTGTATGTCTCATAACTACCAGTTGCTGGGAATCACAAGTGTGGAGAGTGCACCAGCAAGCATCTATCTGGTTGGCCGTTGTGAGAACAAGATGATAAGACTATATGGCCTGGTCTAGGAGAGATCTGCTTATGTTATTATTATGAACATTGATCTGATTGAGCAGGGCTCTTATGTCTTCTTTGGTTATCATTTGTAGCTGAGTAAGATTGTCTTCCATAAACATGGTTTTAACAATGAGTTCGTAAGTGACTGTGGAGGCCAATTCTGGATCCACACGTCCTTCCACAGTGGGGTTCAGGGAAAAAGGGAGGCAGACTATGTTTAGGGCACCTTTTCTAGCCCCTCCCCCTTTTCAGGGTGAGCTGAGTGGATCCTAAAAAGGGCTGCTCAGTCATGGATACAGCTGCTGAGCTGCTCAACTGCCTTGTTCCTTGAGTCAGAATGACTGAATCTGTATCCACCACCCATGTGCCGGTTCATGATTAGGGGCTTCCAGATTTCACGATCCTGCCCCCGTTACCATTTGCTGGTTGCCATGGGACTTTTGGAGTTTGGGTTTGGGATGGGTTTTTGGAAGATGCCTGTGTGTGAATTTGTTTTATGTGTGTAGATCAGTGCACACAGACCAACACACAGTCTTCACAGTAAGGCTCTGTTCCGATGGCATGAGTAGTCACGGCGACCAGTAGATTCTTATCTGCTGCAGCTTTCATCTGCCTTCACAGCCATTGTAACATACCGTTTGTTATCACCCGCCTGCTCTGCCATTGAGGACATCTTGGATCATTCTTTGTCTAGCTCCTTCCCTTTGACCTTACCACTTTGGGTGACTCTGCTGGGAGTACGAGATTCCCGACGGCTTTGCTCACAAGGGTCATAGGAACATGCAAGCCCATTCATCACGACAAGGTGATGATCCAGCACATGAGGGCTCGTATGCACTCGTGCTTTGAATCATTACACCTAATCCTTACACCTTTTGAGTTGCAATCTGAAGGCAGAGGCTCATGTGACTCAATTTTAATAGACGAGGAGAAATTCAAAATTACCGTACTCCACACTTTTGTAGCTTAACTTGGAATTGAAATGGGGCTGGAATCATGTCTTTTGTTTCAGACATCCCTTAGGCTTGCACATTTGTCATGTCTTTATATTCTGATGATAGCAACATAGCCTCCAGCCTTCCACAGTGGCGCTCATAGAGTTGCTCTAGTGAGATTTCCAGGCTAAAGTCACCTCTGTAGGAAGACTATGTCAAGTTACTACAATGAAATGATAAAAGAAAGTTACAGATGCAAGTCATGCAAACCAATTGTGTCTAGAAATGTGTCTGGAAAATCAGACATATTTTTATGAAGTAATGCTTTAAACCATTTGTCAGGGGAGGGGAACATTTCCAGCATTGTAACATGTCAGATAACAAACACCCTTGATCTTAAACTTTTAAAATTGTAATGTACATGGTTTACAATGTTGTAAATGGATTAAAGGGGGAATTTTTTTTAGGTGCTGTAAATCCCTGTTCTTTTAGGTGGTCAGATGGAGGTCTTCACCTCTGGCATATTACTTTCTCTGAATGAAGATGGGGTCAGGCTCTGACTTCATCAGAATCTTGTGCTCAGTGTGAAGCAGATGATTGGTGCCAACCGCAAATCCCACTTGTGTTACAGATTGACTCACCTCAGAAGTAGTCAACCCCAGCAAGACCAGCAGTTACCACCCAATTTAAAAGGTGCTGAATATAAGCCTCCCTTTCCATTATTATTATTATTATTCTGCCCTACGCCTGGAGGTTCACAGAATAAAATCAGAATATAAAACCACAAAATACATAATCAAAATAAAAACAACAACCCAATAACCCCTTCCAAAAAACCTGACATTTTAAAAGGGCCTAGGATGTCAATCACTCAACCAAAGGCCAAGTTAAAAAGGTGTATAATGATGGCGCCTAAAGGTGTATAATGAAGGTGCCAGGTAACTTCCCTGGGGAGAACATTCCACAGACGGGGAGCCACTGCAGAAAAGGCCCGTTCTCATGTTGCCACCCTCCGGATTTCTTGAGGAGGAGGCAAAGAAAGAAGGGCCTCAGAAGATGATCTCAGGGTCCAGGTAGGTTCATATGGAAAGAGGCGGTCCTTGGGGTATTGTGGTCCTGAGTAGTTTAAGGCTTATAGGTTAAAACCAGCACTTTGAATTGGGCCGCAAAACTAATTAGTAGCCAGTGCAGTTGGACCAGGATCAGTGTAATATGCTCAAACCAGTGAGCAACCTGGCCACTGAAGGCTGCAATAGCTGAAGTTTCCAAACCATCTTCATAGGCAGCCCTATGTATAAAGCATTGCAGTAATCTAACCTTGAGGTTACCAGAGCATAGACAACAGTATTTAGGCTATCCCTGTCCAGATAGGGGCATAGCTGAGCCACCAGCCAAAGCTGATGGAAGGCACTCTGGGCCCAAGCTATGAACCTCTTTCAGAGGAAGTGTAACCCCATTGAGCAGGCAATCTCCCACCCATCTGGTCTAGGGAACCACACACTAACAGTGCCTGAGTCTTATCTGGATTGAGTTTCAGTTTGTTGGCTCTCATCCAGTCCATTACCAAGGTAAGACACTTGGTCCACCGCTTCCACTGCCTCACCGGCAGATGTAAAGGAGAAATAGAGCTGAGTGTTGTCAGCATACTGCTGACAATGTACTCCGAGCCTCCAGATAACCCCATCCAGTGGTTTCATGTAGATATTAAACAACATGGGGGATAGGATTGAGCCCTTGGAACCCCATATTGAAGCATTCCCCAAGCAACACCCTCTGGGAATGACCATCCAAGTAGGACTGGAACCACCGCAAAGTGGTGCCACCACCCCTAGTTCAGACAGTTGCTCCAGAAGGATACCATGGTTGATGGTATTGAAAGCCATTGAGAAGTCGAGAAGTAACAGGGATATGTTTCCCTTGTCTCTCTGTTGACAGAGGTAACCATACAGGGTGACCAAAGCAGTTTCTGTGCCAAAACTGGGCCTAAACCCTAATTGAAATTGATCCAGAAAATCAGTTTCTTCCAAAAGCGCCTGGATCTGGTCTGCAACCATTCACTCCAGAACCTTGCTCAGGAAAGGGAGATTAGCAACTGGCCAGTAGTTAGTTAGATTTTCCGAATCCAGGGAAGGTTTCTTAAGGAGTGGTTTCTGGCTGCCTCCTTCAAACAGGCAGGGACCACCCCCTCTAGTAAAGAGGCATTGACTGTCACCCTGGTCCAGCCAGTCCTTCCCTGTTGCTTTTTATCAGCCAAGAGGGGCAAGGGTCTAGAGCGCAAGCCCTGACCGACCTGAGCACCTTGTTCACATCCTCGAGCCTTACCAACTGAGCCTTTCCTTGGAACAATCAGGAGTGCAGTCCCAAGTACTCCTTTGCAGCCACACATTTACCTGTTCCATGTGACAGATGTAGGTCAGGTGGTTCTGGCTTGGGCAAAACAGCTTCCCTAGCCACCCTTGCTTAGGCCAAATTTCTGGCTCAAAGTCTTATTGTGCACTCTAAATGCTGCCTTTAAGATGCACACAAGACAAAGTTAGATGGTTTTAATAATAATAATAAATCTCTAAGATGACCAGTAGTCAGTCTTTTTCCCTCCAGGATGGTGCCTCCTCCTGTTTGGAAGAAAGGTTGAATGGTGTCTTCACCAGGGAAAGGAGAACCCAGGATGCAGAGTCTTTATGAAGCTGTGTTAAATTCCAGCTTCTGTAACGAATAAAGCTCCCTTACTCCTCCATCCTTCATGACAGCAAATTAGAAACTTGTGAAGCTGCCATTGGTCTACCTAGCTCTGTACTGTCATGATAAGGACTGGCAGTGGCTCTTCATGATTTCAGAAAGGACAGTCTCAGATTTATACCTGGAGATATTAGAACCTTATGTTCCACCACTGAGCTACATCCTATCATGTCAAGTCTGGAGGTTCGACATGACCCATCTTCTGTGCAGACATATAGAGCACAACAGCACTGTAATGTCAATTTCACACCTTCTCCCCACTCTGTCCTAGGCTGAAATAGCTCCAGGAGCCTTTTCAAAAGATAAATGCCAAGGTTGGACCAGCATTATCTCCCAAAGCCTGGAATCACAAAAGCTACAAAAAAAAGTCAATAAAATCTCTGGCAGTACTGCAGAAATTGCAAAGTCAATCCCAGGCACAAAGTTCAGGAACAAGAGGAAAGGTTCAGCCTGCAGTCTCTAATTGAGAGTCTCAATGCCCTGAAGGCTAGAGTCACTGCTTCAGTTAAGGAGCTGCCCAGGAACTGGCCTAAGGGAATTGCTGGGAGGGAACAGAGAGTCTGGCTAATTGGAAATGATGAAGGTATGCTCTTGATTTAAAGCTTCAGGGGAAAGCAGCAGCAGCATCCCTTTTGAAGAAGGAAGATACCAAACAGTCCTTACATCATCAGTCATGTCCTTCCCCACCATTTCATCAACAGACAAATTGCATTCTTCAAGGTAACTGCCATTGCTCCCATCAGAGAGGAACATTCCACTGGATGTTAAAGCCATCACAAATATTATGGAACAAACCAGAGCTGGAAATAAATTACATCTATCCTTCTCTCTGTCTTTAAAGTGAAATTCTGTGTTTCCATAATCCCTGGCACAGGTGCTTCTCCTATGCAACCCAAGGCAATTCCCATCACTTGTTTGCCCATGGGACTCCAGCGAGCCCATATTTGAGTTTCATAATCTCTCAATACTATAACAAATCTTACATAGGGCAGAAAGGAGATGCTGAGCATGACATGTCCCCCCCCCAAAAAAATATTCATCAAGAGCTCGACTTAGATTGCTGAATCAGAACTATAGTCTAGCATTCTGTCTCATCCTATGTGTGGCCAACCAGACACCTATGAGAAGCTCACAAGGAAAGCAGGACGTGAGCTCAATTTGGATAGCTCCATTGGTTAAAGTGTGATGCTGATAATGCCAAGGTTGCAGGTTTGATGCCCATAAAGGACAGCTGCCTATTCCTGCATTGCAGGGAGATGGAGTAGATGGTCCCTTCCAACTCTGTGATTCTATGAAGAACATTCAGTAGTCTACTCTCCCACTCATGTTTTCCAGCAGCTGATACATATTGGAGTTAATATCTAGCCAACATTACTAGCAGCCATTGATAGTCCTATCCTCCATATGTGGCAGGTGATATTTCTGTGGTTTTAAGAACATAAGGAGAACCTGCTGGATCAGGCCAATGGCCCAACTAGTCCAGCATCATCACAGTGGCCAACCAGACTCCTATGGGTAGCTTGCAAGCTGGACCCAAGCAACTGAGCACTCTCCCCTCCTGCCGTTTCCAGCAACTGGGAATCAGTTTTGTTGCGTTGTTCGCTTTTCTTGCTTGCTGTTTTAATATGTTTCATGAAGCCTGGTGGAAACATAAAATTGTAATGAGTGTGTGTGTGTGTGTGTGTGTTGGGGTGAGAGCTCTGTGCAGGCTTGGCAACTGTTGCCAAGGAGATCAGAATGCTAGGAGCATGATAGTCGGAGGGCATTTTAAGTAAGTGTGCAGCTGTTGGGAGGGGGGAAATGAAATAATGATAACTGAGGGAAAAGAAATAGCTGTTTGGAGTTTGTGGAGGACATCTTTGGTGGCGACTGAACAGACTCCACAGCATCAAAACAAGACTTGAAAAGCGGAGTGGGGGAGACTGCAGTGCCAGCTCATCTCTCTATAATTATGTTGGGAAAAGGCATCCCTTTCTCCACTTATAATAAACACTGATTTGCCAAAGTGTTTGTGTAGGCTTTCAAACTCCCTTCCCAAACGGCAAACTGAGAGTGTGGCTGGTCACAAGTCTTCTGGTGTCAGCAATAGGATCTGGGAATGAGGAATTGGAAGCAGAGACAAACAGGGAAGCTGGAGAAGAGCAAGGCCTGCTCAATCTAGGCATCTCCAGGAAGGGCTGAGATGGACTTCTGTCTGAAACTCTTTGGTGGCACTTAACTGGTGTGGCTCATGGTGCCAACCCATGGTAATTCCTCACTTGTGCCCTCTTTGTTATCTAATCACTCTCATGCCCGTCCTAGATTTCAGTGAAATCCTACTTCCAAATTCAGGTTTATGTCTGCTGCTGGACGCCCTTTGTATTCCCAAGGTGTTCAGCTTTCAGGGACACGGGCTGAAGGCTGCTCTAAGCTGTTTTTCTTATGCTTCAACCTCACAAATCAAGCTGCAGGAGCCCTGATTCTTCTGGAAGACTTTAGCTCATGGGCAGCTATGATGCTGAAACATCTGCGGGCACTATATCAGCTACCCCTGCTTGATTTAAGTTCTCTTCCTTGCCTCTTGTTCTCTGTCCCAGAACCTCTGCACTGTGTTTGATATTTTCTCCAGGTTTAGTCAGGCTTCCTCAGCCGAAAGGCACCAGTCAGTGTCTTTCTAAATGCTAGATTTCCATTTTAAACAATAACAGGGGAACTCAAAAATGAACCCAAATACAACTTAAAAGGGAAAGAACTTTAAGAGGGTGGGAAGACAGCGCCTCCTCTCAAGGACGGTGGTGGATGAAGGAATCCCATGACTTGAAAGAGACAGTTGGTGGTAGTCTCCAGTTGGGTATAAGAATCCAGACCCCGGTTTCCCTCAACAACCCAAAAGTAATACAGATGAATACCTTAGCCCATTTGTGACAATGTACTTCAGTGAAAATCCAGTTGTTCATTTTTCTTTGTTCACTCTGACAGGACAGGTCACTCTCATATTTCAACTCCCTCACTTCTTTCTGACTTTCACACTCCCCCAATCTTACTCACATTTTCCCCTTCTTTAGTTGGAACATGTACTGTGTGGCACATGAACTTTGCCTGCTTTTTATCTGTCCTTCCACAAATAAGGTGGGTCTCTAGGACTTCTCCACAAAGCGATTCTCCACCTCTAGCCCCTTCTATTTCCACAACGTGGAATGGATAAACATGCAACCTTTAACCATTTTACTCTCCTACATCAGTACTTCAAGCCTCAAAGCCTTTTTTATTTCTTGTTTGGCCAGTTACTTGTGGAGGAGACTCTTGAGAGTCCCATGGACTGCAAGAAGATCAAACCTATCCATTCTTAAGGAAATCAGCCCTGAGTGCTCACTGGAAGGACAGATCCTGAAGCTGAGACTCCAATATTTTGCCCACCTCATGAGAAGAGAAGACTCCCTGGAAAAGACCCTGATGTTGGGAAAGAGAGAGACAGGGGACAACAGAGGACGAGATGGTTGGATAGTGTTCTTGAAGCTACCAGCATGAGTTTGACCAAACTGCGGGAGGCAGTGGAAGACAGGAGTGCCTGGCGTGCTCTGGTCCATGGAGTCACGAAGAATCGGACACGACTAAACGACTAAACAACAACAACAACAAAGTATTCTAATTATAACAGCAGTGTGATTATTTCCAATTCTCTGAAGCAAGCCCTCCTACTGGCATTCAGGGGTCATTGTTAAGACTCCCTAGTGCAAGTGCCGTAATGGTGTCTACTGCAGTAACAGCTATGATGTGCAGCCAGCTGCAGTAAAGATCTCCATAGCGCTGCTAACTCTCTTAAACTGGCATTTCTGTGACTACAGGTTCTTCTTGGGCATATGCCAACCTGGTGACACCAACAACAAGCAGCAGGTCCAGCCAGGGCCCTGAAACAGCTTCCCAAGGATGGCCGCTGCTGCTCATTGGGCAATGGAGTAATAAGAATTAGAAACAACATGCTATTCACTGGATCTGTGTACATGCGATATGTAGCCAAAAGTTCTCTTACATAGATGAATTGCTATAGGAAACAAAACTGTGATTGGCTAAGGCAGAAATGGTTAACATAACAGGAGCACAGGGATGTTTGAAGCAGTAACCCTGAGAAGTAGATGGAGCCATCCAGCATCCCCCAGCTTACTCAGATGCCGGTGTGAGGTTACAGTGGTTCATGATGTCCTATCTTACTCACAGGTCCACAGAATGCTGAGCATCTTCACTGGGTCGAGCCAGTGCTTTTGTATGTGGGTGTGTTTGATCTTTAATTTTCAACCTCAGCAAAAGTTCATCGCATACAAATATGGAATTCTCCTGGCTCACAGAGTATGGTGCAAATTTATGGTGCCGGCATGTTACATATGAGGGGATGTATAAACCGTTTCAGAGTTTCAAATTCATATTGTCTCCAAATGCTCATTTTTCAGTCAGTTGCAGTAAACAGATGGCTTTAAGCGGCACAATTGAATCCTACACCATACATATTGGCAGTGTCATATTCCACGACTGAACTGGCAGAGGCACCTCACAAATTGCAAGACAGAATCCCAAGTATTTTTAGGCACAGGTTTCTTTTCTAAAGCTTGCTCCCTCTAGCTATCATGGATTAGGAATTCGAATTATCTGCCTTATCCAAGTATTTATTACACAAATTTAAACCTGCCATAACCTAGTTCTGAGGCACCATGACAAACGTGTAAGTGATGGTGTATTATGCCTGATTTGGATGTTTTGCATTCATTAATCTCATTGGTTTTCAAAGCCATACTGAGACATATTCTTTGCTGTAACAAACTTGGGGTACTCCAGCCAGAGTAGCAGTGTGATGGATGTTGATTGCCAGTCCATCAGGAGCATTTGCTGCTATTCTGAGCCAGCTGCAACTTACTCAGCCATTTGTGGTTAAGGTAAAGCCTGGTCCAACCTCACTTGGAAGTATCCAGCAGCCCAGTCCCCCTTGGATCCCACATTTGATGCCACTATCTTTCTGCTGCAAAGAGTCTGTGCACCACAGCCATGGGGAGAAGCAGGTCACTGGGTGCTTCGAGGTGAGCCCTAGACAGGCTTCTGCTTAACGTGATTGGCTGGGAAGGTTGCAGCATGCCTGGCAAAGCAGCGTTGTGCCCTACACAGAGGCAGCCTGGTGGGGAAGGGAAGAACTTCAAAGCATTCATACGAAGAACAACTCTGCACTTTGTATGTGGAAGGGGCCAGATTGTGCCACTCATGTAACATTGTCTTGAGTGATCCTCTCCACACCAGAGATGGCTGGCATCCATGCAGCACATTGTGCGACCCAGAGACATTTGTTCTTCATGCGTGACGTCCTTGTACCTTTGAAACACATGAAGCAAAAAGACGGGCAAATTAGGATGCAGCTTAATTTCTCCCTAAACCTCTTCCATCTTTTGAAAGCACTGAGTATTTGTACTATAATTACCTGAATTTTTTTGGCACATGTGACTCCCATGTAGCCAGGACGACAAGCACATACGTTCGGCAATATGCATGTACCTCCGTATAGGCATTTCTGGTTGCACGTGGCTGAAACATACATGTGTGCATGTGTTTTAATCCGGCAATCAAAACAAAACCTGTCTGTCGAGGAGAGAGCCCCTGGTGATTCTGCAGTAACTCTTAGGGTGCACAAGCATGTGTTTAGATGCTACAGCTCAGCAAGATAGTGCAAAAAACAAAAACAAAACAAAACCAGAACAACAATAAAAAGCATTGGTCAGAAAGGCATCCCTCATTCAGTTTCCAAATGGCCCATAAATATACAGCAACAAAGCAATGTTTTCAAGAGTGTGTGGCGCTAATGGCCCAGTCATTTGATGAATGTTGCACTCCTATAAGACGATTTAAAAAATGATATCACACTCCTCAAAGGCTGTGAAAAAAATGTATGTATTGACTTCCTATGACACAGTGTTGGAGATGCTAATTTTAGACCTATTTGATGAGACTGTAGGGAAATACAGAAGTACTGGGCTGATGAATATATAAAAGAGATATCAGGGTAAAAAGACTGCTAACAAATACAACTGTGTAGCTTTTAGGAAAGCTTGATGGTGCAATCCTGTAAAATGGCAGGTAATATGTGGATTGCAGCCTGTTTGCTAGTGGAAGCAACAGCAAAAGGGTGTAGTGTGGATTTTATTTTTGCCAATAATGAAGACTAGGAAAGGAATAGGAATTTAATGTGTAAGGGTGCAATTTTAACTCCAGCTGGCTGAGGTGCCTCAGGAAGAGCAGGAACCACTGTTCACCTAGGGAAGATGGAGGTACTGTGCACATGTGGAAGATCCAGAAGTAGCTAGCCCTCCAAAAACCACTTTTGACAGGTGGAAGGGCTCTCCATCTGTCAGTCACCCTATGTTGTGTATGTCATTGGCAGGTGACTGAAAAGTCATGCCTCAGCTGCAAAGAAGAAGCCACAGTTTGAATTCAAAACGACAATACTGAAGTAGATTGTCTGGCTGGGTATAGGGCAGTTTCCTACATTCCATGGAACTGACATTTCTGACCATCAGACATAAAAGCCCTATTGTTTTTAAACATGACTGATTACCCTGGGATGAATGGAAGGTGAGGCAAGAGTACCTGATCTTGCAGGGAATGCTCTCTTTCAAGTTACTTTAATAAAGACCAGTTCATATGGTGCAGCTCTGGATGAACAAGCTATTAAAAGCCCTATAAAAACACCTGTGGTCCGATCCCCCTCCACTGTAATCCAAACATTACATCTGACTCACGTGTTTGACACTGAACTCCTTCCCATCCTGGAGGGCAATGGCAAGTACTTGGTCCAATACATTCACCCCCGTTCCTGCACTTCTGAAGGCATATAGCTGTACAAGAAAGGCATGCGTAGAAAGAGAAGTGTGAATACCCTCAATGGCTCAATATCTGCGCAAACAATGAACAAATGGTACTGGGAACTGTAAGATATACCTTTGCTTAATCTGCCTGCCATGTTGATGTGTTCCCACCCTTGATAGTTTTCTGCGAGCTTAGGCAAATTCTAACAACTGTCTGCTACTCTTGGCAATGGCATTCGCCGGCTTTTTATATATGAAATTAATGCAACCTAATGTTGACCTCATTTGCATTAGTTTAATCAAGCTACAGCCTCATGTCTTCTGGAGGAGAAATGGGAATTTGTCTTCCAGAACTGTGGTAATGCTTCAAAAAGACTGAGGGAGACATGCTGTGCCAGTGAGATACTAAGTTGAGCATTCAAAGCCTGTTTGCTTAAGAACGGAGATAAACAAGGAAATCTGAGCATGCCATTCTGGAGCAGAAGCTAAGACCTGCTTCCATCATTTAGACAGGAAAACCCTCAGGGTCACATTAAGCAGCAGTGGAAAGATGCCCTCCAGTTACAAGCAAATCTAAATTAAATGCTACTTATTGCTGTAGCTTGGATGGAGAGCCTTTTTTATACGCCCAATTTAACAGGCTTCTCCTTTTCCAAGCGGCTGAGAGTAATACCTACGAGTGTTACATCTTTTGCCTCTCCAGCCCGATGGGCAGGAACAAACGTTTGGGCCCACGCATCTTCCTCTGTTCATGCATACCGGGTCACAGACACCTGGAACCAAAGAGCAATGAGAAAACGCTCAGCACACACGACTGAGCTGCTGGCATCGCCCTGAGTCGGCGTGCTGAGATGCGAGAGCAGTTTTTTTTATGAAGCAGTCTTACTTTTTTCACACCGTCGGCCACTGTAGCCGCCAGGACAGGCGCAAACATTGTTTCTCATGCAGTGGCCGCCATTCTTACAGGCAGGGTTGCAGATGGCTAAAGACAAGAGAGAGAGAGAGAAGTGAGGCAGTGGTTCGAGTGTTGCATAGCAGAGTGGCCTATTATTTTCATTTTCTTTTCTACAGGGAAAAAGCACCTTAGGAAGGGGTGCGGGATGCGGCCCTCAACTCTTCTGTATCTGGCCCTCCAGATTCTTCGCAGGCCACATCCCCTCATTGGCTCCCCTTCACATCCTGTTTTTGCCAGACTGGAATGTGTCCTTGAACTCTGATCATGCCTCTGGTTTCACGGGATGGAGGGCACAGAGGGGTGTGTGAGCACAAGCACACTAGTGGCCAAAATTGTGGAAACCTTTTGGGGAAAAGTGTATTTCTGAGGTTTGATGCTTCATAACACCGGATTGACTCTCTAAACACTCGTGCTCATTGGCTACATTCAAACGAAGGAAAGCGATTGCATATCAACCTAAGCAAGTTGTGCTTCCATTTTCTGGTCATTTGGCTATAATTTTGGATAGAATACAGATAATTGGACAAACTTCATTGCTTTACATTCTTCATTAACTTATCTTTCCATTGATATATAATTTTATGGTATTACTCAAAAAAAGTGTTATGAGCCATCAAACCTCAGAAATATGCTTTTTCCAAAAGGTTTCCACAATTTTTGCCACTAGTGTAAGCTACTCATGTGACCCTCAGAAGGGAATGCCGCCCACGGGGTTTTAAAGGTTCCCCACCCCCGATCTAGTTAGATCTGAAATTCTCGTCATTGAGGGTTGAGAATGGGAGCTGATCGGTTCTCTCCAGCTTCTTAATTAGAACAGCTACTGCTGCTCTGAAGCCTGCGACTACTGACTGTCCACACTTAGGCCTATTCATTCCCCATCAGCACAATCTGATGAAGATCAAAGGTGGGGCAGTGTATAAAGTGGGTCGTATATGGTGAGTGGTGCTGGAGTTGAGACCTGCCCCCCGCTACCCTGCCACAATATGGTTAAAATGGGAAAGGCTGAAACCTTATTGCAATGAAACCCTCCATCTGGATCCAGCAGTGCTTCTGCAACAATCGCTCTCCTTCAGCTCCTACAAATTCTGACCAAATGCTTGGGTTTGCCCAATGCTTGGACCACGATAAGCTACATTACCCCCACCAGGGGTGTTTTTAGAGCACTGGTCCATGACACAAATTTGCATGTGCTAATTACATGTTTTGCCAGCACTGGATTGTGCAGAGTGCCCATAACCGAAATGGGTGGAGGCACAGAAGTTGTGGGGTCCACCGCAAAGACGAAGGGGTCACCACCCCATCCCAATGCCCTTTGTGCCTGCTATATGATCCATTTGGAGCCATTCTATCAATGTTTCTTCCCTGAAAAGTAGAAGTGTGTGGGGGGGGAACCATTAATTATTGCACGTTTCTTTTAAAATAGCACAACAAAATTACCATTCTGGCAATAGGCACCGAAGAATCCATTGGGGCAAAGGCAAATGTTTGGTTTAATACAGGATCCGCCATTGAGACACACTGGGTCACACACAGCTAGAGAAGACAAGGAGAGAAGAGAAGAGTATTTCATTTTAAAGGTTAAGTGGAAACACATTTAAGCATGTGTGCCATGTAGCGATTTCATTTCACTGCACACAAATACTTCTTTAAGTCACTTAACTAAGTTGTAATGGGAGAAATAACTGAAGTGTAATTTGCTTTGAACTGTTCTTTGGAAGGAGGGCTGCTATATCTACCAGGCCAAAAGACAAAAGAATAACCTATGCTTATTTGCATAGGTGGCTTATATAAATATATGCTCAGTTAGAAATGCCTTTTCACAACTAGCACGGAAACTGTAATTAACAACAAAACACCCTCCTTTTCCGGGAGAACAAAACACAAGGGGGGGGGGGATAGAACAAACAAACAAACAAACAAACAAACAAACAAGAAAAACCCTAGTTGGGTAGCTTAAAAGAGGCCAGGTGACAGTCCTACCCAGTGTTTAAAAAATCAGTGAGAACTACAAGAAACTGCATGAAATATTATTAAAGCTGATCTTGCACACATAAGAGGGTATTTGATTTTCAAAGCTATAGCAACCCCTGACTTCCCCCACAAGCCTCTCTAGAAGGTTGGAACCCACCTCCCTAAACCCCAGTTTAAACTAGGAAGCCAGAGGCTGCTGAGGGGAGGAGCAGGCAAGAGCTCATGTGGCTTCAGTGGAGAGATCCAAGCAGCAAATTCTCCTTCCATAACTTCCTTAAGTAGGATTGAAGCCTTGACTGTTATTCTGCAGAGGAAGACTGAGCAGAGCTCCACCATGTGGTTCTTACAGAAGCTTTCCAGACAGAAGTTCTTGTGGGAGCCGCTCCCTCTCCATCTCTACCTTAACACTTGTGCAAATAAATCTCTTTCCACAACCAGCGTAACGCTGGTCCTTCAAAGCCTGCCACTTTTCATATCACCAATCGTGATTTCAGCATTTTTGAGCTGATCTTGTCTCTCTTGGTGGCAACGTGTGTGTATGGTTTTACTGCAAATAAATGGCCTTTGGGGCTATACTTTTTTTACCTGTGCTGCATGTGGGTCCATTCCAGCCAACCCTGCACTGGCAGACATCTGGGGCGAGACATTCACCGCCATTTTCACAGTGCCTGTTGCAAACCACTAAACCAAGCAACCAGTGTTTAAGAAACAAAATAAACAGAAGTTAGTAGAGAAAAAAGGGGTTGCTGTCATATCTTTATTGCATATCTATATACACCCAAATAATTTCCCAGGTTTTGTCTGCAATTGTCTTTCTGCTATGATATTTATTTAATAAGATTTACACACCAATCGATTGTAAAAACAAACAAACCTCAAAGTGGTTTACAAAGAGAAAATAACGAGAACTACACCTCAAGATATTTAGCTGAATCGGGACTTAACCATGCTTAGAACAGGCCTGTTGACATCAAAGAGGTTGCTGTTAGTATGTATTATTCCATCCAAACAGCTAAATAGAAGTCATAGGTGTATTTTTCTGTTTTTTATCATTGCAAAGTATATTGTTGTAACATACTCTGGGACTAACTGGTGAAGAATGGTTATGGAATCAAATAAACAAATGACCTCCAATTAATTTATTCACTGGCTTAGTTTTGAGGGTTTTCGCTGGTGATTTTGGCATTGTTTTCATTTTTTTGTTTTGTTTTATGCTGTATTTTGTGTGATATGGTTTAATTTGGGGGGTTGTTTGTATTATATTATTGATTAGTTGCCTTGAGTTTCTTTGGAAAAATCAGGAAGGTCGATTTAAAAAAAAGCAAACTAATTTATTTCTGACAAATTCACCAAGAGATTATTTTGGGGCACCGAACATCAGAAACGTATAGTACCTCTTATCTATGTGCATCTTGCGACACCAGGATGCTTTGTTTATATGTTTGTCACATATTCCATTACTTACTTGTTTCACAATGTGGACCCACAAACCCATATGGGCAAGTGCAAAGGTTTCTGGTCAGACAGGTCCCTCCATGTTGGCAAGGTGGCTCACAATGTGCTGGAGGTGGAAAGGGAGACTGGTCAAGATATCAGTTCCAGAAATCAATTAACATTAGAAACTTTTAAACAAAAGGTGTAAAAATAGAAAGAAAAGATTTCTACAACACTATTTTTGCATTGGTTACTCGCAAAACTATCATGTTGGGTCCATGTCCCCACCTAGTGGTCAAAAGGCAGGACAACAACTTGTGAAGAAGGAGACTCGCAGAATGCATCTCAGTTCATCCTGCCTTTGAACAAAACCAGTTCAGGTTTGCTTGCGAACCATTTGAAATTGCCATCATCTTGTTAAAGAAACAACTGAAGCTGCTTCTTGGAATATCGAGAATATCCTGGTTTTAGCAGGGATCCAACTTAAGTATGCGTATAAATAGGCATCACTCTGACGATATCAACAGAGACAACACTGGTAAATGTCAGTGCTGAACTCAATCTATGTTTGTTTTTGACAGTGGTCTAAGTAGCTTAATGACAGGAAATGTGCTCCATGGCAGATTTAAGACCCCAAGGGCTATTTCATTTATTTCATTATCATCCTGTGCTTCACAGGCAAGCAATCCCAGGGTGAGTTATATAATCCAAGCAGACCGTATACAGTAAAGCAACACAATATTGAAATGTTGTTGTTTTTTACAATCTTCCATAACTTACTCCATCTCCTCCTTCTCACCATTAAAACAACTGGCCTACTATATTACTCCTCCTCCTCACCAAGAACCTGGAAGGAGAGTTGGGCCTTTAGCAGGGCTTTTTTCAGCCAGAACACACCTGAACTCAGTTCTGGCCCCTCTCAGGTGGGCTAAGAGAACAAGGGAGGTGTTCATGGTGAGTTCCGGCACCTCTCTTTCCAGAAAAATAGCACTGGCCTTTAGATTATGTATTCTAAAGGAAACATTAATTTGGCCGTGAGGGATATGTTTCACTGAGTACCGTGTATTTAGACAATATGTCAAAATGTTGGCCATCAATAAAATGACCACCATTGACATCCATCTTTATACATATGAACAGGCATGGGAACTATGATTCCAAAAATATAGGGTCTTTAAGGACAAGTATATGTGTGTATGGATATTGTTAAGATGGAGAGTTGGGAGGTATATTCTGGGCGGTGTGGGGAGAAATTCGATTTTGTTTGCCTTTTACTGAGAAACTTCCTAATCTGCGCTTTTCAATTCAATGTGCGAACCACAGTTTGCGTGTCTCCAAATTTTGTGACGCAGTTCTCCAGTCAACTAATGGGTGCAGAAACAAGTGTTTTAGGGGAAGTGTGCACACATGATTGAAAATAACATAATTAATGCATTACGTTTAGGAAATTTCCTTCCAAAAGGCATACATTAAAAACTGCATAGGGGGGAGAATGTATGTATTAGGTGAAATCTGCCCTAAAATGCTGGTAAACTTTCATGAGGATTCTTTTTAAAATACAAATTGCTGCAGAAAAGTGAATTGCATTTAAAAGTGGAAAAAATGGCGACTTCCGGGTTGACGCCTCCAACAATGGCTGAATTCCTCTGACCGGGAGGAATTTGCTTCGTGGAAATCAGGGTCTGGCCTGTGAACGTGGGATTCGGCTGGCACCTTTTGCGCCTCCCCTACTCGCGGGGAAACCCGGTTTCGGGGATCCGGAGCGACGTGGGGTGAGTGGCGCGGTGCTTTGAATCGGCTGCTTCTTTCACGGAGTGAAGCCGCATTGCTGTTGCTGGAGAGCGCTGACTTTTTCCTGTGGACAATTTGATCTTAAAACAACTACCCGTGAGTAGAACGGAAAATTGGATTTTTAAACGTCTTAATTTGGCACCGAAACGGGGAGGTTTCAAACAGGAAGTCCGCCTCCCCCTTTTGTAAACAGATTGAAGCAAAGAGGCTGCAAGCTAAAGCCTTGGAAAGTCTCTCATAAAGGATTAAACTTCCATCGGTTAAATCATCAAAACGCCCTTGGAAGCAGGAGAAGAGGGGGAAAATTTAAGATCGCATAAGCCTGCAGGAGAGAGTGAAGAAAGTCAAGTTACCACCGCTCTGAACCTGGAAACGGGCCGCTAGTAAGCATCGAAGTTTTGGATATGCTCATTGACTGTGAATAGATCGTCTGCTGACAGTAAGTTAAAGAAGAGAAATACATTGTTTCCATTGTCTCCTTCTGCGTTTAAAAAGGAGTAAAAGTAACTGAGAATTGAAACTAACTTTATTGTTTGAACTGTGCTTAAAAGCATTGATACAAATAGAAATTGTTTCCCCCTAGAGGAAGCTTTTGAAATTGTTACAAGAGCTGAGCTGGGGGAATTTTCCACCTGCATGATAAAACTGTGAGAATCTGGGATTGACCTTGAATCGTTAAGAATGTTGACAGAAGAAGCCTTAGTGGTTGCATTTTGTAAGATTAACGATTCACTGGAACAGCTTTATAGGAAGACGGATGCGAGGACTATAAAAATTGAGAACTTGGAACAAAAAGTGACTAATTTGGCACAAAAAGTCAATATTAATACAGAAATTATTCAGGAATCGATACAGGGATCTATTTTGACATGTCAAATTGAAGAGAAGGCGGGGGAGAAAGCTTTTGCTGTGGAACCTAAAGTGGCACAAGTGGAGAGGAAGAGTGCCCCAGCCGTACAGTTGCAACTCAATGATTATAAGTTGATGCCTTCCAAGACTGAATTTAGAGAAAGCCAGTCTTTTAGGATTGGAGCCCCGCCTGGACTAGAGAAAGAAAGTTGGATAGATCCCCTAATGCAGGGGTTTACTGACCTTTGGGACCTGGACTTGGGTCAGGAGGAGACTGGAGTTGTGGGGACTGCCAGACTTGGAGGAACTTTGAAACACGGCTGGAAATATCTTTTGAATTTCAGTTCTAACTATGGAGATTTAGTTGACTTGTCGAGAAGGAATAAAAACATTGCTAGATGGGAATTTCCCGGAGATCTACTTTTCAGTATCAAAGGAAGGAAAATAAGAACAAGATCAGGAGAAGACAAAGTAAAGTGCATGTATAAACATGAAGAAGACTTGCAGAAGGGACCTGGAAAAGAGTTAAGAGCCTCGGACAGAAGATCACCAGGTTGATGGGCTATAAGGAATTGATGGAAATGACTGGCAGAACCCGAGACCAGGGAGAAGAGACGGTGGAAGAATATTGGAAAAAGTTTAAAATCTATATATGGAAATAATGTAAAATTAATGAGTGTTAGAAAAATGTTGGAAGGGAATTATACTGCTTTAGTAGAAATATTTTAAGGAATTAAGTATAAATAAGTATTATAGTATGAATGGAAAATAAGGTTAAAATATGTTAAGATAATTACATGACAGAAAATAGAGAAAGATGGAAAGGATTTGCTGAAACAATTAATAGAAATGGAATACAAAAAGGGAGGTGAGAGGAGGTCGATGAAACAAGGGAATGAAAGAGAGGATATTGAGATGGTATGATGTGTGTTTTTTGAATTGTTTTTGCTTTTGTTTTGTTTAATGTGTTAATGTTAATGTTGTGCTCTGTATTGTTTATAGATTGTATTGTACTGTTTTCTTTTTTGCTTTTCTTCTTCTTTTCTTTTTTCTTTCTTTTCTTCTTTTTGTAAGGTTTAAAAGCAATAAATATTATTTTTTTAAAAAGTGGAAAAAATGAGAAACATAGAAAAAACAATTGACAGATTCATCAATATCCCTACTATACCTTCCCTACACATTTATCACACCAAAAATATAACACAAAGCTGTGATGCAGGGTAGAATTAAGGAAGATGGAATAGGACACAAATAGAACTGAGAAGAGCTTGGGGGTGACTCATGCATGCATTCCAGCCATTCTAAGGCCAGATACAACAGAACAGATCTTTGCACCAGATACATGGCAGCAAACTGTTAGAACTGAACAAGAGTTGCCTGCCTCATGCAGGGTGCCATTATTGCTATTCTCAGCACAGCTGCAGTTCTTTGGAATACCTTTAGGACCAAGAGTGGTGCACTAGAGTTTCTGCTGTTGTGGGAACATTGTGATAAACACGAAATACAACTTTTTCATTTGTTTCAGCTGTTTTCTGGTAGGAGTGAAATAGCTGACACTGCAACTTCTGAGAATCAATTTTGACACCGACATTCAGCATGCATTTTGGGTCATCCTTTAATTTTAAAAGGACAGCCCAGTGTTACCTTCGTCACAGATGGGGCCACTGAATCCGGGGGGGCATTCACATACATTAGGCTGGGTGCATTTCCCATTGTTTTTGCACTCTGGTCGACACAGAGCTGTATAAAACCAACATTAAATTCTTAGATGTACCATTTAATATTATTAAATGCAGAGGGTGCATAAAACAGGCATCACTCACCAGCTTGACAGCTACGGCCGGAGTAACCAGGCTTACACCTGCAAGTATTGGGTGCCACACATTCCATGTTTTCACCACAGTTATGCCTGCATATCGCTATGAGAGAGAAAAACCGGGGGAAATAAGATCAGTAACTCATCTGGTTTGTGGTATTCACTTTCAATACCTAGCATGCAAAATTAGCTAACAGCATTGACCTTGAAAACACTATACTTTCCATCAGTTTGTGGAAATATGAAGTTCAAGTTCTTCTGCAACCCCATCACATGTGGCCACCAGCAGATAGGGTGAAACGCAATGATCAGTGAACAGAATGTGCATTTGGGGAGCCATTTGTGCCATTTCTGTGACCTTGTTGATAGTGCTCCTGCTCCCCTCTCCTTCCCCACCATGACTGCTCTTTAGACACAACTCAGCCATGCAAAGTTTCACATAGAACAGCAAACTACCCTAAATGTTTGTATACCCCATGCAGCTTGGAAACAGCAAGCTGTCCAGCTCTCTGGTCTGGTTCACACATAACAATAAGCCTTAGCTTGTTTAAGCAAAATCATGAGGTGACCATAAGTTGTTTCACAGATAATCAAACAAAACATGGTTTGTTCCTCCAAAGTTTGTTTCCAGCTGCTCATGCCTCATGTGTTTGTAGTTTGGTAAACCTCTGGAGTGGAGTGCTCAAGCCATGGTAAAGGGTGCTGAGTTCACATATAATCAAAGGTTCCTAAGCCAACAACATAAACATGACTTTACATCATGTTTGTTAACAGTAAACACTGGGCTGGGTTTACACACAAACCTACCGGTAAGCAACGGATAATAAACCATACTAAACCATACTTTAATAAACCACAGTTTAGCGTTATGTGCATATCAGGCCTCTACCGCCATTGTAAAAGTTCGGCAAGAACATCTGCTGGAAATAGGATTATGTTGCAACAAAATAGCAAAACATATGTTGCCGCAGTACCTCTACAAATAATACCATCTCCGTAATAACCGAAAGGACAACGACCGCATCTGAAGCTTCCATTTTCACTTGGCTCACAAGGAACCCTGGGGAAACAGGGTGACTCTGCACAAGTGAGTAACAAGGAAACAGTTGACACAGAGCCTGATTTTCGATCCGTGCCAGGCCTTTGGAGGGTCACAGCAAACCTTTCAAAGGTGGGTTGCAAAGTGCTGTCTTTAGGTTTACCAAATGGCCTTTGGAATTTGTGGCCACTTCCTCCTCCCAGTTCTTTGTTGGTTATTAGTGTCACGTTAGCTTTGCTGCTCAGTGTTAAGCTGGCTTCTAGGGGAGAATAGATCTGCTCTCGTGCCACCGTCGTCTTCTCAGGAAATACTGTCTTATTCCTAAGTGGCGTGTCAGATGCAGAGCCTACTGCATCTGCTGCTGACTCTTCCTTTGCGGTGCCAGAATGTATGTTTACAGTACTGGCACCTAATGCATAATCAGGGGATGCACTACTAACAGGCTTTCTCAAAGCTGGGCTCTGGGAAATGAATACATGTGAAGACACAGTTGTTTTGGCTGCAGAAACGGATGGACTGCTGTTGGCTACTTCTGTGGGAATGAAACTTCTGGGAACATCTGTGGGATTAAGAGGGAAGTCTGTGGTATTTGGAACCTCAGCAGTTGACAGTTGCAGGAAACCTGCCAAACAAACAGGAGACAGACACAAGAGCATTATTACAAGATTTACATTTCAAAGAGAATAGTTTTTAAAAAGTAAAAAAAGAAAGTAGACTTCTACATATATCTGGATTTTTCCAGTCGTGCTTGCTGCGGTGTACTTAGCATTAGAAGTCTACTAGAAAAACACACAGAACGTTAAACCCAAACAAGAGCTCCCAGAATTGTCGGCGGGGAGCATAAGACGTAACGGAGAGTTGGCAGGGAGTGTAAAACATAAACCTGAATTTAATACTCCTTAGCATCTACCTATCAGTAGCCTGCACAAGAAGTGAGCCGCAACACAAACCCTTTCCATATTCTTTCCTGTTTTTAAGTCCATCTTCCTTTGGATAATACATTCTCCAGAACCTACAGCCTAAGCAAGATGGATAGAAAAACAGAAAACAGTGAAGCCAAGAGCTTATGCAAAGTAAGAGTAATGAGAATGAGGCATAAAGGAAGACTAGGGCCTGCAAAAAGTGTTTCAGTGAGGAATGCACCTGCTCAAGATTACAGCCAGCCATGCCTATTATTATTATTATTATTATTATTATTATTATTATTATTACCCCGCCCATCTGGCTGGGTTTCCCCAGCCACTCTGGGTGGCTTCAACGAAAGGTTAAAAATACATCAAAACATCAGTCATTAAAAACTTCCCTAAACAGGACTGTCTTCAGATGTCTTCTAAATGTCAGATAGTTTTTTATTTCTTTGACATCTGATGGGAGGGCATTCCACAGGGCTGGCACCACTACCGAGAAGGCCCTCTGCCTGGTTCCCTGTAACTTGGCTTCTCGCAGTGAGGGAACTGCCAGAAGGCCCTTGGAGCTGGACCTCAGTGTCTGGGTTGAACAATGGGGGTGGAGACACTCCTTCAGGCAAATGTCATTCTGTTTTCAGAAATGGAATATCCCCAGGAATACAATGCCGTTCATTCTGATGTTCAGAAATCAGAAGGAATTCTAATAATGTTTGCCTCCCACCCAGTTCTTCTATCTTAAAAATATATATGAATAACATAAACCTGAGCTCTTTACTTGCCAGAGACATTTTCATCAGTATGGGCACCAGCAATGCTATATCCGTGATTATTGCCTGCACCGATTTTTTCACTGGGGTCTATTTTGTTATATCCATCTTCTGGAGTCAAACGACCAGAGGGAGCCTTACTTGTTGGTTTTATTCCAGCTGTGACATAAACAAAAGAATGCCCAAATCAAAGGGATAGCAAACCAAAGATAGCTTATTTAAAGGACAGCCAAAGGGTTACATAAAAAATTGTTAGGCTTTTTGAAAAATGTTCAATGTTCCAGGTTACAGCCACTGCCAGCCTCACTATTCCGACTGTGGCCAGAAAGATTCTATGCACATCTTCTGCAAGCACACAGAGTAATGGACTGTACAAACAAACATTTAATTGGAAGTTGCTTATATGGGAAAACACATACAGACACAATTATTTTACCGCGCTGTGCTGATCCTCTCTTGGAAAGTCTTAGTTTCTTACCCAGTAAATGCTGCTATTGTTTTTGTTGTTTGATTCCAACTCCCATCAGCCCCAGTTAGCTCAGACAATTGTCAGGGATGATGGGAGTTATTCCCCCAAAAATCTGGAAGGCAACTGGTTTGGGAAGGCTGACTTAAGTCAATCGTTCAACCTGTCTACCAAAACTTTTCTCATTCAAAACCATGTCTCCTATCCCATATAGACAGAATCAGCTATCAAGCATGAAAGTCCTATGAATTTCTATTATATGGGCAGTATTATTAGACAGGTTTCTGCCTTAGGCACATCCGATATTTTAAGCATGGCTTAGTGCAATGAACAAAACACTTGGAATAAAATGAAATATGATTTTTTTTGGTGACGAAAAAAGGATAGCTTTTTACCGTAACATCTTTTCCCATCTCCGTACAGGCCAGTGGGGCATGGACCACAATAATAGGAATCCATAGTATTGAAGCAAGCTACTCCAGGGAAGCATGGTCTGGATTTGCATTCATCAGGGTCTTTTTGGCAATGTCTACCTAAACAGAAAGAAATACATTCGGGCATGCATCAAAGGCCCTTTTCGGGAACTAGTAGCTCACAAAAAAAAAAAAGCCACAAAGATTTTCAAAACAGAAAGCAAGCGTTGGTTCATTGCCTAACTCTTGGGAGACAGCAAGCCCTCGTTTTTCCAGAAACAAACAAACAAACAAACAAACAAACAAACAAAAATCTGGGATTTTTATGATGTATTTGTTCTATATACATTTAAGGGAACATGGCCACTTTTGCAGAAAAAACCTCCAGCCTCAGGAAAAGTTATTTGGGATTGATTTCAAACAGCTGTGGTGGAGATTCTGAGTTTTGATCATATAGATTCATCTGGACACATATCTCCCCTATTTATTCTTAATGTTTGGTTGTTTCAGATAAGATTTAAGACAAAATGATTTCATGTATATATTTATGCGGAATTTAAAAAATGAATTTTATGTTTAAAAAGTTGTTTTTTCTCCTTCTATGCAGTCTGCGGACTAATTCAATAGTACCCTATCCTGTTCCTATACAACCCTACATCCAAGCCTCATTAAACTCAATTGCATGTACTTCTGAGTAGGCATGTATAGGATTGCACTGTGCTTTCTAACTCCTTATTCTAGCTTCCACTGTAATCCGCAAACCACACAAGCTTTTTGAAAGCCAAGCTTTTACCCCTCTTCCTCATTGGCTTTAACTGGCCTGAAGAGGCGTACGCGAAGATCTAACTCAGTGATGCTTGAAAAATATTTGTTCTGCTTAAATAAACCTCACAGTAAACTGGAGCCTGAAATCATGCATGTAATTGAATTATTGTTATGTAAATGTAGAATAAGTGACAATTCACCCTGCAGCCCAGGTGTACATTCACAGCGGAAGCTATTTATTCCATCAAAACATCTGCCAAGGCCACAGGGGTTGGATGCGCAGTCATTGGTATTCACTTGACAAAGGTCACCTTCAAATCCTGGCATGCAGATGCACAGATATTTCCCACTTCCAGGAGGGAAATTGGTATCGGTCACACAGGACCCTCCATTTAAGCAGTCACATGGTTTCACGCTGACCTACAAAACATGGCCAATAAACAGCAGGCTATAATTACTCTTGAATGGGATATTCCATTTGCAATGGAGCTCTTGTCATGGCTGCATGATAGCAATTAGCGTTGGCTATTTGACCACAATAGTTATTACCTCGATTGCAACTTTGGTTTCGGCACTGCAGTCGTCCGTTATGAAAAAGGTAAACAGCTCAGGCTTCTTCGACAGTGCCTTCCATATCAGGAGTCCAGCGGGAGAAAGACTGGCACCTGGCGGGCCAGAATTCAATAAGAAAGCGACGGCAGAGCCTTCTGCGTCCGTCGCTGAGAACTGATACACAAAATCCTCCCCATAAAAGGTCTGCAGCCTTTCTTGCATATTTTGAAATACAGGAGGCTGGTTGTCTGAAAGGAAATAAATGGAACAGCCACAAAGTGAGAAATATGAAAAACGGATGACATCAGGAAATTTTTATCTATTCCCCACCTACTTACATAGCCACTGTTAGGGGCCTATACCAAATGTGCACCTGACCGCAGTGCTTTACTTGATCCCATATCATAGAGCTGTTGTTGGAAGAGAGCATAAGGATCACCTAGTGCAACCCTCTGCAATGCAGGAATCTTTTACCCAATGTGGGGCTCAAACCCACAGCCCTGAGATTAAGAGTCTCATTCTCTACCAATGGAGATATCCTCTTGTGCTTTTTCATTAAGCATTGCAGTAAGTCAGCCTTCCCCAACCCGGTGCCTTACAGATATTGTCAGATACCAAGTCCCATCACCCCTGACCATTGGCCATGCTGGCTGGGCGTGATGGGATTTGGGGGTCCAACTGCACCTGGGGGTTGTCAGGTTGAGGAAAGTTGTGCAATCAGTCCATGACACTGGCTCTAAGCATCTGCTGAAAGGGATTTCACTGGGGTGTGTGAGTTCCTGCACAACATGGTTTCCTGCTTCCCACTTGCCTGTGCCCATCATGATGGCAGGCATTGCTCTATACAAGGAATCAGATACAACTACAATTCCATTTCCTGGAATTTCAATGGGAGGGAGTTAATCACAGGTCGCACTGAAACCAATAGGACTTCAGTTAAGTTAGTCTGGATCCAACTCAAGGCTCTTTAACATTCAGCGGGTCATGAAATGTGTTTCTTCAAGACCTGTTTGCAGGTGCCAATGGATGCAAACAGGTCTTGAAGAAACACATTTCATGACCTACTGACATGCAATAAACATCACCCTCCCCCAAGAGCATTACGCCACAGAACAAAATGGCACAAATCCATCAGGAAAATGAACCCATGATGAACTTTAGCCATCATCCTGGCACAGGCAGCCAGGAACAAAATGAGCTGATTCAAGGTAAGCAATTGCTAGATATCAAATTTTGTCTGAAGTTTCTGTTTCTCATGAGAAGGTTCACAAGTCATAAAGTCTAGAGAGGTGATGTGCTGCTCCAAACTCTCAGGCAAGAATGGACAGCCTGTGGCCTTCCAAGATGGTGTTGGACTCTCAACTTCAATCAGCTCCACCCAGCATGGCCAAGGGTAAAGAATGATGCACGTTGTAGTCCAAGAACATCTGGAGGGCCAAAGGTTTCCCATTCTTGTAGGAGTAACACTTGACCCTCTGCCAGCTCCATGTCATATGTATCTCCTCCTCAACTTTCTGGAGATGTGTCTCTCCTTCACAGTTTACTGTAAACATTGGTATGCACATGGAAAAAAGTGCATGAATCTGAAAATACAAATCATTTGTTAGGTTTAGGCATCTGAACCAGTGAGCTTCATAACTAATTAGAACTTACTTTCAGCAACTGACCAAGTTAACTTTGATATTTCCGGTCTGCAGAGTAAGCAAGGGCTTGTAGGATTTGTGTCACCTTCACCATAACAAAGTCCATCTATGTTGCATGTTTTCTCCTTTGCAGAAATAAAACATCATTCATTAAGACTTCAGAATATTTTTCCTGCATGTTTATTCGTGTGCCACAAACTGTCAAAGCAGTGGCCTACTAGTTACTCTCACATGCCCCCAGCCTCAATTTAATTTTTGCATGCTTCAGAGAGTTCACAACTTGTAACAAGCCAGGTCTTCAGAAAGGTATTCTACACCACTGTCACTAAAATTAACAGAACTTGGGCTGGACTGAGTATGGCCATGCTCTTGCACAAACAACATGCCTTCCAGTAGGGCATTCAGGAAATCCTTTGTAGTCCATACCTGATAGGATTTCAAGGTGCCTTGTTGAAACGACTGAGTTTGGTGTTTCAATTCTTGATCACGCAAAAGTCCACTATGGGAATCTGAATTATTGGGAGGGTTTTGTAGTGGATCACTAAATTCAATGCTGTATTGTATTGTTCTATAGCAGATTGTGAATTTGGGTTGCAAATACCATAGAGATTTGCCTGGGAAGAATTCTTGCTGAACACAGTGGGACTTACTTCTGAGTAAACTTGCACAGAATTACCACATCCTTCCCTGAACTGGTGCCAGCCATATGTTGTTGGACTCTTCCATCAAGCCCAGTCAGCATGGCCAATGGTCAGGGATGGTGAGACTTGTAGTTTAGCAATGTCTGGGGAAACCAGGGCAGGGCAGGCATGATGACATTTATTCATATCAAATTTTTTTTGTGGATACCTGGTAATACAATACCATTTTGCATCCAAGTAGAAGCTGCCTGTTTTTACTTAGAAAATATATTTTAAACAAACCATTCTGTGCCTGAGACAATCCATCAATGTTGTGCAGTGCAAAGCTTCCACAAAATCTGTGTTATGCTGATTCTAAGGGCTGCTCTGAAGCAGCTCTGCTATTGATCTAGGGCAGAGTTGGAGAAATGGCAGTCCTCCAGATGCTGGACTACAACTCCCATCATCCCCAGCCACATGGCCAATGAGCAGGGATGGTGGGAGTCGGAGTTCAAGAACATCTGGAGGGCCATAGTTTTCCCATCCCAAATTTAGGAGATGTGAGACTCAGTAGCGCACACAAGGAAGTGATATTGTCATGGCTGTGATAACCTCTTAGACCTAGAGATGTGTGAGACACCTTAAGGACAGGAGGAGGAGGAAGGGCTGAAAGAGAGCACTTTCCCTTCTGGAAACAAGCAACAAACACATCAGAAGTTATTTCTGGAATGAATCCTGTCAACCCAGTAGGAAGCTGGGAAGCAGCATTACGAGTAAATTTGGGAAGTAAGGCATTACAAGTAACAGACTGCCTACTTCCAACCTGTGAACCTTAAAAGTTTCATGTTCCCATCACCACTGACTATTGGCCATCCTGGTTGGAGCTGATAGCCAATGGGGAACTCCCCAGATGCTGCTATCCCTACACATTTAGCTGGGAGTCTCACTTAACTCAATCAGGCTTGCTTCTGAGCAGACATGTCTAGGACAGTATTGTTGGTCCTATGCATCTGATGGTGTGGACTCTAGTCATGAATACATGTGCCATAAATAAACGTGTTGCTCTTTAAGGGAGTAAACCCCAAGGAAAAATCTGTACTCGCTCCCTTGCTGAGGAGCAAACCCTACACAAATATGGAGTGGAGTCCCCAAGATGGTTGGATCACGTCTTGTACACCTCCTTCCAGCAACTCCCGGAGCCAGGCTCCTGCCAAACGTATTGCTCTGCTTCCCCTTGCATCACATCAGCAAGCCCAAGAGTGGGGGGGCTTGTAATCTGGGCAGCCAAGGACCCCCATTCACATTGCCAGGGCTTGCACTCCAGAGAGGTCACTTTGGCGCTGCTAATGCAGCAAAAACAACGCAGGAGGCAGCAGTTATGAGTTACCGATCTCTGCAGCCACAGCAGGCACTATGATTCTCCAGTGGTTTGGCTTCACCCCCGGTGGAGCACTCTATCATCTCTTGAGACAGACAGATGCCAACAGCAACTCATTAAGGTGCCACAAGACTCACAGCTATAACGGATTAACACTGTTGCCCCTCCAGAAATTGTGTATTGCATATTTAACTGACTAATTAATTGATCACTCCGCTGAAATTGTACATGATTAATCTATTCCGTTTCATTTAATGAGATGACATCTCTGCTAGAGTTATCTCCTAGCCCTAATGAGGTTGTAAATATTCAAAGCAAAACAACAACAAAAATAAGACACTTGCCTTTAATGTGCAAAATCCATTTGATTGTGGGTCGCACATCTGACAAGCTCCATCAAATAATGTCACTGTTTTAGGGTTGCTATAAGTGAACCCATCATTAGAAATCTGTTTAGACACAGAGCAACAGTTCTGTGAGTTATATAAGCATCCGAAAGGGGATTATGGTGCGTTTCACAATTGACAACATGCACATCCTACCTAGATCCCTACATAAGTAAGTAGAAGATAGAACGGGAAGTACTGGTATATCTCTGGGTGACCTATTATAAACAGAGAGCAAAACTTGTTTCTTTTTTATGGTACAATGTGCATTCCCCTCCCCCAATAGTGTGCATTTTGATGATTTTTTAAAACGGTTTTACAAGCTATGCTCGTGCACCTCCTCAGCTTACTTCTGTGGGATTTGTTTTTTAAAAAAAATTATCTCAGTCGCTATATGACTATATGAAGTGAATCTCTAGAGATTACCTTAATTTGCCACTTTGCAATGGGTTGGCCATCCACAAGATCCAGACCATCATTCTGGTGTCCTTCAGTGGGAAGTTGGCAATCCACAGTCCTGGTGTTGTGGAAAGTGGCGTGGGTGAATAAAGATTCCCCAAGCACCCACTTGTTATCACTGTACTGAATTAAAGGACCAAAAATGCCTGATTTAGTGACCCTACGAACAAGACGGTGATATACAAATAGATATACAAATAATCTCAACAGCTATGTGAAGTATTCTCATTCAACCTGCGCAAGCACCTAGCTTCATCCACTGACAATGGGTCACTTTTATATTCTGTCAGTGAATTCTTTATTTACAACATAGTGGCTGAAATGTCCATGGGCCACTTAAAGAGTAAAAACCCTTCTGCTTGCTTCTTCAGGACAGTTTCCACTGCTCCCACATATAAGGGAAAAAAAGAAAAGGTAAAGGACCCCTGGACGGTTAAAGTCCAGTCAAAGGCGACTATGGGGTTGTGGTGCTCATCTCACTTTCAGACTGAGGGAGCCAGTGTTTGTCCACAGACAGCTTTTTTGGGTCATGTGGCCAGCATGACTAAACCGCTTCTGGCACACTGGTACACCGTGACGGAAACCAGAGCGCACAGAAACACCATTTACCTTCCCACTGCAGTGGTACCTATTTATCTACTTGCATTGGCGTGCTTTCGAACTACTAGGTTGACAAAAGCTGAGACAGAACAACGAGAGCTCACTCTGTTGCAGGGATTTGAACCGCTGACCTTCCGATCGACAAGTCCAAGAGGCTCAGTGGTTTAGACCACAGCGCCACCATTGTCCCTCATATGGAGCAACTCAAACATAATATTTTTCTGAGAAACAACAGAAATGCAAAGTACCACACAAGCCTTCACGTTCCCTCAGAACATGGAGTATTCAAGTTGAATGTTAAGCAAAAACACAAACACAAAAAGGGGAGTCAGGGGAGAAAGAAATAAAGATGACAGTGGGTAGGCATAGTGAAAGAAGTATGCCGTCTGTAAGGTGGATTGCAGGAGCTGTGCAACACAATTCCATGCATACAGGTGCTGAAACAGGTCCCACTGTGTCCAACAGAGCTTACTCCCAGAAAAATGAGCATAGGACTGCAGGCCTAATTAGGTCAGGCTGTGCTGGATGTGAGCTAAAAGATCCCAGGTTGTGCCAGAAGTTATAGCAATGGCTGTTCTTCTCCCTTTGCAAAACATAAAAATTAGACATTATTCAGCTCTAATGACTCACATGGCAACCCAAAACTTTATCTGCTTGATAAAAGGATAGGCCACAGAACCTTTTTGTGGGGAGGGGGGGGAGCATAAGACCAAGAGTGTCACTGCTGAAAGTGTTATTAAAACCCTCCAGCTTGCAATGAGTGAGGAGTGAGACAGTTCAAGCTGTGATAAGTGAACTCCCAATAATTGTCTCACTAGGAGTTTGGGGAGCAGCTCTTAACTTAATGGAATGTAAATGTGCTATTGGCTTTCTCATTTCAAACTGACTTGCTGATGAGAGGATCCATGTTGTGTACAAAGGGAAATCCACAGCCTGCATTGTAATATAACCTGCCAAAATAACCTCAGCATCAGCTGGACAGAGCCAAGTATAAAGGTGCGATGGAAAAAGAAAATGTTTTCTACTGAGTCGATGGGAAAATTGAATTTCTTATACATGAGAGATTTTTTTATTTTTGAAAGTTGTATTATATCTCAGAGGCCAGGCACTAGTTTCAGCTCCTTTAGCTCAGGCTTCTGACACTGGCCAATTGATCAAGAGTCTTGGATAAACTCCAGTTTGAGTAATTGCTTTCTCCCCTACAAAAATTGTCCTGTAAATTTTGCTCGCAGTCTTCATACTTAACCAGTAGTAATGCAGAACCAAGTAGCTGCACCCACAAGTCTGCATGGGACTTTCTAGTTTGTCACCTTTGCACAGGGCCAAAAAATAAAGTTGAGAAAAGAAAAGAAAACCATTCTGAACTCGGTTTCTCATAGCCTTCTATTTGCAGGCTCTACCACTTGTACCACCTATGATTTCCTCAGTCAGCAACTGCTTGAATATGGACAATACAGATGCAGAATGGCTTACAGGAACTTCAGGTTCTAAAAACCTGAACGCTGAACCTTTATCAATAATACATAAAATAATCCACCTGCAACTTATTAATTTCACATCTGGGGCCTGGTGACTCCATGAATCCAAGGCCAAAAACTCTTACAGTTGTGCAGTCATACTGCCGGACATCACACAACCCTCCATTGTTCAGCTCTGTAACTTCCGGAACCTGATCTTGAAAACGAAAATCAGAAAGTGAAACACACTGAGTCAATCAACGGGCCCTTCATGTAAACAGTATGACAGAGCTTTTGTGCCAACAAATTCCTATCGAACAAATGTGAAGAAAATAGGGCACTACAGACACAGTGGCGTAGCGTGGGGGGTGCAGGGGGGGCCGGCCGCACCGGGCGCAACATCTGGGGGTTAGGGTTAGGGGGCGCAAATCCACGGTTTAGGGGGCGCAAATCCACGGGTTAGGGGGCGCAAATTACTTGCCTTGCCCTGGGTGCTGACAACCCACGCTACGCCACTGTACAGACACAAAACCTGGGCAAAGAAACAAACTAATGTCAACATATTTCACATTGAATTTCTTTGAGAAAATTCGACATACCGAGTTTTGTTAAAGGAAGACATTGGTTTCACAAACAGTGAGAATGGGGGCACACTTGTCTCTTAACCTCAAATTTCCATTCTGCGGCTGGGGTGGGGGTGGGTGCGCTCATATGATTTGAATAATGTTCCATCCAAAAATATCCCCAGCTCTCAGAAAACTGAATGTCAGAGAGAAGTGTTCTTACTAAGATATGCTAATATGCTAATTGTTTCATATGCGCAAAGAATACGGGGATCATATTTAGATCCATTACAACCTGGGTTCAGACCTTGCCACAGAATGGAATCAGTCTGGGTTGCCTTGATGAATGACCTTTATAGAGAGCAGGACACAGGGAGTGGGACCTTGTTCCTGCATCTTGGTCTCTCATCATCAACCATGGCATCCTCCTGGACCAGCTCTGGGAAATGGGAATTGGGTGCACTGTATTACAGTGGTTTTAATCCTCCCTTCAGTCCAGAGAGTAGTATTCAGAGAGTGTCTTTCGGCACCCTGACAGCTATGCTGTCTTATCTCCAGTGCTATTTAATATCTTCATGAAGCTGTTGGGAGCGGTCATGAGGAGTTTCAGGGTGAGTTGCCATCAGTATGCTGATGACACTCAGCTCTATTTCTCCACAACATCTGAATCAGGAGGCCACACAGTCTCCTGGCAGAGGCATAGTGGGGGGGGTGCCAGGGGTGGCCATGGCCACGGGCACACAATTTATGAGGGGCTGTGAACCAGGCAACCCCATGTAGACACTCCCCAGCATGGTGCTCCTCTCCACCCACCAAGGGCTGTGTTGCATTATATAAAAGACCCAAAGGATATCTAATAGAAATACCAAATAGAGGCACCTGGCTTCATTCTATAAGGAGGCTGGAATGTGAAATTGTACTATTTCCCCAAGCTAGTAATTGAGACTAGCATTCCAGTGAGCAGTGGTTAAATCTGGCACAACAGGAGCCAAATAGTACATGACTTACCTCTAGGAAACAGGACAGATGCAGAACAGACTGCAAAGCTGACTGTTTTACAGATTAGAATATAGATGTTGGATAAGGAGGCTTGCTGTGGGGCAGAGAAAGAATGCTAGTAACTGTAGCTCGACTCACCAGATGAGGTGCTGCAGTCGTACGAGCTGAAGCCTTGAAAACAAGCACAGCCCCATTCAACGCAGTGACCTCTCCCGCTGCAGAGGTTGGGACACTTCAGCGCTAAGAGCAAGTCCTCAGATAATCCCTTGTCTTCTTCTCCGGTGCGGTAATTAACTTCTTCCAAAGCTCTCTTTTCACATTCGTTTTCTAGGAGGGCCAAGCCTGCCTTTGCCCAGCTGAGGTCGTCTTTCAGTTGCAGATCCTTGATGCACAAGTCTACCACATCGTTGACCCGCTGGCCGAGGAGAGCCTTGCAAGCCCTCACTATGCTGGAATTGGCAACTGTCTCTTGGCAAAGGTCCAACGCATCCGACTCAGTGAGGCCAGAAGGCGTAGGCCATGAAGACATGGGCTCTTGGTATGGGTCAGCCATGTGATCTTCTGGGAAGAAATAGCTAAATCCATCCAGATCTGTTTGGCTTAGGCTCTGGGATGGAAACACAGAAAGGTACTCGTAGTCATGTTGGCGCTTTGGGCGTGAATGTCTTTTGCGGCGCCGCTGGCTGCCAAACTTGTCTGTGTAGCTGTCAGCCCCCCGGCCCCAAACAGCCTGTTTGTGTGTTGTAAATCCTGTCTTGGAGTTCAGAAAGAGAGCTGTGCGTTCTGGGGTTGCTGTCTGAAGAGCTCTTTGATTCAGAGAGCGTCCCTCTCTGGAGGGAACAGCAGAAGAAACCTCCTCCAGCACGGAAGCACGTTTCCTCAAGCCCCTGATAGGATCAAGCGAGCCGATGTACTCAGCGGTTACATCCAGCCCCGGGATCAAGGAAGGGAGCCAAGCGTTTTGTTTGTTTCTTCTGCAGGGCAAAGACAATTCCGCCTCAAAAACAGAATTCAGTTTATTTGCTGGTTGGTCTTCTCCCACATCACCAGCATTGCAATTACAGAGAACTATTTCCTTGGCCGGAGTTGAAAGATCCGGTATTTGGTCAAACAGACTCTCTCCTGGTGAAATCCTGTCAAAAAAAACAACTGGAAAATCTCAACATGGCTGCTATTCAAACAAGCAACACGGATGGATGGATGGGGGCGGGGGGAGGGCCACTGGAGCTTTGTGATACTTGTTACCATAGCAATTTTCCTTTTAGACATTTGGCTGTCCAGCCTCTGTTCCAGCAAATGAAATCCTACCAGACCTCTAGGCAATTGATTTAAATGTTGAACCAGTCTAACCATCAAGAAATTTCTCCTGCCACCCAACCAAAAAATATCCTCCCATAACTTAACATCCATTAGATATAGGCGTGCCCTTTGGGGCAGCAGAGAATAAGAGCCTGCTCTCTTCAATATGACAGCCCTTCAGGTAATTGAAGAATGTCCCCCACTCAGGCTAAGCAGTTCCTTCAAACCCCCTAGGACTTGTTTTCCATACTGTTGAGCATCTCTGTTGCCTTTATGGACTCTAATTTGTCAATATCCTTCTGAAAGCGCGGTGTCCATTATTGCACAGTACTATATAGCTGGGTTTTTTGTGTATGTATATATAAACACACAAATACATAAATAATGGTGACACACCTGCCATCCCCTCAGCCTAGATTGTCTCATTGTGCGGATAAAAAGATCAGAGACCTTAAGCTATGGAACAGGACACATTCATAATGACAGGGGAAATTAATTAAATGGAAAATGGAGATTGTGTAAGTTTGTGCAGTATCTTTTCATATATATATTTTTTATGTTATTGAGGAACTAGATTCCACATCCCCTTCCTGCTGTTATCATTTCCATAATTAACTTTAAGTGGCAATAAGTCAGGGCATTTTGGTACAACATTTCATAATTCGGTCAGTGCCTGGACGGAAGGCTGGGAACCACATGTATGTCACCTTGGGTTCCATGGCAGAAGAAAGGTAGAACAGAAATAAGTCTGCACTATTGCAAGCCAGTGTGGTATAGTGGTTAAAGCAGGCACAGACAAACTTGGCCCTTCAGATGTTTTGGGACTACAACTCCCACCATCCCTAGCTAACAGGACCAGTGGTCAGGGATGATGGGAGTTGTAGTCCCAAAACATCTGGAGGGCCGAGTTTGCCTATGCCTGGGTTAGAGTGTTGGACTACGACCTGGGAGACCAGGGTTCAAATCCTCACTCAGCCATGAAGTTCATTGGCTGACCTTGGCTCAGTCACTGTCTCTTGGCCTAACCTACCTCAGAGGGTTTGTTGCGAAGATAAAATGGGGAAGGCAAAAAAACCCACACATGTATGGCACCTTGAGATCCTTGGAGGAGAGGCGGAATATAAACAAATAATTGAAAGAATAGATCTCCCCTTTGCAATAATATAAAAGATACTGATAAGACTTTTGGTCATTACCTCCATTCATTAATAAAAGACGTGTAAGTATCAGCTCCTCCAGTGATTTCAGTTCCGTCCACATCATGGTAATCGTTCTCCACAATGCCATCAAATGTTCCACAGAGGCCCAGCGTGTGTTTATAATCCAAACTGGGGGCCCTGAGAGTTAGACTCATTCCCCATTCACTCACGTCGGCTCGAATAAAAGCTCCGGAAGAAAACGAGATCTAAAAACAAATGGCATCACACCGAGCGAACAGGAAGACCTTTTCAGACTGTGGTTTCAATTTATTGACCATTTTGGAGATGAAACAAATTACTGCTTTGCCCTATCTCATCTGACTCCTTTTTTCTGTCTTTTAAGTACAGTAAGCCCACAACTTACGCAAGGAATACATTACAGGGATGACGCCTAAAGCCAAAATTGTGTATAGTCAAACACATTGGGCTCGACAGTGGGTGGAATTGCCAGTGTCTTTTTCATTTTCCCCATTCTAAATTTTCTATTTTGCCAAGTGCATAAAGCTGATTGCACACAAGTTAAATGCCCTTACTGCACAGCACTGCGTTTTCAAAGGAAACGAACCCTGTGCAACAACTCCACTTGCAACTGACTGCTATATTCAAGGGACGGAGGCCCTCAGGACAACCAACCACAAATCTGTAAATGGTAGGGAGAATTGTCACTTTGACATGGATACGTAGAAAAGGTTGGCTTATCAACACAAAAACCTCTGTGATGGTTCTCGTTCATCCCTGGACCACTCCCAAATCCATGTCAACCTCAGGTCACCAGATCATGTGAGAGAGGCAGAGGACTGTGACCCAGATTCTACAGATAATATGACCTACAGGACAATGGGGTCAAGAGCTTGTACCACTCTCTTCCTCTGGCGTGGTCACAAGGAGATCAGAATCTTTTGCTCCTGCTTTCAATTAACAATTGTTTAGGATTTGGACATACGATTAATCTTAACTATGGCTTATTGAAAAAAAACCTGCTTTATCAATCACAGTTTGAAGTTGGCTTCTTTCAGTAATCATAAAAGGTAAAAGTAAAGGACCCCTGACAGTTAAGTCCAGTCGCAAACGACTCTGGGGTTGCGGCGCTCATCTCGCTTTATTGGCCGAGGGAGCCGACGTTTGTCTGCAGACAGTTTTTCCGGATCATGCGGCCAGCATGACTAAGCCGCTTCTGGCGAAACCAGAGCAGTGCAAGGAAATGTCGTTTGCCTTCCTGCCAGAGCGGTACCTATTTATCTACTTGCACTTTGACGTGCTTTCGAACTGCTAGGTTGGCAGGAGCTGGGACTAAACAACAGGAGCTCACCCCATCATGGGGATTCGAACCGCTGACCTTCCGATCGGCAAGCCCAAGGCTCAGTGGTTTACACCACAGCGCCACCCGCATCCCTTTCCGTAATCATAGTTAAGACTAATTGCAGTTCATCAAGGTTTAGACATAATAATTGTAGCTAAGGCTTCTAATTGCCTTGTGGCCACACTGGAGTAGCAGAAAGAAGGAATGCACAAGTCCAAGACGAAGCCATGTTTGTTTAGATAATCATAAATATGGCTTATCATTAATGTCCAAACACAGCCCATGTATGTTTATTGGATTTTTAAATTTAAAAATCCCTAATGCTAAACTGTGGTTGGTTAAGAGTAGGTAACAAAAGCTCCTAGTTTCCTCATGGCTAAGTTGGAGGAGAAGGGCTGGGCAATGCAGAAGCCCAAGGCTCAGCCAATCTTCTTTATGCAACGATAAACCATGGTTTATCATTCATGTCTGAAAGTAGCTTATACAGTGGTGCCTCGCAAGACAAAATTAATTCGTTCTGCGAGTTTTTTCGTCTTGCGAGTTTTTTCGTCTTGCGAAGCACGGTTTCAATTTTTTCAAAAAAATCTTCAAAAACCTCAAAAAAGGCTACCACACCGCGTGCCATGAGTTGCTCCCCGAAGTCAAGTCGCAACTGCACCTCTTCAAGCAATGCACCCTGTATTACTGTAACGGTTTTAAGAAAAAGGAAACAAACTTGCAAGACGTTTCCGTCTTGCAAAGCAAGCCCATAGGGAAATTCGTCTCGTGAAGCAGCTCGAAAAACTCTTTCGTCTTGCGAGTTTTTCGTCTTGAGAGGCATTCGTCTTGCGAGGTACCACTGTATATGTGCATTGATTAAAAAGGAAACAGAAAACTCCTCCTGAATCAAGTTGCTTTACAACAGATATAAAATGGATCAACACACCGTGACTTTTCTTCCTGAATATGATTCAGTGATCCTGACGCCGCTGTCTGCCGAAGCTCTGCTCTTCACAGATAAGTGCGGCTGCGAATCACGTAGCTGACCACTGCACATGTCAAATGCTATTATATCAGCCCCTTCTTGGGCAACAAAACCACAGTTACATGATGCTGGGTAGTAGAGGCTCCCACAGTCCCACTGGCGCACGTGGACTTCAAAATCACGGGAAATACTTCTGTATAGCACAAATGTTCCCGTTTTAAAGTTGTCGTACATCCTAGAAGAAAGGAGAGCATGCAAAATTATTTGTTTTTCAAAATTATCATCACTTTTACGAGTTGCTATTTTAATGCAGTGCCGATTCATCCAATGTTGTCATTTTTTAATTTAACTTTTTTTTTGGGGGGGGGGGGAGCTGTTCTAACAGTTTTTTTTTATAACTCAACCCTATGCATGTTTACTCATAGGTATGTTCTGCCTTGTTTTAAAGGGCCTTGCTCTATGAACAGGATTGCGCACTTCCTCACTGAAATACTAAAGTCAAATTATACCTAGCATTCCATTGCGTGTAGTTTAACCCAGATTTCTTTTTATTTACAAAATATAGCTGGACTACAAATAAAAGCCGAAGGCCAACATTGGGTGGCAGTGATGATTTCTTAATCATTTTCCTTTTTGCATTTCCCACTAAAAATTGCCGCCCCCCCCAAAAAAAACAATTTTTGCCCTGCCAAGGAAAATATGATGCCTGCATCATTTTACTTGAAGGGTAAAAAGTTATTGAGGTTAAGGAGTTTTTAGGGTGGAAACTGAATGAGGGGAAAGCGTTATGAACACCTACTTTTGTTTACAGCCCCCATAGCTGCATTTTTGAAGAAAAAGAAACTATCAGGGACAAACTGTATGTGACTGAGGATCGGGTTTAACTTGACCTCCATCAGAGGATGTTTCTGGAACTTTCTTTTTCCTTTCAAGGCTGAAGAAATATTATTGGGGTGGGGGTTCTCCCCAGGGAGCTGAAACTGCTATAGGAGAGCCATTTTTACTCATGACGTGCAGACTTATTATCTCTGCTCACACCCATGGTGTAGGGTGAAGCCAATTCCCCCAGAAGAATTCCTGTACAAAAAACACTTTGGATTTGGCTTGGAATGTTGGATTTTGGACTCAGAGATGGTAATGTTTCTTTGAGCAATGTGTGCTTTGCTTCGACAGCTCCATGCTACTCAAGCAGCTTCCACAATTGTAAGTAGCACGATTATTATCCAGACATGGCAAGCACCAGATCTCCTGCCCTCTAATGCAGCATTTCCCAACCTTGGGCCTCCAGCTGTTTTTGGACTACAACTCCCATAATCCTCAGCTAGCAAGACCAGTGGTCAGGGATGATGGGAATTGTAGTTTGAAAACAGCTGGAGGCCCAAGGTTGGGAAACACTGCTCTAATGGAACCTTACCTTACTCAGGTAATAGCTGCACTGAACTTCCTACTGCTCAGGAAAAGAAAGTAAGTTATTTATTTGTTTGTTTGAAAGAGAACCGAAAGAGTATGCCTCAGCCTTCACCAACCTTGTGGCATTCAGATCATTCAGACGACTGCTGTTATCCCCAGCCAGCACTGTATGGCCTGGGGCTGATGGGAATTGTAGTCCGAAACACCTGGATGACACTAGGTTGGTGAAAGCTATATTCCACAATATTATTTAATCACTCCCTCCCCATTCCTTGGTGTGTTGATGTTCCTCCAACTCCCTAAATAATACCTTTTTATTTTTAAAGGGAAGGTTTTGTGATGACATGAGAATGGCATGATGGACAGTTTTTTCCAATACCATTCAGGCAGGCCACACTTACCTATGTGAATTTCAGGTAGTTGCTAGGAGACTGGGCTGAATAAAAAAATCTCACTGCCTCTTTGCCTAGTCAACGCTCACATAATATGGGTTTTTATAAGCACACGATCATTCCTGGCTACGCATTGTGGGTGCGGAGCATTCAATGTAACCACCATTACTCATCTCTAGGGACATATTCTGTAGAACTGCTGAGAAGATATGATCATCCCTAGCTGTGTTTCATTGTGACAGAACAGATTTCCTTCATAAATATAGCAACCGGCATCACTGAGTTGAAGCAAGTCACTAAAGCCATGGTTCTTTCTCCCCAGCATTTTGATGGGGTGGGAGAAGGTTTTGATTAACAAGCAACAGATAAAAAATATTAATGTATTCATCTTGTGATTAAAAAAAATCCTCTCCTGAAAAGAAAAAGGGGAAAGAGTAAGTTTGTAAATTACCTGCCATCAAATGTAATGATATGTGGGTCAGTAAAAGAGTAGCAATAGGCAGAGGGCAGATCTTTCACAGTAACCTTTAAAAGAAGTGAAGACATTAAGGTAAATCAGCTGATCAGGAATCCTTCAAATATATTGACGTGCTGATTACGGAACTTGACTTACAAGTAAATAACACAGCAATGCTTCAATTCTAAGCCTCACTAATTTCAAAGAGACTTACTTGTATCAGGTAAGTGTGCAGAGCAGGCGATGGGGAATCTGTGCCGTTCACAGATGTTGTTGAACTACAACTCCCATCAGCGCCGGCCTCACTGGCCAAAGGCCCAGGATGTTGAGAGTTCTAGGCCAGCAATATTTGGTCACTGGTTTCCCCCATACATGGTGTATAGAGCGGCTGCTAAGGGGGTCTACCTCACACATACAAAGGAATATGCTAGTCATCACTGGCTTTTCATTACGTTTTAGCAAACAATAATATTTTTAACTAAATTTATCCATCAATTAGAGGCTTCTGATGAGGTGGCAAAATGGTTTTAAAATAGCTTTTTAATCAATTAAGATGTCCAAGTGCTGTTTTTATTTCATGTTTTATATATACATGTAAGCCACCTTGGGAGAGCCCTGCCCTGAAAGAATTTCACAAAACAAAACAAAACAAAATGACATGCTGTGCGAATTAGAAATGCCATTATAAATGATGCTCATAAGTCATTGTTAAAAACGTGCAAAAAAAGAGAAAACCTAGCCAGTTTACATCAGCTAACTTCCAAGTGATTTCTTTTTCTTTTATCAAGACTGAACGGAATGGGTTTCCACCTGAATACTTTCCACCATGTAGCCATTCCACAGGAAGTTGTCGCTAACAATAGGTTCTGCCGCAATTCTGGTTATTCTTTCTCCATTTCGGGTGAAATCTGTCACCGCGGTGTAATGGATGCTGGCGTGGCCACACGTCCCATTGTGGCAGGGATGCTGAAGAAGCTCCACAGAGCAAAAAGAAAGAGCCACGTTTAAGCTCTGCGGACCTTTACCTGTTCCAAAGCAGACAGCCATTAGCAAGATTTCTCTTTAAGATGCAACAGAGTTCTGTTTTTAGCATTAGTGATTTGTTAAAATCAAAGCAGTTTTGGGGGGAAGTGGCAGGATATAACTGTCAGGTTGCAAATAAACAGAGAGGCAACTAGTTTAACCTCTTGCAGGATCTTGTATACATTACTCACTTCTATCTCATCGCCCTCTCTTAGCTCCAAAATTTACTTATGTTATCATGTGCACACAAGCATGAAGCAGGGGTGGGAAAATGTGTTATTGGGGTGTCAGGCTGTGTGCCGAGACCCTTCTCACCCCTGGATACAGCAATGTCAGGGAATGGTCTGAATAGGATTGGGAAGTGTATCCTCAGCCAAATCAGCTTCTGTCTGAAGAGGAGGAGAAGGAGAACGATTCACATCTCTTCTACCGTGCAGTTTCAGTAGGAGAGAGAGGAGAATGCTGCACAGCCTCCGCAGGAGTTACCTAGCTACAAGATAGTTGAAGAAGAGGGGGAAGGGAGGGAACAGCCAGCAGAGACCTCCCTAGAGAGACTGGATGACCCCCTCTCTCCTCGGGCTCATAGGTCTCTCCATATTAGAGAACAAAGGATGCAGAGGGGTGAAACTTCCCGTTGCCGCCCAGGATGTTGCTGGAGATGGAAGGGAAAGGCTCAGAGTAGCCAACAACCTCTCTTTGTGGGGAGATATGGATTATTGCTTTGCAACCAGATGACTGAATAAAAAGGACTATAGAATACAAACTGCTTGTGATTCATGCCTATGAAGTTACCAGGGAAGGAGAGGACTCTCCATGCCTGACAAGCGAGTATTAAAATATAAGTCAGCCTAGCTTCCTGATGAGGTGATCACCTTGGTAATGGACCATTAAGGGAGACAAAGGAAAGGGGCTCTGTGTGAGACAACAAATGGGCAGGGTCCCCTCCTTCAACTCTTGGGGTGTTAATACTGTGAGCCCCTCCATCAGGTTGTACATATGTGTGAACAAACCATATATCATAAAGACACCACAGTCTCCACCGTGCCTCATTCCCAAAGGAGACATGAACCCTGGGTAAGCATCTGAAAGCCCTGAATCTCACACTGCTTGGAGATTGGGGTGGGGCGCAACATTATCACAACACAGCCAGTGCCAGACACCAATACATCTTATTGCCTTAGGTCAAGAATGAAGAATGGAGAACCTTTGGTTCTTAAGATGCCATTGGCGTTCCCATCAGTCCCGGTCACTATGGGTCAATGGTGAGAAAAGGTAGGAATCAAAAATTCAGAACAGACAAAAGGAATTACTATCAAAGAAAGGCCATAGCTCAGTAAGAGCATTTGCCTTGCATGAAGCTGGTTCCAGGTTCAAACTGCAGCATCTCCAGGTAGGGCATGGAACATCTCCTGTCTAGAACCCTAGAGGGCCATGCTTATTGTCAGTATAGACCATTATAAGCTAGATAGATCAATGGCTGACTCAGTATACGGCAGCTTTCTGTATTCTATGTAGCCCAGTTTCCACACCTGTGACTAAGAAAAAGAACATGATGAACCCTCCTGCAACCACACTGGTTTAATCTTAGTTTAACGCGGGCATTGGCATGGTGTTTTCCACTGTGCCAAAAGGCAGCAAGCTAAGCTAGAGTTCTGAACTGCAACACAGTGCTGGCTCCTCACACAAAGGCTGCCATGCAACCAGCATGCATCACCTGAGCAGGGCAATGCATGAACATGTCAAAATGAGGATAAAAAGTACATATTCAAGGCACAAGCCAATTAAAAAAAAATTGAAGAAGAAATTACCTTCCTCTATTGTTCTTAATTTTAATGAGATTTTGCAGTCATTTTCCAGCTGACTAGCTTGAGGACAAGGAATGGGAATTTTGCTTTCTATCGTCAGTCTGTATTCCTTTCCATCTTCTGATATTATAAATGCCTCAGGATGTAGCTGAATATAAGAAAAGGAACATGCTATGAACACAAGGTATCCGTGTGGAATTATCTCACAGTAAATGTTCAGAACAATGCTGAAAAGAATTTAAAGCGAAAACTGGTTTTTACAGCTGTAGAAAATAACAGAAAGGCAATCAATAAGATAACATCCAACTGTAAACCTTGCTGTGATGATGGCAATTAAAAAAAAAAATTCCCTTCGACTTAATTTCAGTAATCTTGCAAAATAGATTTCTTCCCCCCCCCATGCAAAAGGAATACAAAAGTAGTTTGCTTTTATAAGGAAACTCCACAGAGTGTGCCTAAACACAGGCTGATTTAAACAAACAAACAAAATGATTGCATGCCAACTCGTTAGTAGAAATAATTTAAATGGTTTGACGAAGACCAATTTAGCTTGCACTTAGTTCTCACTATGTCAAGTCTCAGAAAGCTTACGCGTTGCATATTTAAAGCACACGACTTCCCCCAGAGAATCCTGCGGACTGTAGTTTACTCCTTGCATAACTACATATCCCAGCAACCATGGCAAGCTACAGTTTCCATGACTCTTTGAGGGACATCAGGTACTTTAAATGTATGGTGTGTACGCAGCCTTTTCACAGTGATTTAAATGGGACCTAGGTGTAATTAACTCAGGCTGGAATCCTATATACAATGGGGTTTACTTCTTAACAGGATAAGCTTGAACTGCATGCCTGGGTCCAACTCAGGAAAAAAAATGCATGCATTTGGAGTGCCATTTATTACCTTTACATGCTATCACACCACTAATTTTATTGCCAACAGAGAAAAATTCTTGCACTAGCAAATATTACAATATTGTTCTTCTGAATATTTGCACCACTGCAGTGAAGACAAATATGACTTACAGCACAATCCTATACAGCAGGGGTGAGGAACCTGAGGCCCTCCAGATGTTGCTGGATTCTCCCATCAACCCTAGTATGGCCAATGACAGGGATAATGGGAGTAGCAGTCTAGTAACTTGTGGAGGGCCATCTACACATACTGTATATCTACTCTGAAGTGAGCCTCACTGAGTTCAATGGGGCTTACATCCAAGTACAACGTGGAAGTGTGGGTCCTGTGGCCCTCCAGACGTTGTAGGAATTCCAACTTCCAGCCAACATGGATGATGGGAGTTGTAGTCCAACTTCATCTGGGTGTATGGCTTTTCTACCTCTGGGGTACAGGGTCATAACTACACAATGCACTGTTTTCTTTTCAGCGTACCTTAATTCCTGCAAAAAATTCCATGCTCTCGATGAGTGAACTCTGCATTTCTGGTTTCTCTAAGAAAAAGGTGGAACTGCTGCAGTAAATCTATGTAAAGGACAAGAGAAGGGACAACACTATATTAAAGCAAGAATGATAAAGAGCCTTGTGGCACCTTGAAGACTAACTTAGCTTTCAGGGGTTAGAGTCCACTTCATCAGAGGCATGAAGTGTCGTCCTCTGTTGCAGAAATATATACAAAATCAAGAGAGGTAGGCAGGCAGAAGCAGTGAGATCAGAAGGCAAGGAAATGCAAGGAGTACAGACAATGCAGAAGATCACAGAATGGTTAAAAAGCAATTCCTGAGAATTGGTGCTTCGCTATTTCTGTGTTGTTGCTTTTAACACTCTTATGTATCTCAATTGGATCTCCTTCAGTTGTATGCCACTGGGGTCATTCCATATATCAAGTGATCACACTTTTTAACCTCATGTCATCCAATTATCTTAATATTTTGTACACTCACTGAATGATCAAAATTAAGTTTAAATCTTAAATTTTAATTTTTAATCTCATCCCATTTTTTAGTTAGGAGGGTTCAAAAAAAAAAGATGGCAATTTTGGCCTTGCCAGACTACACAAAAACCTTTAAAGCTCAGCCCAGGATTGAGATACATCAAAACTAAAAACACCAATCTCTTCAGAACTTTGATCATTTAACAAGTGTACAAAATATTAAGAAAACTGGATGACATGAAGTAAAAAAGTTGGATCACTTGACATGGAATGACCCATCTTGAGAGTGTTAGGTCCTTAAAAATGGGATATACTGGTAACTACTTTATTTTTTTATTTTTTAAAAAAATCCTGTTCCTTTGCCAATTTTGATTCTAGCACTGCCTATTTTGCCTCTAGCCACACCCACCACTGGCATGCGGCCCCCAGGAGCCTGGCCAAAAGGGAACATGGCCCTCAGACTGAAGTCTTCACCACCCCTGCTGTAAGCTTTATGGGCAGATGGAGATTTAAACCTGGATCTCCCTGATCAAAGTCTAGCCACCATGCAACGCTGTCTCTTAGGTTGTAGGCATTCCCAGTGTCCCCTAACAGAGGGAACAGCAAGATGCTCTAGGTCAGTTTTCAGTTCATTTTTTAAAATTTGTATACTGCCTTTCCATATTACTATACAGTTTTTATGGAACTGCACTGAGATAAATGTTATTTGTTTGCTCCGTACCTGGTAAAAATGTGCTTGCTTGTGGCAATTATGAGGGGGTAAATTTAACAAAACCAAGTGTTTAGACAGATGCAGATATAACCGTCTCCATCCCAACCCTAAAATCTCATCCGGTGAGCTTGCTGGATTCTTAGAATAACAGATACACAAACCACAACCTGGGAGTTAAGGGTGCTGTTTCTAAGGGAATCACAAATAAGGAGTTTTGGAACTCAGCATTTATCATTTGGTGCGACTCCTTGCTTAACATGGATTAACTTTATGGACTTGTAATTAGAAGAGCACTGAGGAGCATTACCTTTTTGCAGAAACATAAAACAGTAATACAGAACTTAAACATACCCTGTCTCCTAGCCGGAGGTTTACCCCATCCAGTTCTAAGAGTGAGAATGCCTGGACTGTTGTCTCTTGCTTCAGTTCTTCTTTGATGCTTTCAGGAGACAGTCTGGACCAAGCCACAAGAAAGCCCACAGAGGTGTTTGTGGTAGGAACATCAAAGGAACACCTTAAGAAAATGCTTCCTTCAAGTAAGACCGCCACTATTTCAGGTGTGCTTGGAGGGGGTGGTAAAGGAAGTGGCAACTGTGAAGTAGGTAATTTCTCTAACAACAAAAACAAGTGGAGAGGTGGGTTAATGCCATTTAAGAAATGTAAAGCAGAGAGAAGACTTCCGGAAACAAGCAGCAAGCAACATACCGTATTTTTTGCACCATAACACTCACTTTTTTCCTCCTAAAAAGTAAGGGGAAATGTCTGTGCGTGTTATGGAGGGAATGCCTACGGGTGGCATGCCTACGGATTTTCCTCCTCTAAAAACTACGTGCGTGTTATGGTCGGGTGCGTGTTATAGAGCGAAAAATACGGTAATGTGATTTCCTGCTAACTATTTTAAACAAGAACATAACAGGAGCCCTCCTGGATCCAACCAAAGGCCTATCTAGTCCAGCATCCTCTTCTCACAATGGCCAACATTTAAATTTAGTCTTGATGTAATCAGAGTCAAACAGGTATAGTGGTATAGCATAGCATGTGGTGTGAGAGTGCGTGGGGAAAGGGCGGCTATTGGGAACAGAAAAATCAACACACAATTAATACACAATATCCATTGAACCTATGAGCAGATCATGCAAATTATGAAAACCAAACCATTTATTGATTATGTTTATTACTTTGAGCTATAAAGAGTTAGAAATTAATGCTGGTATGAAGTCACAAAATGGCCGCTGTAGGGTGGACACAAATAACTTCAAACATGGGGAAAGAAAGAAATGGACAGATAATACTCCATAGATTCCTTATTACTTTTTAGCTGTTGTATTTCATTTCCCCAACCCCCACCCCAAACTGGTCAACAACAGGCATTTTCCAGTGTCTTTTAGACAGAAAGACTTTATCATTGCCCAAACTTGAGGGTGGTTACAGGACAGGGAAAGAAAAGCCAAGTATGTCAATGGGAGTCACCTCATGTGGGAGACATCACAGGCAACCACCCTTCTGGTGTCTCCCACTCTGGGCCAGTGGGCCACCATTGGGAGCTAATGGCTGCACCCACAAGGAAGCGGCAGATAGTTGGTGGAAGGACCCGAAGTGAGAGGCAAGGAGGTGAAGATCTTGAGAGGCTGCAAGAAGAGACAAAAGCTGCCAGGTGACTGCTCAGCAGGTCTGCCATTTTCTGTGGGTGGCCAGGACTGAGAGCTACCTTTGAGAGAAGAGTCTCAATTTGTGTACTGTATTTGTATTTTAGATACCACGTTGCTGATTTCCCCCTCTTTTTCTGCAGTCCTGAGAATTTGTATTGTATTCTGTATTCCTGAATGTAATTACATTTGTATAATTGTTCTGATTTTAATGTTGCACAGATATCCTGTTATGATATTTGCGTTGTAAACCGTCCTGTGGTCTTCTGACAAAGGGTGGTATGTATAAACAAAACAAATAAATGTTAAATAAAATCAAAGTTAAGACAGAAAATACACAGAATCCCTGGGTCAAAATAATATATTGACAAAATATGTACAAAACAACTTACCACTGCATGTGGTTTCTCTCTCCCCAGTCTGGCAGGCCTGCAGTTCAGCACCTGAAGCAACTAGAGATATATTCCTTACATATAATTGCATCAGGTGACTGTTCAACAGGAACTCTTAGCATTTTTGCCTTGTATTTTATTAAAGATAAATTAGAAAATTAATGGCTTAGATTTTTGAGCCTAGATTAACAGACCCTCCAAGTGTCCCTATTTTCCAGGGACGTCCCTGATTGAGAGAAGCCGCCCTGGTTTCTGATTTGATCCTGGAATGTCCCCCTTTTCCTTAGGATGCTTCTATTTTCATTGGAGAAATGTTGGAGGTTATGGTGTTATCCAACCCCCTAAGCCATCTGAAGGCAATCCTGTATAGGTAAGTCTTTTTAATGTTTAATGTTTTATTATGTGTGTGTGTGTGTATATAATATATATATATATATATATATATATATATATATATATATATAGGAAGCTGCCCAGAGTGGCTGTGGCAACCCAGTAAGATGTGTGGGGTGTAAACAGTAAAATTATCATTATGGAATGGGACATCCCTATTTTCATAGGAGAAATGTTGGAGGATATGGATTGACAGCTGTGGCAAATTCCAGTGGTGGCCATGCCAGTTTCTCACAGCAAAAATAAGGGTCCTGTGACATCCTTCTTTCAAAGCAGGTGATGAAAGCTAGCACCTGGTATCAAAAGCTCTCCTTCAGATGCCACAATACTTTTTTGGCTTTTGCTCCAGCAAATAAGCATTTGGATCAGGGATTGGGGGACTGTGGCCCTCCAGTTGTTTGTTGCACTACAATTCCCATCATCCCTTGCAGTTTGACATGCTGGCTGAGGGTAATGGGAGCCGGAGGGTGTACATATGCCCTCAGAGGCCTTCCTTTGTGCCCACAGGATTCTGTCCCCTCTGACCCTCCCTCAGCTGAAAGAAGCCTTCTTTAACCCTCTGTTTTTGCAGTGTGGGGTCGATGCAGGGGAGGCTACAACTGGGGTGGGTAGAGTCTTGCTGTATGTGGAACCACAACAGTTGCTCTGGTTTTCAAATGTGCCCATAGGCCCCAGAAGGGTGGGCAAACCCTTCTATACCTACTCCTGTTTGAAAGTTACACCTCTGGGAAGCTCTGGCCTGGTTTATTTCTTCTACAAATATTAAACACCACCCAGGACTGAGTTATAGAGTGGGAAGATTGTTCACCCGCAGTCAGTAAGTCCCTAGTATTGTTAAATGTTGACATCTAAGTTCACCCTGAGAATGCTTATAATTAAAAGTTCAGTTTTTATTATAAACTATTGAAGCTGAGTGAACTGTTTAAAAAACTTTTCAGCATGCTGCAATTTCACTAAACAGCACTAAGCTTTTTTAAAACCAAATGTATTTCGCTTTTTTTAAAGACAGCTCATTACTTTCAGTTTAAGAAAACAAGTTGGCTTTTAGTTTAATGTAGCAATGAAAACGTTTTCAATATTTAAATTGTTCTCTGCCATAAAAACAAATGGTGTATTATACTATACACATTTCGCATTTTCAGTAAATAAGTTGCATAGGATGATGAAGAGTGTTTATGCCTTTCACTATCGGCTTTTCGCTGGCATAATAAAGAAATCCATTAAATTATGATAATTTCTTTTGGCACATAAAAGTAATAAAGAAAACATTATTATGGTGGCCTACTCAGGGTAAGTAACAGTTCCTCTTCCTGATAATAAAAAGTTTATTTCATGTCTTTTAATTAAAACACTAGACAGTACGAATTTAAAACCCTCTTTTACTGCAAGTAAAGTGACTTTTACTAAGAGATCCTTTTTTTGTTCCAAGGCCAATTTTCAGATGCAAATGGAATTTTGCTCCAACTACTCATCAAGTTTTTGAAAAATAACGCAACTTAGCATGTCAATTGCTCATTTATTCTTTAATGGGAGGGTGTTCCAGGGGCCAGGAGAAGCATCAAATCTCCTTCTATTAAGAAGAGAAAGGGAGAATCACGAGCAGAAGATTCAATATGAGATGCCTCCTTCCTGCCACTGTGAAAACCTCCATAGCCCTTGCCCTACCGGAAAGGTGTGCAGATTAGTGGATTGGAGGTGGGTTAGTGGAAGTTTGGATCCAAAGTATCTATATACTACCCAGTCCCTCCACACACCTCCAAACCACAGAAGCTGGCATAGTGAACCTCCCTTTCACAGTTTCCAATGGGAGGGAAATCATTAACTACAAAATAACAACAACAAGAAGAACACCTGGAAATGGAGACAGAGGTGCCCGTGCCTTGCTTTGCCATTACTTCTGTACTGCTGGGGAGAGGTTGGCAGGATTTTGGAAACTGCAGTATATCTGCCTTTGATTCTCCCTTTCCTGCAGCTTTTAGGATCATCATCATCATTATCATCATCATAATTTATTATTCATACCCCACCCATCTGGCTGGGTTTCCCAAGCCACTCTGGATGGCTCCCAAGAGAATAATAATCATCATCATAATAATAAAAAAGCGAAAAAACATCCAACATTAAAAACTTCCCTAAAAAGGGCTGCCTTCAGATGTCTTCTAAAAGTCAGATAGTTGTTTATTTCCTTGACATCTGATGGGAGGGCATTCAACAGAGTGGGCGCCACTACCGAGAAGGCCCTCTGCCTGGTTCCCTGTGGCTTCACTTCTCGCAGTGAGGGAACTGCTAGAAGGCCCTTGGCGCTGGACCTCGGTGTCCGGGCTGAACAATGGGGGTGGAGACGCTCCTTCAGGTATACTGGGTCGAGGCCATTTAGGGCTTGCAATCTAACTCAACTAATTCTTGTAGATGGGGCTGCAGCCTTGTCTGAGCTTATGAGGAACATATGATTTATTATTAGAGACATTTTATGTAATAACTTATAAGAATAAAGCCCAATTCCTGTCAAGATTTTGGCTCGTGATAGGTGATCGCTGATTCTTCGGATCACTTTTGAGAGAGGACACATTGAGAGCAGCTTTCTAGAAAGGAAACATTTGAAAACAATATTCCCCAGCTGCAGGCTGGGGTGATGCAGTCTGCTCTATAACACTTCAGAATTCTTTCATGAGTAGACAAGGCCTAATATTATCTATAGATGTAAAAGGTAAAGGTAAAGGGACGCCTGACTGTTAGGTCCAGTTGCGGATGACTCTGGGGTTGCGGTGCTCATCTCGCTTTACTGGCCGAGAGAGCCAGCATACAGCTTCTGGGTCATGTGGCCAGCATGACTAAGCCACTTCTGGCCAACCAGAGCAGCGCACAGAAACGCCGTTTACCTTCCCGCCGGAGCGGTACCTATTTATCTACTTGCACTTTGACATGCTTTCGAACTGCTAGGTTGACAGGAGCAGGGACCGAGCAACGGGAGCTCACCCCGTCGTGGGGATTCAAACTGCCGACCTTCTGATCAGGAAGCTCTAGGCTCAGTGGTTTAACCCACAGCACCACCCGTGTCCCTTCTATAGATGTAGAAGGACTTATAAAAATGTAACAAGAGACCAAATGTTTTGAGACACATTTGGGAAAAGAAAACATATACATGTTTTGGGATGTAGCAGGCAGCATGTGCTTCCTCACCTTCTGCACAATATCCCATGCACCCCTGGGTGGGCTGGAGTAAGTATACAAAGAAATCTCCACAGTTCCTCACACTCACAGGAATTCGGAAAAGGCAGCAGTCCTCTGTGGTGCTGAAGAAAAACTGCCAAGTTGCACAGGCTGTTAAGTGTTTGATCTCACCAGGCTGAGGCAAGGACTCGGACTCTCTCAGAGACAACCAAACAGGGGCCTGTGTCCCACAGTGATTCATCTTTTAGCACCAAAACCAAAACAGAAGAAAACAGTTGATCAACAGAATGTTTCCAGCATCCAAGATAAGAAAACACACACACACACATAAGCCAAGCCAAAGAGGAGATTATGGCCACTTCACTCTTCCTTGGTTGTTTTGTTGGGCTGAACCAAGCCACAGTTTGGCTTAGCTTAGCAGACTGTCTGATCCTGGGCACATGGTTTAGCTCTCTTCGGAGTAACCATGAGCTGTAACCAAGATTTGCTCTATAGTTTACAGCTCATGGTTCAACAGGGAGACCAAGAAGCACATTCAGATGAAGAACTAAGTCAAACCATGGCTTAGCTCAGCACAGAACAGAAGCAAAACCAAAGAGCAAAGGGGTTGCAATCTCCTCTCTCAGAGCTTGATGCCGGTGCAAAATCATGGTTAGCATAACAAGCAAAACAGCCTTTTGAGAAATAAGGGACACCATGGGCAACCCGTTCCCAACCTGTTGAGCGCCATAAAGATAATGAGGTTGACAAAGCACTTGGCAGGCAACAAATACATGCTGGTGGGCAGCCTCAGACTACGCAACACTTAGACTATACAAACTGAGTAGGTCTATAGCAGCAGCTATCTCTTAATACAGGGTAGGGAACCTGTGGTGCTGCAGAGGCTGCTGAACCACAACCTCCTCATGCCTGACTGTTGGCCAAACTGGTTGGGGCTGATGGGAGCCCAACACTATCTAGAGAGCCACAGATATTCCAGCCTTACTTTAGTGATAAAGGAACATAGGGAGCTGCCTTTCACCATCCTGGTCAGATTATTGTGCCTCCACCTTGCACTATACAAGTTGATTTTGGTACAGATGATAGAGAGCTAGAGGATGTCTTTCATAAGTTGATCATCTGCATTCACTCAGTGTCAATAATGTGGGGAAAGTAAACTTGTTTTAGAACAAGAACAGAAACTTTTTGATGCTGCCTACTAAAATCTTGCCCACCTCAGACCAAACAATTCTCTATCACTACTCTAGAAGAAGAATATTCAGTGAAGTTTTAGGATGCAGCTGTGGACTTTGCAGCCTTGTGGTGGACCATAAAGCCAAGCATAACAGCTCAGATTTGCATGTATGGAAGATGAACAATATATATATTTTTAAAGGGGTCTGCCATATTATACAATTATAGGTTAAAAGGAGAGCATCCCTACCTCCACACACTTGGTTGGCATTTCAGCCTGCTTATCGAAAATCAGGAAGCGGTACCACCCTGATGGCAGTGAATGATCACATATTAAATCCTGGATGGCTGATTGCTGAAGCCGTGATGAATCAAAATCAACACTTCGGTATGGACTCTGAAGGATCTGATGACCGCCTGGATGACATTCCAGAGCTGTAGAAAAATTGGAGACATTAGCATTCTTATGCATTTATCTGCAGTGGGTGTCGCCAGTCATAAAATGGCTGCCATGGAGGATGTGCGAGTGGTTTAACACAAAATGGCTGCCTGGAGCACAGCATAACACTAAATTAGGTAGACAACCCCTCCCATCCTCCTTAAGCTTATGACAGAAACTTAGCTATGTCCTGATTATGGAGGTTACACACACTGATGCTGTCTAATAACAACAGGGAGCATTCCTAGCCAAGGTTGCCACACCACTGTAATTTCACAGAAATCGCTTAGAAGTACCTGCACATTTTGCCCCATAACTTCCTTTGTAGGAGGGTTGGAGACTTACCTTTTATCTAAAACAAAAGCTGAAGTCTAGGGTACCTGCCAGAAGTACCATTGGAAACCTGCTGGGGTGCCATGAGCACCAGGTTGGTGACCTCTGATTATATCTAATCTTGGTCTGGTTTGCAAAATATGGCAACCCAAACTATGGCTATACCAGGACAACTCTTGGGCACAACTTGTGGTTAGTGAGGAGAAGGCTTAACCATGAGCCTCAGTCTGGAATACAAACTAAGCCAAACTGTGTTATGCAAACCAGGCCACTATGTGCCGGAACAAAATGATGCCTTGCTTTTGCTACTAATATTTATATTAAATAAAGGTCTATTGAGCTCTATTTAGCAGGGAGCTAAGAGGTTCTGGAACATGAATCATTTAGCAAATCTGTCCCTTCTGTCTATCACAAAGAAGCTATGTTTGCAACTAAAGGAGTTTGAATATCTTTTTAAAAATGCAAAGCTTGTGAATCAGTTGAATTCTGATAATATTGTGTGATATTTGCCAGAGACTCTAATCAAGACAGGAATCAAATGTCTTTAAAGCAAGCGCCTAGTATATCATGGCTCATTTCACCACAGAGACAAAAAACAACCATCCTGAATTGAAGAACTTGAAATGCAGTATTAAACAAGAAGACAACTGCTTTAAGTAATCAATAGACAAGGAAGCACAAGATAACTTAATAAGACAGTCTCGGTTACCATGATAAGCTTAGGTCAAAACATATCAGCGATGCAATCTGTCTTCGGTTTGTATAATATAGCTAACTTATGCCAAGTTGTCAAACAACATTTATATAAATGTTTCCTACTAAAGCCCATAACATCATAAAAAAGCAACTCGGTTGTCACTTTGTGTAAAAAATCATTATCAGCACTAAAATCAGTTTATAATCAGTGCCAAGACAATCGATTAAAAATAATATTGAAGCCTTTCTCACTTGGATTCTCACATTTCACGCGCTATCCTAACCACAAAGGGTTCCCCATATGAACCACAGCAGAAGTATTATAGTCCTGTCTCTTAACTTCTGATCACCATCACTTTTCATTTGATTTCCATCCCTCTACTCCTCCCAAAGGAGCCCATTTCTGTATATATTCTGTTAATTCATCTAGAATCAGTACCCCGACTCTCTACATTTATACAGCAAATTAATAATAATGATGATGATGTTTGATCTCTCTTGAATGCAATGAGGAGTTAAAGAGGCTACATCATGGCTATTAGTTATGCAAAGAATTTCATTTATCTGGGGGGCTTCCCTTCCAATTATTAGCAATTATTGGTAGTAGTAATAAGGACAGCACTATTCTGTTATTGAAATTCCTGAGGCTGTGCGCACACCATATCTTTAAAGCACATTCAAACCACATTTTTGACTCCTAAAGAATCTTGGGAACAGTAGCTTGTTAACCCTGTAGGGAACTGTAGCTCCGTGAGGGATAAACTACAATTCACAGGCTTCTTTGGGAGTTAAAAAGCGTTAAAAAGGTACCAGAGCGCGCAAAGTGATGCTCAACAGGCACAGAAGAAAAACAAAACCACAAAACAACTTTTGCTGAGGTTTTTTTTTTGTTTTTTTTTAAGAATGATCCACTACAGAAGAGGGTATTCCATTTGCCAGCATTACACCCTTGAACGCGCCCCTTTCCGTGAGCCTAAAGATGCTCCAGAGGCTCCCCTTTTCTTTCTTCGTGCCCAGAGCCACCGCGCGCCCTTGCTCTCCTTTCTCCTTACCTTGCTGGCCGCGCGCTACCTCGAAGCACACTACCAGCGCTGCGCAAAGGGAGAGGACGTTCCCCGGCAGGCTTGGAGAGCGCATAGCTCTCTCCTTTCTCCCACTCTGGACAAGGCGCTTTCTCCCTTCAGCAAGCCAGCTTGGAGAGCGAGCCTGGCCCCGATCCGCTGGGCACCCTCCGCCGAGCGAGCTGGGAGCGAAGTTTGCGCGCTCTGGCTCTGCTGCAATCTTCTCGTTGCTGCTGCTGCAGTTTCCCAGGTCCCGGGACAGCCGCGCGCGCCCTCTCCCTGCAGGCCGCTCCGCCTGGAAGAAGGAGAAGGAAACAAACAAATGCAACAGCTGGAGCACCAAAGCTGGGAGGGGAGCAGCAACCCGAGTAGCTGCAACCGAGCCTGGTCGCTGACCCCATTCAGGTCGGCGGGGCTTTCAGTTTTGACTGCCAGAGTAGCAGCGCTGTCCTAGACGTGCCGCTTACTGCTAGGTAAGTGAGGTTGGGATCGCAGCCCGTCGACCGTAAACTGCGGGTCTCTCCGGCGTACACGGGATTGGCCATTCCTCCGCATTCTCACGTTTGGAATGCACGGAATGTTACCAGTGTGCGGCAGTGAAGCGTAAGAAGCAGAGGCCCAGCACTTGTTCTTTCACAGGCCTCTCCACTGGCAGGTCCTCCTTATTCAAGGTAGCTGTGGGATGATAGAGGCTTCTACAAAGGAGATGAAGAGAAGGTGGCAAAATAAAATAATCCCAGGGTAGGAAATAAATTACCAATCTCTTCATCAGAAATATTGGATGTGGACAACATGCAGAATTATGAAAAACCCAACAAATCAGAAGAGTCCAGTTTTTAGGATTTGGTTTAGTGGTTAGTCTTAATTCCAAACACCATGGAGCAGACACACAAACAAAAATTTTCTGGATTATGCCCATTGTACAGAAATCACTGCTGGCAGTAGTAACAGAATGTTAGACTAATTCTGCATACATTTAGCACATTGGGTCTTTCATAGAATCACAGTATCAAAGAGCTGGAAGGGTCCCCAAGGGTCATAAAATGCTCCACAGCTGTGCCGTGGTTTGTTTTGTAGGAAAATATAAGCAGCAGGTAGTTAGCCAGATCCTATGTGGATGATACTCAGTTTTGCTTCTTGTTTCTGTTAACTAATCCCAGGGAGTTTCCGGAAATCTTAACCAGGTGTCCAGAGGTGGCTTTTGGATGGATACAGGCAAATGAGCTAAACTTAATCCAGATAAGATGAAGGTCCTTGGGTGTGGGTTGGGAAATCAATGGCCACTTCCAAATAGTTCTAGATCAGGGGTCAGCAACCCAAGGCCCATGGGCCTGAAGTGGCCCACGGAGGTCATTTGACTGGCCCACGAGCCACCCCCGAACCAAATTGCCCACTCGTGCGCTGCACTAAATCGGCACAGCACGGCGTGGGGACCTGCTTCCATGACGCTGAAAATCGTGTCTGCACACGGGCCTGCGCATGATCCGGCCCATGGAGGGATCTCCGTGGGACTGATCCGGCCCAGGCAAGATAAACCTTGCCGACCCCTGTTCTAGTTGGTGCCGTTCTCCCAAGCTTGTACCTTGATCTCAGTGCAATTTCTGGATGTGCAGGTAACACACCAGCTGCAACCCTTTCTAGAATATGGACCTTGCCTCAATTTCTCATGCCCTGGTTACACCCAGAGCAGACTCCCAGTTGGTAAAAATGCAGCTGCCCAGCTGCTTGTTGGAGCCAGATGTTTGGAACATGATACACCTATAACTGCACCAGTTGCATTGCCTGCTTGTTTGTTTCTGGGCCCAAAACCAAATGCTGGTATTGATATGGAAAGCCCCAAATGGTTCCGGACCAGGTTATTTGAAAGACTACCTTCAAATAACCTGGGAATCACAAGTGGGGGAGAGTCTGTTGCACTCAAGTCCTGCTAGCGGACTTCTCATAGGCATCTGGTTGGTCACTGTGAGAATGGGATGCTGGACTCGGTTGGCTGTTGAGCTAATCCAGCACAGCTCTTATGTTCTGATGTAGGTTCCCCATGGGATGTAAAATCCTGGGAATCAGGGAGCCCACAAGAGTGAAAGGAGGCTCATTGCCTTAAGCAAGGAACTGTTGCCCTCCCTGGGATAACTCACTTGGTAGAGCATGATAGAGCATGAGACTCGTAATCTCAGGGTTGTGGGTTCAAGCCCCACATTGGGCAAAAGATTCCTGCATTGCAGGGGGGTGGAGTAGATGACCCTCGTGGAATCCTCCAGCTTTACAGTTCTAGGAGCTTGTGGGAGATGAATGGAGGGGGCAGAGTTAATGCACTTGTCCCTGTATCCTCCTGCTTATGTGTTAGTTTACATAGTAGCCAGAACACCTTAAGGGGGTTCTTGTGTATCCTTTTGTTTATCCTTCTAAGCTTGAAATCCTAAACACCCTTCACAGGGAGTAAGTCTTACTGAACTCAGAGGGACTTAATTCTTAAACACACAGGATTCTTCTGTAAATCTCCTTGGTTTACACATTGCTTTGATATTGAACTCTGCAGATGTATGCTGGTTTTGCAAGAGATTGCTTAAGATCCCACATTGCTATATGATTTTTGACGATACTCCAATGTCCCGCAGCAAATTTTTACTCTGCTTCAATCCTATTGACATTTCTTTTCCTTTCTATCCTCTCTTATCCTTATTTCCCACTCCAAATCGTTCCTTTTCTCCCTGCCTTTCTTGATAACTTTGATCATTTGCATCTGCATTGGGTACTCAACAAAACTGTTCTGAATCCCACTTTGCTGAATAGTAGGTGTGTATTTTTATTTTAAATCAAAGTTAGCAAAAGGTACTCCTTTAAAACAGAGGGCCAGACTTTGTTTAAAACCTGGAACCACTCTTTCTAAGAAATCTGACATGTTGATTTCAGGACCAGGCATCAGTGTGCAACATTAATCACTAGAAAGCAACATTGGGCCAACTTCCAAAGGTATAATCTGAACAGCAGGCTCCAGGGGAGCTGATTCATGCATATTAGTCTCCTGGACAATTTACGGTAATTATTCTGTCAATCCTGTCCTTGTTACCTTTTTTCGGCCAGGGTAATTTTCCCTTCACAGTCAACTGTCCCTCACGCTTTCTCTAAGGAGCTGTGCAAGCGACAGGCAATAAGCTGTCCAGTTTCTTGGCCATTTTGTAGATACTTGGTTATCATCATTGTAACATTTAAACATACTCCTGTTTTCTTTCCTTTCCTTTCCTTTCCTTTCCTTTCCTTTCCTTTCCTTTCCTTCCTTTCTTTTTTAATGATTTTGAAATCCAAACACCACTTAACACTCACATTGATAAAAGAAATAGCGAACTGGTAAATCTGTGCTGTGTTAGGGTCGTCGATTATGGTACTTTCAGGCTGCAGCAATGTATAATCTCCGCTAAAATTAAAAGGTAAAAGACCCCTGGATGGTTAAGTCCAGTCAAGGCGACTTTGGGGTGCAGCGCTCATCTCACTTTCAGGCCGAGGGAGCCAACTTTTTAGTAACAACAAAATTTATAGTTCTCTGTGTGTAGACATCTGTGGACGTACTTAATTAGTGGACAGGAGAGCTTATTAAAGGGAAAAGATGTTGTGAGAAATGACAAGATTTTGCTGGATTGCAGTAAAACAAATTTGCATTAGATTTTCACCATTTGGTAGCATTTCTTAAGGGACTGATGCACAGCAGGGGTTGTTCCTATTCTACAAAACAACGCATCTCACCATTTTGGTCTTCATCTTTTGTGAGTTGTCAGGCACTAAAACTATACTGCTGGTTTTGCTCTGTAAAAAGCTTACATTTTGTAGCCTAACCATTTGTTGCTATGATCACCCTGAAGGATTTCCCAGCTGTTAATCTAACTCTGCAAGGCCACCATTGGTGTAAGTTTGAGCCAAGGTTTATCTCAGTGGTAATTCTGAGAGAACTTCCATAAAAGTCTCACTATAAACTTCAAAGCCTATTAAAAAACAACTATCTGAGATGGCCAAAAGCAGTTGAGGCCAGTTAGTAAATGTTAAAAGAGGGTGGAGGTGTTTTAGGATCTTCTTTTAAAGACGTTATAATTTAGACTTCAAGTCTCACCTCATTTACCTAAGAGTAAGCCCCACTGAATTCAATAGGACTTATTTCTGAGTAGGCATCCTCTCTGAGAAGGGACCTTTCAGCCACTAATTCCTTGAAACTGAATTTTGCCATCACTATTCCCTTTTCCTGTTAAAGAAAATATGGATTCATCAATGGTTTTCTGATTTTATGGTTAGTTTTAATTGATTTTATCATTATTGTACCTTCTATAACCTCACTGTATAGCAGAACACACAATTTAGTTCTGTGGCAGCTTTTTCACTACCCTTGAAGAGAGTTCGTAAGTCCTAGCAGGAGTTATGCAGAAGGTGTAAAGTGTGCAGCATTTTTCTTTTAAAGAGCATGTGGCTTCTTGTAGAGGATGCTATTTAGAACAACGATAATGATGGCCTTCAGAGTATAATGAAACTACTGTGTTCTTCAGACCAAGACAAAGGCAGAATTTTGCTTCAGGGCTTTTCTTTCTTTGGTCATCTTATTCTGCCACAGAGAGAGGTTCGCTGAGTGGCAGCTTCTGATCCCAGAGGTAATGAAAAGCAAGTAAAGGGCTTTGCAGGTGGTGATCTGGTGATATGAAGTCAACAATAAGAAGCTAAGGAGAATCTAATTGCATCCGTGAAACTTTTCCTGTAATGAATGAAGAGTGCTCATCCTGCTTTGCCATTCTGATTTAGTTTGGCCTTGGCAAGAGACGGATTCATCCAGTTCATCCCACCTCTCTATAATTATCACAATTTTTAAATAAATTGAATCTTAATTAAATGCACCTCTCACCTGCTCAAAGGAACTACCGTAACTTCTCATATGCAAGTCAGTCCCTGCCCTGTGGGTCACCCTTCCTTCCATCCTTCCCTCCCTCCCTTAAACCTTTCCCAAGTTACTTCTGCTGCCCATCATTCTCATAGACTGCATGCAAATTTAAGGAGGGCCCAGGGCAAGTGCTGCAGACCCTCCAAGTGTCCCTATTTTCCAGGGACAGATTTACAGAAGCCACTCTGGTTTCTGATTTGATCCCAGAATGTCCCACTTTTCCTTAGGAGGTTCCTATTTTCACTGGAGAAATGTTGGAGGGTGTGGAGTTATGTGACGCTTGAGGCAAGGAGATAAGTAACGATGTAATCTTTAGAAGACATCTGAAGGCAGCCCTGTATAGGGCAGATTTTTATATGTTTAGTGTATATGTTAGTGTATATGTTTTTATATACAGTTGTACCTCGGGTTACATACGCTTCAGGTTACAGACTCCACTAACCCAAAAATAATACCTCTGGTTAAGAACTTTGCTTCAGGATGAGAATAGAAATCGTGCGGCGGCAGCGGGAGGACCCATTAGCTACCTCAGGTTAAGAACAGTTTCAGGTTAAGAACAGACCTCCAGAACGAATTAAGTTCTTAACCCAAAGTACCACTGTATGTTTGAAGCCTTCCATAGTGGCTAGGGCAACCCAGTCAAGATGGGTGGAGTATAAATAGTAAAATGATGATGATGATGATGATGATGATGATGATGATGGAATAAGACATCCCTATTTTCATCCAAGAAATGTTGAAGGGTATGCAAGTATTATCTGTGAGCACTGCCAGAGCTCCAGCAGATAGCCAAGGATGCCAGATGCTAATTTAGGCCCTGTTCTACCTTAGTATCACAAGATTGTCATGAGAGCACTGGGACTAAAATTGTGAACCAAAAGCTTTACTTTTCTGGTTTATCACCACAACAGTTATTAACACTGGGCTTCAGTAAAGCAAATATTTTAATTAGACAGTGCCTCTATGATATTGAGTGACAGAATAATCTGGCCACAATTAGGAAATTTTGTCCACGGTATGACTATTTACCACCTAGCGATTTTGACACTTTGGCACTCTATTTGCAAAATTTAACAATTCCAAAATACAGACGCACTTTCACTTTCTCAAGATTGAATATACTGCCTTCGGCTGTTCTTGAGGGATGATTTCAAAAAATTCCACTGGAAAAACGGTTGCTGTATTTTCCCGTCTATAGGACGCCCCCATGTGTAAGACCCCCCTATTTTGGGGGACTCAATTTTAAGAAAATGAGGGGAGATGGCCCAAAGTTGTTGAGCCTCTCCCCTCAGGCGGCTGCGGGCAGGAAATACTCCCTAGATCGTTTCCCACACACAGCAGCGTCGGGGGAATTTGCGCTCCTGCCAGCCAACCTGGTGGGCAGGAGCGCAACCTACCTCGATACCACCTTGTGTGGGAAACGACCCAGGGAGCGCCCCTCCCCCATGTAGTGGCATCAGGGGAAGTTGTGCTCCCGCCAATGAGCTGGCTGGCTGCACGCAGCTTCTCCCGCCATGCAGCTGTGGGCAGGAAACACCCCCAGATCGCTCCTGCTCATTGCAGCATCAGGGGAAGCCACGCTCCTGCCAACCGGATGGCTGGCGGCGCCCCGCTTCTCCCCCCCATGCCACTATCCATGTATTGGACGACCCCAGTTCTTTGACGTGATTTTTGAGTCAAAAAACCTTGTCCAATACATGGGAAAATATGGTATGTCCCTGCGGAGATGGCAGTATTGAGTCAGTGGCTCATGTGCCTCTGGCTTGCACTCTTGATGAAGATATTATTGTCCATGCCAGGTCACTCAACCATTGCTACTGTGTCCTTTGTTTCAGCGGATCAAGATGATCAGGTGACAGCAAAAACTGCAAGGTTTTTAGTGGGGGCAAATAGAATAATATCTATTATTTGATTATTGACATAAATTCTCAAAATGTATTTTCCACAGTTAAGTTTTTACCTCTATCTTCAGTACATTTTATTTTATTGTACAGTGGTACCTCGGGTAAAGTACTTAATTCGTTCTGGAGGTCCGTTCTTAACCTGAAACTGTTCTTAACCTGAAGCACCACTTTAGCTAATGGGGCCTCCTGCTGCTGCCGCGCCGCCAAAGCACGATTTCTGTTCTCATCCTGGAGCAAAGTTCTTAACCCGAGGTACTATTTCTGGGTTAGCAGAGTCTGAAGCGTATGTAACCTGAGGTACCACTGTATTGCTATGGCTAGTGGCTGATGCAAATAAAGATTCTTCTGATTCTGATTCTAACGGAAAACAAACAAACAACCCCACCCCCCCCCAGATCTGACACCACTCCAGTAAAGTCACAAAAGAACATAGGAAGAGCTGGATCAGGTAAAAGACCCATCTGGACCAGCATCCTGTTCTCACAGTGTCTAACCAGATGCCCCAATGGGAAGCCCCCAAGCTGCACACACACCCTAGCGATGCCTATAACTGGTATTCCGAAGCATCCTTTCCCCATCTCTATTTCATGTGATGCAGCTGCAGCCATAACTTTGAACAATAAGCCTCAGATCTTTTAATTTCCTTGTTTATCTTTTTTTTAAAAAGGAAACATTAGCAAAGCTATAACCCTCTGTTTTGTATCCAAGGCATCCATTAATAAAGGTGTTACTCGGAATCCTAAGAAAGGTGTGTGTTTCTGAAACGTAAAAACTCCATGTGTTTTATCTTAAGAAGCAGCCACAACAGAGCTAGTTATTTAAAAGTGACGCACCCATTTTTAACAAAAAGCTTTATCAGATTTCCCACCAATCCATTAAGAACTCTCTTGGTTCTTCCACAAGCACCCCAACGTTGACTCTATGACTCAGAGTCTCAGAACCCGTATAGTGCAACTTCTAACGGATGCAGTTAAAGGCACAGTTTCCCCCCAGCTATTTGCTGCTGATGGGGTGACCTCCCGTTGTTCGGTCCCAGCTCCTGCCAACCTAGCAGTTCGAAAACACGTTGAAGTGCAAGTAGATAAATAGGTACCACTCCGGCGGGAAGGTAAACGGCATTTCCGTGCGCTGCTATGGTTCACCAGAAGCAGCTTAGTCATGCTGGGCACATGACCTGGAAGCTGTTTGTGGACAAATGCCAGCTCCCTCAGCCTATAGAGCGAGATGAATGCTGCAACCCCAGAGTCGTCCGTGACTGGACCTAATGGTCAGGGGTCCCTTTACCTTTATAGGAGAAGCCAATGAAAGTTAACCATAGGCAGAGTGGAGCTTGTTGCCTCTCTCTGCTATATATTTTTCAAACACCCTGTTTTTAACTGTAGCCTTGCTTAATGCCTCTCCCAGTTTTAGTCATCATAGCAAGTCACTCTGGAAGTGCCTGAGCAAACTTGACACAGCTAGGTAAATTTATGTCATGCATGTCTAATTCTTAGCAGCTTGAAAACAAATCATGTCTTTAAAAACCTTCATGTTTAAGGATGGGAACAGCAGGCAGCATCTTGGAAAACCTGAAACCTCCATGAAGCAGCTTCTAAAAGCACTTTTTATAAATGCATAGTTAAAAAAAAGTTTAAAAGGTTGAATCCTGCATTTCGTTTTTGCTTGTACCAGAGGAATTCTGTAGTAAAGTAGCTTATGCAAATATATCGATTCCAAGCCTGGATATTTTAATGCCTCCTTATTTGCACCACAACCAACTTATCTAAGGTTATATGCCCATTAGCAGTTTAAAACAATGCCCCCCTTCTCTTGCTGGGTTTCAAGTTGCATTTGCATGTTTCTATACCAGGCATAGGCAAACTCTACCCTCTGGATGTTTTTTGGGACTACAATTCCCATCATCCCTGACCACTGGCCCTGTTAGCTAGGGAGCATGGGAGTTGTAGTCCCAAAACACCTGGAGGGCCGAGTTTGCCTATGCCTGTTCTCTACACACAAGAGATAGGGGTGTCTTCTCCTGATGTGTATTACCTGATGTCCTCTCACACCTGCAACACCCCAAACTCATATTCAGTGAGACTTATCTGCACACGCACAACGGCTACCTCAAATTCACATAAAGCAGCTTAACTGTGAAGTGAATGTGGCAAATAGGATGGGAGCTGGTTTGAGGGGAAGTTCATCACGTAACTCCAGGCTAGATATGGATTGTGACTCATGTTGTTAGGACACAGCTTCAAAGGCCAGGCGTGAGAGCACACTGGGACCAGAGTAAACATTAATGTGTACATAGCCCAAGTGGATCACACCGGAGGTTATTTAGTCTGTAATTCAAATTAATAAATCATGCAAGGAATACTGGAACAGTTCCCCACATTTCTGTGACAACAAATAGAACTGCAAAATGGGAAGTTTCCATGCGCAGTCATGTTGACAGTACTTAATTTAGAGTGGGGAAAGGATGTTGGGGCTCAAATCAATCTGGAAAGGTCATCTTCCAGTGTAGAATTGAGACCCTTAATTGGGTGGAGACAGAAATTCACTCTGGACTTGCTCAGAGGCCCTTTTAAATTCTGTTCTTACTGTTTGTGTTCCGGAGTTGGAAACTTGGCACTGAAAATGGATGCCACGACTGAGCCTTGGCACAAATCAAGTCGTGTGTAGTGAGTAGCAGAAGTTGGCATGGCATGAAACTAAACTGTGGGCAGGGTACAGCTATGATTGCTGTTTTGGCATGTAGGTTGCTCCCATGCAGATCCTGAAAGTCCCACAAACTACATGTTCAGCAGGGCAGTCTCGGTTCCAGTCATTGCTACTCTCTCTTTGTAAAACTTCATTAAAAGCTTCTACATAGAATGCAAACTAGGCTCCATATACATATGGAGTTGATTTTGACATGTTTGAAACCCAGGCTTACCTATAAAAATGACCTTTTAAAAATGAAACAAAACAGAGACTGAAAGTTTAGGAGCTCCTGCAACGGTAAACTATTTTAGATGTTCAAACGCCCTCTGCAAATACAAAGGATGGGTGGAAAAGGCCATAGGTGCAGTGGGTCAGTTTGGCTGGCTGTTGACTGGAAGATTGGTGGTTTGTGCACAACCAGGGATGGCTGTGGGCGATTCTATCCCCCCCCCCCTTTCCCCCTTCCCCTTCTTCTTCTTTTGACAAAGTAATAACCATAAATAATAATAAAAATGTGCACCCCACCACTGAGACCATTCCATTGTAACTATCCAACCTTGCAAAATTTCAACACCTTCGATGGTTTGACCCCTTTCCATTTTAGCAGTACAAATTCTACAAACCCCTTCCGTTATCTCCTCAAAATCATTTCTCCTGCGCAGTCCTCGTCTTACCTCAATGGCACATGTCAATTTATCAGTAATAGATACATCCCACGCCTCTTTATACCATTCTTCCATATTATATTCTGCTTGCCTCTTCCGAGATTCTATTATAAATTGGATGGTCAAGCTGACATCTGGATAGACTATCAATAGCCACTAGCCACAATAGCTCTGCTCTGCCGCCATGGTTGGAGACAGTAATTTTTCTGAATACCAGTTGCTGGAAACCACAGGAAGTGAGAAGGCTCTTGTGCTCATGTCCTGCTTGCAGACTTTCCACTGGGGCACTTGGTTGGCCACTGTGGGGTCAGGATGTAGGGCTGAATGGGGCACTGGTCTGATGCAGCTGGTTCTTGTTATGTTCTTAAGGTTTGCTAAAATCCTATTGAACTCAGCAGGGCATACTAAACACTTATAGGGTTGTACTGTTAGATCTACGTACGTTTTTTGATGGAAGTGTGAAATTTCTCTACCAGGACCGTAAGACTTGATATCCACAGGCAAAACAGGTTTGCCATGCATTAGGCTAGGGGATGTGACTTGATTGAAACTTGCAAAGAAGACCAGCTGACTATAATCAAAATACCACGGATGGAAATTTCTATGCAAATATGAATCTTTAGCATTGTGGGTGTCGGAGCAGAGTTTGACATATTTTCCAATCCTAAATGGGTTTCTGAGATACAATACCTCTCTCTCTCTTTTTGTGTGGCTTCCCCCTCCCCATTTACATTTTGGTAAAATTACACTTCCTTCCACTCTGCCTCCTATAGCGATGGGATTTCAGAGGCTTCACTTTTCAATCATAATTCGCAGGATTCTTTTAACATGATGTGAGCACAACACCGTCTTTGTTCATAGCTAGGAGCTTTTCGAAATATCATTACTGAGATAAGATCTCTGATTCACAGAAGGCCGGACAAAGCACTTTTTAATGCCATTTGGTTAAGAAGGTAAAATGTCTTGCGGACAGGTTAAGTATTTAAAATGATAATAAACACTTAGTGAGGGGAAGCTTTGCTGTTCAAAGCCACAAATATGAGCTTGAGTGATTCACTAATTCCTTAGGACCTGGGCCGGACAGCTGTGATAGAGAAGAAAATGTATCATCATATAGATAGTTGATGGATGGATGATCAGCGGAGAGTTAAAATGGTTTTCATTCAGAGTTGTAATTACAAATGGATTATTTGATCCCCCTGTAATTCAGCGGGTAATCTGAGCATCAGCTGTATATAACTCATTATTATTATTTTTAAAAATGTGTTTATTGAGTTTTCAAAAACAACAGCATGCAGACAAGACAAACAATGAATAAAGAACAACAAGTGTGTGGAGCACATTGTTGCAGTTAGAATGAAATAAACAGAAGGTTCAGTACACTTTTGCAGACATAATAAAATAGATTCTGCAAAGGGAATCTATTTTAGGCATGTATTGTTGGGGGGCCTATGCAGCACATTATTTTTGTGAGGCATATAAACAGATCATGCAAACTCAAAATGGTCTTATTTCTTAACCCCTCTTATCACCCTCCTGTGATGGCTTAAATTCTCAGACAAAGCAGCGGTCCCACACCCTCTCAAACCATCCATCCATAGAGAGACACAGTGCAGACTTCCAGCTTCTGGTGATTTCTAGTCTGGCTGCAGCCAGCAACAGAGCTAGCAGCTCCTTGTGAACAAGAGTGGGATTTAAATCACTTTCAATTATATCTTGTATGTTTGCTTGTTTTGTGTTATATATTTACTTTTAGCTAAATGACCACAAAACTAGGAAGAGGACAGAAAGAAAAAACAAACAAACAGGAAGAAACACCAGGGCGCTTTCAGACTGTGGCTGTTTTTGGGTCTCAGTGCACCAACACAGCTAGTTGTAGTGCGGCCACAGTCTTGCCTCCTGGACAAGGAGGAGAATGGTCTGAGGAAAGGCATGGAGAACCTTATTTGGCTGCATGGCCTGAGGTTCCTAACCCATAGGTTCACCCATAGGTTTAGCGAAGTGCAAGTTAGGGAAACACTTGTCCTACCAACCCTACTGTATCACTGTGAAACACCGACCACTTATAAATGCCATCTCCAGCTCCTCAAAAGATTCCATCAATAGTTTCTCCAAAAAATTTTCCACATCACTTGGGAAGACAGGTGAACTAATATCAGTGTACTGGAAGAAGCAAAGATCACCAGTGGAGAAGCAATGATTCTTCAACATCAACTTCACTGGACTGGTCATGTTGTGTGGATGCCTGATGATTGTCTTCCAAAGCAACTACCTGTACTCTATTTCAAACTTAAAAACAGAAAGTGTAATGCTGGTGGTCAACAAAAGAGGTTTAAAGGCTCTCTCAAGGCAAATCTTTAAAAACGTAGTATAAACACCGACAACTGGGAAACACTAGCCTGCAAGTGCTCCAATTGGAGAACATCCTTTACCAAACGTATCATGGGCTTTAAAGACACTCGAACTCAGGACAAAACGGAGAAACACACTAAGAGGAAGGCATGCTTGGCAAACCCTCACCATGATCAACTTCCGCCTGGAAACCTATGTCCCCACTATGGAAGGATGTGTGGGTCCAGAATTGGCCTCCACAGTCATTTGCGGGCTCACTGTTAAAACCATGTTTATAGAAGGCAATCTTACTTGGCTACTGGTGATCATCAAAGAATGAAGAAGGGAAACACTAACTCAGAGAAAGAGAGATGGGTGGGGGGGAGAGAAGGAGCCCAGTTATTAGTAGCAAATTCGTGGGTTTTTGTTTTTAAAAGAACCCTGGAAGCACTTTTAGGTCAGTTTTTAAGCGCCTTTGTATGACTAGAACATTTGCTAGCCCCTTAATGAGGTAGCGTCTGCATATTAAGGAAACTAATGAATGTATGGTGTGGTAAAATAGCACATAGATTTTCTTTTAAAAGCATCAATCAGTCAATCAATCAATCAATCAATCAATCAAGGTGGGGAAATTCCTGATCTTTTAAAAGGGTCATTCTGTTCTAAATTTCCTGTTTCTCAGTGTTGAAGGCTATTAAAAAAATAATAATAATATGTGTCGGCACCAGGTAGTAGTTCATAAAAGCTGAACTTTTATTCCGTTTCCTGTTCATGGAAATGTTAAGCTTTTAAGATTTGTCAATTGTCCCTTTGTGTTTATTAAGAGGACACCATTGCATTCTGAATTCTGAGATCCAAAGGAAATACCTCTATTCAAATCCAAACATTGGGAAACGATAAATTGCCAGTAATAAAAAATACCCCTTTCTTTGCTGAGATAAGCTATGGAATTGGAGTGTTGTGTTTTCCATCACTAGCAAAGTGGTCACATACAACTTATGCACCACCAGCCTCACAGCTGATTGTCAAATCGTCTCTGCACAGCATCCACAGAGCCAGCAAATCTCGCACAAGGGAGCAATTCACTGACTCTGCTAATGGATCTACATCAATATAAGTGGCCATTGAATTGTACCAAACGCTTGTAGAATCACAAAGTGATAATCCTTCGATCTGTGCTTCCTTCCATTTCCTTGTTTCACCCATCTGACAGCATCTGTGAAAAAGATATGGCAAATTTCCTGTGTATTCAATCATCTGCTGGTTTACAGCTTGGACAAAAAAGCAAAAAGAAAAGAAAAGAAGAAAGACTCCCACAAGGACGTTAAAAGCATAAATAGAAGGAGCTTAGTGAGGCAAGTGTCTCCATGGATGGAAGAAACCATGCATTGTCTGATATGCTTCCACAGAAATTGCACTGGTCTTTAAAGGCACTTCCTCCTTGGAGCTCCTAAACAGAATGTCAGTCTCTCGATTGTCCCCAAGTCCCCACCCATGTGTAAAAGGGCTGGTTTATTAGATTGGGGATGGGGCACCTGTGGCCCTCCAAATGTTGCAGAGCTACAACTTCCATCCTCTCTTACCGTTGACCTTGCTGGCTGGGGATGATGGGCGCTGGAGTTCAAAGTGCATCTGTGCAAGAATGTTGCATGAGAAAAGTCAAACTCAACAATGTACATTGGAAGCTGCCAAGTCAGACCCAGATTGTCTGCATTGTCTGGCAGCGACTCTCCAAGGTTTCAGACAGACCACATTCCCAGAGTACCTAACCCTATCTGTGTAGCAATTGCAGGGCTGGACTCTCGTTTAAGCTCTTGCACAAGTGTTTAGGGAACAGTGCTAGCAAGCTATTTCCCTTCCGCCCACAGTTCTCTGGCTCTGTTTTTGTGAAATTCCAACCTGGTCTCAAGCCAAATAAACAATGAAGAGAGAGGAAACCGATATTTGGGAATACTGTATGTTCCAAAACCCTATATATGCTTTTTCTTATATGTGTCTGTGGAGTTAATCTGAGCCAGGGTTTAACTGGACTCAGCTCCAGAGACTGATTTCAAATACCAGGGCTCTGCACTTAAAGCAGAAAAGTGAGAGAGACTCTGGGGATGTGCAGAATGTTTTTCTTAAGTCCCAACTGGGCTGCGTCCACTGCATGTGAAGACAGGCTCTCGTGGATCGAGCAGACAAGACCAAGAATAGGTCCAATGATCAAAAAGGTGGTTTCTTCATGTGCTGTAGAGGGAAGCAAGGGTGCCTGCCAACTTGAATAAAATATTGGGGGGACCCAGGTAAGCCCCACCCCACATAATTGATCACAACACATAGTGCATGCACACCATTTGAATGGCAATACCCATCAACTTTGGGAGCTCCCAGACCCCTCAAATATTTAAGGGGGGGTGAAGGGACCTCAGCCCCTAGGAACTGGCTCCTATGGAGGGAAGTGAGAAGTAGATGGGACTTGTCAACCTGGAAAGGGAGCTCATTTAAGAGAAGGGAAATTCTGATCCTGAACCTCTTCTGCCTTGCAAGATATCTTTGGGAGAAGAAAAGAGTAGGGGGTAGACCCTACACAAATCTGGAGTGGAGTCCCTAAGACTGTTGGATGGTGCTTTGTACACCTCCTTCCGGCAACTCCTGCAGCCAAGCTGGTGCCAAACATATTGCTCTGCTTTCCTTTGGATTACATCGGCAAGGTCAAGAAGGGGGTCTTGTCACCTGGGCAGCCCACTACTTCCATACAGACTGCCCAGGCTTGCACCCCGGAGAGGTCACTTTGGAGCTGCTTCTCCAAGTGAATATAATGTACTTCAGTCAAGCGTATTAAGCACCTCTTGGTGATCAGTAATATAAAAGGGATGGTTCAGGATTAGAGAATATGGTAGAGAAGGATGTCCAGTTGTCCATGTTGAGTGGAGATTCAATTGCCAGTCTGATTGGCTTCTGTATCTGGAAGGGGGAAAGGTGCAGCAAAATGTTTTGGAGTTGCCTAGAGTAACAAGTGCCTGGAATTTCTGTTCTCCTAGCTGTCCTTTGTGAGGTCACGCATGGATCTTCCTTTGGGTTGCTTGTCATGAACCGGCTTTTGTGAGATCATAGGCATGCTTCCGGATGGAAGGAGCCCTACATCATCGAGCAGCGTCGTAATCTGAGGCATTCGCCTGCATGGCTCTGCGTCTTATCCAATGGGAGTTGTTAGAGTGTCTTTCGTTTCTGTATACAGACAAAGGTAGAATTAATGTATGTGTTCTAAAAGCAACCGAGTCAGAGGGAAAGGGGGATCAGGGAAAGAGTGCAGATAGGTAGGAACTTTAATGATCTCCTTTATTTCCAAGCTTCCTTGATATTTTCTGAATTCCAACATGAGTGACTAATATTCCAAATTAACTTTCGCCCAATAGTGAGGCACTGCCAATAAAGAAATAGTTTGTTCACAACTCTGATTGATAATGCAGCCTGTAGGACAATTGACATTACTGTAAATAAATGTATAAATCTCAGCAGTGGCCACAACGGGCAGTACAGTGTCCCTTGAATTGCAAGAGTATATAAACTTTAACATACCCGATTAACAAAATGTTCCTCTTGGCCTGCTTTTCCCTTCCAGTGGCATAAAGAGAGATTTTGCAGACAGTCATTAGGTTTAAATACCTGGTACAGTGATCCCTTTTAAGCCTCTCCCACAGGTTTTGTTAAAAGGCAAGCTTACCTGTGCCTTGCTTTAAAGACACAGACAATATTCCTACAGTTTTATTGTTCATGACCTGGTCTGGACTTTTTAGGGTTTTAATAATAATGATGTTGATGTTGATATGGCATATAGTGACCGGGCTTAATCCTATGTAGGACTCCATCTTGTACCTAATTCTATACCTCTGAAATCAGTGAGGCTGGCAAGATTGGAGCTACCCATTGCCAAAGTAGAAAAACAGAAGAAAGGAACGAACCTGTGACCCCGTCTCCCATCAACCCCAGACAGCAGGGATGATGGTCAGGGATGTTGGAAAGTATAGTCCAACAGTATCTGGAGGACTGCAATTTCTCCATCTCTGCCGTAAACTGATTAGGACATATTGCTGTTTTCAGGTTGACAAAGAAGGGATTTGGACCCTCCGTTGCTATAGGGAATCACCATGTGGCACAGGATCTACAGTACGGGTGGGAAGAGGTAGGTCGTTCTATGTCATTAACAGCACATGCATCCCGTGCCCATATCTTCAGATGTGGAGGGTGTGACCCTGTGAAGGCAGGGCCTTTTTGGTGGAGACTCCTCAGTTGTGGAATAGGTTCTCCAGGGATCTTGGCTGCCACCTAGCATGTGACCTTTTGAGCACAGACTGAAGGCAATTTTATTCTCTCAAACTTTTAATCAGTGATGTACAATTGACTCCTGCGTTTGCTATTTCGCTCTTTTTATTGCTTACTTTTATGGTGGATATTGCCGTTTGGCTTCAGCTTTCAATGTCACTTTCTAGCTCAATGTTAATTGTTGATATTAAACCTTTATTCGTAGGAGCCTTGGGCGCCACTTAAATTGCAACATGGGATAAAACTTTAAAATATTTAAATCACTAATACATAGTTCTTTAATCTGGTATTATTTCCATTTAAAGGACCGATAGATTAATCTTGGAGTGTCTGAAAATGGAACATTGCGTGTTGTTTGATTTGCAAGTTGATTTGCAGTTTCTTTAACAGTATGTAGATTAGGACTATACAGCCTTAAAATCACACTTTTGAACTCTGAAACTAAATGTCTCTTAGCTCTGGCCTTGAATCTGAGGTATGAAGGGATTGTTTAGGCCATAACAAGGGGTGTCTCTAAATTTCCCACCAGAAATCCTGCTTTTAGTGTTGGCAGTTCCAGTCCTCTGGAATAGGCATCTACTGCAGAAGTTGATTTTGCTTAAGAAGGCTGCCCCAAAGTGTGAAATATTAGGAAATATTAATTGAACATTTGTATGAATTGGTTTGTTGTTTTTAGAGTTTGTTGAAATGGGTTTAATTGTTTTTAGAAATTGTGTTTTCTGTACAGGCAACCCCTGATTTGTGTGGGGGTTGCATTCTAGGTCATTGTGTGTGACAGGGGAAGGTGTATAAGCCTGGTCTACCCCACCCCACCCCAAGTTTCGCCCCCTTTTCTAGCCACTTCTGGGTCATCACGATGTGCACAGTTGCGCACATATCGAACGCATGTCAATCGGTCATTGCCTGCATTTTGTTTTTATCTTGTTTTGCATCACTTTGATGGCCTCAGGCTGCAACACGGTTTATAGACTCCTAAGATCATTACATCCAGGGTCTGAAATTAAGTACTTGCACCTCTAGTGAGAATCAGGCTCCCCACTATTTCATTAGTTATGGAAAAACAAATTATGTATTGAGGAATGTATTAAGTATGCATTAGGTATAATGTATGGTTTTTGCCAGTGAATATAATAATGTATAATCTATAGATTAAGCTAACATGGAAGGGGTAACCCAAACTTGATTGCAACCTGAGAATCCAGGCTGTAGGTATTTTTAGCTGAAGATGGCGCAAACATCCTCTTTAATTATCTGTAACAAAATCTCCTAATCCTGTATCCTCAGGAGATGATGAGCAGTCATCAGTTAACCCCATTTAATATACGGCTGTTTGAAATGAGAGGAAGTCTGTGTAGTCAAGCATTTTCAGCACAGTGAAATTGAGTAAAAAAAAAGGTAATATAAACCTGTCAGAGAAAATATCAGGAAAAGTAAGTGCTAGGATGATGGGGGCCTACAGGAAACAGATTGAATTATTTACACACATAGAATGATAATGCAGTAAATATATCCGGAAAGCCGTGGCTTATCCTTTATACACGGCAGGTTCCAATTAACCTACAGCCTGTGAACATCCAAATCCATTATATTCAGAGTTTAGGAAAGAGAATGTAATTGATTTAATGGTAACTTAATGGCACACAATTTTATACCATATTAACAACAATTAGATTTTTTTTCTCCTCCTGTTATGGGATGGCGACTGTGCAGCAGTAGTACCACTGCTTCTGTGTGTTTTTAAAAATTCTGTCAGAGCTTTTTTTGGGGGGGGGGGTGAGGGAAAGGATTTGTACAACTCAATCCTTCTCCATACTGAACGTTTAAGACAAGTACCATCTTATATTGGGTTGGATTCTGACAAAAGCTGCAGTCTGACCTAAGCCCCCTGAAGTGCCACCAAACCCAGGAGGACTTACTTCCGAGTAGACATGGTTGGGATTGCACTTGTTCTCCACTGAAATCAATGGGATGTAAGTAATGACCAATGCAGGTTCAACTAAGTTAGGATTTAATTACCTATTGACAAATCCAGGTTGCGCAATTAAGGTAGATTTAAAGCTCTTACACAGCAAACCCACTTCCCCCTCCCATACTCATAGCTGTCAACATTTCCCTTTTTCAAAAGGAAATTCCCTTATTCCGAATAGGATTCCTTGGGAAAGGGAAAAGTTGACAGCTATGCCCATACTGGATGGGGAAATGCGCTTGAAAGTGCGAGGGAACACCTGATGCAATGTTGTCTACCCTCTCCACAAGCAGATCAGCACAAATGATCCATAAATAACAGCCAACGTTGCTGAACAGCAACTTCAGGCAAACAAACAATCCTTCAGGATCTATCCTTCCAGTGAGCACTCAGGGCTGCTTTCCTTAAGAATGGATAGGTTTGATCTTCTTGCAGTCCATGGGACTCTCAAGAGTCTCCATAATAATATATGTATACCCCACCCATCTGGCTGGGTTTCCCCAGCCACTCTGGGCGACTCCCAACAGAAAATTAAAAACACGATAAAACATCTAACATTAAAAACTTCCCTAAACAGGGCTGTCTTCAGATGTCTTCTAAAAGTCAGATAGTTGCTTATTTCCCTGACATCTGATGGGAGGGCGTTCCACAGGGCAGGTGCCATTACCGAGAAGGCCCTCTGCCTGGTTCCCTGTAACCTCCCTTCTCACAGTGAAGGAACCGCCAGAAGGCCCTCGGTGCCAGACCTCAGTGTCCGGGCTGAACGATGGGGGTGGAGACGCTCCTTCACGTATACTCCTTCAGATTCACCTTAGCGCTATGCTTCTCAGTTTTACAAGTACTTCATCTTGGGGGGGGGTCTAAGAACCATGGATTTAATGTGCCCCCACTCTGGCCTCCGGCTCCTTGGAGTGCTCACTAGAGACTGCCCCCCGTCACCAGGCCAAACCTCTGACCAACTTTGCTCCAAGTCCTCTATGAATCCTTTTGGCTGGCTGGAATGTGTCCTCAAATTTGATCTGCTTCTAGTTTTTGAGGATGAAGGATGAATCTGCGTGTTTGTGTTCGTAGAAACCTCTGACTTTTGAATGGCAAGGAAGTTGCATCCATTGCCCTGCCCATGCTTGCATCTGGCTGCACCCATCTTTGACTTCTGGCCATGCGCGTCACTGAAGGGATTGCTGCACTCCTACCTTGGCTGCATTCACACCATAAATATAAAGCACTACAGTACCACTTTAAACAATCATAGGATCATCTAGTCCAACCCCCTGCCATGCAGGAATCTCAGCTAAAGCATCCATGACAGATGGCCACCCAGTCATGGCTTCCCGCAAAGAATCCTGGGAGCTGTAGTTAGTTTGAGGTGCTGAGAGTTGCTAGCAGATCCCTATTCTCTCCTCAGAGCTAACATTCCCACCCAGAGAGGTTTAACAATCAATCCTTCTTCACAGGGAACTCTGTGAGGGAGAAGGAATACTTTGTTCTGTCTTTCTTTCGTCTTTCTCCAAACTGGATGCCATTGCCTCTTGCTTTTATTCATTTCACAGTATTTCTGCTTTCATTTAGATGTAAAACGTAAATAATGCCTTGGGTTAGAAAAATATCAATTTATTTTGCAGAACTATTTCTGGTTGCTTTTCTAAATTTTTTCATTATTATTATTACTATAGCAAGTAATACCCTGCCATCTAGTGGAGAAAAGAACCACCCAGTTTTACATGCCTGATGATGCCGGATATATGAATTCCCTTCACCTTAAATACACAGAAATCAATCCTTATGATTAGGAGTTAACATCATGCTCACGCATTCACTTAGATTCATGCCTGCGATCAATAAATTTGGATAGAAAATCTCAGGCTAACGCTAGTTTGATGCCAGTACTTATTCTCAGCTTAAATCTATGTAACATCGACTATTTAAAATGGCAACTTTTATATTATTTTAATATTCTGTGCATTTCATTGAAGAAGAAGAAACACAGCAAGAGCAGAAAATGGAACTCCGAGGACAGGCTGACTGTCATAAAGGCTAACTATTATTTGTATCTCATCCTTTTGACTTGCAGACTTGTTATGTGATGTGTTAGTGGATGTGTCCATCTTGCTCCTAGAAATGTTTTTTGTCTTTAGCGTTTCTTTGCTTGCGGCAAATTGGTTGCCCTATATTTCCTTTGCCACTAGCGCTCCTCGAAGTTTTGCATGTCACTGATCATCGATACAGGGGATTTGTGGTGATGTGCAGAATTTGTGATATCTTCTCCAGATACAACTGGAGAGGAAGGGGATGTTCAATCCATTGTGTGCATGGAAGGATGTGCTGGGTACAAATGATGATGATGTACAACCAGTGCTTTTTTTCTGGGGGTACACAGGGGTACGCATACCCCTAAACATTTGTGAATCTAAGTTTGGCCTCATTGAGGGGCAGTATTTCAATATGAGTAGGAAGATGAAAGTATCCCTAAACATATTTTTTTTAGAATAAAAGCACTGGATACAACACTTCTTCCAAAAGCAGTCAAGGGCTGTGCACAACAATAATCAAAACATCTAAGTGCTACAAAACTAAAACAGTATAGTACCACAGCATGGTACTAGAACTGCTAGATTCAGACCATGTATTCGTTGGCATTTGGGGTGTGTGTGTGTGTGTGTGTGTGTGTGTGTGTGTGTACATGGTGTATACATGGTGGAATCTCGGGCTACATACCGTCCTCCTTACGAACGCTTCAGGTAACGAGCTGTGCTAAGTAGGTGTTCCGGGTAGCAAACTTTGCCCTGGGATGCAAGCGGAAGTGAAAGTGTGCCTCAGGTTAAGAACAGACCTCTGGAACGAATTAAGTTTTTAAACGGAGGTACCAGTGTGTGTGTGTGTTGAGACTGCAGACTGAAATAATAAAGAAACTTATGGTTTATTACCAATGGCAAGCAAAGCCATTGTGAGTACAAGCTTATATGTGGCCATCATGGAGTCATAACAAAAGACAGAACACTAACTGACTGAGGGAGGAGGAGAAAGGAAGTAAAGCCTGAGAGAAAACAAATCTGCAGGTAGTTGCTTGATCAGCGAGGGATGAAAAGGTTGCATTTCTGTTTATTGCCTTCTGCTGGTTCAGATAACTTACTGCAAGTGTTGCTACTCCCAACAGTACTGGCCCTTTTCTATCTGCTGTTCCTGGAGACAGGACTAGTTTTCCATATTTTAAAACTGGATCCATTGGCCATAAATTGTGGAGTACTACTCAAGTACAAAGGAACCAACTTGGCAAAAGGTATACCATACCCTCCAAAATTTTCTGATGAAATGGGGACGTCCTATTCCATAATAATAATTTTACTATTTGTACCCTGCCTATCTGACTGGATTGCCCCAGTCACTCTGGGCAGCTTCCGACACATATATTATACAAACATTAAACATTAAATAACTTCCCTATATGGGGCTGCCTTCAGATGTTACGGACAACTGTATAACCTCCAACATTTATCCGATGTAAATAGGGATGTCCTAAGGAAAAGCGGGACATTCAGAAACTGGGACGGCTTCTGTAAATCCGAGATTGTCCCTGGAAAATAGTGACACTCAGAGAGTCTGTTACATGGGAGAGAGCTTGTCCTATAAGAACAGGAATAAAAAGACTGTCTTTATGCTGGTTCTCTCTCAATGGCCTGTTTCATCTTGTTCGTTTTCCCTCAGTTTCATTTCCCTCAATGAACTTTTCTGTTTCCTAGCATTTGAAAAAATAGCCTTGAACTGGTGTAGCTTGTTTCTAGGTTTCAAGCTCATTTTATACAGCCAAGAGAGGCACTCTTTTCAGGGTTGTTTTTCCCCTCTTTTTTGAATTTTGAATGACGTCCTGAGGCAAGAATTGTCCTGTTTCTTAGCAACCCAGATGGGTTGAATACATTTATGCATTCAAACCTCTTTGTATAACAAAAAAGAAAGAAAAAAGAAGAGCACAAACATCTCCCAGAACAAACATTGCTGTTATGAGACTCTCCTCTCTCTGTGTGTGTGCTTGCTTTGCTCTAACCAGGGCTGCAAAGGGAAAAATGTGATCCGGCATGAAACACTTGGGAAAGGACTTGGCTTTAGAGAGGGTGAGTAGAATCTCCTTGCTTCTTCAGCTCTGTCTCCTTTATAAGGGTTGCAGTTTTACCGTTATTAATAACTAGGGCAACACTTAAAATAATTGTGATGGCATCAGGGAGAACTGTGTATATAGCCAGAGGAGATTTCAAAAGTTCTCACCACAATTTCTAAAAAATGCAAGTTTGTATTTTACAGCCTACTGTTGGAAAAACGAAATCCCAACACCTACTCCATGCCAAGTTCAGGGTTCCTGGGCTGATGTACAAATCCCAGAACAACTTAGGTCCAGGATAGCTTAATATAAAGCTCAAACACTGTGATCATCTGGAGGAGTGCAGTTAATTGTACCCGCCTCCCACTCCTCCCTGTAGCAGAGGCCCACCTGGATGAACTAGAGGCTGGACATTTAGTGTTGCTGATCCCATGCTTTGGAACACCTTCCAAGAGAGATTCAGTAAGCATCCTTGCTACTGACTTTCAGGTGTCCCTTGCAGACTTGTTTAGCTGACAGGCCTTTGCACCTGTCTAGTTTTTATTTTTGCTTAGCCAGTCACCTTAAATATTAACTTTTAACAGTGGCCACATGACCTGGAAGCTGTACGCCGGCTCCCTCGGCCAACAAAGCAAAATGAGCGCCGCAACCCCAGAGTCGGTCACGACTGGACCTAATGGTCAGGGGTCCCTTTACCTTTACCTTTAACCATGTACACCGCCTTGATATCTTGGCAGTACAGATATACTTCTATAAAGGCATAAATATCTGGCTGCGAATATATCTGCATATGGGAATACAAGCTAGCTATTGATTGCATTTTTCCTTCAGGGAAGGAACTTTTTTTGTTTGCATTCTTGTTGGGTGGGGAGTAAATGTATGTGGTGATGTTTTGCTGGGTACCATGTATTGCCTGAGCACAACTTAGTACAGTGGTACCTCAGGTTACATACGCTTCAGGTTACAGATGCTTCAGGTTACAGACTCTGCTAACCCAGAAATAGTACCTCAGGTTAAGAACTTTGCTTCAGGATGAGAACAGAAATCGTGCTCCGGCAGCGCGGCGGCAGCAGGAGGCCCCATTAGCTAAAGTGGTGCTTCAGGTTAAGAACAGTTTCAGGTTAAGAACCGACCTCCGGAACGAATTAAGTTCTTAACCCAAGGTACCACTGTAATCAGCTACATTCAGAATGAAAAAGCGCTTTATATGCATTATAACACTGTGACACCAGATGGCACTGTGGAGTCCCATCTTTCGCAAACACGATTTCCCTTTATGAAGTTTACAACGTGTTTAACTGAAACACTTTATTGATGTGTCTCAGTCCAGACCTAGCCAGTTTTTTTCGATGGTGACTTCTTCTGTCTGCCCAAAGGAAGTGATGCAGTGGGCTTATTTTCATGGATTGTTGCTGTTGTTTCTAAACAGCTGTTTTCTGCAGAATTGTATTAAAAATAAATTTGTATGATAAATCAGTAATAATCAAAGTCTTTCTTCTTATTCCTCTTCCTCTTTACCTCTTTACCTTGTTTAGGCATAGAGCGGCGAGTGCAGAATGTTCCCCAATATCCATGCTGGGAACCAATCGAAGTGTACTTTCGATTTGAAGGGGAGATTTGCTACGAACCTGGAGCTAGCCTTACAACGAGATCGAGTCAATGAGTCTCAGCCACTCACAGCCCCTCTGGAAAAGGATAGCTGCCTAAAACAACCTCCTGATTTCAGCTACAGGCTTTATATCACCCGAGGCCTTCTCAGGAAGCCGCGAGGAAAGTCGAAAGAGCTGAAAAAGAAATCGCCCCCAAGCACGGTGCAGGAAGAGTTGCAGAGGATAAGGTCCAATTTATTTTTCTCCATCGTGGAACGCGAACAGGAGCCCAAGATCATCACAAGGTTTCCCCACATGGGTCCCTACGAAGCCCAGCTAATGTTTGTGAAGATGGGAAAGTTCAAGAGCAGCAAATACCAAGATCCAAAACCATTTGACTATAGACAGGTAAAGGGAAGGATGAATTGAGATAGAGGCAACTGGAAAAGGGTGGCCTTTGGTGGGGATGGGGATCGAGGCAATGCACTGCACCAGGTGTGGGTAGACTACAAAGCTTCTGGAATCTACTTTGTGCTGCCCCAGATGTATTGGGACATTTATGCACAATCTCACTTTCAATACCATTTACACAGTTTTGGGGTGGACATACCGCTTTGTTTCCTGTCAATGCATGTCCCATGACTTCTTGCTTAAAACATTTAACTTTTCATACTACAAATGTTCCAGGTTTGTTTGATTGCTTTCCTGCTTTCATTGTGCTGCAGTGCAAGACTGTCCCTCCAGACAGCAATAACGTAGTAACTAACATCAGGGAAGCGTCACAGAGCAACTAATAAAGCAAAATGACCTGTGGATGGTCCACAGCATAAATCTACCACAAATACATTATTATTGCGTTAATGGCATGTTGCAGAATAACCTGCAAACAACAACAACCAGCCAAGACGGACTGTTTGGGGTGGTTTATTTATTTATTTGTTTTAACTATACGGTAGTACCTCGGTTCATGAACACCTTGCGAGTTGAACGTTTTGGCTCCTGAACGCCGCAAACCCAGAAGTGAGTGTTCCGGTTGGCGAAGGTTCTTTGGAACCCGAACGTCCAACATGGCTTCCACTGCTTCCGACTGGTTGCAGGAGCTTCCTACAGCCAATCAGAAGCCGCGCCTTGATTTCCGAACGTTTGACTTCCGAGGTACCACTGGAGTTCTAAGATCTACAAGTTGGAGCCAAGTCTTTACACAGTGGCTCAGTCAGACAGATGTACATATAGAATTGAAAAAGGCTAAAGGGTACTTCTGAGAACATGCTCGGCCCAGAAATTTGCTTTTCTCACCAGGGTGGGTTTCGCACAGAAATTCAATCCTGGTCTGCCCCCCACAAGTTTTCTTCATTTCAGCAGTGAGAGAGGCACATATTTTCATTTGTTGCTTTTCTTAAGGAGCCAGACATCAGAAACCCTTGCAGTCTAACTCAACTCACCTAGAAATCTACCATTAAAGCTTAGCTTTCCTTCTGCCTTTACACATAGGGATTGGGGGGACTTGATTCCATTCTCCTCGAAAGGTGAACCTACCTAATTCACACTTCCTGAAATAATACTTGAATCAAAATACAGCAATCCTTTGAAATTTGCATTTCTCCAAATTTTGCAGTGTGCTTCTCCGGCCAAGAGATATGTACAAAAATGCATGTACTAGAGGAAAGCACGTATATAAAAGCATGAAAGACAACAGGAATACTGCTTTGCAAAAATGTCAGTATTGGGCAAAATTGTATGCTACAATGCTGGTGAATTTTCATGAGGACTTTAAAAAACCCACCTAATGTGAAGAACCAAAATAAATATTAGAAAAATGAGAAAATGAGAGAACCCTAAATTGACAGTTTTGCCTATCCCTACCTACATAACACAGAAGCTGCATCATTTCTGTTTGGTGTGTCTATAACAGGCATAGGCAAACTCCGGCCTGCCAGATGTTTTGGAACTCCAACTCCCATCATCCCTAGCTAACAGGACCAGTGGTGAGGGATGATGGGAATTGTAGTCTTAAAACATCTGGAGGGCCAGAGTTTGCCTATGCCTGGTCTATAAAGTGCACACACACCAAGAAACACACACAAGCAACAGAATTTCGTGTCTCCACAAGATGGCACTATTGCAACAAATGCTTTGGTCAAATGAATGCAGTGATGTGGATCACATTTATCTTTTCCTTATAGTGTAGTTGGGTTATGTGGTTCTATTAGCCTTTGAAAAATGTCTTTGACGCCTCAGGGCTCTTCAGAAACTTTTTAAACATTGGGATCTTCATCTTCAATCATGGTACTCTGTTGGTGACTGGATTTTTTCATGAGACTTAAATTATTTTATAGAGGCACATTAATGTCCAATACAGCCATTTCTGGGGACACGGGTGGCGCTGTGGGTTAAACCACAGAGCCTAGGACTTGCCGATCAGAAGGTTGGCGGTTTGAATCCCCACGACGGGGTGAGCTCCCATTGCTCGGCGGTCCCTGCTCCTGCCAATCTAGCAGTTTGAAAGCACGTCAAAGTGCAAGTAGATAAATAGGTACCACTCCGGCGGGAAGGTAAACGCCATTTCCGTGTGCTGCTCTGGTTCGCCAGAAGCGGCTTAGTCATGCTGGCCGCATGACCCGGAAGCTGTACGCCAGCTCCCTCAGCCAGTAAAGCGAGATGAGCGCTGAAACCCCAGAGTCGGTCACAACTGGACCTAATGGTCAGGAGTCCCTTTACCTTCACCTTACAGCCATTTCTAATGCATTTCATTGTATTTCTCCATTCAGCCACAACACAAATTAACAGGTTAACCCTCCCTGTGGTATTTAAAAAAAATCAATATCATTACTTTTATCGCACTGAACATTTAAGGTTGCAGCTAGGACAGGAGGCCTTTCCACCTGGTCCTCAGGACTCTTCCTAGGCCTCATCCCTTCCCAGGCCAAACCCCTCACTGGATCTGCACCCTTCTTGAGTATTTTGCCTGGAAGATGCAAAGAGGTGTAGGGCAGTTCTGAGCTAGATGGACCAATGGTCTTCCTCAACAGAAGGCAGCTTCCTATGTCCCTATGAGTGTTTCTGGCTGGCTGGAATATGTTCTTCAGCCCTTACTTCAATGAAGGACAGAGAAGGGTGCATGAGTACATGTAGGAAATAGCCTACTATACAAAGGTAAACTTTAGATTGGTTGCTCTCCTACTTTTCCCTCTCATCTCATGTACCACTAGCATGCAGCAGGTTGCTTAAAAGGAAATGTGGCCCCAGACAGAAATTGGTCCTCAGACCTGACTTAAAAGATTTTTCATTGAAAGATGGCCCTGCTTATGCGGTCACATGTGAACCTTATGATGTTAACAAAGGGCAGGTGTTTACTAGCAGAACCGGTTAAGAATGTGTATACGGAGATGATTATCTGAGGTGCTTTGAAAAGCTAAGATTAGCATTTCCGTACTAAACTTACTGGATAATTTATTCCTGCCTTAAACCAGGAAGTGACTGTATATTATTAACGACAGCTGTGTGTCTTCTGTTGACTTTTGAGAGCCTCAGAAGTTTACAAATCAGCTTTATTGATGTTAGCTGAGCAGTTTAACAACTGAGTATGTGGCAAGAAATGAGCTCTGTCCGGTTCCAGGATCACTTCTTGTTTGTTTATTTCTTTTAGAGAATCTCTACCCTACCGACGTGGGGATCCAGGGCACAGTCCTTCAGTGGCTGCGCTCGTTTCTCTCTGGTCGGGGACAGAGGGTGGCACTTGGGGGGGAATTGTCATCGCCCCACTCCTTGGTGTGTGGAGTACCTCAGGGTGCGATACTCTCCCCGATGCTTTTCAACATCTTTATGCGCCCCCTCGCCCAGCTTGTCTGGAGTTTTGGGCTGGGTTGCCATCAGTATGCTGATGACACCCAACTCTATCTGTTGATGGATGGCCATCCTGACTCGGCCCCAGACACACTGACCAGATGTTTGGAAGCTGTGGCTGGATGGTTACGTGGGAGCCGGTTGAAGCTAAATCCTTCGAAGACAGAGGTCTGGTGGCTGGGACGGGACGATATGGGATTGGGGGGGCAACTCCCATCTCTTGCGGGGGCGCAATTAGTGCCAGCACCGTCTGTTAAGAGTTTGGGTGTAATCTTCGACACCTCCCTTTCCATGGAGGCGCAGATTGCAGCTACAACAAAGGCGGCATTTTTCCATCTCTGCCAAGCTAAGCAGTTGGCTCCTTACCTCTCTCGCCCTGACCTAGCCCCTGTGATCCACGCGACGGTCACCTCCAGACTGGATTATTGTAACTCGCTCTACGTGGGGCTGCCCTTGAGACTGACCCAGAAACTCCAGTGGGTGCAGAATGCTGCAGCGAGACTCCTTACGGGGTCTTCGCTGCGAGATCACATTCACCCGGTGCTATACCAGCTGCACTGGCTCCCGGTGGAGTACAGGATCAGGTTTAAGGTGCTGGTTTTAACCTTTAAAGCCCTATACGGCATAGGACCCTTGTACCTACGGGACCGCCTCTCCTGGTATGCCCCACAGATAAACTTACAGTCTTCAAATAAAAACATATTGAAGGTCCCAGGCTACAGAGAAGTTAGGCTGGCCTCAACTAGAGCCAGGGCTTTTTCGGCCGTGGCTCCGATCTGGTGGAACACTCTGTCACAAGAGACCAGGGCCCTGCGGGACTTGACATCTTTCCGCAGGGCCTGCAAGACAGAGCTGTTCCACCAGGCCTTTGGCCAGGGCACAGCCTGACTCCCTCCCTCGGCAATCTTCGTGGAGCTCTGGCCCAATGGTTGCCAGTGGCTTGAATTAATTAATTTTATAATGAATGATTTTAGAGTGTTGTTTGTGCTGTACTTTTGTACTGTTTTATTGTTGTTAGCCGCCCTGAGCCCGGCTTCGGCTGGGTAGGGCGGAATATAAATAAAATTTATTATTTATTATTATTATTACCTTGCAATCTGCTAAAATAAGTGTCTTTAACCTTTTCGGACCCATGACCCACTTTTAACCCAAACATGCATTTGGAGACCCATTTCTTAGTCTTTTACCACATATCTGCAGTGCTCCTGTTGCCACCCACTTTGAATCAGACTGCCACCCACTAGTTGAAGACCACAGTGGTACCTTGGTTTATGAACTTAATCCGTTCCAGAAGTCCGTTCTTAAACCAAAATGTTCTTAAACCAAGGCATGCTTTCCCATAGCAGCAGGGGACTTAGTTTACAAATGGAACACACTCAACAGGAAACATAACATGTTCTGCTTCCAAGGCAAAGTTCACAAACCAAAACACCTGCTTCCAGGTTTGCAGTGTTCTTAATCCAAGTTGTTCATAAACTAAGCTGTTCTTAAACCAAGGTACCACTGTAGTGCCATAAAAGGACCATGGTGTGGCCTCAAGACTGAAACACAACAATACAACCCCCCCAAAAAAACCCCACCCTAGTAACATAAATAAATAAAACAAAATACGGGATATAAATCCATTAAAAAAGCAGCATGAAAGAAATGCAGAAATGAAAGCTCACTTATTAAAGCTATGCATATTTAAACTACATATTTAAAATACATGGCTTCCCATCCAAAGAATCCTGGGAGCTGTAGCTTGTGAGTATGCTGGGAATTGTCCTAATGTGAAAGATAAACTACAGTTCCCAGGATTCTTTGGGGGAAGTCGTGTGTTTTAAATGTGTGGTGTATATCTATCTGTATAGCCTTTGCTTTAAAAGTACAGTGCCACAGCAGGAGGTAAAAAAACCCTCGACAAACCTAAAAAAATTTAGAAGCATGTCAAAATAAAATAAAATAACTGTGTTTGCTATATCCACAAAGAAGTCGCCGTGAATGGGCAGTAAGAATGACAAGCACCAAAGCATTGCTCCCAAGTTGTTTGCCAGCAAATCCAGGTGTTCCCTCTCCATGTTTTCCCCCGTGCAGTATGAGCCAGATAGACCAAATTTTGTGACCAGCTATGCCAGAGACCCTCTGAATCTAAAGTTGAAATCCCAGTGTTTGAGCAAAGGTAAGTCCTCGCTGATCTTCAGAAGCAGGTATGACACCCGTTTCGTGCTTCAGAGGAACAGTATAGTTTGAACATCATGTTCTCTCAGTAATAAATTGGATTGGGAAGCTTGTGTTGTGCTGGGCATGGGGTGTGGTGTGGGATGTGGCTCTCAAGACTCTCTCCAGGCTGTGCTTCCTCCTCCTGGTCCTGCTCTGCACCCTCCTTCCTTGGCTGAAATATGTCCTTGAAATCTGATAATGCTTCTTACTTACTTGGGTGGAGGATAGATAGGGATGCATGAGTCGATATACTATATACTGTCTAGCGGCCTATGGTATAATTGCACTGGATAGCACAGTTGGTTAGAGCACGGTGCTGATAATGCCAAGGTTGCAGGTTCGATCCCCACATGAGACAGCTGCCTATTCCTGCATTGCAGGAGGTTGGACCAGATGATCCTCAGAGTCCCTTCCAACTCTAAAATTCTATGATTCTAGAAAGGTAACATTAATGTCTGCTGCTCTACCAACTTTTGCTGCTGGCCCTGCCTCCCACAGGCCTGCAGCCCTCAGAAGGTTGCCCACAGGACAATGTGCCTCCCATAAGCTGAAAAGGGCTCCTCATCCCTGTAATAAATAATAGAATCATAGACTCATGGAGTTGGAAGGTACCCTGAGGATCATGTAGTACAACCCCCTGCTGAACTATCCAGGAAGTTAAAGAGGGTTGCAACTGGCTCCCGGTACGTTTCCAAGCACAATTCAAAGTGTTGGTGCTGACCTTTAAAGCCCTAAATGGCCTTGGTCCAGTATACCTGAAGGAGCTTCTCCACCCCATTGTTCAGCCTGGACACTGATGTCCAGCTCTGAGAGCCTTCTGGCAGATCCCTCACTGTGAGAAGTGACGTTACAGGAAACCAGGCAGAGGGCAGTGGCACCCTCTCATCAGATGTCAAAGAAATAAACAACTATCTGATGTTTAGAGGACATCTGAAGGCAGCCCTGTTTAGGGAAGTTTTTAATGTTATATGTTTTACTGTGTTTTTAATATTCTGTTAAAAACAGTGCCCAGAGTGGCTGGGGAAACCCACCCAGATGGGTGAGGTATTCTGCCCAGAGTGGCTGGGGAAACCCAGCCAGATGGGTGAGGTATTCAACAAGTTGTTGTTGTTGTTGTTGTTGTTGTTGTTGTTAGACTCTGATAGTTTTAATCTTCATTAAGCAGGCATATTAAGTATTTGGCCCTCACAACAGCCATTATTTCCTTTAGGGAACAATAGTAATAAAGGTTAGCTTCTGGCATATTTATAACACAAAACATTAATGCTAAGATTCTCATTTGACTGTTTATAACACTCAAAAGTCAACATATCATTAGAAACGGGTGATTGTGAAGCTTGGCTAGGCAGTCCAAATCTTCCTCTTTTGTTCCTACACCCCACTTGAATTTCACTTGCCATATTTGATCATGCTGCTGCCATTTAGCATTGTGCTAGGCGCTCTGGAGAATGTGTAAGTGGCACTGATAGACGAGTTCAGAACTGAACATCTACGCTAACTGGTTGCAATCTATGGAGCAGCAAACTCAGCAGAAGGCCGAACATCTGCTGTTGCATTTACAAAACTTCATGCGAATATGTGTCCACCTGTTAGGTAAATGGGATACAGCAAGAGGCACAGGTGTATGATGTGCCTGGTGCAACTCTGGCCACTGATTCTTTATTTATTAAGATATGCATGGCACTTGAGTATAAAAGCAAATAATTTTAATGTGGTTTCCAAAATGAGTAAAAGAATGGAATTATCAGTAAAAAAGAGTGTTTAAAACAACTATTTAAAACATTTTTTGGAGGGGGTGACCCAGTGTGGTGTAGTGGTTAAGAGCGGTAGATTCGTAATCTGGGGAACCGGGTTCGTGTCTCCGCTCCTCCACATGCAGCTGCTGGGTGAACTTGGGCTAGTCACACTTCTCTGAAGTGTCTCAGCCCCACTCACCTCACATAGTGTTTGTTGTGGGAGAGGAAGGGAAAGGAGAATGTTAGCTGCTTTGAGACTCCTTAAAGGGAGTGAAAGGCGGGATATCAAATCCAAACTCTTCTTCTTCTTCTTCAATAAACAAAAAACAACAACCCCACCCCAGAATAAAACATATATCGATGTTCTACCTATCTTGGTAGGCTTGCCTAAATGAAACTGTTTTACCAGGCACTGACAAGAATACAGAGAAGGCCCCTGGCTGTCCCCTAGTTACTTTCAATTTATATGTACGCTTTTATACTAAAGGTAATCTCCAGGCACTTTCATACCAGTAATCCAACATCGCACCCTTTAATAAATCTCCCCAAAATCTAGTAATAGTTACAGTGGCAGACATTGGGCTCTCAAATTTCTGTGTCACCCTGTGCAATGCTAAAAATTGGCACACACAAACCCCACCTCTCATGCTCCCTTCTGCATAGTTGTTGTGGCACCCTTTGCGGTTACTCGCGCCCAGGGCAGCCAGACCAGTGTGGCTCCCCTAAAACTGGCTAGTTGCTTTGGCTGCAATTCTGTTAGTACCATTGGCTCTTGTGGGACTTACTCCCAAGTAAACACCATAGTATTGTGCTGCATGCACTTTCAAATCCTTTCCCTGGCAGCAGCAGTGCACAATACGGATTCTGAGCACAAACTTCCTTTTGTTTGCTGTCCCTCTTCAGTCCACGGACTCCATCCTCTCGCGGAAGAAAAGGGGGGACCCCGATCCAAGGAAAGATTCACCACCTGCTACAAGCCTCAAGAACTCAAGTGGGATTCGAAGTTACTTCTGCCAAAGGAGCCTTGGCCTACTAAACCTGTTTCCTTCACAGTTAGTACAACACCCCATAATTCCCTTCCCTTCTCCGCATCTTCTTCCACTGAGCTCATATTTGGAATAGAAATCTGTGGGTGTTCTGAATGGTGTGTTTTTTTTTTAAAGTAAAATAAAATAAGGGCATTGCTTTGCTGGAGTACTTGGGAGTTTCTGCAAAGCTGATAGCTAGCCAAATTCTAACCTAAGGTGATATAATTAGAAGACAGGCTGTGGGTTGTTTTTTTAAATGTCTGTCTCATATACAGGTTCTCACAGGTGGAAGATATTTGTAGGCCTGCTGCTATTTATAGTTTTGTTTGAAAACTGTAACTGTTTCTCTTGCAAAATGCCATGAATGACAGTGTGTTGCTTCACGCCATCAGATATGGGGATACTTTGTAAAAAAAAATATATTTTTTTAGAAAAAGCAAAAAATACACTGTAGAACCTTGGGTACATTGGCTACATTGCAGGCTGAAAGGAACAGATTCACCCAGTTTTTGAGGGATCAGAAGCGACTTGGGCTTTCTGACAAATTATAGACTTTTCCGAATGAGGCATGAATGACTCTTGTGTTGTTTTAAACGGAAACAAGCCAGAGCCATTTCAGAATGTGGGAGGCGTAATTTTCCTGAGCTAGTCTTGGAGATTCAAATGCATGTTGGCAATTAATGTAATAGCATGTGTAGAATCTTGCCTACTGTTTAATGTTGCTTGAGCTGCAAATGCTCTTAAATTATAAGCACTAATACATGTGGAAGAAAATTCCATTGTAACCAGTAAGGTTTCCGTCTGATCCCCTGCTATAGATACGCTATATTGGGGATAAGGAACCTTTGACCCTTCAGATGTTGTTAAACTACAATTCCCATAATTCCTGAATTTGGCCATGTTGGCCAGGGCTGATGGAATCCAAAAACCTCTAGATGACCACAGGTTCCCCACTGATGCCCCATATGGAATGGGGCACCTCCCTGACATTGGGTGAGGATGCTCGTATGCACATGCAAAGTTTTGGATCGTAGCTATGAAGATATCAGTTAAGAATTTTTAGTCACTTTAGGGAATAACATGCTAAGATTATGTTGTTTATGGTGAATGCTTGAATTTGTTCCTGCTTTGTTTAGATGCTACACAAAGTAGGTATAATCACAGATGCATGTATTCATGTGCCAGCATTTGCTGGGCAGCACAGAACCCAACTTTCTGATGCAGAACCTGGTTTAGCAACTTTTTAGAGCTACATAGAAAATAGTGGGCAGATATTTTTCTTGCAAAGCAGGGCCAGCCCACCTATGAGGCAAGGGGAGGTGACTGCCTTGGGTGGCAGAATTCACAGGGACAACAGATCTGGCCTCCAAGGCATGCATTGCCCACTGCGGTGCGCTCCTTGGAAGCTGGGTCTGCTGCCTCCTTGGTAGCACCCCCCCATGCCAACTCTATAGTGGTCTCTTGGCTAATAGGAGGTGCTGCTGTTCTCCCTCCCCTAGGAAGGAAATAGCAAGGGCTGCCTTCTGGAGTCTCCTAGGCTCTGCACCTGCCTAGTGCAGGCGTAGGCAAACTCGGCCCTCCAGATATTTTGGGACTACAGTTCCCATCATCCCTGACCACCGGTCCTGTTAGCTAGGGATCATGGGAGTTGTAGTCCCAAAACATCTGGAAGGCGGAGTTTGCCTACGCCTGGCCTAGTGTGATTCAGATTGGGCCCCTCCGACCCACCATGATTCACTGCTGGTTAGGTGCCCTGTACATTATCCTGTCTCTCCTGTAAGTTCAGATGTTTACTGCTGCCCCCAGCCTATGCTTTCTGTTATTTTATTTGTTCCTCTCTCTTTTTGTTCTTCTGTGTTCAGCTTGATTTTTTAAATTTAAAAAACACATGGCATATTTGTAGGCATTGTGCGAAATCATATCGCAGTACAAATCTTGCCAGTCCTCTGTATGGATGATTGGATGAGGTGCTTCCTGTTGTTGTTGAAGGGACTTCAATCGCTTGAAACGAAGCACACATCATGGAGGCTTTCAGGAACTTCGGCTTTGCCAAGAAACTGCACTGCAGGAAAAATAGCGCCAAAACACAAACATTGCCACCACTGTTACATAAATGGATTGCTAACACCCCAGTATGAACCATGTCTGCTCTGATGTAAACCCTGTTGAATTCAGTGGGGCTTTTCCCCAGGCAAATGGAGGATGACAGGGATGGTGTAGAGCTAGTTTGCTCCCACCTACTCCCCCCAAACCCCTTGCATGTTCATGTCAGCCATGTACTGAATGCCTGAAGGAGCGTCTACACCCCCATCACTCAGCCCGGACACTGAGGTCCTCCTCTAAGGGTCTTCCCTCACTGCGAGAAGTGAAGTTACAGGGAACCACGCAGAGGGTCTTCTCAGTAGTGGCGTCCTCCCTGTGGAACACCCTCCCCTCAGATGTCAAGGAGATAAAGAATTTAGCAACTTGTAGAAGACATCAGAAGGCAGCCCTGTATTGGGAGGTTTTTAATGATTGATGTTTTTATTATGTTTTTAGATATGCTGCAAGCCACCCAGAGTGGCTGGGGAATCCCAGCAAGATGGGCAGGGTATAAATAATAAAACAACTGTTGTTGTTGTTGTTGTTGTTGTTGTTGTTGTTGTTGTTGTTGTTAGGCTTATATCTGCTGAGGCCAGTGCTCCTCACAGGCAACCACAGATATGTGAGGAGACAGGCCTGCTGGGGAAAGTTTTTTGACAGGCTCTCATCATATTTGGCAACTGTGAAGCACAAGCATTAAAAGCACTTGAAACAGGCTGAGTACATATCCTCACTAGTAAATGGGTGTCTGTATGATATTCAATTTGGATGGGTATTCAATTATTGCAGCTAAAACCTTTTTTGCCAGTAAATGTTATGTATCTTCCCTTCAGGCTATGCTTATGTTATAAAGCCTAGCTGCAAAGCAAGGCCCTTTTGTTTTAAGATGTTTGATATCTGTGAATCCCCTTTTGGTTAAAAGCATGCCCGTCAGTAGTTTTCTTATATTGTTTTAATGATTTTGTCTTCAGAGGCACAGAAGCCAACGAGCTGCACACAGTGCCTTTCTGGAACGTGTAGAAGAAACACTAAGCCAGCTGTGGTTGAAAGAGGTAAGTTGCCTTCAGGAAATCTAGCAACTCAGTTTTAAACCAGTTTATTCCCCTCTAAGGAACTCTTATGGTATAAAGTACAGAGAATATGTAGACAACTCCTACCAGTTCCATTCAACACACAGAGAGCCACAGGTTCCCCACATCAGGGGAGGAACTGAAGGAAAGTTGGATAGAAGTTGTTGTGGTGTCTAGTTGTCCTCAGGACTGTTGGGGAGGAAGGCTGGTAGACCAGCAGCAGGTAGAGTCAGAGCCAGTGACAGGCAGTGCCACCTCCTGATTGCTTCTAAGTAAGAAGACAGGCAGATGGGGGCTGACTGAGGACAGACTGACCCTAATGGACTCACCCAACTTGCCCTAATGGACCAGCCTCCACTGAGAAGAAGTGAGCAACGTGCTCCAGGAACACACTTGCAGCCTTCATAAAGGTGAAGGTAAAGGGACCCCTGACCATTAGGTCCAGTCGTGACCGACTCTGGGGTTGCAGCGCTCATCTCGCTTTACTGGCTGAGGGAGCCAGCGTACAGCTTCCGGGTCATGTGGCCAGCATGACTAAGCCACTTCTGGCGAACCAGAGCAGCGCACGGAAACGCCGTTTACCTTCCCACCGGAGTAGTACCTATTGATCTACTTGCACTTTGACATGCTTTCAAACTGCTAAGTTGGCAGAAGCAGGGACCGAACAACGGGAGCTCACCCCATCGTGGGGATTCGAACCACTGACCTTCTGATCGGCAAGTCCTAGGCTCTGTGGTTTAACCCACAGCGCCACCCGCGTCCCCCTGCAGCCTTCATGGGTCACGTAAATAAGGACATATGGAGAGCCCTCTGCATCGTGCCAGAGGCCCATCTAGTCCATCTTCCTGTTCTCACAGTGGCCTTATAGGAATCTGGCAAGCCAGAACTGAGCACATGAGAACTTCCTCTTCCTGTGGTTTCCATTCAGAAGCATTACTGCCTCCAGCTGTGGAGGAAGAGGAACAAGCATTGCAGCTGGTTGGTAGCCATTTCCTCCATGAATGTGTCTGTTCCTCTTTTAAATCCTTCCAAGTTGGTGGCCACCACTGCCTCTTGTGGCAATGAGTTCCACAGCTGAACTGCACTCTGTGTGAAGCAGTGTAGCCTTTTATATGTCCTCAATCTGCCCAAATGTTTGCTTCATCGAATGCCCGTGAGTTATAGCGTTGTGTGTGTGAGAGAGAACGAAATTAGGCAGGCTTTCTAGATATGGATGTTGACCTTTTGTGACATTTCCTCCCTGCTTTCCAGGCAGCCCAGAAGCAGGCCCAGGACAGAAGAAAAGCTGCATCTAGTCTGAGGCAGAAAACGCCAAGCACAGCTGTTTCCACTGAGAGCGATATTGAGATGCAGCAACAGGCCGGCAGGCAGCAGGAAAAAAGCCTGCAAAAAGGACGGCTCTCTCAGCCACCACCTATGGCAACACTGGGGTGGCAACTGTCAATGCATATAAAACCAGAACCTCTGGGCTTCTTGCTGCCAAGTGGCGTTGCCCAGAGTGTCGAAGAACTGAGGTGCAAATAATGAGGGGGAGACCACAGAACACTCTGCAAACACCTGGATTGTATTATGCTCATTGCTGCTATTCTAGTGCCAGTAGGGTTCTGTACTGCAGGAGGATAAATCTCATCCTCTCTTTAGCACAGTGAATGTAATAATTGTAAATAATAATAATAATAAGCAATCAAACATACATACAAGTGCAGCAAGGGATGGTTTTATCTATATAATACACTCCCACATCTAATGGCACTCAGGAGTGTTTTGCTAAAAATGATATACAGTGGTGCCCCACAAGACGAATGCCTCGCAAGACGAAAAACTCGCTAGACGAAAGAGTTTTCCGTTTTTTGAGTCGTTCCGCAAGACGAATTTCCCTATGGGCTTGCTTCGCAAGACGAAATGTCTTGTGAGTTCTTGCGAGTTTGTTTCCTTTTTCTTAAAGCCGCTAAGCCGCTAATAGCCGTGCTTCGCAAGACGAAAAAACCGCAAGACGAAGAGACTCGCGGAACGGATTAATTTCGTCTTGCGAGGCACCACTGTACAGCGGTACCTCGGGTTACAGATGCTTCAGGTTACAGACTCCGCTAACCCAGAAATAGTGCCTCAGCTTAAGAATTTTGTTTCAGGATGAGAACAGAAATCACTTGGTGGTGGTGTGGTGGCAGTGGGAGGCCCCATTAGCTAAAGTGGTATCTCAGGTTAAGAATAGTTTCAGGTTAAGAACAGACTTCTGGAACGAATTAAGTTCTTAACCCGAGGTACCACTGTAATCAAAACCATCAATCCATATTCAAATAGGGGGAAATTAGTAAAAATATATATGTTAATACCGTGAGAATGAAGTAGAACTTCCTTCGGAGAAGACAAACGGGCCTGCTGCAGAATCTGCACCCTGATGGTGTAAAAGATCTGGGATAGCTCAGATTCCTGCATTGCAGGGGGTTAAGCTAGATGATCCTTGTGGTCCCTTCCAACCCTATGATTCTACGAAGCGTGTCTCACATGAGGTGCTTCACAACACCTGTACCAGTGTGGGGTAAAGAAACAGGCTTTGAGCACAGCAGAATGAGCAAACAAAAGCACACGGTATGTGAAATCAGAGGAACAGGCTAGAAACAGGTGAAAGTTGATGTACCCTCACGGAATAATTTCATACTGGCTTCTGATTGCAATGATAGTTAATGGCTTCTGGAGCAGAATGGGCATTCTTCATCCCAACCAGGCATGAATTTGTATAGCACATTCGGAGATTTGAACATGTCGTTTGATACAGCATATAAAGATGGGTTTGGATCAGATGGATTTGATATGCCCTACTTCATATGGGGGTTGGCAACCTTTATCAGCGGGAGAGCTCTTCTTTACAGTCAACTTCTGAGAGTGGGCACATGCCCACACAGAAGGTGTGGCCAAAGCAAAAGTGGGTGTAGCTGAAGTGGGCGTGGCCACAGCTGTCACTCCAGCACACCACACAGAAATGCAAGCGCATATGCACTCAGCCCAGGCATGAGCACACACGCAGGTTTGTAAAAGAAGTTCGTGTCACATAAAGGCAATAGGATGCATGCATCTAAAAACAAAGGGGAAATGATCCTGCCACAAATGAGTGTTATCTGCCCCATGCATATGGAAGCACACTGTAGACACAGCATTTGCCAGGCCACTGAAAAAAATTCTCACAGCTCCATGAATGAGTATAAAGGTGGTTTCCCTGGAAAAGCACATCACGTGCGCCAAAAGCTCTCACCCAAACGAAAGGCTGTGTCAGCGGTTGTTGTTTGTCTCTAAGCTTCGAGTCCATTCAGTGCTTACTGCAGGGGAACAACAAAGATGTTCACAGTTTATGGTACCGGATTTACGTATAAGCTAAACAAGCTATAGCTTAGGGCCCCACTCTCTTGGGGGCCCCAAAAAAGTTTAAAGGGGGGAAAAACCCTGGATGCACATTTCCAAAATATAAGATAAAAAATAAATAAAATAAAACCTACCTACAGCAACAGTGTTTTGTGTTGTGTAGGCTCCTGGGATGTAAGCAATGGGCCCCGCCTGCTAGCCTGCTCCCTAAAATATCACTGATTTGCTCATTTCTATATATAGGGTGCCTACATTCTGCATGGACTGGTTGCATCAGTGACTACAGTATCATATGAGCACTGATCCAGAGCATATTTTCTACAGCGTTTATGTTTGCTTACATGTAAGATTGGCTTGTTAAGAAATTGAACTCCATCCTTCTCATATTAATTCTTACAAGTCTGGCTGATGAAGAATTGATGAAGCATTGAACGAAACAGATTGGTTATCCAGAAACTCTGTTCTGGTGATATTTGGTGACAGATTATATATATATATCAAAGTTTTGAATTATTCTACTGCGACTGGTGAAGAAGATTTAGAGACTTTGGTTGTAATTTCTGATCATTTGTATTAGTCTATAATAATGTTTAGTGCCATTGCTATTGTTATATTGATCAGCTTGTCTATATATATATATTTTGGTCTATTTATTTATTTATTTTAAATGATATTTATTGAGAATTTTTTTTTTTAAATTACACAAAAGAAAAAACGAGACAAAAAAAGTAAAAGTAAAACCATCATTCTCCAATTCTCCACTTTCAATACCTTCTTTCCTTGACCTCCTCCTCCTCCCTTTTCCTGTATCCTGATTTATAATAATCACAGCAAATCCTTTCCATAATTCATAGTATTCTGTCATCACATTACCTTAATCTATTTTCATCTTATCTTATATATATATAAAAAAACCCTTAAAGTTTAGAACTTAAATCTTAATTTTTACCAACTTCTCCTAACCATAACATTCTTACCTAATTCTTTAGACATTTTTATAAGAGCCAAATAATTTCATTTCAACATTTTCCTAACATTCGTCAATTTTATAAAACAGTCCTAATGATAAAAATAGAAAAATAAGCAATCCAATCTTCATCCAGCGTCCCTTCCTCCCGGTCCCGGGTTTTGTCAGTCCTTTTTATCCTTTTAATCTAGCACATTAACCTGGCAATCTTATATCCGAGGCCCTCAAGTCTCTTCCATGTCTCTTCCGCAGCTCTTCTTCATATTTTCCTTTTATTCGTGGGAACTCCAGCTTGGTAATGTTTTTGACCCTTTTCAACAAAACAGTCCCTTTTCCATAGTCCAGACTAGACTCGATGTAGTATTTAAAAACATGTTCCAGATTCCCTTCAAAGTTGAGAGCCCCCACTGCTCCAGACATCTGACGGCCCCTTTCCAGACTCGAAAAGTCCAAATCTCCCTGTATAGGGGGGTCTATCCAACCCCCCATTTCCAAACCAAACCAGATTTTATCTTTCCAAGTCTGGTCTTTTCCAAGTTCATTTGTCAAATCCAAAAATTTATATTCCTGCTGGGCCGCAGCTCCTTCCGTCTCTGGCGCCCAAGATTCAGCAGAATCCTCTTCTCTCAGCTGTTCTGTCATGGCACGCTCCTGTTTTAGTTCCTGGGTGGGCTCCATATAGTTTCCCACTACCTGTTCAAAGGTTCTGGCTGCATTAGTCATCAAATCCGTCTTCTGGCTTAACTGATCCAATAGGACATTTATTTTGCAGAAAGCACCCAACAGTGCTTCTGCAGACATTATCCTGCAAGGTCACAAACCCTTTCCCACGGTTGTAATCAGTGACAGCTGCAAGCTCCCAGGGATTAGTTACAATTTCACAGTTCCCCTCTAGGGGGAAAAACTTCTGGTTGTTCTTTCTCTTAAAAACAATAGCAACAAAGTTTCTTTTTTAAGATATTTTGTCCATATTTGTTCTTTTAAAAGACGAAAGGAAGCAATGGAGTCACTATGTTTCTCTTCTTTTAACTATCTGTCAAAGACATTTGTTTCTGGTCAATGAGCTTCAAACGTCAATTCTGACACCCCGCTCCAGGATCAGGACAGTGGAAAATTACTTTGATTTAGATTCACTTCTGCAGGTTTAAACAGCTCGAAAAAGATCCCCCTTCTTCTCCTGCTACCGAAGGGGGGTTCAGCGATTTTAAATGATGAAAGTCAATCCTTTAAAAGTGATTTTTAAAGCTCTAGTTTGGGTTGTCTTTGCTTTGTTCTGGCTACAGGGAAATGGAAGGCTGACTTCCTGTTTAAACCTTCCCGTTTCAGTACCAAATTAAGGTGAATTTTTAAGTCCAAATTCCTTTCTATTTCGCCAGTTCTTATTTAAAGTCCAAATATTCAATGTTCCAGTACTCACGGTTGGTTATTTTAAATGCCAAATTGTCCCAGGAAAAAGGCAGCGCTCTCCGGCAATGGCTATGCGGCTTCGCTCCGCAGAAGAAGCGACTGACTCACAGCACCGCGCCACTTCCCCCTCTTCGCTTCGGAGCCCGTTTGTGGGTTCCTTTGCGGGTTGGGGGGGCGCTAAGGGTGCCCGCCGAGTCCCACGGTCACAGGCTTCATCCGCCTGTGATTTCCAGAAGGGTCCCCGCTTCGCCGCAGCGGAAAAGACCCGTTTCATGCGGAGCTGGTCCCTCCAGTTCAGAGGGAGTCCGCCATTGCCGATGGCGCCACCCCGGAAGTCCGATCAGCTTGTCTATATTGCAACACAGGGGTCTGCTTACGGATGGACTGGTTGCATGGCAACATGTGCAAATGGCTTTATATACCTAACAGGTCCATAAATTACCATATAGCATATATTCAACACAAAAAACAGCGAGAATTTGTTGTTGTCAAAGGACAGCTGGACATATAAAGGGCCTCGCTACCTTCAGTAACTTAGGGCCTCATCAAACCTAAATCTGGCCCTGACTGTATAGATTTTCTTTATTGAACTATAAAGAGCATTCAAGGTTCACATGAACACATCACAAGTTGTCATGATCATCTTGTGCAATGGTCTTTGTGCCCCATTCAAAGTACTTTTTGTTGGCATTCATGACCACTGAGATGAGGCCTTAAATTCTTCCATGTATTTTTAACAGTACGAACGAGATTTTTTAAAGAAAAGTCAAATACATGTAGCTTTTTGGACCGATAATCCACATTTTTGACAGGGATCCTTGTTTGCTCTATTAGGCTTGTTACATAACTCTGAAAACGATGGCAGTTTTTTCTCTCTCTTTCTAACGTCAAGGCAGCTTCCTCTTGTTCCCTGGAGTCAAAATAGCCATCAGAAACAGAACAGGAATTTCCTTGTGTTTTGGAGATGTGCTTATTAATATCTGGAAACAGGAACCACCTAAAGCTTTGATGCAGAAGGGATCTTCCTTAGCACTGGAAAGCTTTTAGGCAATGTTGCTTTGGCCACTCTTTAGCATACAATACTTGCTTCTCTCAGGACCTTAAAACATGTTGGAGGGTAGGAAGTAAACACTCTTTTCCTTTCTATTCCTAGAAGACAGAGCCAGATCTTCTGTAAATGCCACTCGAGACAGTTTGGAAATAGACCTGTCCCTCTCGCCTCTGATCCAATTTGCTTGACTGTCCTTGTGAGGCCTTCAGCCCTTTGAAATCAGTTGAAAGACCAAGCGCTGAGTTTAATGGAATTTGAATCTGTCCTTTCCTTTGCAAGACAGAGCTGTAGAACAGTTCATTTCCTGTCTTGTTCAAATGGAAACACAATAATTGAAAGTTTGTAGCAGGCTTTTATAGCAAGAGAGGCTCCTGGGCTCTGAAGCAGTTTGGCATTGTTGTGCATGTCTTGTCTAAACTCGCTGTTGACATCCATTTTGCAAAATACTTTGGGAAAAGCCATTGCAAAACAAGAACTGGAAATAAATTAGGCGGACTTTGTCCAGTTGCATTTTATCTGCACCAGCCATTCTGATTTCTGCTCGGTAGAATATGAAACACGATTTTAATTCTGGCCACTTAGCTCATAAAGATTGTTACATCATAACATGATCATGAGATTTAATCACAGAACAATGCAAGTGCTCTAAATAGCTTGAGGGTTGTCTCAGCTGCTGCTTAATGTTCTGCTAACATTGGATTCTTGGATTTTGAGACAGTCAAGGGGAGCTGTACTGAAGAAAACTCAGCTTGCTGTTTGTTTATACAGACTAGATGCTTCTCACTCCTGTGGTTTTCTTCAGGCAGTGATGGCAAGTTAAAGGGAAGTGTCTATTTAAAGAATAATAGAATCATAGTTGGTAAAGATCACGCCTTTCGCACATTTGTTCAGTGAGAGACAAACTGTGTGGTGTAAACAAAATGTTGGAAAGTAAAGGTGAGAATGCTCTGTGGTGTACTGTGTCGCGCGGGAACAAACTATGAGGCGTTTATTTGTTTATTAAATTTATATCCCATCCCTTCTCCAAAGGAACTCAAAGACCAGGGAGAAGATGTATCACCCAGCAAAGCAGAGCTTTCCAGGTGCTGTTCCACTTCATGTTAGTAGTACATGTGAAAAGTATCCAGTCAACAAGCTTAACATGAGTCTACAGTGTGATGAGTCAAGAGATAAAAGGAACAACTGGCAAGTTTGGCCTTGGAGTTCAAAACGAAGCAGGGCAAAGGCTAATAGAGTTCTGCCAAGATAACAAGCTGGTCATCACAAACACTCTTTTCCAACAACACAAGAGGCGACTCTACACATGGACATCACCAGATGGGCAGCATCAAAATCAGATTGATTATATTCTCTGCAGCCAAAGATGGAGAAGCTCTATACAGTCAGCAAAAACAAGACCTGGAGCGGACTGTGGCTCAGATCATCAGCTTCTTATAGCAAAATTCAAGCTTAAACTGAAGAAAATAGGAAAAACCACTGGGCCGGTAAGATACAATCCCTTATGAATACACAGTGGAAGTGAGGAACAGGTTTAAGGATTTAGATTTGGTGGACAGAGTGCCTGAAGAACTATGGATGGAGGCTCGTAACATTATACAGGAGGCAGCAACTAAAACCATCCCAATGAAAAGGAAATGCAAGAAAGCAAAGTGGCTGTCCAACGAGGCCTTACAAATAGCGGGGGAGAGAAGGCAAGCAAAATGTGAGGGAGATAGTGAAAGATACATGAAACTGAATGCAGATTTCCAAAAAACAGCAATGAGAGACAAGAAGGCCTTCTTAAACGAGCAATGCAAAGAAATAGAGTAAAACAACAGAATGGGAAGAACCAGAGATCTGTTCAAGAAAATTGGAGATATGAAAGGAACATTTTGTACAAAGATTACCATAATAAAAGACAAAAGTGGAAGGGACCTAACAGAAGCAGAAGACATCAAGAAGAGGTGGCAAGAATACACAGAGGAACTATACCAGAAAGAAATGGATGTCTCGTATATCCCAGGTAGTGTGGTTGCTGACCTTGAGCCAGACATCCTGGAGAGTGAAGTCAAATGGGCCTTAGAAAGCACTGCTAATAACAAGGCTAGCGGAAGTGATGATATTCCAGCTGAACTACTTAAAATTTTAAAAGATGATGCTGTTAAGGTGCTACACTCAATATGCCAGCAAGTTTGGAAAACTCAGCAGTGGCCAGAGGATTGGAGAAGATCAGTCTACATCCCAATCCCCAAGAAGGGCAGTGCCAAAGAATGCTCCAACTACCGCACAATTGCACTCATTTCACATGCTAGCAAGGTTATGCTTAAAATTCTACAAGGCAGGCTTAAGCAGTATGTGGACCCAGAACTCCCAGAAGTGCAAGCTGGATTTCGAAGGGGCAGAGGAACCAGAGACCAAATTGCAAACATGCGCTGGATTATGGAGAAAGCTAGAGAGTTCCAGAAAGACATTTACTTCTGCTTCATTGACTATGCAAAAGCCTTTGACTGTGTCGACCACAGCAAACTATGGCAAGTTCTTAAAGAAATGGGAATGCCTGATCACCTCATCTGTCTCCTGAGAAATCTCTATGTGGGACAAGAAGCTACAGTTAGAACTGGATATGGAACAACTGATTGGTTCAAAATTGGGAAAGGAGTACGGCAAGGCTGTATATTGTCTCCCTGCTTATTTAACTTATATGCAGAATTCATCATGCGAAAGGCTGGGCTGGATGAATCCCAAGCCGGAATTAAGATTGCCGGAAGAAATATCAACAACCTCAGATATGCAGATGACACAACCTTGATGGCAGAAAGTGAAGAGGAATTAAAGAACCTTTTAATGAGGGTGAAAGAGGAGAGTGCAAAATATGGTCTGAAGCTCAACATCAAAAAAACGAAGATCATGGCCACTGGTCCCATCACCTCCTGGCAAATAGAAGGGGAAGAAATGGAGGCAGTGAGAGATTTTACTTTCTTGGGCTCCATGATAGCTGCAGATGGTGACAGCAGTCACGAAATTAAAAGACGCCTGCTCCTTGGGAGAAAGGCGATGGCAAACCTAGACAGCATCTTAAAAAGCAGAGACATCACCTTACCAACAAAGGTCCGTATAGTTAAAGCCATGGTTTTCCCAGTAGTGATGTATGGAAGTGAGAGATGGACCATAAAGAAGGCTGATCGCCGAAGAATTGATGCTTTTGAATTATGGTGCTGGAGGAGACTCTTGAGAGTCCCACGGACTGCAAGAAGATCAAACCTATCCATTCTGAAGGAAATCAGCCCTGAGTGGTCACTGGAAGGACAGATCGTGAAGCTGAGGCTCCAATACTTTGGCCACCTCATGAGAAGAGAAGACTCCCTGGAAAAGACCCTGATGTTGGGAAAGATTGAGGGCACAAGGAGAAGGGGACGACAGAGGACGAGATGGTTGGACGGTGTTGTCTAAGCCACAAACATGAGTCTGACCAAACTGCGGGAGGCAGTGGAAGACAGGAGTGCCTGGCGTGCTCTGGTCCATGGGGTCACGAAGAGTCGGACACAACTAAACGACTAAACAACAACAACAGTGTGATGCACCAGCAAAAAAGGCTAATGCTGTTTTTTTAAAAGCTAATCCCACTATGTTTTGCTTTGGTCAAGCCATACCTGGAGTACTGTGTCCAGTTCTGGGCCCCACAGTTTAAGAAGGATATTGTGCAGAGGAAGGCAACCAAGATGATCAAGGGTCTGGAAACCAAGCCTTATGAAAAACAGTTGAGGGAGTTGGGTGTGTTTGGCCTGAAAAGAAGAGACTGAGAGGAGATATGATAGCCATCTTCAAATATCTAAAGGGCAGTCACAGGAAAGGCTAGGAACCAAACAAATGGCTTCAAGTTACAAGAAAGGAGATTCTGATTAAACATCAGGAATAACTTTCTGGCAGGAAAGTTCAACTGTGGAACAGACTCCCTCAGGAGGTGGTGGACTTAGTTTCCTGCTTGGCAGAGGGTTGGACTCGATGGCCCTTGTGGTCTCTTCCAGCTCTATGATTCTATGATTCTATGACTTGGTAGTTTTTTAAACAGATGGGATGACCATCTGTCATGGATGCTTTGGTTGAGATTCCTGCATTGCAGAGGGTTGGATTCGATGATCTTTGGTGTTCTTTCCAACTCTACAATTCTATGAATATATGATTCTGTGATGCCATTCACTTCAGCAGGCATTGTTTATGAAAAGACCCTGGTGGATTGTATCTCATGGAGTCTGACTGCTCTGGATTTTTGTAGGGTGAAGTTGTGGGAATCCAAGTGACATCACTATACATTATATCACTATACAATATACATTCTGTGAAAATACAAAACTTTTTCAGCAGGGGGCCAGTCCACTGTCCCTCAGACTTGTGGGGGGCCAGACTATATTTTGAAGAAAAAAATGAACGAATTCCTATGCCCCACAAATAACCCAGAGATGCATTTTAAATAAAAGGACACATTTTTACTCATGTAAAAACATGCTGATTCCTGGACTGTCCGCAGACCGGATTTAGAAGGTGATTGGGCTGGATCCGGCCCCTGGGCCTTAGTTTGCCTACCCATGATCTATTCCAACCCCCTGCAATGCATATCCCACACACTTCACTCATTACAAAACCCCTCCACAGGAGGCATTTCTGTGGATATGTGGAAATCGTAAGGACAAGTTGGGAAAGTAGAATAAACACATGTCTATGCAACTTTAGTGTTTCCTGTGTGAAGACATGGACTGCTTTGGACCTAAACTCCTGCCCAGATCTGTTAAGAAACTTTCCTCTGGCCCCTCTAGTTCTTCACTGCTGCCTTTGAACTTATCTCTGCCTCCTGCCTGTTTGGGACCACACAACTAGATAGCTCAGTTGGTTAGAGCATGGCACTGATAATGCCAAGGTTGCAGGTTCAATCCCTGTGTGGGACAGCTGTATATTCCTGCATTGTGGGGGGTTGGACTACTAGATGATCCACAGGGTCTCTTCCAACTCTATGATTCTATGATTTGCTTATGTCCCACTAGGATTGACAGCCAGCTCCCCCTGGCTCTAGGGACCCAATGTCTTTTGAGCCTGACTTGACAAGGCCTCACAGCCTACAAACTTGTTGTTCAGTGTGTGTGTGGTTTTTAAACATGCTTCCTCTTTTGATAACGCATAAAGGGCCACCTATACAGTTCCAAGCAACCTCAGGAAAGATCAGCCCTGGAGTGCGTGAGAAACCCTTTGACCAACTATCAGAAAGTGGTGTAGTGGTTAAGAGCGGTAGTCTTGCAATCTGGGGAACCAGGTTCGCGTCTCCGCTCCTCCACATGCAGCTGCTGGGTGACCTTGAGCCAGCCCCACTCACCGCACAGAGTGTTTGTTGTGGGGGAGGAAGGGAAAGGAGAACGTTAGCCGCTTTGAGACTCCTTAGGGTAGTGATAAAGCGGGATATCAAATCCAAACTCTTCTTCTTCTTCTCCTTTTCCACCACTGACCAAAAGATTGCAGTCCCACCCGTGGCCCATTTGACAGCCTGTTATTAGGGCCACGTGACTTACAGGCCAACACACCTGCTGACCAGTAAATCCCTCTCCCCATTTCCCCCATTAAAAGCAGGAAGAATACATAAATGCTTCCTTGTGCAATTCTCTGGAGGGAATAGCTCTTAAAAGCATGTGTAAACCTAAAGCCCCATAACCTGCTCTGAATGACCTTAATGTTCCGCTGTGTCTGCAAACAGTGGCCATTAATGAGCACAGTCTAAAGTAACTCAGGAATAGTGACTCAATCTGAAGCATATAATGGTGTTTTTGAAGAGTATAGTGAGCACTAGCTGGCTTGAGTTTAGATTATAAAGCAGTGAGAAAAAGCAGGTAAAGGCAATTCCAGGTTTAAATGCAAGCTAGACTCTCAGTGAGAACATGCGTTAAGCCCAATATTTAGCAGTTACTTTTACTTTGAGGCTCTCTCTATAATCAGAGCGAGAAATATATCATAAAAAAAAAACCTTTGAGCTCCTCCAAAGCTTATGTGGAGGTAAGATTTATTGAGCATGCATTCTGATCTGCTTTCCCTTCTGTGACTTCTCACTAGTCATTCATTCATTCATCCCGTGTTTCACTTTCCTAACCGTAAAAAGTTCAGGTTTCTTTAAGAAGCACATTTGTTGCACCAGGGCAAAAGAGCACTCTAATCCACTTTAATCGTGCTAACCTAATTTCCAGGATGCACTTGAATCTTACCTGCAAAATACTGACAGTTTGAAGGCAGTCATAATACGTTGTCAATGATGGAGATACAATAGGAACAGAAGGCCAACTGATAGGACCATCCTGTTGTCAGCATGTGGCATGACAGGACCTGCGCTGAGTTTGCCACATAGCAAAAGCAGTCATCGGATGGATTGTTAGGCAACGAGTTTGCAATGCAATGTTTCCCAAGTAAGTTCCAGTCTACTCTGAGCATATCTTTAGTCATTAGAAAAACAACAACCCACAATCTACTCTTGACAACTTCTGTATTTGCCTACATATGCAAGTAAAGGTAAAGGGTAAAGGGACCCCCTGACCATTAGGTCCAGTCGTGACCGACTCTGGGGTTGCAGCACTCATCTCACTTTATTGGCCAAGGGAGCCGGCGTTCAGCTTCCAGGTCATGTGGCCAGCATGACTAAGCCGCTTCTGGTGAACCAGAGCAGCGCATGGAAACACCGTTTACCTTCCCGCTGGAGCGGTACCTATTTATCTACTTGCACTTTGACGTGCTTTTGAACTGCTAGGTTGGCAGGAGCAGGGACTGAGCAACGGGAGCTCACCCTGTCGTGGGGATTTGAACCGCCGACCTTCTGATCGGCAAGTCCTAGGCTCTGTGGTTTTACCCACAGCGCCACTCACGTCCCTAAAACGTAGTGGGCTTTAATTGTCTGTCTTAAGTATCTCAGGAATGCCTGAAATACAGTGTTTCTAAAGTGAGTAAGTGAGTAAAGTGAGCTAAGGCAAGCAGGAAGTTGCTCTACAAGCTGAGAGAGTGGTGAATCAATTAAACAACCATTTCACTAAACACCAAACATAGCCTAGACCCGCTCAGCCTTGATATTTGCCACGGTTGCACCAATTGGTGTGAGACTGAAACATTTTTTAAAGTGCAGCAGTGTTGATACACATACTGTTTTGGGGGTACCCAGGCACTTTGGCGGGACACGTAAGAGGAACCAGCCTTCCCTTTTTATGTCACATTCTTCTAATAACTTGTTAAGAGGATGTTGTGGGAAAGTGGGTTTGTTTTTGTTTTTTTGCAAATGTAGCAATCAGCAATTGAGAGATCTTCAAAGCAGAGCTTCCTTTTTCTCAGGACTTAATGGCATCTATTGAGCGCTGGCACCTGGCACCGCTTTCAGGTGAGAAACTTCAGCTTGGTAAAGAAACGAAAACCTTTGAAAGTTCTGCTGCACACAAAATCCAGGGCTTTTTTTCAGCAGAAACTCGACACCTCTCAGGTGGGCACCATTGCCATTATAAGGGAACAAGGGAGGTGTTCATGGTGAGTTCTGGCATCCTTCAGTGTGTCCATTGGAAAACAGATGTAGGTGGTCCTGGCAGCGAAATGTGTATCCACACCTGCCTGATAATATGTTATAGTTACCAGACATTCCCATTTCCCAGGGACAGTCCCCAGATTTACAAATCTATCCCCTGACTGTCCATCCCCGGAATGTCACCGGATTTCATTTAATGCAGGTATGTCCAAAGTCCGGCCTGGGGGCCACTTGTGGGGATTGTAACAAAAACACTGGGCATAATTTGAATAAAAGGGGGCCTGGTATCTGGTGGGCAGACCAAAGCACTCGTCAGGAGAGCTATGAGATTCAGGTGAGGGTCAGATGCCTTGTCAATCCCAGCAGGTATATAACAGGAAGACACAGCCTGCCCAGGCCTGCCGCCTGCCCAAGACATATTGAAACTGGCACAACTGATGCAAAAATGAAAGTATGGTAGTCAGCAGTTAAAGACACCCACTTTCTCCAGCATGAAACAAACTTAGTCAGCATATGCAGCAGATGGTTGCTAAGGTCTGGCAGTTGGGGCAGGGGTCATATGGCATGCCAGTTTCACAATATTAGTAGCTAACAGAACTGGTGCAAACCAAACTGCTTACTCAACAACTTAGCATATGCGGGGGGAGAACTAAACACTTATAAACAAGTATTATAAATGCTGGATTACCACAGGTAGGATATTACCAGTTTAGAAGACACAAAGCAGTCTAAAAGACTCTATGTGGCGTATAAAGAATATTACATTAAAACAAAATATTAAAACACAACCTAAAACTAGCAACCACACCCACCCTTGCAGATGGCAGGATTAAGAATCAATCATGAATGAAAGAAGCTTGTTGAAGATAAGCCTGAACGATTCCAGATCAAGAAAAACTACATTTTTGCGTTCCAGACGGATTAGCGGGTATGCAGCCTAAGTTGCTGAGTAAGCATTTTGTTCTGCATTGATATTGTTCGCTAGCAAATATTGTTAACAAGCATCTTACTTCCTTCTCTTATATCCAAATACGTAGCTTTCCATGACCTTTGTCCCTGCAGCTCCACCACCCTCAGCAAGCTGAAGGTCTACTTTTCTCAGTCTGTGTTTCCTACCCCTTATGCTTCAAACTGCCTCTGAGCTCACCTTGTGCGATGCCGTCTCTCGCTGTTCTTTCAGATCCCAGCTCAAAACCCACCTGTTCCACTAAGTGTTTTGTTTCAAACCAATATTGTTAGCTGCCCATATTGTCAGTCAAACTCTTCTTTGACCCCTGAACTTAGCAAGCAAAGCATCTCATCTGATTTCCTAGCAAGCTGCATATGCTTAGATTTCGCCCCCTTCTTTTAATACTGGAGAAAAAGTGGAAGGTTCTTTAATTTAATTGCTGAGTACAGCACTTACATTTTTGTGTCCAGTGTGCCAGTTTCATTATTGGACACGATTTTGCTGTGGTGTGTTAGATACCTAGGGTGGCTCTAGTTCCTCTTACTGGTGAATCCCAGAGGGCTGATCTTGTGAGTCTGTTGCAATAAACACACACAGGGTCCCCTGGTATTTCAAGAAGTTGGCTGTATGCCACCTGAGTTATGTACTGAAGTTCTCACCCTGGGCCAGCAGGGGGATAATGTAGATAGTTATGCAAATGAAGGATCGAAAGTGACGTTCAGTGATTGGATGGTTTTAGAAAGTTGTTACAGTAACAAGGTACTGGAGCTCTATATAAGCAGGCTGACTGAGGCCTTCAGTTCAGTTCGGTTCCAGCTTACAAATAAAGAGCTGCTTTGGAAGAATCGCTGTGTCGTCTGATATGTTGCCCCACAACTTAACAACCTGAGTTTAGGCCACCCCCATCCTATTCATCTTTAGAGTGCCACAGGGCTTGGAGTGTGTGTGTGTGTGTGTGTGTGTGTGTGTGTTTTCTTCTATCAGTCTCCTGTCCTTTGCTTTGGGCCAATATTTAACAGGTGCAAAAGTAGGGGGGGAAGGATACGTTGCACTCAGAACTCTGTATGTTTTAATTAAGAACGCTGCTGAGATTGATCACACTGGGGTTGTTGGGGTTTTTTTATTGTAACTTGTACATCACCTTGACATGAGAGTGTGGAAGGCGATAAACTTAATTAATTTATATTAATAACCATCCTCCTCAATACCTCTCTTATCTGATCCACTCTTGCATGATGAAGCCAAAGCTGCAATCCATTTTCAAACTGATATACTATACAGTGTTGCATAATCCACTTTAGACATATCATTCAATCAAAAGGCAGATAACAAACAAACAAGATGGGAAAATAAACTGTCAGCAGCCGGGCTGTTTCCATGTACCATTTCCTCAAGGCTGCTGATGGTCCTGGGAACACACTCTCACTTCATGTAGAGGCCTGGCTGTAATAATAATAATAATTTATTACTCATACCCCGCCCATCTGGCCGGGTGTCCCCAACCACTCTGGGTGGCTCCCAACAGAATATAAAAAACACAATAAAATATCAGACATTAAAAACTTCCCTAAACAGGGCTGCCTTCAGATGTCTTCTAAGTCAGATAGTTGTTTATTGCCTTGACATCTAATGGGAGGGCATTCCACAGGGCGGGCTCCACCACCGAGAAGGCCCTCTGTTTGGTTCCCTGTAACCTCACTTCTTGCAGTGAGGGAACCACCAGAAGGCCCTCGGAGCTGGACCTCAGTGTCTGGGCTGAATGATGGGGGTGGAGACGCTCCTTCAGGTAAAGCAACAAAGTGCTTTTGACATGGACTAGCTTCCCACAAAAATAATTCAGCCTATAATTCCCTGCAATATACATTGTAATGGGGCCAGTGTGGAGCCTCAGTGAGTGAGGAAGGGCCATAGCTCAGTGGCAGAGCCTTGCATGTAAGCCCCAGATTCAATCCCTGGTATGGCATGGGAATATCCTCCATCAGAAACCCTGGAGAGCTACTGCCAGTCAGAGTATGCAATACTGAGCTAGATGGACCTTTGGTACACCCTATACCTTCCAAGAGGGACATGGGTAGCGCTGTGGGTTAAACCACAGAGCCTAGGACTTGCCGATCAGAAGGTTGGCGGTTCGAATCCCCGAAACGGGGGTGAGCTCCCGTTGCTTGGTTCCTGCTCCTGCCAACCTAGGAGTTCAAAGTGCAAGTAGATAAATAGGTACCGCTCCGGCGGGAAGGTAAACAGCATTTCCGTGTGCTGCTCCGGTTCGCCAGAAGCGCCTTAGTCATGCTGGCCACATGACCCGGAAGCTATACGCTAGCTCCTTCAGCCAATAAAGTGAGATGAGTGCCACAACCCCAGAGTCGGTCATGACTGGACCTAATGGTCAGGGGTCCCTTTACCTTATACCTTCCAACCATGTCCAAAACACATTCTTTCCCTCAGAAGATGGTAGGTACTGTAGTTTGTCAAGGGCTGCTGGGAATTGTACCTCAGAGGGGGATAAAACTACAGGGCCCGGAATTCTTTGAAAGGGGAAAATGTCCTTCAGGTTTCCTTTAATAGCATGTACACAACCTTGTGTATAATGTATAAACAGATATGTTGACTTCCTGTATCCCTTTATCAACCTTGCCCTGCCTCTCTTCTCACACAGGAATACCACTGTCCTTTTGCTCTGTCCAGCTGAATCTGGCACAACCACCAAAGTTGGCACTGCTTCACCAATGCAGCGTAAAATTTATTAAAGTGCGTGCATTTCTGAAACAGATAGATGAAGGAAGAGTTTTCTCCAGTTGCAAATCCACCTGGGGATCCTTTCCTCACCAGCTCCTCAAAGGCAGAGGAAAGGGAAGCGCTCTGTGCATGCTCAGAGACTTAAAAAACTTCTTATGTCACATATTCAAGGAATGACGTCCCTGGCCCTTAAAACTGGAGAAAGAAATGGCCCCGACAGCTTTATATAGATTTGTAGACAGGCGTTGGCTGGAACTGCTGTAAGAATGAATCGCTTCCAAAGAGGAGAGAGAACAAGGCCGGGATTGAGAGGAGAGTTGAGCAGCTCTTTGGAGGTTTTCCTGCGGTTCCTCGACGCACAAGCGGCCTTTGAGCAGCAGCTCCTGCCCTCCGCGCGCCCCCGCCTTGCCATAGGTGCGCTTGGGGCTGGGCGCAGCAAGGCCTCTCCCGGCCGCCCCGTCGGCTCTGGGGAGAGATACAACCGCAAGACCCGCCTCTCGGGGAACTGACAGGCCTCGCCCCTTGGCTGTGCAAACGCAGCGCTCGTGCCATAAAACAGGGGAGCTGCAGCGCCGGCTTCGCAAACTCCGTCCGGCTGCGTAATTGCAAAGTGGGTTTAAAGCTCGTGCGCTTTTACGCTCAACTTTGGGCCACTTCGGGAAGGACTTCGCTGGTTGACGTCGGGGCAGGAGGAGCATCGATGGCGCCCCCGGAGCTGTACCATAAAGAGTTCGCCAGTGCGGGCCACCGGGCTGGGCTGCAGATCTGGCGGATCGAGAAACTGGATCTGGTGCCGGTGCCCGAACCGCTGCACGGCAACTTCTACGTGGGCGACGCCTACTTGGTGCTGCACACGGTCAAGAGGAGCAACGCCACCTTCTACAATCTGCACTACTGGCTAGGTACGGGACAGCGGGGGTGGATGCAGGGCAGAAGGGAGGGGGTAAAATCAGCCACCTCCTGGTCTAGCGGGACCTGCCGCTAGACTTTAAGGGGCCACATGATGCGCTTTTGTTTTTGGCTGCTTCCCCCGCTGGTCTGGAAGTTCTTGTGGATGAGCCAATCTCTTCTACTGAAGAGAGTTTGACAGGCTCAGGAAGGTGCTTTTTCCATATCTATATTTTCTCACGCTTTGTTCAAAGGACCTTGGGAAAGCGGCTCCTGGTCGAAATGCGGGGTGTTCCCATTTTATCCTCCCAACAACCCTGTCAGGTAGGTTAGGATGTGAGACAATGGCTGGCCCAAGGTGAACTTCATGAGCTTCAAATCCCAAGTGGTGATTTGAATCCTGTTCTCCCAGGCCCTCGTCTGGTGCTCTAACCATTACACCATACTGTCTCTCCTTTTGTGTTGGCTCCTGACACGCCCACCTTCCTTGCTGCTGCTACACATTATCAGGAAGCTGCTTGGTATCATTGGTGCAACTTGCTCAGTTATAGACTGACAGGCATCCACTGCCTAGGGTTTCAGGCAGGAATCTTTACCAGCTATTACCTGGGGATGCTGAGTTTTGAAACTGAGCCCCTTCGTGTGCAAAGCAGATGTGACAGTGTTCCTCTCAGCTGCCTGAGTCTGCTGTCAAAAAGTTTTGGCAGTGTTACCCAGCTGGTGCCATAATGTTTCTGCACAATTCTGTTTCTCCTTCGGGGCACAGATTATAGGATTTAAAGTACTGGCGGGGAGATGTGTGTGTGTGTGTGTGTGTGTGTGTGTGTGTGTGTGTCTTCTTTGATGCTGATTCCAGAAGATGAGTTGCAAAGGAGCTCAGCACCCGAGCTGTTTTGTCAGCAGCAGATATCTGTTGTAGGTGCTACAAAGAGGAATCTTATGGCACCGTTCAGTCTAGATTGTAAACTCCCCGCAGGCAGGGACCTGCCCTCTTGTGCCCTTTAAAGCTCTACGCACACATGTGGCTTTGTAGAAAGAATGATATTATCAACATATTTATTGTGGGTTCCCACAATGTGGCTAAACCCGGTGCCTTCCAAGGTGACGTGTGCCGGAAAGGGGGAACCAGATTTGCCTCCTACAATAAATGCAAAAGAGAATCTCTTGTAACAATGAATCTGTTAGCCTTCAAGGTGACATAAGAATTTGTTTCTTTGCAGATACTAGGAACTTGCAGGTAATGTGAATCTTGGTCTTAGGGTCCAACCCATTTAGTGTCACCTTTTCCCTGCTTTGGTCCTGCTCCATATTTAAAGAAACAGTTATGAATTAATATTTTATAATAATTATAAAAAGTATTCCTGAGCATGTACAGAGCAAATGCCTTAAGTCCCTGCATATCTGGAACTGAGGTACAAGGCTTCTTGTCCTGAATGACATTGCCTCTCTTTTTAGAAATAGTTTTTTTAAAAAATAAAAAATAAAATAATGTTTCTATCCTGCTCTTCCTCCAAGATGTTCAGGGTGTCCCTCCTTATCCTCACAACAACCCTATAAAGTTGGTTAGATTGAGAGAGAATGACTGGCCCAAATAACCTAGTGAGCTTCATGGCTAAGTAGGGGTTGGAATTTGATTTAATGTTTGTACACTGTTTTTCCAACTGCAATATTGAGCTCAAAGCAGCTCACAATCATGACAAAGCACTAAAAAATAGTGGACAACATTTCCATCAAGATCATCGCATCAGAAATCGCAATAGCATATAAGTAACGCAAAAGCAAACGATGAAAGCAAAACAATAGAAAGCAGTAAAACAAAATAAATATTTATTTATTCCATTGATAGTCACCTTTCCTCCAAAGAGCTCTTTTCTAGATCAGCTCATTCCATTGTGCCAGGTGGATGTTGTAAGGAGTAATGTGCACATAAAATGTGGTAAACTCATTTTTCTGCAGAAAGAACCAGAGGCTATTGGCAAGGTGAGGGAGTTGGCAGTTTTGCGAATGAATTTTGCCACCCGCGGTGCTGTGTTGCGCTGTGTTTAAGTATCTCCTGTGGTTTGCAGAAGAGGCTGTGTGCAGGGCCGATAGGAGTGGGGGGAGGGTAGAAGGAGGGCCCTTTGGCCTGGGTCTCAAGCTCAAATGTTGGGCCCCTCAGATTTAGACTCTTGTCAATTTTGGAGGCATTCAATAAGTTTCACAGCTTGTGCTTATGCACATAAGACCAAAATGCAACACACTTTGTCCGCTCAGAACAGCATAGTGAATCAATGAAGAGATGTGGTTTGACAAAAGGCATTTTTTGGGTTAGCTGATAATAGGTTTTGTCACATTAAAGAATCATAGAATTTGAAGGGACCCCAAGGGTCATCTAGTCCAACCCCTTGCAATGCAGGAATCTCAACCAAAGTATCCCTGACAGATGGCCATCCAACCTGAGTTTAAAATGTTCTTCCATATTAATTTAAAAATATTTCTGTTCTGATGGCACAAGATTGGACTGTGATGGACATGCCGTCTCAGATTTGCTGATTATATAAACAAACCATTCATTATTTTGTTGGCAGGGGTGCTTTATTTTGTTTGCATGTATCATCATTTTTTATTTTTTGTTATCGTGGCTAGGGGCCTAAAATGCTGAAAGTGGCCCAGGCCTCTCAGGAGACGGTCTGGCAGTGTGTAAATCCTTTTCTGCTTGGTTTTGTGCTCAACTCATATATCCCTTGATGAAAACTCTCTATCTACATCTGCCAATTTCCATTTTGACCTGAGGTTGCACCTGAGGTTTCACACCCACACCCACACACGTGCGCACAGCTTCTGTTTGGTGCACAAAACAAAGTCCTGGACCTGAAGATACCTTCTTTGGCTGCATGTAACGGGAAATTATTAAAGGTTATATTTGTGATTAAAGATTATATTTTGAAGTTGTGAATTACCAGTACTTCTGAAGTACAGACAAGAGCATCAAATGGGGCTTTGATTTGGATTTGCGTGGACTCAGTCATGTGGAAATGCAGGCATCAAGAGTGTTACGCAGCATTCAATTCAGTAGGACCCCAACTAGATAGAGTTCAACTTGGACTCAGCCATGAAGCTCAGAGGGCGACCCTGGACCTGTCACTAGGCTTCAGCTTAACCTATCTCACAGGGCTCCTGTGACAAGAGGGTGAGGAAAATCAAGTAGAGCACCATGAGCTCCTTGGAAGAAAAGTGGGATATAAATGTAATAAATAAATAAATAGACATATGTCAAAACTGCACTCTTTGGAACCTGGTCAATGTATGTGGAGGACATCATTGCTTCTCCCATTCTCCTCAGCAAACAGGACTACCCAAAGTTCCTTAAAATAATTTAACTGTATTGCACAGGCAGGCATTTAATCTGTAATAGTTTGCCCTTCTTTGCTATTTTGCTCCTCTAAATATTCTTATTTTAGGAAAATACTTTAGGAAAAATACTTTAGGAAATCGAGAATATTATTAAGAACATTCCTGTCTGGTTTTAGGAAAAGAGTGCAGTCAGGATGAAAGTACCGCAGCAGCCATCTTTACGGTTCAGATGGATGATTATCTTGGAGGGAAGCCTGTTCAGCATCGGGAAATCCAGGGATATGAGTCTACGCAATTCGTTGGATATTTCAAAGGTGGCATAAAGTATAAGGTATGTAATAGTGTGATTGCGTGATGTGTCTACAATAATTGGAATCTTTGAAAAGGGAACTAAAAAGAAGTTACAGTTCCGACTCGGTGTTAAAGCAGAGCTTGAAGCAAACAATAGTCTCTAAGTGGTTTCCAAAGATACGATACAAAAAATCAAAATCAATTAAGGGTATAAAATCACACATCAATTAAAATGCGTACTGGAATACATATTTTTTTTTAAGTCTTCAATAAGTGGCGGAAGTTCAATAGGGCAGCCCCACGTAGTCTATGTCCCACCAGTCGGCAGTTTATTTTATTTCCTGGGGTAAAATCCTAAAAAGAGCTCAACAACCTTGGGGTAAAATCATAAAACCTAAAAAAAGGTCAACAACTTTGGTTGGCCCTCATGGCCCTTCACTTCATCAAATCTGGCCCTCTTTGAGAAAAGTTTGGACACCACTAAGGTTACTTATGTATAGATCCTCTTGGCCTAACTATCCCTGTCCAAAAAAGGCTGCTGTTGATGATGTATCAGCTATAGCTGGTAAAAGGCACCGAGGCCACCTGATCTTTCAGTGACAAAGATGGATCCAGGTACAGCCTCAAACTTCAAACTTGTCCTTTCCAAGGAAGTGCAAGCCCATCGAGAAGAAACAACTGGTCTGTCTCCCTGACCATCTTCTCAGGTTTCAAACTCAGTTTTCTGTGTTAGTGCAAATCTGGTTGGGTGTGATGTATGATCTACTTCTGTATATGTGTACTAGGTCCTTATATACTCCATCACAGAAACCAACTAACCCTAATTTGCTTCACTTTATTTAGGCAGGTGGTGTTGCCTCGGGCTTTAATCATGTGGTCACCAATGACCTCAGCGCAAGAAGACTTCTGCATATCAAAGGCCGGAGAGTGATTCGAGCCACCGAAGTTCCTCTTAGCTGGGACAGTTTCAACAAAGGAGACTGCTTCATTGTTGATCTTGGAACGGTAAGTGGTCAAGGAATGAAGTTTTCCAAAGCAACAAAATCTCCTACAAAAACTGCCATATAATTAAGTCTGAGCCCCAAACCAAGATCTTCTCTATACATTACAGACACTTCCTCTGTGATATTAGACTCAAAATAACTTGTGTTGCAAGCACTGGTGGTTTGCTGCTGACCACATCCCTTCAAGCATTTAAGCAGATAAAAGACCAACAGGAAATAATATTTTCTAGAATTTGTCATGCTCTAAAATGGCCCCAGCAAAGCTTGGTTAAAAAGGAATAAAGGTAAAGGGACCCCTGACCATTAGGTCCAGTCGTGGCCGACTCTGGGGTTGCGGCGCTCATCTCTCTTTATTGGCCGAGGGAGCCGGCGTATAGCTTCCAGGTCATATGGCCAGCATGACTAAGCCGCTTCTGGCGAACCAGAGCAGCGCACGGAAACGCTGTTTACCTTCCTGCTGGAGCGGTACCTATTTATCTACTTGCACTTTGACGTGCTTTTGAACTGCTAGGTTGGCAGGAGTAGGGGCCGAGCAACGGGAGCTCACCCCGTCGTGGGGATTCAAACCCCCGACCTTCCGATCGGCAAGTCCTAGGCTCTGTGGTTTAACCCACAGTGCCACCCACGTCCCTTTAAAAAGGAATACCTTCATCTTAATGTAGTTCTGATTCAAAGACAGAAACAACCATATGTAAGAAGTATTGAAAAAAGCCAGGATTTCTCAAGATTGGAATCAGATTTGCTATTTCCCTTCATCTTGTTTACTCCCCTTGTGTGGTCAAAATATTAAATTTGACTTAGGGCAGTGGCATGAGACCAGGATGTAGTATTTATTATCAAGTGGTCAATATGGGACTCAGGCTGAATGTTCATGATTTAACATTAGAAAGAACTGAGAATAAGCAGCCCATTGTGAAAGGTTGGAGAGAATGCAGAAGGAAGATGCTGTGCGCTAAAAGCAGAGGTGGGGAAACCTATGGCTTTCCTGTTGTTGTTGAACTCCAAATCCCATCATCTCTAACCATGCTGGCTGGGGCTGATGGGAGTGGGAGTCCTGTAATATTTGGAGGACCACAGATCCCCCACGCCTGATCTAGAGTTTTGAAGGAAAGACTTGCTTTTTTCTGAATAAGAATATTGTAGAATAAACATATTTATGTCCATAATTACAGTTGGGTCACTTCAGAATGTTGCTTTTGTTTGTGTTGAAAGGTCATTCAGCTCTTTTGTGCTGCTGTCCTTCTGAGGAATTTTGGGATTGCAGTGATACAATTTATTAGACAGTGTGGTAGATTATTTTGCGGGTGTGGTGAGGAAACACACGACAACCTTCAAATCTTGTTGATTTACTTTTGTAACCAGATAAGGTCTATGGATTGCAAACACAGCTTCCATGGAGCCTTGGTGTTTGTCCATGCAGTATATTTCCATATGTTATTTGCATTTTTTTATTAAAAAAAATGCTTTGAGCTTTGTTTTCTGTTTCTTGACTAAGCCAAGAGATGTTGAGATTTTCTCATTTCATATCCCTACGTGGTTGTGCATCTGGTTGGCATTTACTGTACATGAAGCAAGAACTGGAAATTCAGGTGCCTTACTAAACAATTAATCTGATTAATTTGGCAAGCCTTCCATAACAAATGCACACTAGCGTTGCTAAATGAGAATATTCTGCTACGTTCGCATAACCGTTTGTACTGGCCACCAATAAAGATTGCACAACTAAGATAATGAAAATGCAGAATACTTTGTAAAATCAGCAATGAGATGCTATTAGCTGCGGCCGAAAGAACATTTCTCTAGAAGGCAATATGTGCTTTGAAACAACTTGGACCTGCAATAAAATGCTGCAGAGTAAAGGTGCTTCCTGTCAGGGTTCCAGCCAGCTCTTCCAGGAAACTCCATTTTACTCTCCTCACATATTCCATTTGTCCTCCAGCAGTGAATCTGCAATCTGTGCCTACCGAACGCAGTCAGTTTGCATTGGATCTTCCCCAGCTTAGAGGTTTAAAAATAACTTTTTTTGTACTTCTCGAGGTCTCTTCAACCCTACTCATACTTCCGTCTTGTGCGTGGGTGATTCCATGTTGGCTACATAAGAATCCACACATACAGAATGAGTTCACTGTTAATGTACAGAATTGTGCAATGAACACTTTGAAACATCCCAATTGCTGTTTCTTCTTTTTGTTTCCTTACCCCATCTCCTTTTATTTAGTTTATGTATGTGTTGGGGGGGGGGAGAGGTTTTCATTATCAGTTCAGAGGTTGTGCTGGTGACACATGTTCGTCTGTCTAAATATTGTTCTGGGGTGCCTTTCAACACTCAAAAATGATGTTAATCGGCTAAGTAGATTTCTCACTTGACTGCATTGCCACTACCTCATTTCCAGGCCAGTAAGGATTCTGTACTGTGATAATACACATAAACACAAGGGTTACACAGATCATGTAACTGGGAAAAAGGCATCCAGACCACAAAAGGAAAAAAGGATAAAATTCAGTTTTATTAAATTTTTAAAACAAGGCCCCAGTATGAGAAATATGTCACAAGGCTGCAACCACAGCAGGGGATAAAAACGACTGAATAACGCCTGAACGCCCTACCATGAGTTGTCAGGGAGATAAAGAATTACACAACTTTTAGAAAACATCTGAAGGCAGCCCTGTTCAGGGAAGTTTTTAATGTCTGACATGTTATTATTTTTTATATTTTGCTGGAAGCTACCCAGAGTGGCTGGGGAAACCCAGCCAGATGGGTGGGGTATAAATAATAAATTATTAATATTTATTGTATTATATATACACCCCTCCTGCTATCTAGCTAGCTAGGCATCTACTCCTCTCCACGTTTGTGCCCTGAACTGGACTACTGATGCAACAGCATGACCACACCTCTTCCCAAACTCAAATCCCCTCACCTGACGGGGCTCATGCAAGTAGCCGGCATCTTCCGCCTTTGCACCTGGCGCAAAGGGCCCCTCCTTGACCTTGGAGACATTGGACTGAGGAGATTCTAATGGCCCAACTCTCTCAGGGACCGGCTCTTTCTTCTCTTCCTGCCCTCCCTGCAACTCTTCCCCTGTCTCTGACAGCCCTGACTTTCAAGCCCTGACTCCTGCCTTGTGCACAAATCACTGGCCTCATGATCCTCCACCCTCCTTGCCTCCTCACACACCCCTTAGAGTCCTGCCTGTCTCTGATAGCAACAGCAGTCCTCACCCCTTTCAGCTGAGCCGCATGTTTATGTGCCCAATGCCTGATGATGCAGGATGTGGCTTGGCGAAAACCGACTTGTCGGTCAAATAGGGAGGTGATTTGCATTAGATGTTGCTGCCTAGGAATCTGGAATGTTTGTCTACTCTTGCTTTTCTAAAAGTTTCGAAACCTTTCACAGCTGGAACTCTGAAAGGCTTTCAGATACTCGGCTTTTATTAAAATTGTAAAGAGTTGTGTCAGACCTCACCAACTGGGACCCATACACAGCAGGCAGGGGAATTAATAGCTGTCTTGACTTTAGGCACATGCCAAGTGCTTTTACAGTGGTACCTCGGGTTCAGAACGTAATTCGTTCAGGATGTCCATTCTTAACCTGAAACTGTTCTTAACCTGAGGTACCACTTTAGCTAATTGGGCCTCCCACTGCCACTGCACGATTTCTGTTCTCATTCTGAAGCAAAATTCTAACCCAAGGTACTATTTCTGGGTTAGCGGAGTCTGTAACCTGAAGCGTCTGTAACCTGAAGCGTCTGTAACCTGAGGTACCACTGTAGTAGCATTTTTGGAGTATGAATCAGAATTCAAAACTGTGAATTGTGAATAGTGAAGCTGTTTGGTCTAGAAAGTAGGCGTGGGCTTAGTTTCATTTAGTACTCCTTTCACTAGGAAAGTAGAAAACACTGTATTCTTGGGTGTGTGCTCAGAATGGATTCATTATATGCCAAAACGCCTGTGGACTGAGGAACAAGATGTTTATTAATGGAGATAAATTTTAGGCAAAGCACATAAACTAGGAACTGTAGTTCTTTTAGAGTCCTCTTATTCCACCTTTCTGTTTTTCTACTTTCAGGCTACCAAAATCTGTTCATTCCATGTGATTCTGTTGTGAAATTATTTGTAGCTTGTCTTTGAATTAAAGCTTCTGCTTCCATACAAGCTTATTTGGATGAGTTTGCGGGATTTATTTATTCAGTCAGCTTGTTAGCTGTCCTTTAGCATAATCTCCCAGGGCGGTGAACAATTAAAAGAATGAAATGAAACAATCAAAATGCAGCAATCAAAGCCACAGTGACAGCAATTAAGAAGAGCCAGCTGTGAACTGTGAAACAATAATTAAGAAAACAGAAATGACTGGCTAAACCAACGGCTGGGATGCCAGGGCAAATCAAAGAAGCCTTCATCTTTGGCAGCCAAGGGATCACTAGGCAGGGTTGGCATCAAAGACTGACATGAGTTGCCTTCACACCAAGTACTTACAAAGCACAGTGATGCCACTTTAAGCACTCATAGCTTCCCCCCAATAATTCTGGGAGCTGTAATTCATTAAGGGTTCCGAAAGCTGTTAGCAGACCCCTATTCTCCACATGGAGCTACAATTCCCAGATTGGTTGCACAGTCAACCCCTCTTCATAAGGAACTCTGGGAACCTATAGCAACCAGCATATAGTGTCAAATAACCATTCTTGCTAGTCCTTAATAGAAACAGTTATGAATCATTCTGCCATATAGACACAACAGATCTGTATACTAATCTGTACACACAGTTGTAGCTTTGTGATGCCACAATGAATAAACCATGGTTTATTGTGTCAAGAATGAACTTAGGTAAGGCTTGTGGTTATTGCTTTCCCCTCTCATGGGTTATGGTGTTGGTTTGCTTCAATAAATTGTAGTTAAGATCAATCACAGATTAGGGTGTGGACATGATCCTAAACTCCTCACAGCCATCCTAGAAAAACAGAGGAACAAAGTGGGGAGCAGGTAAGCTCTAGGCTTGCCTTAGACTTGTTCCCATAACAATAAACCAAAATTTACTTAACATCCAGGTGCAGTTTTTAACAAATCTGCTTTTATAGTGCCAACATAAAACCGGTTTTCTCCCCTTGAAGATGATTGTGAGTGTGGGGAGAGTATTCAAGGTGAGAGCATGGAACTGGATCCAGCAATGGGGTAAGTTTGCCACCAACAAATATCTGCAGCTGCGTTGCAACAGAGAATTTGGAATTGTAATGATGCTGGAACGTTGCAAGCTATCCATGTGAAGCTTTCCCCTGAATAATTCTGCTGACTGATGAGATCTCTTGTTTTGTTCTAGGAGATCTACCAGTGGTGTGGCTCTACATGCAATAAATTTGAGCGCCTGAAAGCTACGCAGGTTGCTGTGGGCATTCGGGACAATGAACGGAATGGAAGAGCCCAGTTGATTGCTGTGGATGAAGGAAGTGAGCCAAAAGAACTCCTAAAGGTATTGTATATTCACTTGGTGGCGAACCCCCCCCCCGCTCCATTAGCTGTGTTGTTTATCTGGCCAGTCACCCTGCCTCAGGCTCAGAGATACCATGAAGTAGACAGAACAGGGCTTGCCTATTGCATACATGGGGAACCAGAGTTCAATGAGGGACCACATGCACTGATGGACCACATGGAGTGCGTGCTGAAGATCCTAGGTTCAGTCTCTGGCATCTCCAGGAAAGAGCCTGAAAGCTCGGAGTGCCAATTTCAGCAAACATGGCAGCTCACCACTTGTGGCCTGGACACAGGTCACATTATGAACTATTAACCTAGATGGTAATAAATGGTTAATGAATGATATTTTTAAGTTGCATTCTCCCTCGGTTTCTAATGGAAAATAAGTTAGCAATTAATTATAGTAGTGCTAGAACCCTTCTTAATTATTTTTGGAGTCGGTAGGCTTCACAACTGTTTGGAACGTTAATATTGGTTTGGGGTAGTGTTCCTCTCACATCCGCATGGGGAAACCAATGGAGTGTGCATGAGAGCACCGTTGCTGATATTTGCGTCTCTGCTTTGTCGTGCCGATTGTGGCTTGAGCAACCGAGTATGACAGATGTTGTGCCTTGAGGCATGTTGGCCATGCATGATTCATTGATGCCTGGGCTGATGAGGGGGGAGGAAGAAGGCCATAGTTGAGCATGGCCTGTAATTTTTGCTGAAGGAAGAAAGGCCCGTTGCCATTTTCGAAGCCAGTTTCTTTTAGCTCCGCTTCCTACCATTTAACTGGTGCCGGTGCTAAAACAATGAGGCAGAGGAGCAGTGCGCCATGGGAGCCTTGCTGGATCTAGCCCAACGTTCTGATCTCGCAGTGGCCAACCAGATGCTTCTGGGAATCCTGCAAGCAGGATCTGTGTGCAGCAACACTTGCTCCCCTTGCAATTCCTTGCAACAGGCATTCAGAGGCTTGTTGCTTCTGCTTCTTACAGTTGAGGTAGTACAAATTCCCTTTAGCGTGAATCAGGCTTTCCACATGAACAGCTGATGATATGAGGGCCTGGTTGATGTGGGAGGATTGGAGATCATCTGCAGGGAGACATGGAGGGGTGTGCATTCTTCCACCGCCATGCTCTTCCAGCTCCGTTACTGCCTTAATATATGATCCAGGGTATTAGAATCATAGAATTGTAGAGTTGGAAGGGACCCTGAGGATCATGTAGTCCAACCCTCTGCAATGCAGGTCTATTCAGCTGTCCCATACGGGGATTGAACCTGCAACCTTGGCATTATCAGCATCACGCTCTAACCAACTCAGTGGCGTAGGAAGGGGGGTGCGGTGGGTGCAGGCCACTCTGGGTGTCATTACTGGGGGGGGGGGTGACAAAATGTCAAAAATATGTGTTTTTAAAATATATATTTTTAAAATTAGGCTCATGACCCTTTTTTTGGAAAAAAAAAAACTCCTGCACCCACCGCACCCCCCTTCCTACGCCACTTGTAGCTAGGTGAGGCGGGGGGCACTGGGCGCCACACGGTGGGGCCTGCAGCGTGCCTGAGCCACACGTTACTCCTGAGGGGGAGGCAGAGGGCGGCCTGCGTGCAAGCTCTGTGCTGCTTTTTCAAGCAGTATGGGGCTTGCGTCTGCCCACCGCCTCAGCAACCCTACAGCTGAGGGGGAGGCTGCGGAGAGGCTCCACACAGCACGCCCTGCCTTGGCTCGCCTCGCCCCCATGGGCAGCTCACTTCACTCCTGGCTGCAGGACGTGCGCGCTGCACCGGGCACCCAAGTGGCTAGCTACGCCACTGAAACAACTGAGCTATCCAGGCTCCATTAGTTCATGCAGCCCTCCATGCATCTCTCTCTCTCTGTGACCCTTGACACTCTCCTCAGGCCACACCCGAGTTCCCATCCACACCTTTTCTCCTCAGGCCACACCTCTCAGCAGCCTTGCTTCACACCCTCCTCAAGGGCCTTTGCCCAGCTGGGATGTGACCTTGATGCCTGGTAATGACTCTTGCTTGCCTGGGTGCCGGATGTGTGAAACTAGCCTATAAGAGTAAAATCTGCATTCGTTGATCTGTCCACTTTTACCTCTGGGTCTCCTCCCCACCACTGGCAAGTGTCCCCTGGAAGCCAACACAGCCCTCAAATTGCATAAGGCTCCCCACCCCTTTGGTATAGTCGCCGAAGGAATCTTCCAAGCTATTTACTAGCATAGACTGGCAGAATTCCATCTAAGTTAGTACACTCCTTTTTACAGCTGCAAAGACCTTGAAGCTATGAACGTAGCATTGCATGAGTACAATCCGCTCTCAGTTTATTTTTTAGGAGGTGGACTCTCCAGGACAGAATAAAAAAAAGGGGTATTCCCTCTGCCCAGTGATTTCATATAAAGTTTTCATCTGTGTTAACCGGCCACGTGTTTAAAATATGGGGTGTTTTCCTCTGTCCTTTTCTTTGGAAAAAGGTCTGTACCCTTTAAGCAGTTAAAAAAAACAACCCATGTTGGCATCCTTCCAAAGTCAGTGGGAACTTCCTTATAGACTCCATTCAGCCATAAAGGTCAAACAGCACATTTCCCTAGTTAACTTCTAGATAAGATCACAAATCATTCAGGCAGATGGGCATGGAGTAACTAAAAAGGCACATGTCAAACATAAATGTATGACAGAATATGTCTACTTTTTCAAAAAAATTTGCACTGAAGTGCATGGATTTGAATTCGTTTCATAGAGTCTGTGCTTCTTCATTTTTTAATTTTTATTTTTACAATAAACAAAACAAGTGGGTTTCGGTATTTTTAGGAAGTGTGTGAATTATATCACTACTATGTTGTATTGATCAGGACGTTCAAAAATAAATCCCACTGCACTCAGCGGGGCTTCATTCCTACTTGCAATGCGTTTCGGATCATGTCCTCAAAATACCTTTTCCTAGGAAGGTTTTATCTTGAGGAACTTTGGGCAAAGATTTACCTCTTTCCAAAGAGATTGGCCAAATGGTTCAGGAAACATGTGACAGTTACTGAGCTGGCCCACCCGTGAGCTGAGGCGACCGTCTCAGGTGGCTGGATCCACAGGGGCAGCAGACCTGGCCTCTGAGGACTGCGTCACCTATGGCTGCCACGGTGGCAGCGAGAGCTATGCCATGTGACTTGGAAGCCGTCTCTGCTCTGTCTCTTTAGCAGCCCTTCATAATGCCGTCTCTGCAGCAGCCTCTTGGCAAATAGGACACACTTCTGGTCTCCTCCCACTATTGTTTCCGATGTAGACCTTTATTTTGCCCTTGTTCCTGATGTAGTTCTTCACTGGTGGAGGGTCCCCCCTCTTGTGGTTCCCATCAGGTGCCAAAATGTCTTGGGCTGGTCCTGGGCAGTTGTAAAGGTGTGCAAGGACTCAGAACGACTTGTGTCCTACCTGTTAATTGTGTGAGCAAGACGCACCTGAAACAACAGATACTTTGGCTTATTGGGTCGTTCTGGTTTTTATGTTCTGGTATTTAGTGCCAGTGTGGTGTAGTGGTTGAGAGCAGTAGTCTTGTAATCTGGGGAACCGGGTTCGCGTCTCCGCTCCTCCACATGCAGCTGCTGGGTAACCCTGGGCTAGTCACACTTCTCTGAAGTCCCTCAGCCCCACTCACCTCACAGAGTGTTTGTTGTGGGGGAGGAAGGGAAAAGAGAATGTTAGCCGCTTTGAGACTCCTTAAAGGGAGTGAAAGGCGGGATATCAAATCCAAACTCTTCTTCTTCTTCTTCTTCTTTTATTTTGATTATGTATTTTGTGTATTGTGGTTTTTATCCTGAGACCTGCGGGTGTAGGGTGGTATACAAATTTAACAAACAAACAAACAAAGAGGCAATAGATATATCCTTGCTCTTGTAAGTGGAAGTCGAAAATGGAAGTGAAAATGGAAATGACTCACCACTGCCTAGACTGATTGGGATACATTTTCTACACAAAGGAGTCTGTTATAGCCTTTGCCTCGGGTATACATTGAGCAGGTTCAGATGATCATATCACAAATTTACAAGCTGAGATTTGGAAGAAAAAAAAGTTTGCCTTCTTCACTCTTCCTTTTTGGTGAGACACAATTAAATTGGGAAGTTTCAAAATAACCATAGTTTCCCATTTGATCTGAACTGAGAAACTGTGGCTGCCAACTTCAGAACAAGCCAGACGTTTGTTCAATATTCTGGCTTGTTTTGAAGCTATTAACCAGAATTTCTACATTTGGACAAAATGGGAAACTGTGGTTGGTTAATTTCCTGGTTATGTCATGGTTTGCTCAGAGGGAAGGAACAAAGCGGATATGAGCACAGGTGAAAGGCTCATTCATATCTTAGCTTGTTAAGCAGTCATCTGATCTAACTCATTGCAATGCAGTTGTACACCATTGGTCATAAAATACTTGTAAGTTAGACTCTTGCCTCAGTGTCCCGAGAAAGCATAAACTCTTTTCCTGACAAGGACAGGTGTCCTCTGGACTTGCCTCTCATGCTTTTTGATTACATAGTGGCTGTCACAATGGGGATTTTGGCATTTATTTGATTAGCTTTTCAACATGATGATAATTGAGCTAATCTCAAAGTAAACTTATTCCTCTCTACCCCTTTCCCACATCTGTTGTGGGCTTCTGCTTATTGTATTGGGGAAAGTAAACCGAAAGATATTTTTAAAACAATTTGATTATTTGTGTAGGGAATATCCACTGGGCCAGGGTCCAGTAATTTCCATCTTTCATTGGTTGGAGACAAACATAATGCACTCAAATGCTGCTTAGAAAGTTTCACATGATATTTAGGCAAATTAAGATAAGCTAACAAGCAAATCACCTGTGTACAGTCGCCTTCGCCTTAATGTGAGTCAGGGTTTAACACACCCACCCACCCCACCCACCCCCTATAACCAGAATGAGACAGACAGTAGATCAGTAGAAATGAAAAGATAAACAGTTACCCAAGCCAATAAAAATCCCACCCCTTAGTTCCACTTCCTTGACCAGTTTGAGCCTCAGTGGCCAGATTCAGCCCCTGACTTCTGCAAGAAGGGCTGGGAAAAACTCCATACCCTCCAATATTTCTCCAATGAAAATAGGGACATCCTATCATCATCATCATCATCATCATTATCATCATCCCTCCCATCTGACTGGGTTGCCGCAGCCACTCTGGATGGCTTCCAACATACATAAAAACATAATAAAGCATTCAACATAAAAAGAAGCTTCCCTATACAGGGCTGCCTTCTGAAGGTTGTATAGTTGCTTATCTCCTTGGCCTCCAACATTTCTCTGATGAAAATGGGGATGTCCTAAGGAAAAATGGGACATTCCAGGATCAAATCAAAATCTGGGACTCTCCTTGGACAATAGGTACACTTGGAGGTCTGAGACTCCTGTCCAAGAACCTGGTGACCCACTGCCAGATAGCAAACACACCGTAGTGAGTTAGATGGACAGTGGTCTGACTTGGTCCAGCATCATGCAGCTTCCAGTGTTCCTGATCATGGCTCTCTTGCGCCATGTCTCGCCTGATGCTCAGCTCAGTTGTTCTGGAGCAAGACTTTATTTAGACATTTCTGTCCTGCTCTCCATCCTAAGATCTCAGGACGGGCACAATTATTCATTCCTTGGCTACCAGGACTCTGTCAGTGCAGAGACTGAAAACAACCTCTTGGGCTTTCACCTTCTCCCTTACAATGGTCATCTTCCTTCAGGCAATGGTAAAGAAGGTATTGAGAACACTAGGAGGATCCAAGGTTCACACAGATAGGATCCCAATTCACTTGCTGATTCTGCTGATGGAGAGAGAAGTCTGAGGCTTACTTCCAGTTTGGCCAGGAGTCAGTAAGTAATGAGCCTACCTTAAATTCCAAGTTCACATAGTGTGATTGTGCTAGTCCCCTAAATGTTCCCCTGGCACCTCTTTCCCAAAGCCCAGGAAGCCTCTGCCCACCTTAGGGAGGGAGGTGCAATGCTCACGCTCACGACATTGGGACCTTGTGACATCACACGTGCGACATCCCCTCCCCCATCATCTTTGCAAGCTGGTGCCTCTGGCCCCAACTGTTCCCCTATGAAAAATTCCACTGCACACCACTGCTGAATGGGGATGGGTGGATAGAGTTGAAGGTTTTGGGGGATATGTGGCCCTCCAGATCTTGCAGAACTACAACTTCCATCATCCCTTGGCCATCAGTCATGCTCGCTCGGGCTGATGGGAGTTGTAGTCCAGCAACATCCTGAAGGCCAAAAGCAGGCTTCCTCAACCTCAGTCCTCCAGATGTTTTGAGACTACAATTCCCATCATCCCACTGGTCCTGTTAGCTAGGGATCATGGGAGTTGTAGGCCAAAAACATCTGGAGGGCTGAGGTTGAGGAAGCCTGACCAAAAGCTCCCCGTTCCTGGTCTACAGCTTGCCATTTGCCAAGTTAGGTGCCTGAAGTACAAGATGTGGTACTTTTCCAGAGGCCTAAATGCCATTTTGTGTGGCTTGCTTAATGTTTCTTCACCTGACAATTATTGCAAGGCATTAATCTTAGACTTCAGGAGAAACTCTACAGTGGATGGTTGCCAATGCAAATACTCTTTAATTCCTTGAGCAAGTGGAGACACCCTTTTATTAGGTGTTTAAACAGCTTTCTAAGGCAATTACAACTCTTTTTTGGGGGGGAGGGGAGTGCTTACAATTAAATTATAGTATACAGAATCTGCATGCTGAAACCTACTCATCTGTGTTGTGTGGTCTCCGACTTGGCATCATAACTACACACAAGGTTAGATCCTTAGACAGTTATAAATTACTTTCATGCCCTTACCTTACAATTATCAAAACAGCGAAGCTTTCTTTCACGCACTAGGCTATTATCACACAGCTATAATTCACTTGAGATAGAAACGGTTGTTGGTTCCATCTTCCGCCCATCAGATATGGGAAAGGTGGTAGGGAAAGGGGTGTTGTGCTGCCTTACCATAGAAGGAGTCATGGTTTATCTCCCCAGGAACCAAGCCCCTCCCTGCAATTATTGCAGGACCCACTTAAAAGCATTGTATCATCTGCACTGCTGGATGCCCGGATTCATTATGCTTAAAAGCAAATGGTCCACTTACTTTCACATAGCCTTCTGTGCCAAGATGACATTCCACTTGAGGTGAGTCCAGGGCCGGATTTAGGTTTGATGAGGCCCTAAGCTACAGAAGGTAATGGGGCCCTTTATATGTCCAGCTGTCCTTTGTCAACAACAAATTGTCGCTGGTTTTTGTGTTGAATATATGCTATATGGTAATTTATGGACCTAATATGTATCTAAAGCCATTTGCACATAACAAATAGGAGCCTACACAACACAAAACACTGTTGCTGTACGTAGGTTTTATTTTATTTGTTTTTTATCTTATATTTTGGAAATGTACATCCAGTTTTTTCCTTTAATTTTTTTGGGGGCCCCCAAGAGAGTGGGGCCCTAAGCTATAGCTTGTTTCTCTTATATGTAAATCCGGCACTGGGTGAGTCTCCCGATCCTTTGTTGCCAGATATCTAAAAACATTATGACCCTGCTTTTCAGTTTTCAAGGCAGCATCCAAATTAGTAAAACAATGATTGCAACTATCGAAACTATAAAACAACAGAAAGCATTAGTCAGAAGCCATAAGTGTGCTTCACCTTGGCCAGTTCTAAAGTCTTCATTCATGGATATAGTTGGTGCATCAGCCTAACTTGAGCAAAGGCAACCCTCACTTGATACCTGGGCTTCCAAAGTCACCATCCTTGCTAAATAGTGTGAAATCCTCAAAATCCTTTTCCCAGCTGTCTCACTGTAGAATACATAGCTCTCTTCCCTAACATAAACAACTGTGCATTTCTTTCTAGTTTGTGCAAGTAGTTCCAAGGAACTTGAATCCGCTTTCCATTGTCCGATAATGAATTCAGTTTTCAAGCACAAATATGAAGCCTATTGTTTGGTGGCATAGCGTGAAATAAATATTTGTTTTGATCGGGTGGTTAGCTAGAAAAAAATGACTTGCAAAAGCCTTGTTGTCAAGACATGGCACTCTTCAGGGATAATTCTTGAAAACAGCACGGTTGTGATGAGGAAGATTAATCATGGCAGTGATTTGTGCCTGAGAATCTTCCCATGGCTGTGGCAGTTGCAGCTCTAAGGAAATCTTAATTAAATTATGGTCATGGATATCATGAGCTGATATGACTGAATGATTTGGTCTATGTGTGTGTCATAAGCATTCATGTAATCATGACTGCTACTTTTAATTATTGTACTTATAGTTCTATTGCAGGGACACGGGTGGTGCTGTGGGTTAAACCACAGAGCCTAGGACTTGCCGATCAGAAGGTCGGCGGTTCAAATCCCAGCGACGGGGTGAGCTCCTGTTGCTCAGTCCCTGCTCCTGCCAACCTAGCAGTTCAAAAGCACGTCAAAGTGCAAGTAGATAAATAGGTACCACTCCGATGGGAAGGTAAACGGCGTTTCCGTGCGCTGCTCTGGTTCGCCAGAAGCAGCTTAGTCATGCTGGCCACATGACCCGGAAGCTGTACGCCGGCTCCCTCGGCCAATAAAACGAGATGAGTGCCGAAACCCCAGAGTCAGCCATGACTGGACCTAATGGGGTCCCTTTACCTTTACCTTTAGTTCTATTACTGTATATTGGATTTCTGTTTCTTTTGTGAGTTGCATTGGATATTCATTTGAACCGGAGAGTCGGGCTGAAGTATATAATAATATATAATGAAATAACAACAATAATCTCAACTCTCAAAATTGGCTGCCATATTCAGAGAGGTTCATAACAACAAGCCCAGAAACTAAGAGAGCTAAGTACTTTGACTGATGCGAGAGTATTTCAGAGCTGTGAGTATGGTCCATTATCTGTTATGGTTTTTGAAGCTGAGTGCTCGCCTATTGCTGAACAAAGGGAAAGAGATTCCTAATATTTATGCAAGATCTATGTGTAGAGTGTTGTAGTGTAGAGAAGAGAATTCATGCCACCTCAAAGTGCACCTTACAAAGTGCTTTCAAGCAGCAAACGTTTTTTTATTATTATTGGAACGATGCCAAAGTGGAATGCCTTGTGTTGTAGAAAATTGAGAGTGATACACTGTGAACAAAGAGTCACAATACTTATGAAGCTGAAAATTGAAAAAAAGAAATGTTGCCTGGTGATTTCAATTCCATCTTGCCATTTTACAGCATCCTAAATATTGCCCTGGTGCAATAAAACCTATTTGACTGCATTGTACAACTGCAGGAGAAGGTAAAATAATAAGTACCTGGGCAGAAAAACTGTATCTTCCTGAAGTCTTTTGTCTTATTGCTCTAATTTCTATGGGAAGCCTTCTGTTAGAAGCAGATATTGTCGTTCTACATCTCTGAGCATTCTACTCGTAATCTTATATACTAATAGTGAATTCATTTCCTCAAGTGCCAATGCTTATACAGCTAGCAAATATTCATAATATGAGAACTGTGCAAATTGCAGAGCTCAAGTTGTTAAAGAGGAGAACAGTAGGAGTGTACAAGATTACCCAGGTGGATACAGTAGATGATCTCCCATATTCTGGAGTCAGTGGATTGAATCTGGCGAAAGGCATTTCTAAATCTCGTTATGTTTCTTAATTGGCATATCAAGGCCAAGACGTCTGTGTCACCAACAACTGCATTACGAACTACCTTTGTTAATTATGCAATTTTCACTGTCGACATACTTTCTGCATTTAATTTTCCTCTGACCTCATTGCTTACAATCCACTCCTAACCTGCCACTCCCCTGACCTCTGATCTATTGCATCACTGCAGCTTACTGAGAAGGAGAGGAGGGAGGCGGCAGCATAGTTGGCAAGGTGCGAATGCCCTGGCAGGAGCACCAAACTGGCTCTGGTGGAGAGCTTGCACCACTCTGACCTCATAGTTGCATCACCCTTCCCGCTCTGCCTCTGATAGGCAACAAGAGGTCAGGTGGGCGCCAACCCCCACCATGTGGTCCACTACTGCCTTATATAAAAGATTTGTACCTGAGAAGACAGATCAGCCTCTCACTGGGCCATTTCCTGCCTGACATCATGGAAATGGTGATATTTTTATCAAATCTATCAGTCGCTAAGTGACAAGGGCTATGCATACAGGTTATGTATTTATTTATTTATTTAGATATGTCTGTCCCACAGTACTAATACATAGCAAGTTTCGCTACTGCGTTTACCAGCTGAGAAATGAAATTCTATTTGCATTTAACCTGATACAGCCTTTTTATAGATTCTGTAATAATATTTATCTTGCTGAGAGAGAAAGCCGTATAGGTAGGTGGCTCTTTGAAATATATAAGGTGTTCTCCATCAGCTACCTTTGCACTCCTTATCTTGGCAATTTCTCCCTTATCAAATATTTACTTTGTCAACATGCCCCTCCTTGTCTAAATAAAGTATCTCCTTTGAATGGGTGATACTACATTGCACTTACCTTATTCCAGCTGGTTTGACTTTAAGCCAAATTCAGCTGGCCCTTCTCTGGTGAATAGGAGGAGAATTATAGGAATGGTGTCATATCTATCAGCTGGTGCATATGAGGCAGCGATCCATATTGGGTTACTATTTTGCTCTGTGCTTGAGACCTAGATTTAGAAACTTACTGTAAGCCAATTTTAAAACTTTTTTCTTTATTAATTTTCTCTTGCTCTGTAACTATAGCATTCCTGAATGCCTCTCAGCTCCTCTTTCCTGCATGGGTGGTTGCTGGTTGGTTCCCTCTTTGTAGCCACAATTGCTTATTTATTTATTTTGTTGTTGTTGTTCCAATTTATTTTAAAAAAATTATAACACCAGATGAATTGTCCAATGAATTTCAACCAGTTTCCCCTCTATCAGAAGGTACTGCATTCCTATATCCACTTATATGGAAGCAAGTCCTATTGAATTCATTGAAACTTTCTTCAGAATCAGCATGTATTGAGTTAAACCACAGAAGTTCAATTCACCTCTGATGAAGGCATTTGTGAAGCACGTTTAGCAGTTTGTTCTATTTCAGCACCTGGTTAAAGTTCACCTGTTCTTCTTTTTCTGGCTGGCTTTTGTGCTGTGGCCATTAAAAGGATTTGATACACTCAGTACATAAGGAATGTATTTTCAGTTCTGTTTTCCAAAACTATGGGTTGACGTCACTTGGATTTCTCCCAAGATGAGCACATGGGAGAACATCTGAACTGGCTCCTTGGCCCACCCTAATCTGTGTTTAAGTTATTAATTCGGCCTGCTCTTCCACTCCCCCTCCCTCCAGCACCATAAAAGCTAAGGTTGTTTTAAGCCACTGAAATTAAAAAGGAGTCAAGTCAGGCTTCTCCAGCCTGACTACAAATTCTACCATCCTTGATTATTGGCTTTGCTTTTTCTCTGGGGGTACTCAAGGGTAGGGGGAGCAGGTGGTGCTGTGGTCTAAACCACTGAGCCTCTTAGGTTTGCGGATTGGAAGATCGGCGGTTCGAATCCCCGTGACAGGGTGAGCTCGCATTGCTCTGTCCCAGCTTCCAACCTAGCAGTTCAAAAGCACACCAGCATAAATAGATAAATAGGCACTGCTGTGGCAGGAAGGTAAACAGCATTTCTGTGCGCTCTGGTTTCCGTTATGATGTCCCATTGCACCAGAAGCAGTTTAGTCATGCTGGCTATATGACCCGGAAAGCTATCTGTGGGCAAATGCTGGCTCCCTCGGTGTCAGGATGCTGTCAGCGGCTCCAAGCTAGTTGCCCAGAAAAATATAAAGACAAGGAAAAGTTTCTTACCATCCTTTTTTATTTCGATCTTTACAGAGAGAGGCTATAGAACCCAGCCTCTTGGATAATGGTGTTGTCCCAAGTGACTCTTCACACCCCGTCTCTCCCATTTGTCACTTCTACGGGTGCTGCTATGTGCCCTCTGTCTTCGAGCTCTTTGCTCTCCTACTTTTAAGGCTTGCCGGGTTCTGGGAGATGGAGGGTCTGGAATGCTTTCTAATGACACCGTGTCAGCCAGCTGCCACTTCAGTTCTGCCTGTTCCTCCTCTCCCATTATTTCCCAACTTTTACCCTCATCTGCCTCTGAGCTGTGACCTCCTGCAAACCACTGTTGTAAATCTATACTGTCTTCTTCCTCCTCCTCCCCCCTGGGAGGGTCAGGATGGGGAGGCGGTCTCCACCATTCCTCGTCTGCCCAGTCCCTGACACTTGGCCTCAAAAGTTAGATGAGCGCCCCAACCCCATAGTCACCTTTGACTGGAATTAACTGTCCAGGGGTCCTTTACTCTTTTTTTTTAACCTTACTCAAGGGTAGGCAGTACAGTCGTACCTTGGTTCTCAAACAGAATGCATTTCAGGAGTTTGACTCCTGGAACTGTTCGAAAACCAAGGCAGAAGCAATGGACGTTTTGCTTCCGAAAATCGTTCGAAAACCAGAACACTCACTTTCGGGTTTTGATAATTCGGGAGCCGATTTGTTTGGGAGCCAAGGTGTTTGAGATCCAAGGTACGGCACCTTAAAAAAACACACAAAATGTTAAAACTTCGTGGTGAGTATTGGCACCTTTTATTCTTAAAAAAAAGGCACTTGATGGGCCCGAGGGAATGTAAAACATCTGTAGGATTCTTGGTTGGGAAAGCCTCAGTTAAGTTATTAACAGCCCCGGAGAGGGGAAACCCACAACCTGAAAAATGCAAAAAGCTGTTAATATAACAGACATGACCATAGCATCCCTGGAAAGGTCATTACAGCCCATCAGTCAGGGACTGTGCTTATGGCACTATATGCTGCTCACACACAGAAGCAGCCAAGGCACTCAAAGAAGGCAGTGGTAAGATTCCCCCAGCACACAACCCTGCACAGGCAGCGTCCTCCTCGTTGAGATTTCCATTCCACCTTAAGGAGCAGACGTGTGGAACTGGTGCGTGTCACATGTCTGTTTACATTCCAGCACAGCTTGCTGGGAACTTCCGTTGTGTGTATAGCTTTTGCTCTCTGAGAAGAGGGAGAGAGAGAGACGACATGTTTCTTTGTCCTGATTTATGATTAATAAATCTGTAGTTGTAGTATGCTTCCACAAGCCTCACGCCTATTCTGTGTGCGCAGTTCGATCTGCTGATAGTGTGCCCTGGCTTTGAAGCCCTTGTCGCTGATTTATGTCGGAGCAGATGAGTCTTCACAGTGAGATGGCTGGAAGGAAATGGCCCAGTTGGGCCTAGCCAGCTGGCCTTGCGGCCCTCTGCATGTTGACACTCCAGAGCAACCGTGGCACAGAGGAAAGGGGGCTTTCGTTCTTCTCCCATGCTCTTTTCCCAAAGGAATTCATACTCCCAGGCTTATTAGTTGTGGACAGGAAAATATACAGCTACCGCTGTTCCTGTCCTGCCTCCTCACTTCATGGCTAAGAGCAGAGTCTGGGTGGATCTGGGAGTGATGTCTATTGGAGAGACGTCATCACAGAGTGACAACCTGAATCCCACCCCTCCTCACCCCTAGCACTGTGGCTCCAATTCAAATCACCTCCCAACTGGCTTATTGCCCAAGAAAAATATCACGTTAGTATATCCCATCACAGAACTTTTGTACCATGCCAAATGTAGCCCTAAATCATGCAACATCTTTTTTTAAAAAAAATCAATTTTCAAAATTATCCCAGATTTCTCACGACGCTGCTAATAAAGCCATTGCTAAAAATGACTGGATTTTTCTTTTTCTGATTTTGTTTATTTACCGTATTTTTCGCTCTATAAGACGCACCAGACCACAAGACGCACCTAGTTTTTGGAGGAGGAAAACAAGAAAAAAAATATTCTGAATCTCAGAAGCCAGAACAGCAAGAGGGATCGCTGCGCAGTGAAAGCAGCAATCCCTCTTGCTGTTTTGGCTTCTGGGATAGCTGCGCAGCCTGCATTCGCTCCATAAGATGCACACACATTTCCCCTTACTTTTTAGGAGGGAAAAAGTGAGTCTTATAGAGCAAAAAAATAAGGTACTTACTTGAGTCTGGGTGCTTGGCTTTTGTTTCTTTTTATCGCAAACATGGTGAAAAGAAGAAGGAAACAACGTCTGCTCACGTGAACAACAAGAATAGCCCATCAATCCTAATTTAAACGGGCACATTAATCTAAGCAGTCCATCTGTCCAAATAGATAGCCAAACAAGCAGATGATAACAAGATTATACGTTCAAATGCAGAAAGGGGAGTAAGATATTCAGATCTTTGCATAATGGATGGTGAGCATTTTATCTTTCTCTTTCTCTTTTCGTTCTGAAGGTCTTGGGACGGAAACCAGAACTTCGTGAGGGTGATGATAACGATGATGAGGCTGCTGATATTACGAACAGGAAAAGTGCCAAACTCTACATGGTATGAGCAGAATCGCCAGCTTACTGCAGGGCTGTTTCTGAACAGAACCCTGTTTCAACTTTCGAAGTCATGACAATATGTGTTTGTTTGTTTTTTAATTACTTGAATGCAGATTTGTAGCTGATCTAAATGTGAATGTCCTGCATCCTTAGGTATCAGACGCCAGTGGATCCATGAAGGTTTCGATTGTTGCAGAGGAGAATCCTTTCTTGAGGGCAATGCTTTTGTCTGAAGAGTGCTTTATACTGGATCACGGAGTAGCTAGGAAGATATTTGTGTGGAAAGGTATGTGGCAAATCTCTTTGCTTCTCTTTTAACATTACAATATTATAATTTACTATTATAATCAACAAAGGCATCTGGGAGTTACGCTCTCCTTTTGCCATTGTAATTTTTCCTTCTGCTTTGTTTTAACAAGGTAAAAATGCTAATCCAAGTGAGAGAAAAGCAGCCATGAAATCGGCTGAAGAATTCATTCAGCAAATGAATTATCCTGCCAACACTCAGGTATACCTATGCAAGGAACAACCGTACTTTCTGTTTTTTCTCAAGTAAACCCCCACAGGTGACTAAGGTCACTTCCAGATGACCTGTTTGTCTGTTGTTCATCTTAATTTGTTTCCAGGGAGGCTAGATGATGTTGCTTCAATTGATACCTCACACTTTGGGGTGCATTTTCCTGCCACTTTTCTTGTTGCAAAAGGTGTGGTTTTGCAGGGGTAGGTGGGGAGCATTTTTGTTGTTTGAGAGCACCAATTCAAATTGAATTGTGCAACCTGAATTTGCTGGTATGTGGATAAATCACACCAGAAAACAGTGGCAGTCTGTAACTACCCTTAGTATAGTTTATATAAGGCCAGCCACTGGTATTATTATTATTATTATTATTATTATTATTATTATTATTATTTATATACCGCCCTATACCCGAAGGTCTCAGGGTGGTTCACATAAAAGGATCACAGTATATAAAATTAAAATAAAAGCAATAACCCAATAATGCCCCCCAAAAAGAGCTACATTTTAAAAGGGTATGGGATGTTGATCGGGTCAACCAAAGGCCTGGTTAAAAAGGAACGTTTTTGCCTGGCACCTAAAGGTGTATAATGAAGGCACCAGGTGAACTTCCCTGGGGAGAGCATTCCACAGACTGGGAGCCACTGCAGAGAAGGCCTGTTCTTGTGTTGCCACCCTCCGGACCTCTTGAGGAGGAGGCACACGAAGAAGGGCCTCAGAAGATGATCTCAGTGTCTGGGTAGGCTCATATGGATAAAGGTGGTCCTTGAGGAATTGTGGTCCTGAGCTATTTAAGGCTTTATAGGTCAAAACCAGCACTTTGAATTGGGCCCGGAAACTAATTGGTAGCCAGTGCAGTCTGTCCAGGATCGGTGTAATATGCTCAAACTGTCTTGCTCGGGTGAGCAACCTGGTATAGGGGGCTGAGGTAGAAATGATGAGGCCAGTCTAGGAACACTCTCACTTAAAATTTCAAATACACTCCCCCTTCTGATATGGCAGCATGTTAAGAAAATATACCATTGCGAAAAAGTGGCAAAACTATAAACTGGGGAGAGGGAACCTGCAGCTTTCCAGAAGTTGCAGGACTGTCATCACCCCTAATCACTGGCCATACTTGTCAGCCCTTGCTCCTGTCTGGTATATATTTAGAGATTCGATTAACTGGTGACTGCTTCTCTTCTCCCATACATTAGCACACAGCGGTACACTAGAAAAGAAGGAGAGCTGTCAGTTATAGGCTTTCCAACCCTTTGCTTCTTGGTTTCAGATTCAGGTTCTTCCAGAAGGAGGTGAAACACCGATCTTCAAGCAGTTCTTTAGAGACTGGAAAGATAAGGATCAAAGCGATGGCTTTGGAAAAGTGTACGTTACAGAGAGAGTGGCGAGGATTGAGCAAGTTGAGTTTGACGCTACCAAGCTGCACGAGTCTCCGCAGATGGCAGCCCAGCACAACATGGTTGACGATGGCTCTGGGAAAGTGGAGGTATTTATTGACATCTAGCTCCCCGGTTTCTCTTTTAGCTGCTGTTCTGCTTTATGGTCGTAGTTTTGCAGTACGTTCGTACCCTGGATCCCAAACACCTTGGTACTCAGACATTTTGGCTCCTGAACGCTGCAAACACGGAAGTGAGTATTCCGGTTTGCAAACGTTCTTTGGAACCCAAACGTCCAACAGGGCTTCCGCGGCTTCTGATTGGCTGCAGGAGCTTCCTGCAGCCCGTTGGAAGCCGTGCTTTGGTTTGCGAACGTTTTGGAAGTCGAACAGACTTCCGGAACGGATTCCGTTTGACTTCCAAGGTACGAATGTACTTTGTACCTATTTTCCCCATTCCCATACAAATACATCTAGTACATGGTTTTATGGGGGGGGGGGGCTAGATTGTGTATGTGACATACAACTGAGTCTGAGAAATACCTGGAATCTGAACCCTGTACATGGGGGAAGGGCTCCTCTGAATGCAGAATCCACTGCAGTTGTGGAGAGGTTCTGTTCTGACTTCTGCTTTTAGCATTGTTACAAAAGTTGGGTGCCTCCCCCCAATCTTTGCCGAGCAGTAGCAAGAGTCCAGGGTGCTCCAGGCACTCACCCCGGGGGTCTGTGCTCCTTTGGAGAATCAAGACATGGAGGAGTATGTTATAGCTTTAAGAAATATGCTTTGTTCACCTGTTTACACCTTCAGTTTACATGGGGGGGGGGGAGTCCAGATCTTACAGCATGGTCATTTCAAGACAGGCTTGGACCCCACATCAATGCAGCCCTGGAGCTCAAGGCATCTCTCCCAGCAGGCCTGCAGCCAGCCTGCCCAAGATGGATCCCAGTCTCTCTTCTTCCTCCTTCTACACAGCAACCTTTGTCAAAGACTCCCTTTCCCTGTCACCTCACAACCTTCCAAACACCCAGTCTCTGTTCACACCTCAGGGCAATGGGGAAAGCACAGTTCTCTTCTATTGCCTGTGGCCTTGTATTGTTTCTTAATGGGCCTTGCTCGGCCAGGTCATTTTGCATACACAACCTAGGAATTCCTCTGCAGCTGGTATTTCTCCTTTCATACCCCAAATAATCAAAATCCTACCATTTATTGATTTCTAGAGGGTACCCAAAAATATAACAGTATTATACTGGAGCCTAGTATACTTACATTTAGGGGGATTAATGTAGCTCAGTGGTAGAGTATCTTCTTCGCCTGCAGAAGGTCTCAGGTTCAATCCCTGATAACGATAATTGATTGTGATGCCTAATAGTGATAGAATACATCTCATGGCCTTTTGGACCTACTGTTTACATGGGAATTGATTGCAGTGCATGAAAGCTTCAGCTACAATTAATCAGATTAGTGTTTCTGCTGCAACCAACACAGCTAACCAGCTCTCTTGAATCTGTCACCTTATCAAAATGCTCTGTTTTGAGAATTTTGCAAATGCTCTTCCCCCGTGACATCTTTCATGTCTTAGATTTGGCGCGTCGAAAGCAATGGCAGAATCCCTGTGGAACCTCAGAGCTATGGGCAGTTTTATGGTGGAGATTGCTACATCATACTCTACACCTATCCCAAAGGACAGATAATCTACACATGGTATGTTTAATGGAAGCCATGCTGCTTCTTAGCTTACTGTTGTTTTTATCCTTGATGCATTGCAAGGAGCCTCTCTGAAAACCAGTATCCCCTTTGGCGGCCGCAAGATGTTTTGGTGCCAGGAGCAAAGGGCAAAAAGATCCCTCCCCCATTCCATAATTGGAAGCTGATTGGACTGGCAGCTGAAACATCCTCTCCCCCCCCCCCCCCAGAATCTGCCACCTGAAGGAGCCACCTCACTCTGCCTGATAACACTGTGCCTGCATCAGGCCTTCAGAATCGGACTGAGTTGTGCTTTAAATAGCTAAATCTGCAATAGGGACACTCCAACTTTGGCCAATGGGAAGAGCCGTCCTGCCTCAAACCGTGGGGCATAACCCAGTTCTACATTCTAGAGCGAAACCTGAAGGGATTGACCTGAGGAGTTCTTGGATAAATGAGTGATCACCTAATCCATGATCTCTTCAGGTCCCACATGCTCCATACTTAATATTGCCCTATCAATAACCTCCCTGAATCTTTTGGATGGGGTCGGCTACTAATTTTGGGGGTAAGCTTTGCAGTTCCGAAGGCAATTGCGGGTTCTCCCAGCTGGTCACCACTGCCACTCCCCTGTGCTTTGACTCCTATAGTCAGGAGCTTCACGTTTCAAAGGGGACTTGCGTTTTATCTACGTCTTCTCCATCCACAGGCAAGGAGCTCATGCCACCCTAGATGAGTTGACTACTTCAGCGTTCTTGACAGTTCAGCTCGACCGGTCACTAGACGGGCACGCAGTCCAGGTTAGTGCCTTCCTGATGAACCTGAAAATATTGATGGTGCAAACAGGAGGTCACACAAGCAACTTGAAAGCTACATTCTATTTCTTGCATACAGCAGTTCTCAACCTGTGGGTCCCCAGATAGATGTTGTTGGACTACAACTCCCATCACCCCTGAGCTCTGTCCATCTGGGGTGATGGGCGTTGTAGTCCAACAACATCTGGGGACCCACAGGTTGAGAAAGGCTGGAAGCCCATGCTCCCTATTGCCCTCCAAATGATTTAAGGGCAACTATCTGTGAGCGGGAAAGACAAACACACACACCCTGTACTTGTGGGAGCTCCTGTGCCTTTGGAAACCCTAGAAAAGCAGGGTATAGGAGACTTTGCCATTGCAGGTTGTGACTTGTGGACACACGGAGGGAGATTGAGATGCCCACTTCTGTATGTTCCCCCTTCATTGCATATTTAGTTAACCCCTATTCAAAAACAGGATCACAACTAAGGTTGGGGCGGGAAGAGAAATTCCATTAAGTTCCCATGTAAAGTCGGACCTAATTTGCACTTTCTGAAACAATAATGCAAAGTAAAATACAGTTATCCTTCAGCGACACACTTCTGCAGCCAAGTAATATAAACAAAAATGCATTTGCTAGTGTAAAAGGTTAACATAGTTGCATATATTAGTGAAAAGAACATGCGGAAATGCGTTATATTAACAGAAGCCGCTTTGCAAAAATGTGTATATTAGGCAAAATTGCATACAGAAGGGTGTCAGGAGAAATCCACAGTGCTGATGAGTTTTTTAGGAGGGCTTTTTGGAAAAACAAAATAGCAAACTCATGTGGAGAACTGAGCTTCACACTGAAAAAAATGAGAACCTGAGAGAAACCAAAACTGACCTTCCATCCTTAATCACAATACACTTGTGGTGAAACTATATTTTTTGTCACTAGATGGCACTGCAGGCTACATTACAATAAAAGGAGGCTCTTGAAATATTGTTTATCTTTGAAAGTAGTCCTGCACCATATTTCCCTGGGAGTCTTTTCTGGACCTGTAAATGATTGCCTTCTCCATTGCACAGGCAATTTGTGGTGTGTGAAGTTGGTTTCATTTGGCCAACTCCTCCCTTGATCACACCTGTACAACCCACTGTCAGAGCAGCCTCAATTGCAACCACCTGCAAGGAGCGCAGGGCGAAAAATTGGCTTCCAAGTCCTGCACGGGTTGTGGGGAGATAGAAGGAAGAACTTCCTGCAGTCTGTGGACATCTGAACAGTTTCTCTTGATCTGAACAATTACCAAGTTGCACTGAGAGGGAACGCTGCACTACAGAATGTGGACTAAATTGTGGAGGGCGCCAATGAGATTGTGACTGACATGGATTAATGTCTGCCTCTGTGGAGGCTGAAATGCCTATTGTGGTGGGTTTGGAGATTCCAGTCCCTTCCCCCCTTCTCACCTGTGAGGAAGGTGGGTTCCTGATCTCCTGCCCCTGCTATCCTGTTCAGCCGCTAGGGCAGATCTGTTGCTTTTGTGAGCAGTCAGTCCAAACACAGCCTGCCCACTCCTGCGGCATTGGACTATCTGGTACCTGAGTGGGAGGATTCATGGTCCTACTTTTAAAAGACATCTAAAGACAGCTTTGTTTAGGGAAGTTTTTAATGTTTAAACCTGTATTGTGTTTTTAATATTTGATTGGGAGCCGCCCAGAGTGGCTGGGGAAACCCAGCCAGATGGGCGGAGTATAAATAATAAATTATTATTATTAGATAATGCACCCCAAAGATCAATTGATAATGCATTCCAGGGATCAGTTCTAAGAAAGAGCTCTTCTCGCTTCCTTCTTTAACGGCAGCCTTCTTGATAATCAACCTGGTTGGTGCATTTCCATTCCCAGATGGCTTTATGCTCCTTGCCTTTCTCCCGGCTCCAGGCAGGTACACAAACAGGGCGCTGCTTCCTGCTACATTTAAATGCAAATCTCAAATCTGAACCAAACACACATGCGCACACCAGAATGTTATATGAGGAATATTTAGATTGCAATGGCACGCTGCGTTTCTGCTTCCGTGAGAGGCAGGTTTAGAACGCCACGGCTGCACACACACACTGTAGTCACGTCAGCTTGAATTATTCAAGAGAAACGTGCCACTCTTCATTCTTGCCAACTTCCAGCGAAGCATCTGTTGGCCAGGGCAGGCCAGGGCAGCAGGCAGCCTCGTAAAAATCTGTTTCTGTGCTGTTCCCTTCAAACGTCGCTGCAGATCAGAGTCAGCCAAGGAAAGGAGCCCCTGCACTTGTTGAGTTTGTTCAAAGACAAACCGCTCATTGTTTACAAGGATGGGACATCCAAGAAAGGTGGACAGAAGCCTGCTGCTCCAACACGCTTGTTCCAAATCCGCAGGAACCTAGCATCCATCACCAGGATTGTCGAGGTAAGAAATAGGCATTCGGAAACCTGTTCTCCGTGTAGCAAGATGAAATGGACTCCAAATTCCAGAGCTGGGGACAAACTAGATGAGATGGTAGCAGACATGTGTGTCTGCATGCAGATGTGCCCCAGTCAGGTAGAAAGGTGTGATAAGACCCTAGCAAGCTGTTTTCTATTGAGAGAGGTTCATCTAGCTCAGTGCTGAATACACTGATTCCGTATGTATACAATCAAAGCAGCTCTCCTCTTTGGATTTTCAAAGCATGGGGAATCTCCAGATTTGAGGAAGAGATAGGGCGGAGTAGCAGTCATCGTAGGAGAATGCCATATGAGGGGGGAATTAAAATGGGCGCAAGGGGTTCACAGTCCACATGAAACCAAGGTATGGGCAGGCCCAAGCAGCACCACTCCAGGGCTTCAGAAAAGAGACATCCTTGGCCCTCTGGAGCAGATTCAGGGAGTCCTGTTGTGCTACTGGGCATTCTTGCAGTGTCTTCCATTTGTGCAACCATTCAGCTGAATGGCCCTGTATACTGATTTCAGGTCCCACATATGAATGTTTGCTGATTAGGTTGTATCATTGCTGCACTGAAACTGGATTATATTGAAGCTCGTATGTATTTTTCAGTATTATCCAGATCCAACTTTTATGAGTCAATTGAAAGTCCTGCCAAAAGCTCTTTCCTAAGAAGTTGTTGTTGTTGTTGTTGTTGTTGTTATTTATTTTGCTGGGTGGGAGTGGAGATGTGTGTACAGCAAAACCTTCCTTTCACTGCTAGTTTATTTTTAACATTGTAATTAGGACTCTCTCTTTGTGTTGGCCTTTAAGAGCTTGCAACTTGAGTCGCACCTGTGAAGTCAGAGGGATTGTTCTGGGCTTAAATTAATGTTGCAAACTGCAAAAATGGGAAAGAAATAAAAAAGAAGAAGCAGGAGCATAGCTGTCAACTTACAGATTTGAAAATAAGGGACCAGCAGCCTTGAAAATAAGGGACCAGCAGCCAAAATAAGGGACCTGCAGCCTCACCTGTTCAAGGCACTCCAGTCTTCCTGTCCTCCTGCAGTCTGGTCAAACTCATGCTGGTAGCTTCGAGAACACTGTCCAACCAACTTTGTAACCAGAAGTTCAACTGAATAGAATCTGAATCACATGCACCACAAGGCCTATGCAGCCTCAACTTAAGATGGCTCCCCGGCCTGGCTTTGCACTGCAAAGTTTGCAGCAGCATGTGCAACAAAATGGCGTCCAGCATTCAAAAACCCCCTCAGCTTGCATTAACTAGCCACACACAAGGCATGCAAGCTCCACCCCCCAGTTGTTCTCAGACTTCTTATTGGGTGAGCAACACAGCCAAGCAACACAGTTGGAGCCTCCCTCCTCCCTGGCTGGCAGGGAGGGAGGGAGGGAGGGAGAGGAGCTACTTACTTTGAAATTTAAGGGACATCATTTAAGGGACATCTATCAATAAGGGACAGTAGCGGGACATGGCGCTGGAATAAGGGACTGTCCCTTCAAATAAGGGACACTTGACAGCTCTGAGCAGGGGACTGATGCAATCTCACTCCTGTCTCAGGTTGATGCGGATGCCACTTCATTGAATTCCAATGATGTTTTTGTTTTGAAACTGCCAAGTAATGCTGGGTATACCTGGATTGGGAAAGGAGCAAGCAGAGAAGAAGAGAAGGGGGCGCAGTATGTAGCTGGTGTCCTCAAGTGCCAAACCTCAAGGATTGAAGAAGGCCAGGAACCAGGTGAGCACAACTCTACAATTCTAGCGTTCTATTATTTGATGCAGGAAATGTCCACGGTCCTTGACATTCGGGAAAATGGCTTCCTAATATTACTGGCCATATCAGTGGTGTAGCATGGGTTGCCAGTGCCCAGGGCCATACAGAGGAGGAGGTGGGTGGGAGGGAAATGGACAGAGTATGCACGCACTTTCAACTGCCTAACAGCATCCACATCATCCAGGAGATCGCAGCTAAAAAAAGAAGAGTCGTTCTGTTGTCTAGAGAGCTCACTTCCTGGTTTCCATGGAGGAGCCCAGTGATGGAAACACACAGCTGTATTGAGGCAGCACCCAGTGTTGAAATTTTACACCCCTAACAACCTTGTTTCCTCAACACTTGCTCGCAGGGCATTTCACCAAAGAAGTGTTTTTGTTGTATCTTCCAGAGCCATTTTGGAGTGCCCTTGGTGGAAAGAAAGAATACCAGACATCAGCACAGTTACTGACTGAGTCCGAAGACCATCCCCCACGTCTTTATGGCTGCTCTAATAAGACTGGCAGGTTTATAGTAAGTATATGGCAGATAGTTTCTGCTCTGTCCCTTGATTACTATGGTCATTCCATCTCTGGGTCTTAAATGAGATTACTCACATCCTTTGCAGGGCAAGGAAGAACATCATTTGCAGGGCATAGAGCAAGTTTGTCGTAACATGGAGGTCTCAGACGTAGGCTGCCTTATAGTTGATCATATTTCGAAGGAATGCTGCCCCACCCACTGACAATCCTGCCATTCTGTCTTTTATTTTTCCCCTTTTCATTTCCTTCTGGCCAGTGTTTTTCTCCTTTTCCACTGAGCCACCTAGCAGTATATATATTTTTATTTGTAATACACTGTGGCTCAAAGGCTTTGTCAAAGAGAGCCAGAAAACCTCTGGATATATAGCTGTGCTATGTTTGGAGTTCGATACATTCCTTTTGCCTTGAGAAATGTAATAGGTGTGAAAACAGAAGGGTCCTTTAAGAATTCTGAGTATTCAAGCCCAGAATAAGCAAAGAAGATATTGATTAACTGAGTCAACACTGGTGGATAAAAATGTAGGTCACACAAAGGATCTTCATGAGGCATGGATTAAAACATTTATTCCAAGGAAAGCTTTGTTGAATCTCTCCCTTTCTCTCTTTTGATACATACAAACATACATACATATACACAGTGCTGCATATACATACATATAATTTTTAAAAAACTAGAAGAAACATTTTCCAGGACCACTTTTCATAATACAAACATTGATAACCAATAACATTAATTAAATAAAAATAAGACAGAGAGATTCTTATCTGCTCATTGCTTCACCTAAATGTCTAATAAATCATGGCTGACTTATAGGCTCTACATACTTGCATACTAAGCTGGTACTCCATTGAGATCTTCCAATTTTACTATATAATTAAGTCAGAACAAAACACAGGAAGCTTTGAGGAAGAACATATTAATGGAACAAAGCTTGGCTTGATTATGAAAACACATACTTTCTGCAGTGTAAGAGGGCTTACATTTTGTTTCAAAGTTGTATGAGAAGGACTGAAATATCCAGTTTAATTTTATCGTTTAGCAGCAGTCTAGTTGCTCTGTGTACAAAGGGAGAGGGAGATGAACTTTTTAGTAGTCACTATCCTATTTTCTCTTATTGGTAGCTTTATATTGTATCGAATGGTGGCGGCTTACTCATTAGTCAAGTAACGAGTGCAATGCAAATTCCCACACACATCTGCCCTAATTTTCTAAAACGCAATGTTCTGTACCAAAAAAGTGTTTCTCTTTAAAAAAATAATCTGCTAATTGGTTTTAAAAAATAAAGTAATGTCACCGGGTGTCTAGTTAATTTAACAGATTTACTGCATTTTATTCTTTATTTAAATCCTTTCTAAACCTGGTTCCTCAGTGCAAGCACAATATGTCCATTGCTTATTAAAAATAAATCATCAGCAGCCTCAAATTCACTGCCTGGGTAAGTTTCCAGACAGCTAAATAACAAGCGCTGCCATAGGTGTAATGCCACCTGGAACATTTCTGTCTTATGGCTAGTCCTAGATTCTGATTGGCCAAGAAGGATGTATTCCACATTATTTGGTTTGTGAAAATATGGGTGCCTCCTGACTGTCACCATTTTGTAGGAGGAATTCAAGCACATACATCAATTTAGGTGTGTGCAATTAAAGTAGATTAAAGCATTTTGTTGTGCAACAAATCCATTTTTTAAAAAAGGAATGAAGCCTTTCTGAGGTTTGGAACGTGATGGGGAAATGCACTGGAAAGTGTGGGATGAAGAAATTATTAATGGAAAGCCATATGGACACCCCACCAGCAAATTAGGATGAGTGCTCACTGCCGTATAACCACTGTATAATCAGAGTAAATGCTCAATAAAGACAAGATATAATCTAACCCTTGACACTTTGGCCTCCCCCCTTGCTGCAGCTGGTCCTGAACGCCTGACTGCATTATCTTGACTGTGACTCAGTCTCTAACTGTTCTCCTGGCTGTGATTTCTCCCTTTCAACCTTCCGCAGTCCAACCTATACTGTCCATTGCTTGCGATTTTGACCCCCAACCTTCAGCAACTTTTAAATAGCTTCTGCCACTTCCAGCATAAGATGGACTCTACCTCAACATCCAATCATAAATCAGAGAACATTGTAGACTAGTCTGTGCTATTTTGTATACAGGAACGTATGTCGCCAAGTGTTGTTGTCGTTTAAAAATATAGATTGAGGAGGTTCCTGGAGAATTCACTCAGGAGGACTTGGCTGAAGATGACGTCATGCTGCTAGATACTTGGGATCAGGTAAGGCACATGTTATTAACGGAGCTATGTGGGACAAAAGAGACATACAATCTGGTTTACACCTATAGCAGCATTAAGTGGAAGGACATGTAAGATGAATGGACTGTACCACTTCAGGTTGCAGATGGAGTAATCACATCTTCAAATCCCGATCCCATTAAAGATACCTGCAAATAGAAAACTGACACAGCAGGCTGGTTTGTAATGCTAGCTTTTTATGTGCAGGGAGCTGTGCTTCTGTTTTTTTGTTTTTGGTTTCCCTTCAAAAGTGGCAACCCCTATTTCTAGTCTGAAATGGTATAGTCTATCCCTTGCTCATTCTGTAGCCATGGTCTTACTCAGGGGTAGGCAACCTAAGGCCCGTGGGCCAGATGCGGCCCAGTTGCCTTCTCAATCTGGCCCGCAGACGGTCCCAGAATCATCGTGTTTTTACATGAGCAGAATGTGTCCTTTTATTTAAAATGCATCTCTGGGTTATTTGTGGGGCCCGCCTGGTGTTTTTACATGAGCAGAATGTGTGCTTTTATTTAAAATGCATCTCTGGGTTATTTGTGGGGCATAGGAATCCAATTATTCCCCCCCCCCCAAAAAAATAGTCCAGCCCACCACATGGTCTGAGGGACAGTGGACCGGCCCACGGCTGAAAAAGGTTGCTGACCCCTGGTCTAACTGAATTGTTGTGTAAAGCAGTTCAAAGAATGATAAAAGAAAATCTTGGGATGTGCTGTGAAGGAAATGAACGGCACACAGAACTCCACAGAAGTGAAGTTAAAGGAGGAGATGTGGGGGGAGGGAAAGACCTCTATTTTAAAACAAGCAGTTGTAAAAGATGTTTATTTGAATGTATTTGAGAAATGACTATATTTGCCAGAAGAATGTCCTAGATTCTTGGCTTTCTTGGGGCCCATTTCAACATGACATTTGGCATCTCTGGCTTGGCTATTGAGCAATTCCCTTGAAAACATGTTTAAATGAGTCATTCACACCACTTTCTCAGAGATGACCTGGAGAACTTAGCAGATGCTCTGCCAAAAGTAAAAAGATGACTATTTATATATATGTATCTGAGAATCCACCCAAACCAGAAAACAAGTCAGTTGAATGTAAGACATATCTTTAATTAAGGAACATGATATTCAGCACAAATGGTCTTCATATACAATTTTTTTATAGTAGCTGACTGTCTTCCGTTTCATAACAGCTATCCCAACTCTCCTAAATATGCAATTTAATATCTCTCTCATCTCATTTCCTCCTCTCCCTTCCTCACAACCACACTCTCCAACTCTCATTTCTCAGCTGGCACATGCTAGCAGTCAGTCCCAACTCCATTCCCTCCCTTACTGTCAATCATTCTTCCGCTAGTTCTTCTGTCACAGTTTATTTAGCTGCCCATCAATAAATATTCCCTGGGCAGAGTGCAAGCAAAATAATGCTAAAAATTGCAATATATCATAATTAAAACCAGCAAAAAACTGCTGAAAAGATAACAGAAACCTGCCATTACCCAGAGGAAGTATAAAACAGCTTGAATTCAAAACACAATTAAAAGATCTGGGTGAATAAAAAAAGGTCTTTGCCTGGTGTTCAAAAGACCATAGAGATGGTGCCAGACAAGCTTCTCTGGGAAAGGTATTCCCTAGCCAGGGTTCTACTAGCAACCCCCCAAAAAACTCTGTTTCCTAGACACCCACCTCCCTTCACTTGGCGAGGTCGCCCACAGTGCATGCAGCCTCTTAGGAGCATCTTAAGGGTTGGGGCATGGGTATCCGAAGGAATTTTTCTGGGAAAAGGGACAAGTAAACACTCCAAACCAACCAACAAATATGCATCCATAACTGAAAAGTGGGAGCAGGCAAGCTCCTTGCTAAATAAATGAGGAGAAGAGTGCCTGCACATTTTGTCATGTATCTCGTGCTCTACAGATACTAAAAACTTGCTCTTTCAAAATAAATCAAAGAAAACCGGGAATCTGGGGATTGTGCTTCATCTGGGGGGAAGGAGCCAACAGCCTCCCCCCCCCCGGAAGCCCATGGTTTGGGGAAGCATATGCGGGAGGGGGCAATTTTCTTTTCTTTTCTTTTCTTTCAAAACAGTAGCAGTTAATTGCACATTTATTCAAAATCCAATTAAAGTTACATAGTTTAATTAATTTGACAAAACTGATGAACTTGATCTAGTGATAGATGCTTTTCAAAGCCTGATGATCATTTATACCTCCAGCCCCCCATCACCCCCTGACACCCCCCTGGGGAATTCCAGGGGGTGGTACCAACCACTCTGGGAAGCACTGGGATAAACCATCTCATTTCTTCTGCCTTTTTGTCCAGTTTCAGACTCTTTTCTCTCTTCCTTTCTGTGGGAAAGAGAAATTAAGGAGAAGCAGAAACCAACAGGAGGCAAAAGGAGGGGGCAATTTTCCAGGCTATTTATTATATTTACATCCCACCTTTCCTCCAAGGAGCTCAATGTGCACAAAAGCAATGGACAAAACTGGGGGGATATAAAGGTATTTGCCTTGCATCAAAATGACATCAAAGTAGGCATCAGGCAAGCCACACTGGGAAGAGCATGCCACAATTGGAGTGTCACCACCAAGCAGGCCCTGTCCCATGAAGCCACCTGCCACATCTCTGATGATGTGGACACGGAAAGAAGAGCCTTTGTTGTCCTAAGGGGTGCAAATGGCTTGAAGGAGAGGAGGACAGATTAATGTCGGACTTCTACAACCTTTTGCCATCTAGATGTTTTGTGCTGCAACTCCCATCATCCCTGATCACTGCCATGCTGGGTGGGCTGAGTCCAAAACATTTAGAGGGCACCAGATTGGGGAAGACTGGGAAAAGTTGATGGCCAATGGAGAAATGAGGTGGAAATAAGACTACATGCAGCCTGAAAGAAATTTTCAAGACCATGGGGCTGCAAACCCACAGAGGTGGGCAAATCATGGAGCTGAATTTTAAATATTGACTAGAAATCATCCCTGTCTTTGAATGCTGGTCATTAGTATTTTATGTACAGGTCAAACTGTGGCGAAACATCAAATTTATACCACTTTGTTGAAGCAGTCTCTTTCTTCATCACATCCTAGATATTTCTCTGGATTGGTAAGGATGCAAATGAAACGGAACGCACTGAATCAGTTAAATCAGGTAAGCTATGATTAAAATTGATGCAGTCTTTTTTAGAGGAATGAAAGGGGATATTTGAAGAACTTCTCCCAAGTTATTTATACTAATCAGACAAGGTAGTCAGAGGTAACCCCAGTAGAGGCGGGCCTATTTGGGCAGATGTGGTATTGCCTCAGTCAGCCCTCAGTTTGCCCCCCTACTTTCTGCCAATCCAGATCCCAGACAGGCCCATTGACGGGGCTCTTGGGAGAGGCAAAGGCCATTTTCCCAAGGTGGCACTGGCTGTCAGTCTCCTCCTCAGTCTCCGTGTTGCCCATGTAGAAATCCTCAGGGAGGATAATGGGGCAAAGGTAGAATTCTTTGGCTCTTCCTGTGACTGCCCCGTCTCCATGTTCTGTTGGCCTTCTGAAGTTCTGCCCTACCAGCCCCACTGGGTGCCAGCCACTACGGCTGACCCAGAATACTTTGGGCCTGGTCCCACATTACCTTTGGGGCATAGTGATAGCCTCTGTCCATATGCGACATCTTCATTTGTGTATGAGTTATTACACCACTACTTTTCTTGTTGACCTGCTAGTGAAAACCCTGGAGAATTGTAGGTTTAGCTGGTGTGTGTTTGTGATTAACCCTGCATTTGGGAACGTGGCTTATTTCCCCCCCTAATGTATCATTTGATGGACCTCTTCATATGACCTCTGCATGATAGTCACTTAAAACTGTATCCTTGTACAACAGAAATGGCAACATTTTAAATCCACAAAATTCATCAAAGCAGTTATGAAACAGAAATCCCCCCCCAACTCTCCCTTTTTCTCTGTCTCGTTTAAATGAGCATTATTCACTTTGATAAGGAATATTTGGGGACACTGTTGTGAGAAAAGCCAAATTTGATCTTAACATCTCAGCTTACTAAGCTGAGATAAGAATTTCCATGCATGCATCCTCTTCGCAAAAGTGAACAGGCCAAAGTCTTCAATTAACTGTAGTTTTCCATTTCATCTGAACCAGGAAACTATGGTTATTGGCTTTATAACAAGCCAGGTTGTGAACCCATGGTTCAAAGTTATCTTAATATCTTTGCTTGTTCCAAAGACACAATTAACCATGTTTGGATAAAACTGGGAAACTATAGTTTACTGAACAGTTTCTGGTTTGTTTGTTTGTTTGTTTGTTTGTTCCACAAAAAGGAAGAGCAAAGAAGCTGCACGCACATCCAGAAACCTCAATTTGCCTCTTGGCTTATTAAGATCCATGTCCTGTGTGCATTTGATTGCCCAAAGCCCAATGGGTGCCCTTGGTGGTCTATGTGGGGGGGGGGATCATTAAGACAATGCAATGTGTATCTCACATGAGACAGACTGTAGCCCCCAATAGTCCTTGCAGTATAAAAGCTCACACATTCCCCATTTGTTTTAATAATAGGCATTTTGCTGATTATTAAAATGCCTGCAGGACTCAGATCTTTTGTATGGACAGGATCTGTTTTGCATTTTTAAAATGTGTACCTATTAAATTTCCAGATGGCTCTGTAGCAAAGCTCTTAGTGGTTTACAAACAAGATTACAATAAGACAAACAATGAAATCAAAGCGAACAACACAAACCCAAATAACATTATCCAGCTCAAAATGAAATCAATAAACTCATTCATTTGGAAAAGTTGCGGAAGTTAGTTGAAAGATAAGAGAATGCTGATGTGGGCGGTGAAGAGCAGGAGGCCTTCACAGATGCTTCTGCATTTTGAAAAATGTCTGAATGAACCCTACAACTCAAGGGATGGAGTGATCCTTCGGCACCTAATCAATGGAGCTTGCAACAGTGTTTTAGATAGTACTATAAGTCAATTGCAGTACAATCCTATGCATCTTTACTTGGAAGTAAGTCCCAATTAATTTAATTGGATTTATTCCCAGTAACTATGCATAGGATTGTGGAGTCAGAAACAGAATAATGGCCAAGAGGATTGGCTTACATATCCATACGAGAAGATTCAGTGATCCCAGTTTGGTCTAAAACTGTGGTTCCCAACGTGGGGGCACGCTCTCTGCAGGGGGGCAATTTGATTTTTAAGGGGGGAATTCGAGAATGAGTTATTAACAGTTAATGGCCTTTTAGGCTTCCTCCACGTGAATAGGAGTTCACTTTTTGAATAATAAGAATATGTCACGGGAGGATTTTAGAGATGCTTAGGTGGGGCATGGCCCAAAAAAGGTTGGGAACCACTGGTTTAGAACCTAGAAGTGAAGGAAGCAGTGCCAGGAAAATGGCTACCCTGGCATGGACTTACCACTTGCACTGATTTTTCTATTCCTCTGGTCTATGATGCAGGCTACAGATCAGGGCAGGGGCAGGCTAGGTGTGGTTTTCAGCGACTGTGCACTGAACCAACATACTGGAGCCAGGGTAGGATGTGGAGGGCAGGAAAAACTATATGGACATATCTTTCCACCGAGGGCAAGGCCAGCCACTCCACACACACACACACACACGTGAAAAGAGGTGCACAGAGAACAGCCTGTCTGTTGCAGTGAACAAAGAAGAGAGTTTGGGATTGCGGGTGGTGATCTGTGTTTGAGCTGTAATGTTCAAGTTACTTCCCTCCTCACTGATAAATTAACAGATTACTATCTTGCATATTCATGTGTTTCAGCCAAACGCTACATTGAGACTGATCCTTCTGGGCGAGATAAAGGGACTCCACTTGTTATTGTGAAGCAAGGTTACGAACCCCCCACATTCACAGGCTGGTTCTTGGGCTGGGATTACAACAAATGGAAAAACTGAAGCTTCAACTGCAGAAGAGATATCCCAGGACAGCCATTCTCTGGCAGCTTTAAGCATGTGTTTGCAAATCACTGTATATGTTGCTGGTTTTGTGGTCCATGTGCCAGTTTGTGTTTGTGTTTGTGTGTGTGTGTGTGTGTGTGTGTGTGTACAGCACAGAGGTTGCCAATATTTTTCTAAACTGGAAAAACTGTGGGCACCACACACACGAGAGTGAAGGACCTGCCAGCTTTGGTTCTCTCAGTTTCTCATTTTTGAATTCTGTTCTCCACATTTCTGCAGCAACTTGCAATTAAAAAAAAGAGATCCTCGTGAAAATTCTTAAGTGTTTTCTTAAGAATTTATCACAATAAACACATTTTTGTATGCAGTTTTGACCAATGTATACATTTTTGCAAGCATGTTCTTCTAATATAATGCATTTTTGCATGCTATTTTCACTAATAATGTTACATTTTATGCCCATTTCTCCCCAATATACCATATGCATTTTTGTAAACATTTGTTGGGGAACCGCATCACAACATTTGGATACATGCATGGCTGTGTTTTGGTTCTCATATTGTTTTGGAGAGTGCAAATTTGACCAATTGAGCTTTAAATGTAAAGTGAATAAAATTTCTCCCCCATCCCTACTACACACACACAGCTCCACCTATTATTTTGGCTGGCTACAATACAATGCTTCTTTCAAGCCTAATTTCAGTGAGAAGTGAGGTGGGGAGGAATGGGGCCCTATAAGCACCGGGAAAAGCCTGCGTAGGTACCTGCAGGTGCCACATTGGTGACCCCCGGTATAATAATATGCATACATTCTCTAAACATGTTCCCGGATGCAACTGGAAATGCCCCTTCTCCAGTTCCAAGTCTGTGCATAACTCCCCCAAATCCAAGGCTTAATTCTGTTTTGAAAAGGATCAATAGAACGCCCACTGCATAGCATTCCATTGTGCCGGTGGCTTGGCTTGTTATGTAATTGAGTGCGGGTCTCCGTTAGGAATAGCGATGGGTGAGTTACACTCAGCTCAGACCTAGCTTGGTAATCATGACTTCTCAGTGAGCATTCAGAAGCTCGCCTGATTTCTCAGAGCTCTCGCCTAGCTCATAATGCTGGTGTGGTCTTTTCAGATTGCTTTCACTTTAGTTATTGTTGACACTGTCTTTTTCAGTGAGTTTTCATTGTCCCCTCAAAATGTCTCCTATTTTTAGTTCAAATACTGGATGCTAATTCTACCTTATCTCTCAAAAGTTTAAGGCTCCAGGGGACTGTAATAGTAATATTTTTTTTACAGTCCCTGCACTTCGTGACATAGGAGCCAACTCCTAGGGGCTGAGGTCACTCCACCCTCCCAATAAAATATTTGAGGGGGCTGCGCCACCAAAGTTGATGGGCGTTGCCATTCAAGGGAGCTATATCATCCCTGAACTTGTTTGACCAATTCCCTGATCCCAGTGAGCCAAAGCTTAAGCACAGAGTGTTTGTAGTGTCTCTATATTTGAGTTCTCCTCTTAGCCCATGTAACTGGTAAGAGCCACAGCCTAGAGGGAAATACTCAAGCTATTTCCAGCTGTGCTCCTTTGCTGAAAACTCTATTTGTTCCTCTTTCTGTGCCAAAATTGTGGTCTAAACACATTTCAGCAAAGCTTGGTTCCTCGCCATGCTGCTGTTTTGGGGTTACCACCCTTTTCATGTGGTTGCAGGATTGTGCGGAGGTTTGTGGCCTGCCAAAAAACCCCACACATTGGGACCAGCTCTTCCTCTACCACCTCTCCAGATCAATCTGCATAATCCATACCATGGCGTGTTATATGAGTAGAGACAAAAAATGAGCAAGATGCCTGCAGAACTGGAAATGAACGTAGGAATAAAATGTGTGTCAAATAGTTCTCATGAAGTAGCTGTAAAGAATGGATGAGCAAATGAATGCCACACTATAGAGTGTGAATGAAGATCACAGTGCATTCGCATTGCTGTTTGGAAGCATGTGTGGCTCCTGATTTAGCAAGAAATCCCCATGTAGAGGCCTGCTTCTTCATAAAGCGCTCCTTTTCTGGACCTGAGCATCTATGTGCTAAGTCATATTTTGATACATTGCTATTTTTTTAAGTATATATTTCAAAGAAGCAAATACATTACAAAAAAGTGGCAGCCATGATTATAAATTTTCTAAATTATGCACTTTTACAAAAAAATTAAACACATTTATAGATGTATGAATTCAATAAATAAATGCTTTCCAGTCCTGAACAATCTAACTACATAGTTGTATTCCTTCTTTTATCATAATGTAACTAATTTTGACGATGTTATATTCATACAGTTTATTTTCCCACTAACTGAAGAAATTATCTTTTATTTTCTTTCTGAGGTAGATGTAAATATTTCTTTATATTTATTTGTTACATTTTTATCCCACCTTTCTCCAAAGTGTATTGTACATGGTCCCGTGGAGTTGCTTTGGCAAAGACGGTGTGCCTGCTCCAAGGTCACTCAGTGAGCTACCCAGCTGGGGCTAATCTAACATTCTTAACGCCTTTGTTCCACTAGCTCTTGCTAGCAGGATAATTAATGTGCATCTTCAAAAATACTACACTGAGATTAGTATTGGTTTAGTAATGCAGTGCATATTGCACACCATGACTCTTCATGCTTTTGTTGTTTAGTCGTTTAGTCGTGTCCGACTCTTCGTGACCCCATGGACCAGAGCACGCCAGGCACTCCTGTCTTCCACTGCCTCCCGCAGTTTGGTCAGACTCATGCTGGTAGCTTCGAGAACACCGTCCAACCATCTCGTCCTCTGTCATCCCCTTCTCCTTGTGCCCTCCATCTTTCCCAACATCAGGGTCTTTTCCAGGAAGTCTTCTCTTCTCATGAGGTGACCAAAGTATTGGAGCCTCAGCGTCACAATCTGTCCTTCCAGTGAGCACTCAGGGCTGATTTCCTTAAGAATGGATAGGTTTGATCTTCTTGCAGTCCATGGGACTCTCAAGAGTCTCCTCCAGCACCATAATTCAAAAGCATCAATTCTTCGGCGATCAGCCTTCTTTATGGTCCAGCTCTCACCTCCATACATCACTACTGGGAAAACCATGGTTTTAACTATACGGACCTTTGTTGGCAAGGTCCATGCTTTCATGCTTTACTAAACTTCAAATGAGATGTAGCTGCCTTCAGCAAAGGGATAATTCAGTCTAGAAACAGATTTTGAGTTGGAAGGCACCTTAGAGGCTGACCAGTCCAAGGATGGATCTATACCAGGCTTCCTCAACCTCGGCCCTCCAGATGTTTTGAGACTACAATTCCCAGCATCCCTGACCACTGGTCCTGCTAGCTAGGGATCATGGGAGTTGTAAGCTAAAAACATCTGGAGGGCCAAGGTTGAGGAAGCCTGATCTATACTGTAAAAACGCTATTGATGGCTATTTATAAAAAGTTATATAACTCTCAATGCAATTTCCCATTGCCAACAGATTGCTGCTCTGCAGCGCCCTCTGGTGTCACATTTTTATAACACATTTTTAGCGCTATAACCAACCAGTGTAGATTCGCCCCAACTCACTACATTTAGCCATTCCTCCTGGAAGGGTAAAGACCTCACTTTTATGGTCTATGCTTAGTACTCATGGGAGTGATTGGCCATTTAATGGCTGATTATCTTTGACTGCCCCCCACCCCATTACAACCTCCTGTCTGACTGAACTACCACAAGATTCAAACGCTAAAGAATATATGGTATGGTTTACTTATATAATGCTTTTTTAACTCAAGGCCCCCAAAGCAGTTAACAACAATATATATTAATGCAAATAAAATATATAATAAAAGTACAATGTATCAATAAATCAAAATAAAATAAAATAGCATCAGGACTCGGCCATGAATATAGATCCTACAATAAGATTTGATTATCACTAGGTGCAGTGCACTGGAGATTGCAGAATTCTGTTCTTTGTGGGAGTGAACAAGTCATCAGAACCACCTTGTTGGCATTTCTTACAGATCATGTTAGTCAAAACCCCTCAACACACTGGCCATCATAGCTCATGTGCATAGGGGTTTCAGCTGCTTCATAGTTGTTAGGTCTATTACTTTTTTTGGCTCCAGAACAGAAAGATTTGTACAGCTGCATCCCATTTTCTCACAAGAGATTTGCACAGCTTGTAAGGGGTCACCTTATGGAAAACAACAAAGTTTATTACTATTTGCGTGAACACAACAATGGAAGGCCTGATTAGCAATTTCCTTTTATAATGCAATCAACAAAAGACAAATGAAACACAATACTACATTTTCTACCACCAGTAAGCAACTTAAATTGTTCTCTGTGTTGTCTAATTCTGACATTAACCCAATAGCGAAAACTCTGAACATCAATTCCTTCTACTGGCATTATCTGTACAGTGTGTGTTAACATACTTCTGTATCATTAAATTGTACATCAAGAGTGTCTATCATGAAAACAACATGATTGTTAATCAAGTTGATGCATGCAATCTACTTTTCAAACATATTTTAGAATGGGCATGTTAGTGGCACTCCCTTGAACTTAAAAAATGTGACTCATACAGAGGTGATGATCTCAAACTGGTTTGTTGAAATAATTGCAGTCACCCCAGAAACGTGTGTGCAGCAGAACACCATGTGCATGGGCATATATTTGTACAGAGGGAGTCGAATGAAGAGCTGCATTTCTTTCATATATGCCTGTGATGGTTGTACTGGCACCCATCCTATTGCATGCCTGATATAGTATCTGGAATATGGTTTTTGCAGATAGAATATGGAATGTGGTTTCTGCAAGTAACACTTGGATCATTTTTTGGTTTTGCATTTAATGCATCTGCTATTTGAATGTAAGATGTATATGCATTAGAATGAATGTTTCATTTTAAAAATGGGCTTTCCTTTCTCACATCTCCATGATTTACAAGGGATGCATTCCAGAGTAAAATAAGGTATAATGTTGCAATCCTATATAATGTCTATGGCAGATTCCTTCCTTGATCCAGACCAGGATTCCAGAATGCTCTGTCCTAAGCATAGACTAGTCCACCCCAGGACATAGAGTATTCTGGAAGGAAGAGCATCCGTCTGTAACTGTGAGCAAGGGAAGTATTCTAAAACAAACATCTTCATTTAAAACCATAGTCTCAGTCCATGTTCTCATTTCTAATATAGCCTCAGGCCTCTGAACTCAACAACACTAACCTGGAAATATGCTTATTTGAACTCAATGGGACTTCATTCTGGATAGGATAGCACTCCTTGTTTCACTAGTATGGATTGTGGAAGGAGGTTAGAAATAACATCAGATCCATTAACCTAGGGGCAATATCTACTTTAAAGCAGCAAGATGTAATGTTCTTCTGTCTGCCTTATGGCTAGGTTAGACGGATAACCACCAAAACACAGCATTCGTTCAGACTCGGCTGTCTTGAAGGAAAATGTCAACCAGGAATTAATATTTCATTGCCAAGAATGGCTGGATACCAGATTCCATGTGATTTATTTATTAGGTATGAATCACCTTACATGAATCATCTCAAGGTGATGGATAATATAAAAATAGCACATCTCAAATACAAAACACATGGGATTCAAAATTAAAAACACTGGTTTATTCATAAAGAAAACCTTCGCAAGAACCCCCATTCCATTGTCATGAACACCACATAATTGACCTGTAAAACTAATTCCACACCAAGAAGCAAGACTCAGCAGGATGCCTGGCAATACAGTTTTTGCCTGACACTGAAATAATGTCAGAGCTGGCACCAAGAAAACTTCCTTATAGACATCATCTTCTTGCCTATGCACATGCACCTCCTTATAAATTAGCACAGATAATTGTAACATAATTTATCCTAAGGATTCTACTTTGCAATTTGAAAACTGGAACTTGGCATGAGAAAACCCAGTCAGCATTTTCACTTTGCTGTCTGAAATCATTTGGATTTCCTCCTCATAAACTACAAAAATAGCAGTATCAGGTTTAATGTCTTTCAGTGGATTGAAAACATTGATACAGTTTTCAGGCAGGTGGCAGGAAAGGACTACTGCTAATGTTTGTTGCTCTGATGAGGCCTTTCCACCCTCCACTTCCTATTATGTGTTAGCTTCCCTATCTCTGTTTTCTTGCTCTAATCCTAGATGAGAGGCTCCCAGTTTCAGGAACAAGCCTTGACTGTATAATGACTGGACAATCCCTAGCAGAACAAGCCATTAATCATCTGCAAAATAGCAGTGCCTGTAACTCTACAAGCAGCCTGTAATGAGCTGCAGCAATTATAATTCTCATCGCTGCTTTCGTGAAAGTTTGATATATTTCTTGGATATGGGGACTCAACAAAGCGAGAGAAAATATGGCCAAGCAAGACACAAGGGAATAAGAAGACCAATAAGTTTGGTTCAATGGATGAATGGGAAGCAACAGTAAAGATCCAAATAGGAGATGCTCCCTGCAGCCTTCATCCATGCACAATAAGACCAGTGCATACTAGGTGTGGAGTTTGCCACTAAATGAAGCTCTTCTCTGAATCCCGCATACTTACAATGTATGCATGCAACCATCATTGCTACCACCTTCTGAGTAAAGGAGATTTGTTTAGACGGTTGTTTGGCAGTAGGCTTGCTTCCTGTTCCTCATTCAGTACAAAAAATGTATTCCTAAATAAGGAGCTGGTGACAAACCTACTTGGTGATATGCTGTGACTACCTGCAGAATTACCATAGTTTGAATCCAGAGTCTTTGTACTGATGATGAAGAGGAGTTTTAGGTGTGTCTGATAGGTGCACAACTGTGCATGCACACATCACGACAAACCCAGAAGTGACCCAAAAATGAAAAAACAGAAGCCTTTTTGCTAGGTATTTCAGGTCAAAAATTGCAGAAAGAAAAATGGATTTTTTTTTATGTATGCTACAACAGTGACAAGAATTCTATTAGTTCAAGGTTGGAAGACTGGATAAGTACTAACGAAAGAACAATGGCAAGAAAAACTGATGAACTATGCAGAATTAGCAAAATTAACAGACAAATTACATGAAAATGACAATAGTGACTTTAAAAAAGAATGGGAATCTTTTACAACTTATCTACAGAAACAACAAAAAGAGATGGACTCATTGGCAGGTTTTGAATAAACATTCACCATTTTATTTAAGTAAAATATGGAGAAAAACAATGCAATAACATTTTATGTATATTAACATGCAGATGATAACAAAAAAACGTAACAAACCAAGGAGGGGAAGATGAGGGAAGTCAATGGGGGGCGGGGATTGAAAAATGTAAAATTGGATAATTGTTTTTACAAACTGTTACAAAAAATAATAAAAAAATATTTAAAAGAAAAAGAAGTGACCCAAAAATGTCACAAAAACTCCATGAAAAGGGGCACAATGGGGCGGGGGCAGAATGGGGTGTCTGTAGGCTTTCTCAACTGTGTTTCAAATATACGTACACACTTTCACTTAAACGCGTGGTGCTTGGAATGTAACCCCCCATGAAATTTGGGAGTTGCCTGTATTGTTAATTTCATCACCTCTGTTATAGGTGTATTGGTACGCTGTTGCTGCACGTGAGACTGTGTGAGAATAGGTAAGTGGGTGTTGTTATTGCTTTCATTTATCAGTTGCTTTTTACAGTAAAAAAGCCTCAAAGCAGTTTGACAAGAATAAAATAACAAGTTAAAACTAGAGAAGGTTTAAAAACACTAACAATAAAAAATGCTCGCTATGATGTAAATGAACAGTTCCTCATCCCACCTTCTCTCCAACGTCACCAAGCTCTGGTAGCATAAGGATTCTGCCGGACCCACATAGATTCCTTATGCCAGTGCACCTCTAGGCTCTGTTGAGAAAGGTGGATTTAGGAGCAATCTTAACCCCACCTGGGTTGGCTTAAACAAGGAGTAGGATTGCAATGTTAATCAAGTAGTCCAGTCAGGTAAACAAATTTCCATCGTAATATGAATCACTGCCAACTCCTGCTGATTATAAGCTTTGTTATTTTCTAAAGAATAAAATTGATTTTCGTCCAACAACTACTTTTTCCAATATCAAAGCAAAACAACTCAGGCTGGCAACATGCAAATTATTGGAGAAGTGCTCAGCAGACATTGCAGAGATTATGAAAATCTACTTTGTTCAAATTACATTGCACGCCAGTTAATTTTACTTGTTATTTGCATTATGTTGCGCTTCTCCACATTTTCAGTCAAATGTTAATACTCTAGTAATAAAATCCTCATAGAACATGCATGCCATTTTGCCAAGAAAGACCCTTATTTTTAAAAACTGCAAAATGAACTCACTGTAAGAAATGTCTGAGTTTAAACTGAGGATTAAAAAATTAACGATATATTTCTCTGTTCCCAATGTTCTTTCATGGTCTTCTGAAAACTCTTTTGCACCCTCTAGAAACATGACATAGGGATGGTGAAGTAATGGCTCTCCAACTGTTGGACTGCAACTCCCACAATCCCTGACCATTTGCCTTGCTGGCTGGGGTTGCTGGGTGTTGAAGTCCGACAACAGCTAAAGGAACCACATTTTATTCATGTAAAAACACATATGTAACAGTAAGCAAAACACTAAACTAAAACTCAAAAAAAAAAAGAAAAAAAAAGAAAGAAAGACAGCAACTTAAGTAAATTCCCCGATAAAGCAGGAGTTATGAGGTAATCATGGAATTCCTCAGGCTGCAAGAGTCCTCTTGTTTATTCATTGTGGCTTTTTCAATATACCGTAAGCTGCAAATGTAGGGCTAATACGTGACATGTCAAATATCTATTAGGAACCTGTGCACACAGATACACATTCTTAAAATATGGCCCTCTTTGGATAGCCCTGGGCAAATACTCTGGTTACTACAAGGTTGTAGAATGTTCAGATAAATTGGAAAATAACAAATTAAAGGACGCCGACAGCAAAGTCCAGGATTTCTGCATCTGAAACAAATGAGTTCTGCCAAAAATGTATTTTTGGAAGATAAAATGAAAGGTAAATTAAATTCACATCAGCACCACTTCAATTTGTTTTTGTTTGTGTACATACCAGCGGGCGATGACAGGGTGGGGATGTCTTTACCCTATGCAAAAGGGTTCACATCTTAGCTAGAGATGAATTAGAAATGGCTTAAGGATTCCAATGGGTGTGAAGTTGGTTTGAAAAACAATACAAGCAGGATACATACACATTTGGGATGTCATGTGAATATGGATTAAAAACCCAGTATTGGAAATGCAGAATGTGCACAGCAAGCAGGAGTGTGAACAGAACCTTAAGAGTCTTTTTTTAAAAAATGATATATTGCAGTGTGTTTTATTATGTTAGGGTGGACTGATATGGCAAATTAGAAATGAAGGGAGCTTTTTGAAGATTGTAAGGATAGATTGCTTCCAACCTCATGAGCCAATTCTGTGAGGAATAAGCCTTTGCTCCAGTACAAATATTGAGTAGGTTGGGAAGGTGGGTGGACAAAGATAAGTAAAATTAAATAAGGAGGAGGGGAATCTTTCTCTTTGTTCCGCAGTTGCAATTCATCATTGTGACCTGTGCTTGTGTATAAGTCTGGAGGAATTCTCCAAAGTTATCATTGCAATTTTCTAACCAGATGCCTGCACCTTCAGTGGAACAACCAGAAATCCAACAGGTGTCCTTTTTTTTCCCTGGTGTGAAAAAAGCTTCCTCCTCCTACCTACTGGTTAAAATCTACCGCCTTGGTTATGAACATCCCACATTTTCAGTTCTTCAGACCCAGTTATAGGACCAGTAGCCCTGGGCAGGAAAGAAAAGCAGCAAGCAACGCGCCCAAACAAGGACTTGCGCGGAATGAAACCGGGAGAAACCGCAGAGCAGAGGCAACAGACAGGAAAGGACTGGGAGGCGGCGTAGCAGCAGCACCGGGGGGGCGTGGCTTAGAACTAGCAGCTGTAGAGGCGCGAGAGGGGGCGTGGCCCAAGCGCCGGTGGCGCAGGGACGGACACGCGGCCAGCAATCTGACAGCTCACGTGACGCGGCACATGGGCAACCGAGACGGGCTAGGGAGAGCTGAGCCTGCGGCGAGCACACGGAACTCTTTCTGGGAGGGGCGGGGCTTTCTGGGAGGGGCGGGGCCTCGGCGTTGGCCGTTGAGAAGCTGCAGCTCCGCGAGGGCGTCATTTGAAAGGGGTTGCTAGGCGACGGCTCGCCGGTGGGGGCGGCGCCTCAACGGAAAGGCTTTTCCGTTACAATGACGGCGTATCACCGCCAGTCTGAAGGGGAAAGGCGAAGGGGCGGGTGGCTGGAGTAGTGCGGCTGAAGCCAGCGCGTCTTTTTTTTTTTTTTTTCCCCTGAGGCGAAGTCGTGTGAGCGAGACAACGCGGCGTCCCTTCCTTCCCTCTGTTCGTGACCGAAGAACACGACGGCTGTCGAGGGTGGCGTTCCCGGAGATGGGCTGCGGCGTGGCTAACAGGTGGGAGGAATGGCCGACAGGAGAGCCGTTAGGCGGCTCCCTGAAACCGAGGGGCTTCGTGTCGGGGGCGCTGGACGACCTTCGGCGCTGCCGGAGGCAGGTTGGGTGTCCTGTCAGAAAAGGGGCGGGGCCTGAAGGGTTGAGGGCGGCTAGAGCTGGGGGTTTATTATTACACTTCTCCACCCTCAAGACGTGACTCCCTTTACCTTGACGGCTTAAAGGGGCCGGGCGCTGCAGCACGTCCCGTTCCCGGCAAAGGAGAAAGCGTGGGTGGGTTAAAAGCGAGGGTGGCCGCGAGGAGGCGACGTGCGCTACCTCCCGCCTTCCAGCAGCTTCGCAGCGGCCAATGGGCGGGAAGGAAGGCGAGCAGTCCGGCGGAGTGGCGTGTCTCTGGCCCAAAGAGAAAAAGAGGGAGCTGGAGGTTCGGTTTGCTTTGCGCCGCCTCGCTGCCCGCCCACCGCAGCTCTCTGCGTCCAATGGGAGGCGCGCTGTGCGAAAAGGGGCGGGAGGAGTGTGGGGTTAGGTGAAGAGGGAGGAGGCGCGGCCGGGCCATAGGCAGCGGCGCTCCTTTGCTGCAGCGTCACCGGGAGACTTGTTGGAGCTACTGTTAGCGGCGGAGGGAAAGCTGCGCCTAGGGGGTGGTGGGCGCCTCTCGACAGGGTTTTCCTGCGCCCGCCACGGGCTTTCTTCGTCCTCCTTTCCCCGCCCCGGCCCCGCGATCGTCCTCAGGGTCTGACCCTGCGCTTCTTTCCTTGGCAGGGAAGGACCGTGACTATAGGAGCCTGAGACCAGCAGCGGGCGGCTTGAGGCGGCGGCGGGCGACTGGTGCCCCCAGCTCGCCCCGGGCCCCTCCCCTGCGATGGGGAATGGGTTGTCGGAGCAGACGTCGATCCTGTCGAGCCTTCCTTCCTTCCAGTGCTTCCACATCGTGATCCTGGGGCTGGACTGCGCCGGCAAGACCACAGTCCTCTACCGGCTGCAGTTTAACGAGTTCGTCAACACCGTCCCCACCAAAGGTTTCAACACCGAGAAGATCAAGGTGACGCTGGGCAACAACAAGACGGTCACTTTCCACTTCTGGGACGTCGGAGGCCAGGAGAAGCTGCGGCCGCTTTGGAAGTCCTACACCCGCTGCACGGACGGCATCGTCTTTGTGGTGGATTCTGTGGATGTGGAAAGGATGGAAGAAGCCAAAACGGAACTGCACAAAATCACGCGGATCTCGGAGAACCAAGGGGTGCCCGTGCTCATAGTGGCCAACAAGCAGGACTTGAGACACTCGCTGTCGCTCTCGGAGATGGAAAAGATGTTGGCCACAGGCGAGCTGAGCGCTTCCACGCCGTGGCACCTGCAGCCTACCTGTGCTATCATAGGAGATGGGCTGAAAGAAGGACTCGAGAAACTGCACGATATGATAATTAAGCGAAGGAAAATGCTGAGGCAGCAAAAAAAGAAGAGATGAGCTGCTGTAGGCATGAGGGGTAATTCCTTCTTGGCATTGGACTAAAACAGTTCCCAGCACCTGGCCTGCTTGTTTGGATCCTGTACAGCCTAATAAAACACTCAGCCTGGTGGGAAGCTTTGCAGACGCAGACCCTTTTACCTGGTTTCCCCACAAGTTATTGGCACTACAACTACTTTTTTTATATATAAAGAAAGCAAAACAGAAACAGCTCCCTTGTTGCATAGTACAAAATGATCAGGAAACAGATGGGTGGGTAAATGTGACCTGGATATCTTAAATAGCCAAATAAAACAATGAAGAGTGTTCTGCTTGGTGGTGTAATACTATGTTTGAGAGTGCCTTTGCAAGAAAACTGCGTTCAAGGCATTCAGTGTTTTTTCAACTACTGCTTGTATGTGGAGTGTTTAGATGAAGATATGCAGCTTTAAAATAGTATCCTTTAACATATATGGAGCTAGTATACCATTATTTAAGGAGGCTGTGAATGTGGAGGGTTTTTAATGAAAGTTTGGCAGTATGGTATGCTTTTAGATCTATTCTCTTAAAATAACACTTGTGGCTTGGGTGATTTGAACTACCACTACTGTGGTATTCATGTTATCTGAAGCTTGATAGAGGGAAAAAGTATGGAATATATAAGAGCATGGATGAGTTTCCTGATAATGTAGCATGTCTTGGTGTGTAGGGGTTCTTTAGAAATAGCTGTGCATCGTTAAGCAGTGCTAATCAGGTTTGGACCATACTTATTTGTCCTATGGAGACATGTTCTAAAATGTTTGCTCGCAACAAACACTGAACAATGAGTCAAAAGTAAACTATGACCATAAGGGACTTGGGTTTCTGGATTTTTATAGTGCAATATTACCTTTAAATGAAATTGATGGCAATAAAATTTGATCATAATTAATTGTAAATTAAGCTAAATTCAACAAAACTACATGTCCCACGTGCCCAGTGCTGTTAAAATGTACTGCCAGGTTATTTTATTACCCCTGCAGTACTCTTAGGAATGTATCGAAGCTTTATACACTTGAAACATTTTGACACTGTGGAAAAACAAGAGTTTAAAGATGACCTGTGTCTGCTCAAATTATGCTTTAAGCTTTCCTTGTTTACAGTCATGCAAACAGTGTTAAGTAGGTGGGACAGCATATGATGGAAAGAAATGAGTTTTCTTACTGGTACAGTTTTTTAAAAAATAAATAAATGGGCAACTTGGGTAGCAGGTTAAAGGGCTAACGTGAATCCTGTATTACTCTACTGGTGCTGTGAAACATAAGAATAATTCCATGGTAAGAGAACAGCTCAAGGGACAACAAGACTTCTCCACTTGGCACAACCCACAACACAGTTAGCATGTTCTCTTACCTACTAGTCAGATAATAGGGAGGATTAGTTGGAAAATAGGGAGGCTATCTGAATGTCAGGAAACATAACTTATTGATACTTGTATAAAATCAAATTTTATAGCCAGATACTGCTTAGAAGGTAACCAAAAATGCACTTTAGTGTTTTCCAATACTGAAAGTGACAGCTTTTTTTTAATTAAAAAAATAATGAAATCCTGGTCCTTTTTGAAAGAATTGAAGTAGCTTCCAATGGAGCTTTTGTACGTTGGTTATATGTACCTGCACTAGTGACATTGAAAAGTCACTTAATGTCTATATTTATAGAAATGTGGATAACTTCTTAAACCTCAATAAACCCAACTCCAAATGAGTCATTGGCAACAGAAGTTGACAACATTTTACTGTGCGGATCATACTTTTTATCAGAACTGTCTGCATGAAACTGAACCCTTTATTCATGTGAGATTTGTAAATGTGACAATGTTAAAAATCGCAGGTATCTTATTAAAGATTTAATGGCAATTTGCATTACGTTCTATGTTTACAACAGAAATCTTATTGATACAGTCATTTGTGGTTTAAATTTTTTTTTTATTACAGTGCCTGATACTGTGGTATAAAATAGGTTTTTCTCATTAAATTGTGGAAAAGTTCAACTGCTTTAAAAAAAGGTGTGACATTCTTTGTTGCTTTGTCACAGTTCAGCATTCTTCATAACTGCTCTTAAACTCTGAGGCCCTATGTACACAACTGAATATGAAGTATAAGGGGCTAGCCATGGTGTTCCCTTCATTCATTGATAGCAAATACATTTCCAGAAGAGTATGCATGGGTTTTATCTCCCCTAGCTACATAGTTTTTAAGTACCCTTTCAATGATTATAAATAACCAATGCCAAGCAGGAGTTTAAGCAAAAGTAGCAGGACCCTGACTGTCTGAATTAAGCCACTGAACACCACAGGATCCCAATGCAGATGAATTTTGCATAAGACTCTTATGCTACACAAACAATTCTTGCATGCACCTATAGTGCTGTGTCACATATGCATGTGAGAGGTGAAAATACCTGCAGCTGCCAAGAATTCATCTACGTTGATCCTGTGGACTTCAGTAGGTGACTGACAGGGTCATACTACCATTCCTTACATTTGTCTACTTCAGCCTTTAAGCATTTTAGAAGTCTTGATGGTTTTCCAATATGTGTAGTATACTTTATAAAAACAAATTGTCAAACATAAGGTGATGCCTTATTAAAGCAGTGCGATTTTGCTGTGTTGTTTGGAGACTGAATAGTCAATTTAGCTGATCTAGATGGAGCCAGCTGTCTGCTGAGTACTCCTTTTCAATATTTTTGTAAAGGTGTGTCCTCTTAAAACTACTGCTGTGAGAATTTGCAGCAAGGTGTTTTTTAGTCTCCCCACCTCACACCTTCCTGGTGTGGCAGCACCAGGAAGAACTAAGTATTATGCTGCTGGGAAAGATCCAGTTTGCCCAAGCCAGACATTCAGCATTCTGTGGCCATTGAATGTGGTGTTTTTTGTGTGTCTGCAGAGAAGGAAGCCGATTGCTTGTTTGAGTCTCCCCCCACCCCTTTCAGGGTTTGCTGAACATGGTTCATTTTCTCCTTACTGTTGCTTAAAAGGGATGTACTTACTAGAAGCAAAATATAGATTTACTGGAAACTAACAATTCTGGGTTAAAGCTAGGGATTCTTTGAGACTAGGTGAAACTTTCCACTAAAATGGACAGGAAAAGGAGGAAATACCTGCTGAGAGAAATACTTAGTGGGTGGGGAAAAACATTTTCCTATTTTTCTTGGTCCCTCTTCCTGTGCAAGACTTTGATGTAGATTAATAGGATTCACTCTGTAGATAAGGTTGGTTCTTTGGACATTCAGTAACTACACTTCAGCCACAGATTTAAGGGGGAGGGGAAAAGCAGCCAATTTTCTTTTTGTTGGCACAAGCCAGTATATTATCCATGGTTCACCCAGTTTTGCAAGAACTCAGGGCAGCCACACATCCTTAAATCACTAAATGAAATTCTGTTGTGCTTCTAAAGGCTAATTTATGGAACATTTTAGTAAAGCTTAGTATGATATTGAAAGATGCACCAAGACACACATGTTCTGGTAGTACAACTGTAATTGTATTGGTTTATTCCATCCATGATTGAAGCCAAGGCAATATTACATGTGGTTTCTAACCAGCCACACATTTGTAGTATGTGTTATGCCTCAGTAGCAATAACTAGTTATCTCTCTCTCTCTCTCTCTCTCTCTCTCTCTCTGAGTGTGTGTGTGTGGCGCAATGAAGTTGGATGACATTCACTGCAGGATGAATGTTTCCAGACATTTGAAAGTATCTAAATCTGAAGGAAAGTGTTACTAGTTCTTCTGAGATTTAAGCATGTAGGATTAGGGAATTCAGCCAGGCTGTAACAGATACACAAATGCAGCAGGGAGAGCAGGATTGGAGATGGTTGTTTATAGCTCTTCTATGGGGAAATCCATTGTTTGTGTTGCAGTGATTCATTAAAATTATGCTTGGCTGTTTCTCCCTATCTGAATATTTTGAAAGAGATGCTATCTATGTTGATAAGCAATAGATAGAAAGGTTTTGTATATAAGCACCATATCATGCTGAATATAAACGTGTGGCCAAGATAGCTACAATGGGTTGTATCCAGATTAAGTTAGTTGCACTTCAACCCCATTACTTTTAACATAGGTTATGTGAAAAGTAATGGGATCTAAGTGCAACAAACTTAGTCTGGATCCTACCCAATGAGTATAATTGAGCATTTAGAAAAGTTTAACTTGCTCACAGGTCCTTTATTTCAATCTGTTTTGGTTTGAATAAGTAGCTTACAGGTACTCTAATGCAGACATATTTTTCAGTCTCTTAAAAGTTTATTGCAGTGTTTCAATCTATATAATCCCTAATGAATTTGCTAGATTTCCCCCACATCCTCTTCCAGTTTACAGGAATTTATTTTAAGAATTTATTTTAAACTTCTGCTTCTAGAGAAATGGGGCAAGTGTAAGGTTCCAGATGCCCCTGGAAGTACTTCCATAATTATGGACTTCCATAATATGGGTAGGTTCCTTTCTCAGCCTTACTTAATATTATTTTGCACATACAGTATTCACAACCTCCTTTCTTGGCAACTGAGCTTAGACTTCAGAGCTGACCCATGCTGCTGACAAAATCACATCTCTTTTTGTTGTTACTCTTTAATGAACAGCATGATTGGCTCTTCCATTGTTTGTTCTCTAGCAACTACCTGTTAGAGCACCAGTTTGTTTTTTTAATATAGGGTGCATTTCAAAGGTGTTTATAGACTGAATAAATTCAGATGATGATGATGATGATGCTTAATTTTCTTATACCCCACCAGCCACTCCGGGCAGCTTCCAACAATGGCTTTATGGAGTAAAAAAACACTGAAGAAGTGGGACCTACAACAAAATAAAGCAGTGTAGAGTGGTCCAATCGGCCCCTGGTGCCAGTTAGTCTGCTGTATCTCCTTTCGGAATACTTCATTCCCCATCCCTTTGTGTGCCACTGAGCATGTTCAGTTCTAAACTGTGGGAGCCAGTGTGGTGTAGTGGTTAAGAGCGGTAGACTCGTAATCTGGGGAACTGGGTTTGCTTCCCTGCTCCTCCACATGCAGCTGCTGGGTGACCTTGGGCTAGTCACACTTCTCTGAAGTCTCTCAGCCTCACTCACCTCACAGAGTGTTTGTTGTGGGGGAGGAAGGGAAAGGAGAATGTTAGCCACTTTGAGACTCCTTTGGGTAGTGATAAAGCAGGATATCAAATCCAAACTCTTCTTCTTCTTCTTCTTCTTCTTCTTCTTCTTCTTCTTCTTCTTCTAATTGGGGTGTCTTTGAGCCCCCAAGTAGGTTTTTTTCCTAGTGTGTACATGGGCTGAGGGAGAGGGTCTCTCACCTGATAATCTTCCTTCTTCCAGATGGATGGTGCTATTATGGTTTCATAAGGATCAACACCCAGAGAATTAGTTCACTATTAACACACTTGGATATAGGATGATTTCAGCTTTGAGATGGACAAGAGGTATATAGAACAATTCTTCTCTTGGTAGGAGGGAGGAGACTGTTTGAAACCACAGTAGTATTTAAGGAGCAGTCTATCCTGTTACACACTTAAGAGAGTTAATGGGGCCTATGCAAGTTTTGGGCATTCTTATATTTTGCTTAGGGGCAAAGTCATCAAAGAGTTTTTGCCCTGTAAGCACATTGGGAAAGAAGAAAGAAAGTGGCAATAGTTTTGTTTCTTTTCAAATGAGAATATTGTGGCAGTGCAGAGGAAGCAGGAAATAGACATGGGGTCTGGAAGTTTTGGGAACAGTAGGGGGAAATGGGAAACTTGGCAGTCAGGATTTTAGTGATTGGGGATTCCTATGTGGGTTTGGCATTAAGCTATCTAGCACCTTGTTTCGGTCAACAAATTGAAAATTAGTTCAGTTTCCTGTTTAATGCTAAGGTTTTTGCAGCTGTTTAGAGTAGCTGGAGGCCTGCTAGAACTCATTTGTCCAATTCCCTATCAAAGCTTGGTCTTTGTTTTTCCATCTCTTATAAACCTGAGTTTTGTAGAGCAGCCTTTCCCTCCACCCCCCCGTACCATAAGTAACTTAAAACAATGTATTTACAGTACTTGCCAGAATTATCAGGGTCTTGATGGCAAATTAGCTTTGGGATGAGGCTATTTCAGAAGTTTATAACAGGATGGGGGTGGGGGGTGGGGGACATTTTGCAGTGTTGGTGTTCTATTCATGTTTGCCAGAGAAAGTCCCGATGCAAAGCTGGCTTATCTGAGAAGCAATGGAAAGGTGGAGTATTTTCAGCTTGTGTACAATAGGGACAATTTCTAAAAATATCCCACTGTTGCTAAGATCAGATGAGCTTCGTTGTGTTAGCAGCCTTAGGGAGCTCTGCTTGAAATGCTCTGCTGGCATTTTTAACACCCATCTCGTGATGCGACCCAGTGTTAAATGCTTGTAGTTTCTGGCAGACCTCAAGCATGACAGATCTCGTGCTTTAATGTGGTAGACAAAACGCTGAAATGTCCAGAAAACACATCCTGCTCTGTTGAGCCATTTTCTTTTTCATTGGGGGAAAAATATCTTTCTTTGATCATTGCACGAAGGTATCTGGCAATTGTTTCTCTGTGTAGTCTTGGAAATGCAAGTTGTGCTTAGAGTGCATATGAAATGGGCTACTGATATATATATATGCCAAATACCACTTCTGCATTATTAATAAGAGCATCTTCTGCATGAAGCAGCGATTTCTGGAAAGGCAGGGAGCTCCCACTCATCTGCAGTGTGCATCAGAATGATAGGCTATTGCTCTAAAAAGGCTGGGCCTTACTTCCTTTATCTAGCCCCGACCCAAGCTCTATCAATGGTAACAGCACTCATGACTTGTCCGGTTCTCCTCCCTTTTCCTCCTAGAAATGCTTTCATGCAGAACAGATGTGCCTGACTCAGCTACATCGGGCAAGGAACAGAAGTTGCACGATGGTTTTCTGGCATGAAGATAAAGTGATAGGGGGAAGGTTATATTTGATTATTTTGTGAATATAACTGCTGTTAAAAAGCACAGGGACAAAACCAGCCGAAAAGGTGGCAACCTTAATCTCTCCCCCAACCCCACCACTGCAGTCCCCCAGTCTGGCACTTAAACACCACACTGGAAATTCAGGAGACATTTTCTTCCCTTTCTCTCTCTCCCCACTTCTGCCATCTGTAAGATGTAGCATAGATCTGCTTTGTGCCACTTGCATTTTAGCACAGTCAACCCTCCACTATTGCCGCTAAGGATCTTGGAGGCCTCTGATTGACTTACCCATCGTTTGTTCATTCAAAGACTGGTAACAGTTCAAGGGGACTTCCAAGTTGCATTGGGATTGCATACTGCAGGAGGTATTTAGCTCCTTCTAGCACCACTTTCCTAGATATATGGTCTGAAGGCAGATGAGATCACCCTCTCACTGAAGCTAAGAAGGTCCAATTCTGGTCACTGCCTGGATGGGAGACCTCCTGGGAATCAATACACATACAACTCATGATGGAAGAAAGGTGAAATACATAAGGTAAAAGATTCATGAATCTCCAAGGCCATGCCCAAGGCTATTGTGTGTGACTCACAAAGCTGAGTGCAGCACTTGTCATACATTATGTGCCAGGCTGGTCTACATGACACACCATCCTATCCCTGCTTTGCTGTTGTAGGCATGTGTCAAGAAATGAAAATGTATATGCCATACATTTAAAGCACATTTCTTTTCCCCAAAGAATCTGGAGAACTGTAGTCCTCAAAGAGCTACAATTCTCAGCACCCTTTACAAACTAGTTTCCAGGATTATTGTGGGGTGGGATGTGCTTTAAATGTATGGTGTGTACGCTGCCATATGGAGCCCTGGAGGGGCCACCAATATCTGCATGTGGCTGAGGAGGCACTGTGGGGGAAGGTCACAAGTTGTGCAATTAGGGCTCCCGTAAAACACATAAGAAATTCCTCCCTGTTAGCTTCTGTCAATAATGTGTGGCCATCTAGCAGCGATGTCAAGACGGCAGTTGTGGGGTGGCCAGCAGAGATGAGGTTTTGAAGAAGAGAGCTGTGTGTGCTACATAGCTTGCCCTGCATTCCTTAAATTGAGTCTGTTGTCCTCAGGTGTGGTGCAGGAAGCTGTCTCACCTCTGGAGCTGAAGTAAAATTAAAGTACCAGTCCAGTTGCCTTCAATATATACAGCGGTGTGGTTTGGCACTTGTCCTTTGCCTCAGGCAGCAAAATGTGTTGGGCATGCGCTGAATTTAGAGGATTCGTGTACTAAATGTATGCATACATTATGTCCTCCATGCGTATGCTGCTGTCAGGTAGAAATGTTTGCTTCTACCTCCTCCTGTGTCTGGCAAAATGGAAAAGCCACCCTTGACTGACAGAGGGATATATTCAGTGAAACTTTTGAATGAATGGAGGAAAGCTGGGTAGTGATAAGCAACAGAGAATTGTGAATGAACTCCATATTCAAGAAGTAGATCACAACTAGGTGATCCCAAATTCTTAAAACAGCTAGTTTTCCTTATAGCAGCATGACCGTAAGAATAAAAAATAAAATCAAAAGGTGCAATTTAAAAGAGGTGCCTTTGTATCCTTTAATCCAGGTCTAGCAGAGTGTTGAAATACCGCCCCCCCTCCACCCAGACATGAGGCTTCATAGATCTTCCATTCTGACTTTGTTGCTTTGTAATGGAGCTGTGGCACAGGATGTAGCTGCTACCAGATGATAATGCAAAGTGAAAGGCCGGACCATCAGAAGCCCCAGGGTGGCCCAGCGTGGTGCTGGATTCTCACGAAGAACTGATTGCTTTCCCATAATAAGAACAGGAACTGGGGCAGATAATCCATCTAAATACACTTGCTTCTGCTGCATGAACTTTGTGTTAGGGAATAATGTACCCTTGCTTTCTGAATTAAAACGTCATACCACTAGTAGTCCTGACATTGTTACCTTTGTACTAAAGTAACCATGCTTTTTTCAGGGGGGGGGGCGGGGGGGCGGAATGCTGCGGCATTATTGTATTCCTGAAAGCAGTGTCCAGTGTTTATTCCAGCACTGTAGTAAGTAGTGTACACAACGCAGAAAGGATGCAATCCTGCCCAGAAGGTGCTACAAGACAGGAGCAAGGAAGTTGCAGCCCTTTAAATGTTGTTGGTTTCAGGTCCCATTGGCCCTAAGTCAGCATTGCATGGGAGTCCAACATCTGAAGGGCCACATCCTCCCTGTCTCTCCTGTAGGGAAACATCTGTCCTCAAACTTATTTATCTTTACAATGGTAGGCAAATTGTTGTTGTTTACAGGTGAGCAAATAAGGTTGAGAAGGGAGACTTGCCCAGGGGCCCGTGTATGCTACCGTGGAACTAAGATTTAAACTGGCCTTAGAGAAAAGTCCTATTTGGTAGATCATGTTGACTCTTTTAACATATTAATATATTGTACTTCCTCTGCCCTCAAAGAGAGGTGATTCCAACTTGTCTCGAAAGCACATCTACTGCCATGGAAAAGACTAGTTGTGGTTAGCGGCAAGGAAAACCAGGAGTGCTTAAGAGTGTTCTTCTTTGTAAATGAATTTTGCATTCTGCAAGTGTGGCTGTACATGCTTGCCTGCTACTTTTGGAACCCTTCCCAATCTGAGGCTTCTCTCCAAATATGTTGAAGGTACAAAATCTGTTTAGCTCAGCAGTCAGCCCCACAAACACCTTGACTCCCATTGTCCCTGAGTCCTGATGGCTGCTGCAACAATACAGGCTTCACAATTTGAGTTTTGCTGGTAATCAATAAAAAATGCTGATTCCTCTTTTTTTTTTTTTTTTAAGAATTGTCTGGTAATCACATTACCTGTTCCATTATGCATGTACAGCCATGAAGCATCATGTTTCTATGTGAAATATCTGTGTATGCACTGCTGCGCCTGCAATGGAATCACTAGAATGAACACAACACAGTTCACTTTGCTTCTTTTATTGTAAATTATGCTTTTTTTTTTTTCCAAACTATGTGAGCGCCACAAAGTTTTAAATTTAGCATAGTGCAATTAGATTTGGCTCAGAGTTTGGGTTTGTCAGCATTTCTGTTCTGTTACTGTTTCAAGAAGCATAATAAAGTTAAAAGCCATGGAATCACATACTAATCTGAAACCTGGCCCATAGGCTTTCTGCTTTAGGACTTCTCTCAAAAAAAGAAAAGAAAAAGGAGGGGGAGAGTTATTTAATTTGACATTTTGTACTGAAGTGTAGGCAAATGAAACAAATGGGGGGGGAGAGCATTGTTTGTTTTTTTGCAATATGTATTACTCAAAATTGGATTATTCCTTGTTAAAGGAAATAGTATTAGGTCACGGTTCTTAGCAGAAATACTAGAGGTTTAAGAATTGCCATTGCTAGTCTTTTAGTCAAACACACAAGTTCTCAGGTTCTATCTTGCTAAATAAGCTGCTGTGGCAGTTTCAGAGCAGTTCAAATTCTTGCTGAACTGTGAAACTCATAGGCTGGCATTTGGCCAAGTTTCACCTTTTGTTTTTAATAGGTTTTTTTCCTTGGGGGGGGTGGTACTTTCTCAATGTTTTACATTACAACAGGCTGACAACAGGATCGTTCTTTTCTGTTCCCTCCTTCCCCTTCCTACCCTCCGCCACCAGCTCTTGTCCAGCCAAGTTTCAGTTTCTCAGCTAGGTTTGAAGATTCTGTGTTTTGCCTCTGAGGCTCCTTACCTTGGGAGCAGCTGCATAACAGGCCAAAGTTCAAGGAGTTTAGATTCTGAACCCTTTTGGAGACAGAAAGGTTTATGTTTGGGAAAACTGCTGCAAGCTATTCTGAGCCCATGGGGCAGAGCTATCCATCTAATAAGTTAGCCGACTTTGCCAGACCATCTCCCCACTGAGCACCTGTTGCAGCAACAGTAACAACAAAGGATCTTCTGGTACCTTGAGGGCTAGTAGATTTTAGTGTGGCACCAGCTTTTATGGACTGGAGCTACTTCAACAGGTACATTAAGGGGTGTGTGTGTGTGTGTGTGTGTGTGTGTGTGTGTGTATGGGAGCTGAATGCCAGGGAATTTCCTTCTGATTTTGGGGTGTATACAATTGCCCTGCAAGTGTGTGTGTGTGTCTCTCACCCACATCATTCATAAACAAACAAACAAACAAACAAACAAACAAACAAACCAGAAAACTGTCAATGGTGGAGTCAAATAACAAATGAAAGGCATGAGGGAATGTCTTTGACAAGTCTGCGTAAAACTGAAATATTTACAAGAGATAAGTATAGTGACCAAGAGCAGTAATATTTCATTGATTAAAGTACTTATATATTGCCTTTTCACTTAAAAAAAATTGCCCAAGGCAGCAGGCAGTATAATATTAAAACGGCACAACAAGATGCTTTTGCACTTAATTCTAAGTTGTAGTTTAGTTTAAGAGGGTGAGCCTGAGCAAGCTGCAGGTTTGCTGCCTTCTCTCCTACGGCAATGCCGTGAGGAGCTTTGTAGCCTTTGCTTCTGGTTTTAACTAACCACAACTTATGTCCAAACCTGGACAATCCATGGTTTGTCCATCTATGGCTTCCTAAAAGGAAGCCAGCTTCAAACTGTGGTTTATGAGATTTGGCTTGTTTAAGTAAACAATACTTAAATTGAACAACAGTTTAGTGTTCAGACATAACACTAAACTGTGGTTAATCAAAAACAGAACTGGAAGTTCCTCATCTTTTCCTTACAAACTGATCTTTCCCTAGCAAACTACAGTTCCCAGGATTATTTAGCGGAAATCATGGCTGTTAAAACATTTCAAACAGGATCATACCACATTAATGTGGGGCCCTAATTTACACAGAAATGCAGCCATCTAGCAATAGGTGACAGCAAAGCTTGGATAATTGTGTTATGTTAATTAGCAGGTGCTTGGGAAAAGATATATTGATCCAGTCCTAAACTAAAAGAATAAAACTCAACACACACAAACTATTTTTCAATATTCAAAAGACATTAGGTATTTGCATCACCCCATCACAGGGGGGAAATCCAAATGACACAGAAAAGTAATACATTTATTAGGACCAATGAAAATGGTGCATTTTTGCTGGTCCTAATAAATGTATTACTTTAGTGTGGCAATCCAACAGTTTCATGCTACAGTTTCCCTTTGAACATCCATGGTGACTTTCAGGGCAGCAGCAATAAACTCAGGATTTGCTACCCTACCCAGTTTGAGCCACTGGGCTATTAATTGCAGGAGTGGCACCCAGTTAAATGTTTGCAAGGTCTATCGTGCCCTTACTAACCAATATTCTTTATCAGATATATTCAGTCCTTAGTTACTTGGGAACAAGTCCCATTAAACTCAGAGGGACTTCTGACCTAACATGCACAGGATTACTCAAGGCTTTCATGCTTCTTGAGTTTGCTACAGAAAAAAAAGCTGGTGTTTATCCCAGCCGTTGCAGCAGGTACCACTGCCCTAAGCATAGTTTATTTTCCAAAACGATTCAGAGTGCTATGCTTGCAGAACTGGCCTGCTGTGAAGAAAAATTATGCACACCATGATTATTACTGTAAATCAAAATGTTTGCCGAAGTGTGTTGAGGCACTAAAAATGAATGTCCCAGACTTGACAATTGTCCATGCAAATAAATTGGACGAGAAGCTGTTCTCATGAGTTAATTCCCCCCCATAGCTTTTAAAAAAATATTTCTGATTTAGGGGACAGGTAACTGATAAAGTAAATCTAATAAAAATATAGTTCAGTTCGTTTTCTTCCTTTTAAGTCTTAACATAAGCAGAGCTCTCATAAAGGAAAGGTCATGTGTTTTACTGGTCAGGGAGTAGCACCTCATTATTTTTCACAGCTGGGAAGCAATTTTGGGAGCTCTGACAGTTGCTGTTGCCAAGATTTACTTGTTCAGAGACATTCATGGCATGCGGTTATCTATCTATTGATAGATACTTTTCCTACATTCTGTCACATGATCCTGTGACGAAGAAATAGAGCCCAGCACGGACTGTGAACAGAGGAAGAGGCTTCTATCAGTTCCATTCGTTTCTCCTAGCTGGATTCCCAGTTCAAATCTCAGCTCAGTTGAGTTCATTGGCTGAGCTTAAGAAAAGCCACTGTATCTCCCCTACAGCTCCTACCCCAACCCATCTGCAATAGGAAGATAATAATGCTGAAATGCTGTATAGGATTGCTTACAATTACTGGTATAGTTTATTTGAAGCCCTTTGAGCACTGAGCAAAAGTGTTGCTATAGATAAGAGGAGATGGTGGCGGTGGTCTCCAAAGGAACAGGAGTTCACAGAAAACAGTTCCCCATGGCACTGTTACCCATTTGTAGGCAGAAACTTAACATTCTAAGCCAGTGGTGTTGTATTTGGGGGTATGCTTTTAGCTCAAGTGTTTCTGTAATGGGGAATGGGGGATCAGGCTACAATGAATGTTGCAGCTTTGAGAGCTGCTGCTCAGGATCCCAGACACTTCAATGCACAGCGGTACCTCGGAAGTCGAACGGAATCCGTTCCGGAAGTCCGTTCGACTTCGAAAACCGAGGAAGCCCCGTCGGACGTTCGGGTTCCAAATAACATTTGTAAACTAGAACGCTCACTTGCGGGTTTGTGGTGTTCGGGAGCCAAAACGTTCAACTTGGAAGGCATTCGGGGTCCAAGGTACGACTGTACAGTGATACCTCAGGTTAAGTACTTAATTCGTTCCGGAGGTCCGTACTTAACCTGAAACTGTTCTTAACCTGAAGCACCACTTTAGCTAATGGGGCCTCCTGCTGCCGCCGCGCCGCTGGAGCACGATTTCTGTTCTCATTCTGAAGCAAAGTTCTTAATCTGAAGCACTATTTCTGGTGTAGCGGAGTCTGTAACCTGAAGTGTATGTAACCTGAGGTACCACTGTATTCAACAAAAGTTGTCTATAGTGAAGAAGCCAGATGCACCTCTGTTGGGAGGAAATTCCACAATCTAGGGGACAACAATCATACCGTCAATCATTTCATTTCTCATTTCACTTTTAATGTGTATACCGCCTTTCTATATTACTATACGCAAGGCGGTTTACAAGCTGAAGGAACAACAAATAGACAGCAAAGATCACAAATACAATAACAATCTGATCTGATACAAAAAAGTCAAAATGATCAGATGTTCCTTGGTATAAAAAAACCAACCCAGTCTATAGCCTCTATGTTATAAAATATTCAGCTGTTATACGTGGGTCCCAGGCTTTAAACAAATAAACAATCTAACAACAGTTGTTTCGAAAAGAAGAAGCACCAAATCTTGGTGTTAAGAATATATATGTGTGTCTCTGTGTGTGTAAGTGCATGCATATATATGCATATATATGTATATGTAAGGTAAAGGACCCCTGGATGGTTAAAGGTAAAGGTAAAGGTACCCCTGACCATTAGGTCCAGCGGTGACTGACTCTGGGGTTGTGGCGCTCATCTCGCTTTATTGGCTGAGGGAGCCTGCGTACAGCTTCCGGGTCATGTGGCCAGCATGACTAAGCCGCTTCTGGCGAACCAGAGCAATGCACGGAAACGGCGTTTACCTTCCCGCAGGAGTGGTACCTATTTATCTACTTGCACTTTGACGTGCTTTCAAACTGCTAGGTTGGCAGAAGCAGGGACCGAGCAACGGGAGCTCATCCCGTCGCGGGGATTCGAACCGCCGACCTTTTGATCAGCAAGTCCTAGGCTCTGTGGTTTAACCCACAGTGCCACCCGCGTCCCTTATGGTTATGTCCAGTCAAAGGTGACTATGGGGTTGTGACGCTCATCTCGCTTTTCAGGCTGAGGGAGCCGGCGTTTGTCCACAGACAGCTTTCTGGGTCATGTGGCCAGCATGACTAAACTGCTTCTGGCATAACATATGTGCGTGTGTGTGTGTGTGTGTGTGTGTGTGTGTAGACATAGATTATAAATTTAAAGCAATTTTTCGGAGTCATTTTTCATTGCATTTCCACAGTCAGTCATCAGGGATGGCTCTGCTTAACCTCCCGGCCCCATCAGTGTTGCTGTCTTGGAATCTGTTTCTGGAGAATTGTCGTTTTCGTCATCTTTGTTATTTGGGCTGGCCAGATTCTTGCCTGTCTTCTAAAGAGTTTGACATGGGATTCATTGCTATAGCATATTCATTTCAGGGAGGTCAGGTGGAGCGGAGGCGAAGAGATGAAAGTGCGTTGGACACAGGTCACGGTTTGAGGACAAAGGTTGAAGAGCGCCATCAATTTCCCATCTGACAGATGCTAATCGTGTGGCCGGATGTTAATGGATGTCAATGGATAGGACCTGACATTCTGATGAGTCCACTGCTTCATTTTAAGTTTGTGCCAGAGTTGCGATGTGATGGATGTGCTGGCTGAAGTAAAGTTTGACAGTCTGATGAGCAACGAGCCTTCCAGTTCATCTTTCAAATAATGGAGATTGGTGGCATTTGCCATCATCTGGAAGTACAGCTGGCCACAGCTTTTGTCCTGCTATAGAAAAACTAATTTCCCAGAAGTGCTTGCTTTTCCCACTAAGCACAGCCTGCCCCAAAGGACAAGATGGTGCCCAGCTCCCAATTCCATGCACAGCAGCTGAATGGACTGTCAACTGAATCATACTTTGACAATGGCAATAGGATAGTGTCCTCCAGGAAACCTGATGGCAACAAGCTAGCTTAGGGGACACAAAGCAAGCCTGTGTCATACAGCTCTGATTTCCAACAGGTGTGAATAGCCAGGGACTTCCATTGGTGCCCCCTGGAAACTACAAGGGCCAGATTTAAGGTGCTGGTTTTGACCTTTAAAGTCCTTCATGGCCTAGGACCCTCATACCCACGGGACCGCCTCTCCCGGTATGCCCCACGGAGAGCCTCAAGGTCCATAAATAGCAACACCCTAGTGGTCCCGGGCCCTAAGGAAGTTAAATTAGCTTCAACCAGAGCCAGGGCCTTTTCAACACTGGCTCCGGCCTGGTGGAACGCTCTGCCTCATGAGACCAGGGCCCTGCAGGATCTGATTTCTTTCCGCAGGGCCTGTAAGACAGAGTTGTTCTGCCTGGCCTTTGGCTTGGAGCCAATTTGATCCCCTCCCTCTCTTTCTTTTTTCTTTTTCCTTTCTCCTCCTGTGATGAGGCTGCATTTTAATGTTTCAATATTTTAATGTTGTATTTTAATCTTGTTTTTAAGTTGTATTCATTCAACTTGTTTTTATTATTGCTTGTTAGTCGCCCTGAGCCCGGCCTTGGCTGGGGAGGGCAGGGTATAAATAAAAAATTATTATTATTATTATTATTATTATTATTATTACAACCTAAGGCCTTCTCACACATTGCCACCAGGAATATAGGAAGTTGCCATATGCAGTGTCAGAGCTTTGGTCCATTTACCTCAGTATTTTCTACACTGACTGGCAGCAGCTGTCCAGGGTTTCAGACGGGGACAGTCGCAACCCTACCTCTGAGCCAGGCAATGACACAGGCAGGGGGGTCACACAGCATGTGCGGTGCCAGGGGGACCGTTGCCTCGGGCCGGGCCCAGTGCATCCCAGCCTGTTGCTCCTCTCCTCCTGCCAAGGACCATGTCGGCTGGCCAGGCTCCCCCCTGTGTGGGCAGGCGGGTGGCTCAGCGTGGCCCCGCTTTGCTCCGGTGGGAGTGTGGTCGCTCCGGCAGTGTCGGTGTTGAGGGCTGGTGCTTCCTTGTCCGGCTCCCATGTACCCCCTGCTTGGTGCACCTGCCCTCCTGGTGCACACACCCGCCCCAGGCACAAGCAAGCAATGCTATGCCTCTAGACCAGGGGTCAGCAAACTTTTTCAGCAGGGGACCAGTCCACTGTCCCTCAGACCTTGTGGGGGGCAGGGCTATATTTTTGGGGGGAGAATGAACGAATTCCTGTGCCTCACAAATAACCCAAAGATGCATTTTAAATAAAAGGACACATTCTACTCATATAAAAACACGCTGATTCCCAGACCGTCCACAGGCCGGATTTAGAAGATTTGGCTAGATCCGGCCACTGGGCCTTAGTTTGCCTACCCATGCTCTGGACCCACGCAATAGGGCAGAACAGCCAACCTTAAAGGATGCGCTGATTCACATAAGATGATCTGGACTTTCAACTAGCTTTTCTGAATTGAACCTGAATTGCTTGATTATAGTGCTACTGTGCAGAACAGAGTTAGCTTTGCTCGTAAGGAAGGCTCTGGTGTTTTTCTGGTTTTATTTTTGTGTCTGTTGTTAGAAGGGATGAGGCAGACTCTCTGATCTTATTTAATTATTATGTATCATTTCTACAGTGCTGTAGTTACTCTGCTCTAATCCAGCTGAGGTCTATTATCAAGCTGAGTTCAGGTTCTTCCATATAGGGGAATATTTGGCCACCTACGAGGCCATTCCTTTTCCGTTTGATTACTTCTCAGGTTGTTCCAAACAAAACAAAACATTCAGATGCGCTGGGAGCAGACATACCAATTTAGCAGTCCGTATGATCATTTGATGTTAAGTAATTAACAAAATAGGATTGCCTTCAAATGATTCATACTTGACCTTAGACAGTTTGGCTACTGAGGTAGCTGTGAGCAGGATTCAGACATCTCTGGTACTTAGCGACAGAAAACAAAAATGGAATCAACTACTGTATTCCGTCTGGTTCAGAACTGACTGGATTTCCTTCCTGAGTGCCACAAAAAAATTAGATTTCAAAGTTTTATTTTTGCTTCTTATATTGATACCCACAACACATTCCAAGACAGCATAATTCCAGAAAAGGGTGAGGCTTCATACAATTAACAATTAAATTAGAAATAATAGAAATCTTAGAAATCCAAATAACAACATAAATCCCTAAATAATGAAATGTTCCCCACATGGCTCAGTTTTTATTCATATGGTATGAAAAGGTGGCTCCTATACAGGTAGGTAAACAAAAACATTCTGTAACATCCGATATAGACTGATAGAACTGTGTCCTTGTCACGGATAGCACAAAACCAACAACAATAAGCATATAGTGACCCAACTGCCACACACTTCTAGAAAGGAATTAACATAAGAAGACATATATCTCCTTTTTTGTTCTATTTTCAGGTACAGTGTCTACTTCAGCGTTCTAAGTCCCTGCCTGATATTCAGAGTTTCCCTCCCTTCTGCTCACACTAATTTAAGCGTCACATGTGGAAATAGGGTTAAATGTCAGTGCCATTTTGGAATGTAGAAACAGAAGCAGGGGGTTGTAGAATTGGGAAGTTGTAGCTCATTTTTCTTCTACAAAATCACTTCCCACAGCAAAGAGGAAAAAAAGAATAAATTTCATGATATTAATTATGAATAATAATCATTTTTATTAATCAGAGAAATGGATTGTAACAATACCACTCTGTTCAGTTTTGTTTAGATTCATGTAGAATATTATACTGGATCGTCGTGTCACAGCTGAAAGAAGATGATAATAGACTGGAACAATTTGGAGGAGAGCTATTAGAATGATAAAAGGGAAAGTTGTACTGTGGGAAGTCCAGATGAGGAAAGAGGGCACACTGCATCCAGACTGAAGTCAAAAAATTAGCAAGACAGGGTCAGTTTAAATATATTTGAAGTCTGGAAGCTTTCCCTTCACACTGAAGTCACAGTCAGGTCCCACAGAGGAGAGTGTTTGGTCCTACAAGTGGTCAACTGAGTTTGGAAGATTGTCTTATCAGAAAGGTGGACACAATTGTAGTAGACTATTAAGGGATTATTTTAAAAACATCAATTTTCTTGAAAAGCCAAACACTTGCAGGCACAAACAGCATTGTATGTGGGATCGCATAGGACCACCCCGATAGCATCATGAGCACATATAATCATGAATGTGCAATGAAAATAACTGGAAGAACTTATTTTAATGTGGGAATAAGGTGTCTGCACTCTGATGTTGTTGTGTATCACTTGACAATGACTATTCCCCCACAGGAGAAGAAAAGGCAAGGGAGTAAATGTGGCTGGGGAAACCCAGCCAGATGGGTGGGGTATAATAATAATAATAATAATAATAATAATAATAATAATAATACAGAATGAAGCCCCTAAGATAGTTGAATGGTGTTTTGTACACTTCTTTCTGGCAAATCCTGCAGCCAAGCTGGTACCAAATGGATTGCTCTGCTTTCCTTAGGACCACATCAGTGAGGCTGAGGGTGGGGGCCTTGTCATCTGGGGAGCCCAGGACTTCCATGCGCACTGCTCAGGCTTGCACCCCAGGGAAGTCACTTCGGTGCTACTAATGCAGCGGTTTGACTTCACCTTCAGAGGCACTCCATTGTCTCTCGAGACAGATGGATGCCAACAACAGTCCCAGGTAGGGAGCCCAAGGAGCCAGCTGTAAGACCTTTTCATCTGGAGTTATATTCTGACTTTAATTCCTATTTGGTTTTAATATGTAGTTATGGGTCCCATGCCTCCAGGACCGGTGAGACTGAATTAAATTAAATTAAATGATTATCTGGGGGTGGTTGGCCCCCTCCTTTCAGATCCCTTTTGATCTGCGGTGTGCACAGTCCCCCAAGTTAAAAGCAAGACTGAATCCCCCAGGCAAACCACCTGGTTTTTTCTTTGGTATGAGCCGCTCAGAGAAGTTGCCTCCATATGCCCCCACCCCTTCTCAGAGTGCGTCTCTGCACCTAGGGCTCTCCAACTTTTTCATTAGGCAACTTGCTTCAGGGTCTGAGGGAGGATTGATGAGGAATCGTCCACTGTTACATGAGCGTTCAACTGCTTCTTAGAACAAGAAGAGGAAAATAACAGAGCACCAGATGTTGTTCCTGTAAGAACATTGCAGAAGATTCCTCTGCCACTCTGTTGATCATACTGGGAACTGGAGTATACATTTTGACATCTTCATAGAAAATTGTGGGGGGAAACTGTGGACCTCCATATTTTTTGGGACTAGAATTCCCACCATCCCTGACAATTCCTTGGGGCTGATGGGAGTTGGAGTCCAACAACACTGGAGAGTCTTAGGTTCCTCAGCCCTGACTTAGAGGCCTGGTGCAGACATAATGCTACCTAACATCCTGGAAGCCCCCTGTGGGCTCCTGCGCACTTCTCTGTTCTCCTTGTACCTCCTCTCTCCTACGGGCATTTGCTTCCCTTTCAGACCTGTTATGTCCCAAGCTTGGATCCTAGAACAATAGGCAGGTAGGCTCCTAGCATGCAACAACCTGATTGGTCTGCAGGAGCAGACCAATCAGACCCCAGGAGGTAGTTAATCAGCCTATTAGGCCAGTAGAATCCTAGAATGCAACAACTGATTGGCCTGCAGTAGCAGCCCAATCAGGCTCCAGGAGGGAAGCAGAATCAGCCAATCAGACGGAACCCATTGTGTAAATAATGTATATAAAGCCTGAGGTTTGGGGGGGAAACTCACTCACTCACAGATTTACGAGCTGCAATAAAGAGCATGAAATCACTACGCGACTCCGAGTATATCTCAAGACCTAACTGGTTTGTGCTACGTCTGCACTGGCATTTTTGCTAATCATAGTTGTCCCCAACTGCAGTTTGAAAACATGCTTCATGGACCATGTTTGCGAACTGTGGCATGGTTTGGCACCAATTGCGGTTAGCTAAAATGCAAGAGCAAAGGTATCGCTAACCATAATTAGCTCCCAGACTGAAGGGATTGTTGTTCTCAGTTTTCTAACTAGCTGGTACCAGGGTCTTTGTTTAAAGAGTCACACTAGCCACACTAGCCATTCAGCGTGGTCATATAGAAGGGCTCCCAGAAACTTTGAAATGACACCACTATGCATGATGAATGCACCACATCAGATGTCTGGGTACAATTCAGAGGCAATCCTCACCCATCTGGATGCAGTGTTCAGTGGGTACAGAATATCTGCGAATTTGGAAGATGTGAATCTCTCCTAAACTCTATTAACCCTTTGTTCAACATTTCCAGATGCTCTACAAGATGGAAGAAGCACTAGGATAGAAGTGCTTAAAATGCTAGAAAATAAGAGATCAAAGTCACAGATCAAAGCAGTCAAGGTGGCTTGGCATTGATTCTTTCACACAACCATTTCAATAAGAGACTATCTGACCGGCATGCTAATACAAGCAAACCTTACAGTGTCAGCAACCTACAAATTAGAGGTAGACACTGGGAGACTTCTTTTTCTCTTTTAAAAAGCCTTTTCAAATTTGAAGAGGACTGAGTTTGCCAGCAGTGTGTAGGGGAAAGGGTAAGCCTGGGAGATGCTTCCTGTTCCAATGTTTTATATAGAAGGGAATTCAGAAAAAAAGAATCCATGAACTGAATGTTATGGGATGCGCATAATTTTTCATTTAAGAGTATTAATTGGGGAAAGCTAGGTCTAGCAAAGAGGAGAGGGGTGCCGCAGCTGGCATTATGCCGAAATGTTGGTGTGTGAGCAAATGGACAAATGGCCAGATCTTTACTGGGTGGTTGGAGGTTTATGGTTTTCAAAGTGGGTTCCTGAGAGCTCTGTGAGTCTTCAGAAAGAAGATCAGCAACAGTGGACAAACATTCCTGGCAGACGGCTTGCCTACAACTGCCCACAATTACAACTCTGTAACGTACAACTGCAGGAGAATGTGGATGTCTTGCATTCATCAGGGCAATGTCAAGATGCAACAAGACTGACCAGTGCTCCTCATGAGAAGGACATTGGCCACATTCACACCATACATTTAAAGCACTTTTATATCATTTAAAACAGTCATTGGCCTTCCCCAAAGAATTCTGGGAGCTGTACTTTGTTGAGGGCACTGAGCATTGTTAGGATACCCCTATTCCTCTCACAGAGTTCCCTGTGAGGATGGATGGATTGGTAAACTCCCCTGAGAAGCATCAGGCAATCTTCATTTTCATTTCCCATAATGCTCCTGATGTAGTGCTGCTCCAGAGCCTTGTGACAAGTACAAAATGGTGGCCAGGGCGTTTATTTTTTTAAAAAAATTCTAAACGGGAGGGGATGCATACCTAGAAAATGATATACAATATTTTACAATATGCAGAGCTTCTGTGGCATATAGCAATGAGGGAAGAGTTCCCTGAAGGCAGAAAATTTGAAAGCCCCTGATCTCGGTAGGTCCGGATTGGAGTAACAGTGATCCCTTTCCTCACCTGTAGTTTGCTGACTCTTGTCTCTCGTCTCCTGCTGATAAAATACCTTTGAAATGAAATTGATTGTAGGCAAACTGCTGATAACCTTTGGTTAATTAAAGCCTTCTCAGAGAGCAGAAGTATTATGCCAGTTATGAAGTAACTCTGCACATTTCTGCGTATCTGTACCACGCGGTTGTCAGGAAACAAAATACTTGGTGTAGCCTGGCATAACATTAAGCAGACGCTTATTCCCTTCACAGAGCTACAATTCTCAGAATGGTTTAGCAGTCAATCCCGCTTCAGAGGAAACTCTGGAAACTGTAGCTCTGTGAGGGGGACTAGGTGCTTCCTAACAACTCTCAGCGCCCTAATAAACTACAGCTCCCAGAAGTATTTAGAGGAAGCCATGACTGTTCAAAATGGTATCGTGGTGCTTTAAATGTATGATGGGAATGTGGCCATAATTACAACCTGGGAAAGAGAAGGATCTCTATTATGAGCATGCTCAGTAGCAAGTTATCTGAAAACACTAGATGATACTGTTGCAAGCCATCCCAATTTCCAAGCGGCGTGAGATTCCAGGGGTTCCAGGTGCTCACCCAGGGTCCTTTGGAATGAGGGACAGCAGAGACTTTGTGATTCATGGTTTATTTATACATATATACAACCTGAGCCTTAGCACCCCAAGAGGGTCTTGCTTCTCCCATAGCCACAGCCTTGGATTCAAGCAAAAATCTGGCATGATTCTGACCCCCTGCCTTCCCAGCCTGCTGCCTTGCTTCCAGCTTTTAGCTCAGCATTAACTCAAGTCTGCACTCTGGCCTTTGTTTTTCTAACTACCAGCGAGTTGACCCAGATGAATCTAGATACTGAGGGAGATGCCTTATACATTGAAAAGCAGTTGGGCCAGAGGTGGGGAAAGTGTGGACCCTCTGGATGTTGCTGGTCTAATATCTAAGACCAAAAGTTTAACCACCCCATGTCACATGTGACTTCTTTTTCGTGGTTGGCTCAGCGTTGTCTTAGCCCTCCCGTTGTTAAGCTCTTCCATAAGCTGCTCCAGCCTGAATCGCAAACACAAAATGCCAAGCTAAAGATCAGCATTTTTGAAAAGAGAGTCAATCCCAAGCCCTTTTCATACCTGCTTGATATAGATACACTGCAGAGAGCAGAAAAGCGCAGAAATACAATTGTTTTTGTGCTGCAGGTAACCTTTAGCATGGTAATTGCAGTCTCCATGTTAGGGTTCATTGTTTCAGGGCTTAAATGTATTTTGCCATTATCCTTTCAAGCTCCAATGATAATATGAGCTGAAATATGTACCAACATGCCTCTGTTTATTGCCAAGCAGAGACTTAATCCTATGCTATGTGCGTTTTTCTGAAGCCAGCCGGTGCACCAGTGATTTAGTTATATAAAACAGTGAGCTCAGAACCTTGCCCATCAACCTTTGTTTTGATTGGATTTTTTAAAAAATACCTGGCTGCGTATGTTGCATAAGAAGTACTATAAAAATAAGTTTGTACACCACAATATTCAGCTGCGTTACAAAACTCTACATTTAATTTCTTTTTGGAAAGAATGCAATTTCTGCTTCAAGTCTGGTTTGTCTTGCTCTGGGGGCACTTGGATGGAGCAGCCCAGCGAAAACAAGTTTAGTGTCGCGAGAAGCTTCTTGGGCTAAGAACAAGAAGCTCCGGAATTTCTGAGTTCTTCTGTCCATCATAAACGGAAGTATCACTTGGGCTTTAGAAGCCAAACACATTCCATTTCACAGGTGCTGCCTGATGCTGGTCAGGTAGAGAAAGTGGCTTGTAACAAGCCCATGGAGCTGACTCACTGAGCCTCTGTGACAGAGAAGGGTTGTAGCATCTGCTCTGCATCCAGAAGGTTACATGTTCAATCCCTGGCATCTCCAGGTAGGGCTGGGAGACATACCTGCCTGAACCACAGTCAGTGGTAGATAACATTGAGCTAGATGGACCAATGTTCTGACTTTGTTTGACTTCCTATGTCAGTGTGGTGTAGTGGTTAAGAGTGGTAGACTCGTAATCTGGTGAACTGGGTTCACTTCCCTGCTCCTCCACATGCAGCTGCTGGGTGACCTTGGGCTAGTCACACTTCTCTGAAGTCTCTCAGCCTCACTCACCTTACAGAGTGTTTGTTGTGGGGGAGGAAGGGAAAGGAGATTGTTAGCTGCTTTGAGACTCCTTAGGGTAGTGATAAAGTGGGATATCAAATCCAAACTCCTCTTCTTCCTATGACAGAGGGCTGGACTCCTGGACACCTAGGATAGGACAAGATAGCCTGCCTGGCTTCCATTCATCCTGGGAGCCTTACATGAACACTCTCCTGCTGCATCCTCCATCAGTAGCAACTAGGGTCCTCCAACTGGTGTTAGCCTTCAGCTTCCAGAAGTTCAAAATAGCACAGCCAATGGACATGGATGATAAGAATTGTCCAACAACATCAGTGGGGGTTACATATTTCCCATCCCTGAACTCAGGAGAAACAAACAAATCTCTCTCAACAGCTGGGTTTAGGGACTGGAAGACAGGCATTGTAAGAGAGATGGGGCTGGAGAAGTGATGGGGTAAACAGAGGGAGAATGTTTTAAAGGACTCCATTGGTTCATGTTCCCTCCTCTGTTTAGTGGTTAAGTGGGAAAACTCTCATGGATTCTGCACAAGGGCTACTAAAATTCTAGAACACATCTTGTTCCTGCCCTTTTCTTTCTGGATGCTCCCAGGCTGTGGCTATTTTGGGCTGGAATTGGATCATATACTGAAAAATTCAGGTTACACAAAGCTAGCTGGCTTACACAACAAATCTGCTTCCCCCAAAGAGCAGACTTTCTCCTATTAGCATTGGTAAAATGTGAAATAGCACTTGCTTTGATACCATTTCATCTAACCTCCCTGCAAACAAATCAGGACAAATGTTCATTAAACAGGCAGGTCATCTGAATGTCTCCTCTTGTGGTATGGAGTGTCAAGAACAGGCAACAGATAGGCTTCTTGGCTGGGTTATTTATTTATTTTTACAGTTCTATTCAGCTTTACTTCCATGGGACTCATGACAGTGCAAATGGGATCCCTGTGGGGACTGCTTTGCAGGTGCTGACTAGGGAGCCGCAGACGGAGGGAGAATTAGGAGGCCTTCTCCCTTCCATGATGAAGGTGAAACTGATCCTCCAACTGGTTGTTTTCAAAACTCGGAAATATTATATATTACAATGGAATTTAATGGTTTTTGCCTGAGTGCTTGTAACAGTGGGTGGGCGAATAAAAAAGGGCCAATAATGATGCCCAGGAAGGCAAGAAATACTTGATAGGCTTGACAGCCTCTGCTTCTTGTCCTGCCCTGAATTGTCAGTCTATGGCTAGATCTAGACACATTACAGAAGCATTTCAGTTAAACACATTGTAAACTTGTACGGGGAAATCCGGTAGGGAAAGACGGGATTCCACAGCACCATCTGGTGTCACAGTGTTATATCACATATAAAACGCTTTATCTAGCTGAGTCCTCGCCTTAGAGTGCCTCTGCCAGTCAGCCCAAATGATTTGGCTGCCAATTAAGCCACCACTATCTTTAGCTCCAATCCCTCAATAATTCCTAATGTGTTTTTAATAAGTCCATAAATCAACCCCCTGCATGTTTCTTATCACCAGTGGTTATATTATTTTCCATGAGACAGGCAGTGACTCCAATTACCATCGAAAGGGCATGAAGACAAGGATTATCTGAGAATGGGATAATTATTACATGCTAACTGGGAACAGTTTTACTACTCTGTGGAAAGACACCTGTCTCACACTTGTCAAGAGTTCTGTGGATCTTGTGTTATTCTGAATTTATCCACTTTGTGAAACCCTGGTTGTGTCACAGCTCTCGAGAAGTACCTAAAGTGGAAGATTATATACCGTAGGTATGAGAGAACTACTGAGGTGTGTGATTGCATGACCTATTGGGCCATAGTTATTAATAATCTCTGGTCATTAAGCCCTCAGTCTGAGGAAAGTACCTCTGCCTTGTAGCAGTGACAGAAGAATTTGAAAAATGCTACTTTAATGAAAATGTTTATTTTTGTCTGGATGGGATATAAACCTTTTATTTCCCTTTTTGAAGAGGGAAATGTCTGTTTAAGCAGAACTCTCTGGAGACAGGAAGAATCCCATTTTGACAAATATGTGTTTCGTTGGGGCAGTGGTGGAATGATTATAGCCAGGAGCCTGTCCCAATCCTTATGTGCAACAAGGGCAATGGAAAGGCCACACAACAGTAGGCCATTGGGAACGTTTGAACAACTTGCATCAATCCAGTGTGTTTCAAGAAAGCTATGCACAAAACTCTTGAAACTCCCAGCGATTTTGTCTTTTGCTTATCCTCTGTTTGGATTCCAGTTAGTTTATAGAAGTGGAGGCCAGTCCACCATTTTGCTTCACCTGCTCTGAGGAAGCATGAGATAACATAAGCACAAAGCTGCAGTTCATTGGTAAGAAAGGTAATCTTTAATACCATCTTCTCCATTTCCTATGACACTGACATATTAGAACCCAAATCAACCAGAAATAAAAATAAACGCTGTTTAAAATGTTGTAGATTAAAATTCCCTTTGCATTAATCATCTAACATGCAAACAAGGAATGGAGAATGTGTGGTTCTCCAGATGAGGCTGGCCTTCAAGTCCGATTAGACCGGCCACTAGCTACAGATAATGGGAACTGTAGTCCATCAACACTGGCACAGGTTCTCCAGATTCCCGTAATTTAAAAGGATTAATCTGCTGAGCAAAGCTTGTGGCTCTAGTTCTTTTGCATTGCTAGACTAGCGAAGGCTGGTGTGGCAGCTTAAATTTATGCACATGCATGAATGTCACTATGTGCCAAGATGTTAAGGAAGGGCCGTGACTCAGTGTGTAAGCGTCTGCTTGCATGCAGAAGGCCCAGGTTCAATCCTTGACATCTCCAGTTAGGGTTGGGAGTGTCCCTTGGCTGAAGTTCTGGAGAGCTTCTGTAGGTCAGTGTAGACAACACTGAGTTAGACAGGCCAATGGTTTGACCCAGTGTAAGGTCACATCCATACCAGACATTTAAAGCACGGCTATACCACATTAACAGGGATGCGAGTGGCGCTGTGGGTTAACCCACAGAGCCTAGGACTTGCTGATCAGAAGGTTGGCGGTTCGAATCCCCGCGATGGGGTGAGCTCCCGTTGCTCGGTCCCTGCTCCTGCCAACCTAGCAGTTCGAAAACTTGTCAATGTGCAAGTAGATAAATAGGTACCACTCCGGTGGGAAGGTAAAGGCGTTTCCATGTGCTGCTCTGGTTCGCCAGAAGTGGCTTAGTCATGCTGGCCACATCACCTGGAAGCTGTATGCAGACAAACGCCGGCTCCCTCGGCCTATAGAGCGAGATGAGTGGTGCAACCCCAGAGTCGGTCACGACTGGACCTAATGGTCAGGGGTCCCTTTACCTTTTATACCACATTAACAGTCATGGTTTGCCCCAAAGCATCTTGGGTACCACTGTTTAGCTCTCACAGTTCTACAATTCCTAGCACCCATAACAAACTACAGTTCCCAGAATCCTTTGGGAGGACTGTTAAAGTGGTATACAGTAGTGCTTAAAATGTGTGGTGCAGATGTGACCCAAGGCAAATTCCTACGTTCACACAGTCTCAGAATGGTTTAAAACCCTCTTGTCTGTGTTTCCCCCCAGTTATGATAATTGCATTGCCCTTGGAAATTCTCTAACTTGCCCAGAGGAGTAACAGCGAGGACATTTGCTGGGACTTAGGGATGCCACGTGCTCACGTTGTGGTAGGAAAGATTTATTTTTACCATTAATACTGCTGGTGATGGGGCATGATCTTTCGAGGTGGAGCAAATGATGCATTGTTTTGTTGCCTTATAAATCATACCGAGAATGCTACTTAAGCTAATGAAAGTGACAGAGGTTATGCATAACTCAGGCACCAGGCAGAACTCTGCGACTCGAAAGATCCATAATTTAGAATGGGGATGTGAAAGATGCGGAATGCAACTGGTAAGGGACCCAGTTCACATCCACACATTTAAAGCACACCCATCCTGCTTTAGCAGCCATGGCTTCCCCCAAAAGAATCCTGGTAACTGTAGTTTGTTAAGGGTACTGGGAATTGTAGTTCTGTGTAATTCTCTCAGCACCCTTAACAAACTACAGCTGAATGCTCTTGGACACAGTTAAATCCCAGGATTTCAGACAGCTGAAAATATTAACAGTTACTTGGGCTGCAAGGCTTCATCCCAAATAATGCATTAAAAACTTGACAATAGATTGTTTAAAACTGTTTTTTGTAAAAAAAAAAAATAATACTTATCAGAAGGGCAGGCAGCTGGTGCCCTCTTAGCAAAGGCATTCCCTAGCCTGCAGTCTTTTATTCCTATGTAAATTTATGCATATCAAATCTGTTAAAACTCATATGGTTAATTGGCTAGCATTTCTCCAATCTAAATAATAATAGTAGTAGTAATTTTAGCTGTTCTTATTTTTATCTGTAAGCTGCCTTGAGTCCCCTGTCAGGGAAAAAGGGCAGGGTATAAATAAATGAATAACAATATTAGTAGTTGTAATAATAATAATCATGCCAGGCTTAAGAGAGCTCAAGGTGTGACACAAATATTACCTCAGCAGTTTTTATAGCATCCCTATATTATCTTTTGAAATGCCCTGTTCTGATATCAGTTAGCAACAAGGCTGCCTTTGATACAGGAAAGTCGGCCAGATCTTCAAAAGAATGGCTTTTTGCTAGCTAAGATATATTAAGAAGTATGACTTGGGTCAGCAGCTTATGTTTTTTAGTGCTGTCTGAACCCCAGGCTGCTTTTATGGAAACTCATGTTGTGAATTGCTACCACGACTGCTGTAGCGGCACTTCATTTTGGTTGATCTACCTCTTTCTCAATGGGTTGCACTTATGTCCCATGGACCTCAATCAGCTCCATCTGTCATTGGCTGTGGCTCTGCTTCCTGTCATTCACTCTGCCTGCCAGCTCACCAGTCTCAAAGGGCACCAGCCAGCACAGACAACTGTTAAAGCTACTCGGCAGCCGATCTCACATTTGCACCTGATCACTCCACATTAAACTGATCCCTTTCAAACTCCAGTGCATCTATAACATGCCCATGTGTGTTGTGTAGGATTGGTTGGCATATGGAGGAGTGTGCCTTTGAGGGTGAGGTCAAACTGTTGGAAGGTTACAGCATCTGCTGTGACAGAGACCAATACGGGAGAGGCATGTTTTGTTGCAGATGGGGCAGATGAAGGTGTCCAGTTGTGTTGCTGCAGATGCACCATGATGTTTCTTCACTCTGCGTTCCTCCCAGCGGTTATTGTTCCTCTGGTCACTGCTATGGATACACAACCTCATAGAATCAAAGAGTTGGAAGGGACCCTGAGGATCATCTAGTCCAAGGCCCTGAAAATCAGGACTAGGCAGCTGTCCCTTATGGAGACTGAACCTGCAACCTTGGTGTTATCAGCACCATGCTCTAACGAGCTGAGCTATCTGGCACTGATTGTCTGTCCCCTGGCACTGTGGTCATCTGCAAGATATTCCCACATAGTGGGGTTGACATTGCTAGCCTTCGTGTCATGTTTGCAGACATCTTTGTGACACAGAGTCAGCTCCTTCTAGGGCAGGCATAGGCAAACTCCAGATGGTTTGAGACCATCATCCCTGACCACTGGTCCTGTTAGCTAGGGATCATGGGAGTTGTAGTCCCAAAACATCTGGAGGGCCGAGTTTGCCTATGCTTGTTCTAGGGCATGCCCTTGTAACGACCTCCCTCGGGAGGTTGTGGACTCTCCTTCCTTGGAGGGGTTTAAGCAGAGGTTGGACAGCTATCTGTCATGGATGATTTAGCTGAGATTCCTGCATTGCAGGGGGTTGGATATGACGACCCTTGGGTTCCCTTCCAACTCTACGATTCTATTATTCTATCCTTCCATCTTCTATTATGTGGACGATGGCCAAGCCATTGTAGACATCGCCGATCCATGTTACTAAAAGATTGCTGAAGTCTCACATAGCAGGCTTTCTAACTGGTGTGCTTCATACTATAATGTCTTCCCGCTATCTCTGTGTGGACTTTTCAGATAGACTACAAAGGTCCCCTAAGCAGCACTCCCACAGCAGCAAAAGTAGGTCAGGAAAACTTTCTGAAGATCAGTGTGAAGCTTCTGCTATTCTGCGTAGGCCCTGTGCAAATGTTTTGTGCTGAGTCCAGCCAGAGAAGGCACCGGGTGTCTGCTGTTGTTCAGCATTCCACAATATTTCCCTGGGGCTATCTGAGTGACAGCTCGTAGCAGTGGTAAATGTGACAACAAGGAGAAGCCTCCCTTTGCAGGACACTTAAGGGTGGTGTGGAGATAGCCGAATTTTCAGGAGAGTCTTGCTTCAGGGAAGAAGAGATTGAGAAATGAGCAGCCCACACAATAGAGGCAGGGGAGGGGGAAGGGCAGGGAAAACCCAGAGTGCTCTTTTGCAGCCTAAACAATTTTGCAAGAAAGGAGTCAGGAGAGAACAGGTGGGGAGAAGAGAACCGCCCTAGATAAATACAGGAGGTGGGGTGGGACTGGGAGGAATCCAAAACTATAGGTTTCCCTCTGAAATGTAAGCTGTTTGATTGAGTGGCTTTGCCCATAAAGAAATCTCTGTGTGGCTTTGAAGGGTCTTTATTAACATAAAGGGAGTTCACAGACTTTCCCTTCTCTTCCCCACCCCAGCCCTTGTTTTTGTAGGTGGGTCAGGGATTTTCCTCCCAGGGAGCCTTGAAGGAAGAGACAATGCATCTGTTTCGACAAAAGAATTAAAAAAAAGTTGCCATTGTAATACAAGAGAGGCCTGGAAAAGTCATTGTTTGTTTAAAGAGACGTTTGGGGTCTAGAGAAGAGAGCGAAGGCCACCCACTTAAAACAATACAAAAAGCCCCAACAGCTCTTCCTTGTTTCCCTGCCTTTTCCCTGAACTTCTATAAGTGTGTTTATTTTTAAGAGGCTGGAATATTTATGTGTGGTGATGATGATGCAACAGGTACCATGTTTTCGCATTATTTAAAGCAGGTGATGATCCTTCCGATTGCCTGGAAATATTCTCTGATGCAAAACCTTGAGCTGCTGCAATGTTCAGTTAATTGCAGCACAGTTTAATGTGTGTTTGTTCAGCACTAAACCACACTGTGTTCAGAGGAATTAAGAAGATAAAAACATGAGAACAGCATGGCTGGGTGAGGCCAATTCAGTCCATCAGCCTGTTCTCATACTGGCCAACCAATGTCTGTGAAAAGCCTGCAAACAGGACCTGCGATTCCCAGAAACTGGTATTCGGTGCAGGCAGAACATAGCCATTGCAGCTACCTAAGTGTGCATAGGACTGGAGCCTTAGTTTACTTAGATTAATTGATTTTAAAACATTCTGATGAACTAAAAAAGTGCCCTTGATCAATCACTCGAATATTTTTAATGCAACTATATGTAAAAGCTGCAAATGGCAAAACGCCGGCTTAAAAGCCAAATTCCTAAAGTGTGAGAGACAAGCGTTCTATGACGATGTCAAAAAACAACAGCCCCAAGACATTATTTCTTCTTTAGAACTATTTTTTTTTCTTAGATGCAGATTTATGCAGATTTAATTAATTGACTAATTATCTTGGCTGACAAGCCTAGTGAAAACCTGTCTTTGAAATCTTGGGTGGGCAGAACCACTTGTAGTCAATCATTGATGAGGGAGAATATTTGTGAAGGACAGAGCTATTAATGATTGATAGGCATGGCAGCCCCGCAGAATCTCAGTGTTCAGATGCAGCATATATTTGAGTCCAATAAGCTGGAGGCAAACTAAAGGAGGTGCAACACACTTGGGAGCTTTCACGAGACAGTTTGGTTAGCGTGCTGGGAGACTCAGGTTCAAATCCTAACTCAGCAATGAAGCTTACTGTGTGACCTTGGGCCAGCCATGGTCACTCAACGAAACCTACTACTCAGGGTTGTTGTGAGATAAAAAATGGATTGTGTATTGGTGGGTGGGGGTCTAGGTATGTCACCCTGAGCTCCTTGAAGGAGAGGTGGGATAAAAATGTAATGATAGATAATAGATCTGGCTGTTGACCTTTGGAGGCAGAATGCTGAACCAAGCAGACCTCTGTCTCACCTACCAACCTCACACCTCCATCATTCCTGGAACCTTAAAAAGCTGTGCAGTTCCCTCTCGCCTCTTTCCGGAACTACACATCATACAGTTTTGAAGCACGATCCATTTTGCCGTCTTTCAAAAAGCAGAGAAATGGAATTGACAAAGCTGTGCCACTTTTGATAGGAAGAAATGTTGACCAGAGCTCCTTTCTCCTCCTGTCAAGTCGGGATGGAACAGAGGACTATGGTAACTCGCAGAAGGGTCAAGGAAAGGGGAGAAAGAAAAGAAATATGCTGCTGGGCTGAGTTGACTCAAAAAAAGAGGTAAACGAGGAAAAGAAAATTGTAACCTCAGATGGGAATTCAGAAGAGGGTTGACTTGCACAGCACCCTGTCTCATGATGAAGAGAGCTGGATCCAGAAGAAAATCTACAGCACCTTTGCTCGATTGCGAGGCAGTGTTAATAAAAAATGGGGAGAACCAGCCAGATATTGCTCAAGGTGAATGCATGGCTTACAGCTAACCTGATCTCTGATCAGCAGGTTCCATTCTTAAACTTTGGAGATTCAGATCTACATCCAGAGATTAAGCCTGCTGGAAAGAGTGCCAGAAGGAACATCTGCTGCATGATGTGCTGCAAGACTGTGGATGTGAGAGAAAGCTTGTGCCTATAAAACATAAATCACGGTAACTGCCCTCTAAAGCAACCTGCTACCTTTATATACACAGAGAGAGCAATGAATGTTTCATGAAATTCAGCAGCCATTTCAAGTTGGAGCCATTTTCCCCATCTCGAGTTTGTGGTTAAAATTATAAAATGCCACCGGTTGTAAAGTCAACTCATAAGGAACTTAGTCTCTTTGTTAACAGCTGCAAGGAAGTTGTTTGGCTAGAAAGTCACATTGCCCCCTCTTTGGAACGAATGGCTTAATAAAGTTTAGGACTTTGCTGTAATGGCAAAAAAACAAAACAAAAAACAAAAAACCATCCAAGAGCAAGTATTGCAAGTGAATATGGAAATAAATTCTGGGCAAACTGGTTGCCCATTATGCAATACAGTATTGCCAAGAAAATAATTACCTCCAGTGAAAGCATATTCAAATAGGTTTTGAATTCTTTTAAAATAAATATTGTAATGGTATGATAATTCACATCTCTGTGTAGAATAATACGATATGGAGTACCTTTCCCACCCCCTGGAGCAGAGTCTTGTTGATTATTGTTTAATAGTTGTGAAATGAGAAAATTTGATAAAATGTGAGCAGCTTAACAGCAGCCAAAATTGCTGTCCTTCCCTTGTGATTCTAAGCACAAAAAACTCAAATGAGATCTATGTGACTTTATTCCTTTCAAGTAAAAGACCAGAGGGACTTTTGAATTTGGGACCTTTTACAGGCAAGGCAGATGCTCTACCCTGAGCTGTGGTCCTTGCCCTGAACCTTATTGCTCCAATAAATTATATCAAAAAGTATCTATTTCTCTGTGAAGCCGTTATCTGACTCTTCCCTCTGGTTCTCACCATATTTGTGAGCTGAGCCATACATGCAACGTGTAAAGTACTCAAGACTTTTTCCAGTTTAATGAGCTAACACAGCTATCCCTCTGGAGACTGAACTCTGCACGTGGACACACACCATTTATGAGCTACCCTTCAGCATAAGCTCCCAGGGTGATGTTCTATTGAAAAATAAAACACTACAATAAAAGCATCAACAGTGGAACAGTACAAAGCACATGAGGAGCAGCATGCAAGCTTTTCCTCGTAAATCCTAGCTGGCCTCCACTCATTGGACTAAAGCTCATTCTAAAGCTTTGCCTTGTTTCCTTCCAGCATAGCCAACAGCCAATATATCACAATGAAGTTCCATAGCAAACGATGGTAAGGAAACAACACCACGATCAGCAAATGTGGGATAATCATCCCCTTGCAATCGTTCCTTTCTGTCTAAAGTCTTTTAAGTTGTGACATCATTGAACTTTGCTTGGTGGGGCTCAAAGTCTAAGAATACATTTCCTTTCCCACCGCTTTCCACACCGGGAGCATAGTAGCAGGGTTTTCCTGGTGGAAGTGAACTCCCTGCGCGTAGACGTTTTACAACTGGCGAAAGCCACACCTCGGCGCAAGATAAACAGAACACTTTGTATCTGCTTAGGAGTTCTGTGTACTCTGACCCTTGCGCCAGCCTTTGCTCCATGCTGGCTGCCTCCTCTTTTCCTTTTGCTGCGGAAAGCGGAGTACAGCTGGACTGCTGTTAAGGGGTGAGTAAGCCATAGGGAGAGTCGGGCATGAAACTCTGCCAAGGACAGATTTTTAAAAGATACCATCCTTGAGCAGAATCCTTTGCACTCAAACGGAATTTCATAGATGCTTACTTACAGCTGAGTCACCTATTATTATGCGCCCTCCTGCAGCGGGGAGGCCCAGCAAGGCTCAGCCCCTCAAGATTGGGGGAGGGGGCCTCAACCCCATCCCTACATACTTTGTACAGGACTGAGCTGTCCTCAGCCCCATAGAGTTGGCGCCTTTGACACCAGGGAAAGATTCAGCGAAATTGTGCTGGTAGGAAACAACACAAAGACTCCTGCTAGCTCAACAGGACTTCCTCCCCACATTGTGCCCATGCCCCTCCAAACTGGTTCGAGGAGGGAGTGTCATGAGAACCCCCAGAACAGCATGCAGAAGCAGGAGGAGGAAGTGGGCTGTCATTCTGTCTGGCAAGCAGAAGTGCTTGCGCTGATAAAGCAATAACAGCATGAAGTTGAATTCCATCCCATAGTTAGATGACATCCAAAGGGGGTTCCAGTGCTCACCCAAAGTTCAGCTTCCATGGAATAAAGTTCAGAGGACACTGTAGTGTCTTTAGGATATATGGTTTTATTGACACATACAGACATACCTTGGAAGTCAAACGGAATCCGTTCCGGAAGTCCGTTCGACTTCCGAAAAGTTCGGAAACCAAGGCAAAGCTTCTGATTGGTTCCCGATTGCACAGGTGCGCTGGAAACAATAGCCGAAGCTGCGCTGGATGTTAAGCTTCCAAAAAAAGTCCAAAAACTGGAACACTCAATTCTGGTCTTTGATCGTTCGGGAGCCGGAACGTTTCATTCTCCCTTGGCGTTTGGGAGCCAAGGTATGACTGTATATGTAACCTCAGCATAGGATGGAGGGGCTCACAGCATTGCCATCCTGAAAGATCTTGTTTTGCCGTTCTTTGCAGCTTTGGATGCAGCACAGAGCAAGCTGTGTCTCCATCTTTTAGCCCAGGTCACACATCCCTCCAATGATTGTTCTGCTACCAAGCAGCTAGGGTGTAGGGGGAGGCCCACTCATTTGTTCTATGGCACAGAGCACCTTCTTTGGTTATGCTAATCGTGGCGATTAAGTAGCCAGCCAAAGCCATTACCTAGACAAAGGAACAGGTTCAGCAACTCACACACATTCTATGCCCACAGATTCAGGATCCCAAGAGCTGGAAGGGACTCAGGGCATTATTCACACTGACCCTCCCCAACACATAACACTATATTATAAAAATGAACTTTTGACCAGTGCAGATACTTGTGGCTTCAGCACCAAGCCAGGTGTCTTCCATGCCCGCATTCCCTTAATATCCAGTCAGGTGGACTCAAAGATCGGTCACATCACCAACAGCATTATTTTTTATTTTTTGCTGGCCTTTCACCAGAAGGCCCCAGGGAAGGTTACAGCATATAAAAACACAACTGAAACAGTAAAACAGCAACCGCCCCACTCATAACCTCAAACTCAGTAATCCTTCCACACATTACAAGGAGCAGACAGGCCAGAGTGCAGAACTGCATGTTCAGCCATTGACAAAGGCTATGATGCCAGCCCCACCTCTGTGGGGAGGGAGTCTTGTGACATCTTAGTAGCCACCGCCAACTTTCCTTGCACAGCTTTTTGGTGCATTTCTCCCTGAGAAAAACGTTTTTTAATTATTTGGCAAGCAGTGGATCAGCAAAGAGAAGCCCAGCAGATGACCTCATTGTCCCTGTGGTGAAATAAGGAAGAGACCCCCCCCCCATCTCTCTTCTGCCACACCAGCTTTTGTGATTACTTCTCAGTGTACAAATCAGCAAGCACGCCTTCTTTCACACACATGCTTGTACACAGGTAGAGGCAGCGTGTACCAGCGTGTTCAATGTAATGTGTGAACAAGCCCTTGTGTGGCCGTTGTTTGGGATCTTTCGGATCCAGAAGCAGACGTCTCAATGTTTTGAAGACAGTTTTGTAAAGGACAAGTCAATATAAACCTCTCTGTCATTTGGGGGGAGGGTGTTGAATACCACAGGAGAAGCCAAAATAATTTCTTGCTTTTTTATGACCTGTGGTGATGGGGAGGAGGTTCTTTTATTTTTATACTGTTCCATTGAACAATCCCCCTCCCCTTTTCTTTTTGCTTCTTTCAGGAGGAAATCTTTTCATTTTCTTAAATAGGTTGGCTTTCCTGCATGACAACCACTAGGTGACATAATAATTTGTATTGGAAATGTTCCCTTCTTGGATTAAAAATCAGCTTCGACTGCATTCCAACGTTCTGGGTGCATTGCCAGTTTTGGTTATCAATGGACTAAATAATTCAAAACTTGGTGTCATTAAATGGAGCGGTGGGAGGTGTAACTAAAATGAATTTTCAGCCATGCAGCTGGTATTTTAACCCACAGGAATCTGAATGCATAATGTTTAATTGGGCCTTTATATTTTTGGTTATTATCAAGTATAAAAAGGTAATCATGGCAAATGTTCTTCAAACACACTGCTATATCTTTTAACTCAGAAGTAAGTCCTGCTGTTTTCAGTGAGGTTTACTCTCTAAATGTCATTTAGGGATGCAGCTTCAGGTCCAAAAATATGCAAAGCCAGGTCTTGAATCAGAGAATTTTAGGGTTGGACATGACCTTGGAAATGGTGACTCATACCTACTGGAACTGGTAGGGCAGATGATATTATTATCCCCGTGTCACAATGGGTTAGTGTGTCTGGCTGTTAGCCAGATGGTTGGTTCAAGCCCTCCATGGATGGCTGTTGGTAGAATTCCTGCATTTGAGCGGGTTGGACTAGATGACCCCCAGGGTCCCTTCCAACTCTACAAGTATATTATTCTATTATTATTATTATTATTATTAATTCCAAGTTGGTGGACATGGTTCCACCCCTCACTATTTTATCCTCACAACAACCTTGCGAGGTAGGTAATCCTAAGAAAAAATGACTGGGCTACGATTATATAGTGTTTATTTTTTTATATTAGGTAGGGTTTTTCCTGATTGTTAGATTAAGGGTGCTCTAGAAATAATTGCCATTATCATCACCCAGTGACTACAAACTCATACACTCCAATAATCTTCCCTGTTTGCCAGAACAATTCCTATTTTTCCTGGAAAATCACTGTCCCTACTTTCGCCCTATTTGTTTTTTTGCTTGCTAGGGATGCATTGCTAAACATGCGTATGCGAGACTTTCTCGTGTCTTCAGGGTTTAAATCTTCAGAAATTAAATCTCCAGAGTTGTGAACAGATGCATGTTTCCTTTAAGGGTACCACGTAGTGTGCAACCTGCCATTTTCCACACTGGAGCTGCTGAAATCATCATCATCTGTAGAGCACTTTCAAGTGTTTAAAATGCTTCACACAAATTGCCATCCTTATAAGTGCCCTAAAAATTAAATCAGTATTAATACCCACCTCCATCACAAACAGAGAGGAGTGAGGTTGAGGGAGAGAACAGCTTTGCTAAGGCCATCCAGGGAGCACACGGGAGAGATAAAAGGTAAAATGGGACATGGGTGGTGCTGTGGTCTAAACCACTGAGCCTCTTGGGCTTGCTGATTAGAAGGTCAGCAGTTCGAATCCTCATGACGGGGTGAGCTCCTGTTGCACTTTCCCAGCTCATGCCAACCTAGCAGTTTGAAAGCATGCCTGTGCAAGTAGATAAATAGGTACTGCTGCAGTGGGAAGATAAACGGTGTTTCCATGTGCTCTGGTTTCCCTCACGGTGTCCCGTTGCACCAGAAGCGGTTTAGTCATGCTGGGCACACGGCCCAGAAAGCTGTCTGTGGACAAATGCCGGCTCTTTCGGTCTGAAAGCGAGATGAACGCCGCAACCCCATAGTCGCCTTTGGCTGGACTTAACCGTCCAGGGGTCCTTCACATGGGAGAGTTGAGATTTGAACATCTCTTTAGTCATTCCTTGCTGTGTTTTCTTACTGTAAGGGAGAGAGCTGGATCAGCATTGAAAGAAGTTAATGATAAGCGATGGACATAGATAATCCCTGTTCTGTGAAAGCCACCAGCTTTTGAAGGTGACTCATTCATCCTCCTCACCACAGCTAAAGGTGAGGGAGGCCTTATCTGAGGCCTCTGCGTGTGTGCCTCTGTGTAAACTGCAGTCTGAGTCAGAGAGGGTGCTCCCAGGTGAGGGTCAGAGTTTGCGTACACACCACATGTCTTTCCCCAAAGAATCTTCAGAACTACTGTATACTCATGGAGCTACAATTCCCAGCACCCTTGATAAACTATAGTTCCCAAGATTGTTTCCCATGGGCTTTAAATGTTTGGCATGTACACACCCTGATATCGCAAATGTTATTGCTCAGAGGGGAATGCAGCCCTCAGGATGAACAAATTTCCCACACCTGGTGTTGGCAGTCCTGAGCTAGATGGATCAATGGTCTGATAAGACAGCTTCCTGTGTACCTATATATTCATTTTCTGCCATCAGTGAGAAGTCAGAATTCCTCCTGGTATCAAGGAGTGAAGTTCAGCCCCTCCTCTGAAGGCAAACCTTTCTTGACTGGGTAAAGGTGGAGTTTTTGGCTGGTGAGACGAACACTGTGCCAAAGGTCAGACAGAGTGCATGCGAAGGCTTTTTGTCCTCTTTCGTTCAGATTGCCCATAATAACATCTCGTTGTAGGTGTGCAAATAAGTACCAGGAAGCCATAAACCCTGCTACGTGCTCAATCTGCACACCAAGCCACAGCGAGGAACTGAAGCATGAGCACTGCCTGACAAGACACATTGCCTGGGAACCACATCCGATTAGCTCCCTTTAGATAACTCTCGAGCTATTTGAGTAGCTGATTTGCCACAAGGCAGATATTAAATCCTAGCTTGAAGCTCGGAGCAGCAAAGCAGTGAAACCGGGGCACTTTCTCTGAGCTGGAGGAATTGGATTTCGCGGGGAAGGGCTAAGTCTGCGCATGGCCTCAGTCGCTGCCGCCTAATCGCTTACTGTATGCGTCTGGCTGTTTTCAGCGCTATGGCAAGATTTGAAATATGCCGTGGAAGACTGATCCTTGCCTGGAAACTGAAACTTAACTACAGTGGGAGCTGCAAGTCAACATGCATCTGTGTCAGGAGCAGCAGAAGCCGCTTAGAGCTTTAGGACAGCAATCTGTAATTATGGTAATACCACGGCCGGCAAACTCTGTGGGTCAAAACACCAGCCAGTCCGATTGCAGACTTGTCTGCACCAGCACCTACAGCTGCAAAGAAGAGTCTTCACTTCCTTGAAGCATTTCTTTTAAAAAGCTTTTGCTTGTGTAAAAGGAGGGACACAATCCGATTCAGAAAAAGCGAATCCCTAAATCATACCTGCACTGTACATCTAAAGCCCTGTTGCACCACTTTAGGGATCACGTTTTCTCCTAAAGGATCCTGGGAACTGTTGTTTGTTAAGGATCTCCTAGGCACTGTGGGTTAAACTATGGAGCCTAGGACTTGCCAATCAGAAGGTCGGCGGTTCAAATCCCTGCGACGGGGTGAGCTCCTGTTGCTCTGTCCCAGCTCCTGCCAACCTAGCAGTTCGAAAGCACGTCAAAGTGCAAGTAGATAAATAGGTACCGCTCCAGCAGGAAGGTAAACGGCATTTCCGTGTGCTGCTCTGGTTTGCCAGAAGTGGCTAGTCCTGCTGGCCACATGACCTGGAAGCTGTATGCCAGTTCCCTTGGCCAATAAAGCGAGATGAGCACCACAACCCCAGAGTCGGTCTCGACTGGACCTAATGGTCAGGGGTCCCTTTACCTTACCTAACAACTCTGAACACCCTTCACAAACTGCAGTTCCTAGGATTCTTTGAGAGGAAAGCTCTTAAAGTGGGATAAGAGTGCTTTAAATATACGTTGTGGTTGTGGCCACAGTGAAACATCCAATTCAAAATGCTATTCTTCTGTACCAGGAAACAGAACAATCCCTAAGTAGCCATTTGTCAAACTAGTTCTTTATTTTGTTACCGGAAAAATCCGAGGGCTCCCTTGGACAAAAAGTAAAGACACCAACCAGAGTAAATTGGAGCAAATCAGCAGCCTGTAGGCTTGGCCTTTATTGAACTGTTGCAACAGGGTGTTCCCCTCACTTGCAGGAGAGAGGAAAGACACAGAAAATGGTGTGCAAGACCTTATAAAAACTTTTGAAATTCCCACCCTGTAGATCAAGCCCACCCCCAGAAACATCATGCATACATTACAGAAAGGAGGGGTTGAGGGAGGAGTTGTGGTGGTAACCTGAGTGTCCTGTCACCTGGCTGGTTCCCCTCTACCCCTCCCCATGAGTCATTTTCTGAAGACAAAAGGTAGTCGCAGTTTCCTGCCCCCTGAGGGAAGATCTGATCATTGTCCTTTGTTCCAGTCCATGCAGAATCCACTCCCATATGCAAGTTCTTTGTGATCTTGATTGTCTTCTGTCTAGGACCATCAGGGTTGGCATAGCAACTGGGCAGGGCTCCTGTGGATGTGCTGGGATGGTGAAGGGATTATGGCTGACCAGAACCAAGCCACCCCCCTTTGATAGTCCTTGTCATATGGAGTAAAATAAAAATGGAACAGTGCAAATCCGATGTATGGTTGATTTTTCTATGAATTTATAACAGAAGTGTGGCATATGGAGTGTGTGAGTGTGAGTGTGTGAAGTTTGTACAAACTGAATGATTGGGGTGGGGGGTTCCTGCTACAATTTATAAAAATGTCTGTATACCACTGTATCATGAGAAGAAATATATCAAACTGATTTACAGTGAGAACACATAATACATACAATAAAAACCATATAAAAGAAAGTTATAAACAGACAATAATTAACCATGGTGGAAAGATGTATTCTTAACTGCCTCCATAGGCCTTGTGGAATAGAAAGGTTTTCGCAGACGTTTAGAAGTGGACACAGTAGATGCCTATGGAGGTTTGGGGGTGCATTGCCAGTGGGTGCCCCCCCCCATGGATTCATTATCCCGAGACTGTAATTGGCACAGGGCACTTTTGAAAGGTCAAAGGGGCATTGCTAAAGGAGTAAAGACTTCTTTACACATTTTTACTTAAAATAAATAAATAAATAAATAAAAAAGTTACTCCTGTTTATTTGCCTGACAGTAAAAAATATTTTCAGCACACCCAGGCCTTTGTATGAAAAGAAAAACTGAATAACTGTACACATTACATGGCGGGAGAACTGCACTGCAAAATCTGGAGAAATGCAAATTTCGAAGGATGGCTGGCGTATTGATTTGTAAAATACAAATTAGGAAGGTTCGCCTTTAAATGCAAACGGAACCACATTTCTCACCTCTCCCTCCTTAACACTGAGAGTCTGGAGGCGACCTAAGTCTTGTTCCCCGAGAGAGGTTTCTAGCAGAAAACAAAAAGAAAACCCCAGTCAGGCGGCAGCCTTGGCTTCCTTTCTGCATTACGTTATCCAGGACAAAGGGGAGTTAGGCGCATGAGGAGCCTGGCTGGGAGCCTATTGTCAGAGAGAACAGATTGGGATGTCTCCGCTGTTTAAATAGTGCTGCAGGGGTCAAAGGCAAGGGCTCTGCCATCTCAGAGGCTGGAGGGTTTACTAGGCAAACCTAATCTCCTGCATCTGGTTGATCTTAACTGTCCTCGACAGCCAAACCAGCTTAACCTGTGTACAAGACCCAATGCAATTTATATCACTCGGTTAATATCCATTGTAGTGAAACTAATCTCCTTAGGACATGTCTGGCCAGCATCTTTCCCCCTTTCTTTTCTTTTTTTGGGTTCACTTGTACCTGGATGCATTGCATTACTAGTTGACACTTCCAATCCTGTTTGAATGAAGCAGGTGGTATAGCAGCAACTGAAACGAGGAAGAAAATGTACCATGAATGACCATTGTGATCTATGAACAACTCAATTCGTTCCTTGCTTGTTTTTGTTACTGTTCAAAGTAAGTTTGCATTGCATTAAGTGGGTTAATTTGTGCTCATATGAGAAACCTTCATGGTACTTGAAAGTGTCTGATCCTAAATCCTCAAGAGCTGCCACCATCCAGTGTAGAGTTGGCAATTCTGAGCCAAATGGACCACCGGGTCTAAGGCAGCTTCCTACAACTTTTTGTCCACACTCCATAATAAGGTTCCTGTGGAACTGAAGGGGTGACCTGTGCTATGCCATTCTCAGCTCTCATGCTCTCAGGGAATTATGACAAAAGATATTGAAGGAAGTCTAGAAGCTGAACATCTTTCAGGTCATTCTATCACCCCTTTCAGTTTTACAAGCCAATTTTGCAATGGTGTTCCTGTACATTTTTTTTTTTAAATCCAAACTGTAATAAAAATAGAAAAAGAAAAGAAAAAATATTTTAATCAATTCAATCCATTCTGAGTTGACATCAAGGACAAAACCCAAAAGGATATGCAAGGATTTCAGGTAGTGTAATGCAAAACGGAAAAGACCATACCTGCTTTTTTTTTTTTTTTTTGCTTTTTTTAAAAGGAGAACTTATGTTGTAGTTCTGAGTGTTGTCAAAGAAATAAACTCCAAATGTTGTATTTCTGTAGATTATCGTTCATTCTTGATTCCAACTTCTTGCTCCCAGGGCTCTTCCAGTAACTGCTCTGGGTGTGCCTTTCGAATGTGTTCTCCTTTGATAAAGCATCCCATTTCCCTGAAGAGAAAGCAGTTGTCATTACACCAGCTTAGTTTGGAACTGGACCAAAGCATCATTCCAAAGATTTCTTCCCCTCCACACACACAAAATGACATAAATTAATTAACTGGTCAAATTCAAATTAACTGGCCGGTGAACAGATTCTGTAAACACCAGCTTCCTGGAAAGCGAACTCACATCCTCTGTCCATCACCTCCACATCTGATGTGGCCAACTGGTAGTCTACAAGCAGCAACTTTGACTGTTGGGGCTGGAGCTCAGTGGTTTTGAGCATCTGCTTTTCATACAGGAGGTCTCAGGTTCAATCCCTAGCATCTCCAGGTAGGGCTGGATGAGAATCCTGTCTGAGTTCCTGAAGAGCTGCTTCCACTCAGTGTAGACAGTTGTTGAAAGAGGGACCAATGGTTTGACCCAGTATAAGGCAGCTTCTTCCTATGACTGTCACCATTGTGGAAATTGTTCCTCATGTGCATGTATGGACAAACCCAGGCTTCTAGTAGGTGGAAGGGAAGCATGAACACAGAAGATAAAGGCTAGGCTAGCTTCAGAAAGGACAGAAGCCCCCAACGTCCTTTTTCATTCTCTCATGCAAGTGCCTACAAAACTCCTCTGTACTTCAAGAGCAGAGGATGGGGAAACTTTTGGTCTGTAGCCTGGCCAGTGGTCAGTGATGATGAGTGTTGTGATCCAGCAACCTCTGAAGGACAGCAGGTTCCCCATCCCATGGAAGGGCTATAGTTAATGCAGTAGAACACCTGCGTCAAATGCAAAAGGATCCCATTTCAATTCCAGGCATCTTCAGGTTGAGCTGGGAATGTCCCTTGCTTGAAATCCTTGTCATTGTAGACAATATTAAGTGAGAGAGAATGAATGATAAGGCTATTTCCTAGACACAAAGATGCCCAAGCAGGACCTGAATGTAAGAGCCCGCTCCTCTCCTGTGGTTTCCAGCAGCTGGTATTCAGAAGCATTGCTGCCTCTGACCATGGAGACAGAGAATAGCCATCATGGCTAATAGCCATAAATGAGCCATGAGCCTTCCCACTGGTAAGGCAGCTCAGATGTGTTTGGGGCCCTGGTGCTCATTCTGTTGTTAGATTCAGTAGTGTAGTCACTTGCAGTGGTGTAGCGTGGGTTGCGGGCACCCAGGGCAGGGCAAGTGTTGTGCCCCCTGATGGACTGGACAGCTGGGGTGGGGCGCACTAGGGCCTGCACAGAGGGTGAATGGAGCCCGCCTCCAACCAGCCCCTCACCTGCTGCCTCCATCCACCTGCCCACTAGACCAACCCACCTGCCGCTGTGCCTCAGCTGCCAGAGATCTGTGCCTGTTGTGGGGGCGCCTGATTGTCCCCCCCCTCAAAAATGTGTGCCCCACCACTCCCATGCTATGCCTCTGATCACTTGTTACCAAGGTCTCCAAGCAACTTGCATTTAAATACAGTACATAAACCAAAACACATTATATACAATTATCACCATTAGGAATAACTTTCTGTCAGCAAGAGCTGTTTGACCGTGGAATGGAATATCTCAGAAGGTGGTGGACTGTCCTTCCATTGAGATTTTTAAGCAGGGGTTGGATGGCCATTTGTCAGACAGACACATGCAAAACACGCACACACAAAACCCCTTCCCATAGCAGCCACAGGAAGATTTGTCAGCAGGCTAACAGCAGAACAAAATCATGTCAGTCCTTTGAAAGCCTGCGGGAAAGGGTACGTCTTCACCCCGAAAAGTGGGGTGCTAAGTGTGTTGAGTGGCGCCCTGGACCTCTGCCCCCAAGGCTCCCCAGGATTGCTTTAAGTCCAGGGAGACAGAGCTGGAACTGACCAGACTGACAGGCGATGGCAGGAGAATTTTTGCTTAACAGGCGGTGATTGGAATAGCCAGCGCTGTCCTTTAAACTCACAAATGCAAAGCGGAATTGAAATTTATTGCTCTGCTTGTTGCGTTTGCCTCCAGCAGGAGTGCCTGAGCAATCAATGATTGTGATTTGCCCGGCTTGCGGTGGAGACAGGTGATGGGCATGAATAATGCTCAGGCCTGCCTCGCCTGTGTAAATGTTCCCGCTTCCTTTATTCTCCTGGATAGGCAGACGTGTGGGACTCTGCCGCGTCAACAGCAATTCCACTCCTGCCTCTTTGCGACTTGCACTCAAACCTTTCGCTATTTGCATGTGAATCCGCTTGGGGCCCCCTCAGGAGGCGGCGTCTGACCTGCTGAAATGCAGGTCTCCAAGCCTCTCAATCATCTTATTATACATAACAGCTAAATAATTCTGCTTGCCTGCATATAAATGACTCGGGAAAGGGAGGGGAAAGGGCAGATGGGAGGCCTCTGTGAGGCTTCTGCCAGAGGCAGCATACTGGCCAAACATTTCAAGTGACAGATTTCGTATGAAATGGATGAGCTCTGCTGAGGAAAAGTCCCCACCGTGGTGAAAAGTCTCCCAGGGACCTTAAAATATCTGTCACCTTTGGACCAAACCAGGCAAGTTCTTCACAAAACAGACTCACAGAAAACAAAAGCTCTTGAATCTACCCCTCTGCATTAAAGAACCCTGAAGATATCCAATGGGATATCAAATCCAAAACCACTTCCATCAAACAGCCTTGCTTATTTATCATTTGTGCGGTTAAGGCCCCTCCAGATTATCTGTTTATTGAGTATTTGTCCTGATTTGCTTGCACAAAGCTTTTGTGGAGGTTAGATTGCATCCAGTCTTTACTGATCTGTTTGTGGGGACAGTTACAGGACAATGAGCACTCATCTTGCATTCATCCTGAATGGCTTGCTGGGTTTATGTATCTTCCAGATTAGTCATTAGTTTACCATACAAGTTGAGATACAGTTCTGTGTCCAAACAACAAATAATTCCCTGTCCTTTTGAAAGCAGACTTATTTATATATTTACTAATTTACAATACTTAGATTCAGGCCGACCTCACAAAGTGGATTAGACAAGATTATTACAACAGTAAGCATCAATTTAATTGCCTCTCCAGAATGGGAAATACACCATCTTTTTTTTTTTTAATAGAAAAGAATGACTGCTGCTTTCTCCCTCCCCACCCCCTTAGTGCAAGATGGTCCTTCAGATACATAGGAGCCAATTGCTAGAGGCCAAGGGGTCTTTGCTCCCCAATAAAATATTTGAGGGGGTTGAGGAGCATTGCCGTTCAAATGGTGTGCCTGCACCGCACCATGTGATCGATTATGTGGGGTGGGGCTTACCTGCCCCCCTCCCAATTGCTCCCTTAGTTGCTAAACTACTGCCTGGAGTTCACACTTTTCTAAAGTTTGGATTCCCATCTTGAAAGAACTGCAGGTCAAATGAGACATGACACTAAAAGTTCAATCCCTTACTTGAATACTCAGAACTAAGTCCCACTGAATTCCATGGGACTGCCTCCCAGGTATGTGTGCATATACGGTAGATTGGCGTGATAGATCAATAGATATACAGTCTAGCTATACCATTAGAAACCACTTTAGGATTTGTAACATTTAATAATAGGCATGGGTAATGCAATTGGGACCACAGTGCATGGGGCAGGTTTAACCCTCCTCTCCCTGACTGGGATTCTGATGGAGATAACCCCCCTTTCTCCCTCCCTCCTCTCTCTCTCTCTCTCTCTCTCTCTCTCTCTCTCTCTCTCTCTCTCGGATTCTGATGGAGATAACCCCCCTTTGCGTGGCGAGTTCCCGCCCCCCACCAGGATAAATAAAGACACCAGACACCATAATTTAAGGTTAATTGGGCGAATTAGGCCACAACTTTATTGAGTTCAGGAATGAGAGGCATTGGCTTAGGCATTGGTCCTATCGACTATCCGGCTCCAGCCCATTTGCTGGAGACACGGGGAAGGGTTAACACTATATCGGGGAGTCTCCTGCCGAGGCACGTCGACTAGGAGCTCCCCGGGTCACCGCTCTGGGGCGTGCCTTTGGCCCTCACCTCCATAGGCTTCGGACAGGGCCACGCCCCCCGGAGTCCTTTAACGGACCACCCTTCGTTCACTGGGGGGAGGTGATGGCGCTCCCCCCCACATCCTCTTAACCCCTTCTTACCAATGCCTACCGCCACACGAGCAACCGCAATAAAATTCCACCTAATACCAACCTGTAGGAGAAAAAACGTGAGGGCTAGCCGGCAAAGAGAGGGCGAGCCCCCTCCGTGCCGGCCCTAAATAGCCCAGGCCACGCCCCCCCAGCCAGCCGATTGGCTGGCTGGGGGGGCACACCCGGCTGGGATTCCCCTGTTCTCGCGGGGGCTGAAACCAGCCCCTGCTCACGTGGGGTGGGCGTGAAGCCCGCAACCCCACCTCCTGGGCAAGCCGGAAGTGGCTTTCTCCCTCTCTCTCTCTCTCTCTCTCTCTCTCTCTCTCTCACACACACACACACACACACACAAACACAAACACACCACAATTAGCCTTAGGGAACAACCTTCTATTGGGCATCTCATGTAGCTCATTTAAGTTCTTTTGAGGGTGAAATGGGATGCCCCTTCTATAGTGTCTCTTTCCTGCCTCTGCTAGCTATTTTTATAACGTTTCCACTGAAATTTTGCATTTCCCTTGGTGACATGGCTTGTGTCAGATGGACGTCTGATGGCTATTAGGTTTTTAAAAAGATTTTCAGTATAGCCAACGATTACGTATAATTACATTTCCAGTTCTCCACATTGTGCAGTGATTGGGATTATTTCTCCCATAATCTTTAGATTGGCTGGATTGCAGAGGGTCTCTGAGTGCGTCTAACTATCTGCCACCAGCTTTTCAAAAAGTTGGGTTGCTGGTTGTTAAGGCGGATACACCTGGAATATAATGGCCCTTCTTCCAATCTCTTGAAAAAAAATCATTTTGGCAGCCAGAAAAGACACTTCCCCATCGCAAATCCTAGTTCACTTGGTAAGTGCTCAAGATTTGACAAAGTGCAAAGAGGTTAAAAATGTGCTTGGGATTCCAGCCTTCTGAAAACTGTTCTTTTAATAGGTAACATATCACCCCCCCCCCCCACACACATAAGAACCTCTTTGGAATGATTTCCCATTCATTAACCTAGAAAATAATAGAAATGCACTCCATTCGCCTTTATCTGTCTCTATTCTTTTATGAAGGCGTCAAAGAAATAAGCCCAATTTTATTCATTATTTTTTTTACCTTGCTACTCAAACTTGAATAGGAAACTGACCCACGGTGCCTTCCATCCTGTAAAGAAATAAAATAAAACCCAGAAAGTGGAAGGGGCCATTTCTTCAAGTCTTTTCCGATTTGCTCGTCATGGCATTAATGAGGCCAATTAGCAATTTGTCTTTATGTGCAGTATCCCTGGAAGGAAAAGCAGCCGTTCCTCTAAATGACAAAAGAGATGATAGTACTTTGATAGCTTTTGCTGACTGACAGATGCTTGTTGGTCCTGGCAAAGTAATTTATTGGCCTCTGCTTGGTTCCTCAGGGCACAAGTCTATACAGAATACAGGAGGTGCACTATGAATGAATATGGTGATGGCTTTGCCTGCATAGGCTTTTGTTAATCCATTGAGATCAAAGCAAATGAACCTCTCATCTTCTGGGAAGCCATAAACCGCTGCATCATCACTGCAGGGCCTGTCCATTCCAGTAGTTCTTGTGCCAGAGCAATGCTCCAAGGCTATGTCTGACAATAGGCTACGGAAGCAGGCCACACATCTGTCAACCGCAGCGCAAACACACATCTGATGCTGTCGCCTGATTCGCTTGGGAGCATCCAACAGCTTTTTCTCAGAAGCTCACCAGAACCATGGAGTTTTTGACAACAACTCTGAATGAGGGACGCGGGTGGCACTGTGGGTAAAGCCACAGAGCCTAGGACTTGCCGATTGGAAGGTCGGCGGTTCGAATCCCCGCGACGGGGTGAGCTCCTGTTGCTCTGTCCCTGCTCCTGCCAACCTAGCAGTTTGAAAGCACGTCAAAGTGCAAGTAGATAAATAGGGACCGCTCCGGCGGGAAGGTAAACAGTGTTTCTGTGTACTGCTCTGGTTCGCCAGAAGTGGCTTAGCCATGCTGGCCACATGACCTGGAAGCTGTATGCCGGCTCCCACAGCCAATAAAGCGTGATGAGCGCCGCAACCCCAGAGTCGTCCGCAACTGGACCTAATGGTCAGGGGTCCCTTTACCTTTACCTTACTGAATGAGATGCTGAAATTGCAGGACATGTATTATTATTATTATTATTATTATTATTATTATTTGCTTTGCATGCAGTAGATCAGAGGTTCAATTCCCGGCATCTCCAGGGAGAGCTGGGAGAGATCCCACCTGGAAGAGGCACTGCCAATCAGTGTAGACAATACTGAGCTAGATGGAGTAATGGTCTGATTCACTTTAAGGCAGCTACCTACCTATGACCTCGTGGCACTGGATGTGGCTCCAGCATAGAAAGGATTCACATGATCTACATGGGACTATTTGAGTGTGGCTCACTTGTCTGTTCTTAACCCCCCCCCCCCCTTTTAAGCCACTTTAAGAAAGGCTTATCCCAAAAGGAAGAATAGAAGGAAATTTAAAAAAAACAAATAAAGAAAAAAGCATCTCTGGGCCAAATAGGATGTGATGTTGGCACTCCCTCTCCCTCTCTCTCCTTAATGTTAATAAGAACTGTGGTGGGAGAGGATTTAGTGTGGCCAAATTGGTAGAATTGCTCTTGTTTTGCCCTGTGTGGCAGCAAAATGTAAAGATTGCATTTTGCCGTGCAAGGCAAGTTGCTAGAAAACTAGAAAATGCCATAAGGGAAAGGATTCTTCTGTGCTTTTCTAGGACAGTGGTTCCCTCCCCAACAACAGCAACCGATGTCTGGTGGGAATTTCTGAAAGGCGGCGCTTTGTCCTTAGGCAAGTCAATCAAAAAATTATGGGTTTTTTGTTTTGTTGCTGTTTTTGAAGAGGGAAGCTCAACAACTTCGGAGTTTGTCCAAAAAAAAGTTGTGACTTGATTCAGGACTTCAAAGGAAGTTTCACAGAGCTCCTCCATATTGCACATTCATGATCACAGTAGTTCAGCATCCTGTTCTCACAGCAGCCAACCAGTGGGAAGCCTACAAGCAGGACCCAAACACAACAGCGCTGCCCACCTGCAATTCCCAGCAGCTGCCATATTGCCTCTGACAGTGGAGGTAGAATATAGCCATCGTAGCTCATAGCTGCTGATAGCCTCGTCCTCCATGCATCATCTTTTAAGGCCTCCAAGTAGGTCGCTGTTATGTATTCAGTGGTCTGTGTCTGCCTGAGCTTGAGTCTGGACTAAGGGTTCTGAGCTCCTGTATTCTTAATTTATGGTTTTTATTTATTGTACCTTTTCCTTCAAGGGGCTCCTGAGCTCCTGTGTTCTGATTCAATACATGATATCCAATCACAGAACATTTCAGGATTTGGGCCTCTGCCATTGGCCCTTAAACTCTGAGTTATGATTCGCAGCTTGGAAGTTTAGACAGCCAATCACTTTGAGAGTGGGAGTGGCCCAGGCCTTCAGAAATGTATATATGCAGTTGCTTTGCCCATGTCCAGTTCTGTTAGTTCAATAAAGGTTCTTGCTGTTATCACTGTGTCTTCGGTGGCCATCACTGCCTCCTGTGGGAGTGAGTTCCATAGTTCAATTCTGCACTACGTGAAGTCATATTTGCTTTTATCTTTCCTGAATTTTCAATATTCAGGTGCACTGAATGTCTGCAAGTTCTAGTGCTATGAAATAAGAAAGACCTGTCTCTATCCACTTCCTCTATGCAATGTGTGTTTTTATAAGTTTCTGTTATGTAGCATCTTACTTGCTTTTTTCTATAAACTATGCAGTCCCAAAGGCTGCAACCTTTTCTCACAGGGCAGGCCCTCAAACATTTTGGTTGCCTTTTTTTGGAACCTTTTCCATAGCATCCCTTTTGAAATGAAACAAAGTGAAATATCTTGATGTTTTCTTGTTTGGTAAGTCAAGCCCTGTTTGCTTCTCTCTAGTTGAAGGGCCGGAACTGCACAAAGAGGCCCAGATAACCAGAAAGAAAAGAGCCTGCAAGCCTTTTTTTGTAACAGGCATATTTGGCTTGTATTATGAACGGCATTAACATGTGAAAAAACAGTTTGTATCCTCAAATTACAGCTGCTGTTTTTCCAAAGGCATCTGCTTCAGCTGGTGTGGAAAACTGCTAATCTTCCCCCCCACCCCCACTTCTCTCTCCCCCTGACAGGAAATTATAATTGCACTTTTGAAAGATGAGAATATATTTGGCATATTGCAAATAAAGGAGATAAAGGGATTAAATACATGAGGAAAAGTGAACTGAAAGAAAATGCTAATGAGGAGTTATATTCAATATTACAAACTTCCACCTCTTGAAAGATGCCATATGTGGCAGTGCATGGTTTTTGATTGGCATTTTCAAACCATTTACACTTGGAAATCAATAGGCTTGTTCCAGAGGAGGTTGCTCAAGGAGGATATTTTTACACCCCAAATCGGAATACATTATGCAGTAGTTCAAAAATAAGTGGGATAACTGAAGAACCAAACCAATAAAATGAAGTGGTCATATATTTTTTTAAAATTTTCTTTTACCTGACTGGAAAGCATTATTGAACTCTGATCATGCCTCTAATCTTCCTGGAAGGAGGGCTACATGAGGGTGTGAAGGACTGAACCTATTGTCCAAGGGTAACAATTGAATCTGTATTTCTGCTCACTTTTGCTCCTGGCTCTACCCAGCATTGACATGTAGATCTTGTAAGGCTGCACAGAAGAGAATGCACCCTTTGGGTTGAGAAAGGTTCCCAAAGGAATATTCAGTATTCAAACCAAAGTTTATTATTCTTTTTCACACGCAGACACCTTTCCCTGCCCTACCCGCAGCTAGTCCCCAGCTAGATGGTGGTGGAATCTGGATGGGTTATCTCCTTTGACCATTGTCTTGCCTTTGGGGGCCATCTTCCTTCCCATGGTAGCACCTTGTCTGAATGTTATCAGCTATTATCACTCTTTAGTCAAGGTGATGACATCTCAAGGATGTCAACCCAACCCTGTCTCAAGCCAACCCACATTGAGAACCCTGTTAGCAGAAATTTGATAGGAAACCCATCACAATATATAGTATACTTATGTGCGGCATCTGTTTAAGAAACTTAAATGCCTATATAGAAGTAGTCATAAGAAACAATCTGCTAGACAATGCAGATATACTCTAAACAACCATATAAAACTTTCCCACTAAGTTTTTTTTGTTAGTTGTTTTCACTTTATATTGGAGCTAATCCTATTGATTTTAACTGTACTTATTTCAAATTATAGCTCCAGTCTACCGTCGTGCATTCAGAGGGACTCCAGTGTGTAAATGGAAATTTCAGCAATCAGAACTTATGGCTGGTATTTTTGAAGAAGGAATAAGAAAATGAACAGAGATCTGCTGGATAGGATGACTACTTGTGCGTTGCCAAAAAGCAAACTCATCAAAGAAAGAAGGGGAAAGAGGATGCAGATCTGCATATGCCAATTCACATGGAATTATTATTATTATTATTATTATTATTATTATTATTATTATTATTCCACCCTTCACCTCCTGTGCTTGATTGTGTCCTTAAATTGTGATAATGCCTCTTGCTTGTCTGAAGGAGAGTTCTGCCTGACCTTTGTGTGTAGCTGGACTGCAGCCTACTGTACCAAGAGAAGAGTGGTGCCCACTGCCCCAGCCACCTCTGTGCCCTCTCCCCCCTAAAAAGTTGCCTTTGCGGGAATGTGGCCCAAAATGTGACACAGTTTCTCCCACCTGGTCTTTGTGCATGTTGGAGCCCAAAACTCTGCCTCAAGGCAAATGCATTTAGGACTGGGCACTCTCAGTTAAAGTTCTCATACAGGGGTGGCCAACTCTCAAGAGACTGCAATCTACTCTCAGAGTTAAAAATTGGTAGTGATCTACCCCCTTTTGGAGGGGTTCAGGTCAAAGTCGTTGAGCTTTTTGGGGGGAGAAGGGGGGCCCTGGTGTTCTGGGGTGCAGGACAAAGATGTTGAGCTTTTTTTAGGGGAGCCACAATTGTTGAGCTTCTTTGGGGAGAGCCAGTGATCTGGAAGTGATCTACCTGTTGGACATGCCTGTTCTAATAGTAACTCAACGAATGTTGAGTTGCAAATTGCCTTTGGCAATGACTCTTTGTCAAATGCCAGGGCCCATTTCTAGTTGTGAGCCACTAATGCAACTACCAGTGGCCCCAGATCATGCTGAGGAGCATCTCCATATCAATGTTAAAGGTAAAGGTAAAGGGACCCCTGACCATTAGGTCCAGTCGCGGACAACTCTGGGGTTGCAGCGCTCATCTCGCTCTATAAGCCGAGGGAGCCGGTGTTTGTCCACAGAGATCTTCTGGGTCATGTGGCCAGCATGACTAAGCTGCTTCTGGCAAACCAGAGCAGCGCACAGAAACGCCGTTTACCTTCCCACCGGAGTGGTACCTATTTATCTACTTGCACTTGACGTGCTTTCGAACTGCTAGGTGGGCAGGAGCAGGGACTGAACAACGGGAGCTCACCCCGTCACAGGGATTCGAACCGCCGACCTTCTGATTGGTAAGCCCTAGGCTCTGTGGTTTAGACCACAGTGCCACCTGCATCCCTCCATATCAATGTTATGTCCCATCAATTCAGTGGGATCTGCATTATAAATGCAGATGAAGATCAGGCTGCTGCATCACTCTCAATGTGGTTTTGGCGAAACAAGTTCATCCGGTTTTGAGGTTTGTGGTGTTTACATTTTTATGCAGAGCTTTAAATCCAGTGACAGATGATTTTGGATTCAATTTCATTTGCAATATGCATATTCTAATCGAGTTTCATTGCTGGTTCCCTTTTACTTTGAATGGGGGAGGGAAATAAAGGAAAATAATATTTCAAAGTAAAAATGGAATAGAGCAGTGAAGGTACATCGCCTTAGGTCTTTCTCATCAAGATTTCACCATAGGGTTTCTTGATCATATCTGGATTCAGGGATAGTTGGGTGAAATGTAATGTTATGAAGTGCATCTTTAAGGATACCCTTCTGCTATTATTTCCATGATCAATGTAACTTCTAAAAGTACTTCATTCATGAAAATCACAGCTGCAACTTTGGTAAGTACCATTTCTCCATTCAGTCTCCGTTTCCCAATTTGCTCAGCAGGGATTACATGACATGTTCTCAGTTATGAGTTGCCTCTTTACTGAATTTTCCATTTTCTAGAAGAATGTTCTAGGGCCTGCTCCCAGATGTACAGATAGACTAAATACAATTGATGCAGCCAGCAACCTTGTCAATATATTGGGGGCTGGGGGTGGGGGGAAGAATTCTGCCAACCCTGTCATAAAAGGAATTCTCTGATAATTTGCAGTTTTACATTTTACACTTACTTAAATAATGACTTCAGGAAGAAAGTGGAGTTTGCTTCTGTTGCTGTGATGCTAAACACATTTACTTGGGAATAAGTCCCATTTGTTGCAGAAACGGAAAATACATTTTAAAGACAACAACCTCTGTAACCATGACTATAAGTTGTTCTTCTTCTTCTTCTTCTTCTTCTTCTTCTTCTTCTTCTTCTTCTTCTTCTGTGCTTTATATAAAGGAATCTCAAAGCAACTCAACACGATAAAATACAAATGAGGAAAAACCAGGGAAATAATTAAAACAATGTACGATACAAAATACCTAAAATGTTTGCTAAGGGGAAAGATGCTGTGGTGACTGACTAGCAAATGCCAGGCCTGTTTGCTGATGCTTGTATTATCTGCTACTCCCTGGGTGGTCGTTTGGGGCCCCTTGCCTTGTGGGAACCTGTACTGAGGCCATGAGGTCCAGCCCTAGCTGAACCACTGAACTTCGTTGAAGAGAAGCAGTGACCGGGTGGGAGTCAACTTTGGAACTCCAAGTACACAGCCTTGAGTTCTATCGTGGAAGAAAAACAGGGAATAAGTAAATGTAAGGCTTATTTCTGAGAACACACGCATAGGACTGTGTTGTCCTTCTCCCTTTGAACATGGTTGCGAACAAGAAGTTGCAATGTGATTTGAGCATTTTCTTGACCCAAGAAGTGATGCTTCTTGAAAAATGCTGAAAATGCAAAAGGTTTCAAATAGTTAGATTGCTTCCCCTTTACAGTGGTTAATGGAACTTCCTTTATTCTTCACTTATCCTATTTCCTTCCTCTTTCTCCAAGGACTATGTGTGGATGTACTATCATCCTGTTTATGTCATGTCTATTATGTTGCTAAGCAGTAGTATTTTGATCTTATGGCTAAATCAGCTCTGCGCTAGGACCAAAAAAACATTAAAACTAGAAAAAAAATGTTTCCAAGAAATTATTAGTTTGAATCTATTATTTGGATAACATGGTCTGAGTGCATCATGGGGAGAATTTAACACAGGCGGAAAGTGACGCAAAGATCATAAAGTGAGTTGTAATGTTTGGTCTAAGCAGTGTGAGAGCTCAGAGATAGGGTCCGCCTAAGGAACAGTGTGACCGTATCCTCTGAATGAATTTGTACAAAACCCTAATGAAGACAAACACTTTCTTTAAATGTAGCTGGAAAGTCCCCATTCAGATAGCAGCTGGCACAATTGTCCTCCGTCGAAAGATAGAAGCCAATGACAAATAGCAGAATTCATGGAAAAAAACCCCAGGGATATGACAAAGGAGCAAATGCTCATTAGCACTTCTTTTCTTCTCTGGCAGCTATTATAAACCCATTGGTTAGCGTTCACATTAGCAGTTCAGCGTTTGGCAAATGCCAAAAGTCAACAGGATGAGTGAATGCAGATGGGAAGATGTACTTCTTGTGCAGAGCTCGCTGTCCTAAGATTTGCAACAATGAAGGATCTTGGAAGGTGAAAAAAGGGGGTGGCGTTGTTATTGTGCAGCTTAAAGATGGAGACTTTGTGTTGGGATAGAAAGAATGTCAGCTTGGCTAAGGTGGGGGAGGGGTGGGCTATCCTGTGGCCCTCCAGATGTCCCATCAGCCTCAGCCAGTGTGGCCCAAGGGTCAAGCATGATAGGAATTGTTGGTCAGCAGTATCTGGGAGGCTACATGTTCCCCATCCCTGCTCTGTTTGAAGAAGCCCTTGGTTTGAAGGGATCTTCTGTTAGTTGGCTGTCAAAGTTTCCCAGTGTGGGATGTTTTGTGTGTATCTGTGGGTGTGTAAATGAATTGTAGGCGTGTCTATGAGAATGTAAAGGTTTTATATAATTTTGTGAGGGTGCAATATATTTACGTTTATGCTTTTAAATGTAAGTCAGTCAGAGACCTTGGTACACAGGCACTGAGTTGTGCCCGACATTGGGGGGCAGGGTGGGGCGGAGCTGACATCACACATGTGATGCGTGTTGTGCGTTGCGTGTGTGACGATTGTCATATTGGGAGAGGCCAATCGGGCCTCCTCTTGATGTGACATTTTCAACGAAGCTGCGATGGTCTGTGCAGCGTTTCCCACCACCATGCAGCCTGGGACGACTTCTTGCCAGGCCTCCTCAATATTTTTTTTTTTGAGGGGGCTAAGCTTCATCCCAGTGATATGGGGGGGGGGGTTCTAGAGGCCTCAGCCCATAGAGTTGGTCCACCTGCTTTGGTAACAAGCGACTAATAAAGATTAACATTCATCATCATCATCACCAGCATCATCATAATTCCCCTTACAACTCCCAGCACCTGTAACAAACTACAGTTCCCAGGGTTCACTGGGGGAACTCATGGCTGTTAAAGTGGTATGAGGGCTTTTTTTCTTCCCCCAGTTCTACTGTGAGTCAGGGGTGGGTTCAGATGTGAGAAAGGCTCTGTTTAAAAAGCTCTGTTTGCGGGAGCAGGTGCTGGCAAGTGACGTTGCAAAACTAGCGTACTGCTTCGAGCTCCTTGAATTAAGTGGAGGATATGAAGAGAACAGGATAAACATGCACCCTCTAGACTGGCCTCTTTGTCTAACAACGGGGCCCTAAACTGCCTCACTTTTGTCTGCACATTCCTCAATACATATAAACTTTCTGCAAACAAATCAGAACGGATGCTCAATAAAGACCGGATATAATCTAATCCCCATGTAAACTTTGTGCAAGTCAATTGGGATGAATACTCAATAAACAAGTCATCTGGAGGAACCCCTAAGTCCTGCCCCAGAGCAATAAAGAGCAAGCCTGCTCCATCTTCTGCACGATAACCCTTCAGATATTGAAAATTGCTCTCATGTCACTCCTTAACCTCTGCTTCTCCAGTCGTCTCGGACTCTTTATGCCCATTTCCAGCCGCGTTAGTCAGTTGCAGCAAAAAACAAGAGCCTTAAAAAGTAACAAATGTATTATTACAGAAGCGTATGCCATACTAAATTTGTGAGACTTTTCTCCGTGGGCTGCTCGAAGGAAGAAAATTACCTGGTGAATGAAAAACCGTTACATAAATCCAAGACATAGAAGAAAACACACCAAATTATGACCATGCTGCCTTAATCCAAGACAGATAATGGTCTGCTGGTCAGTTTTCTTACTATTCTGGGAGTTCTGGATACCCCACTCTCCATTTGAGTGCCCAGGACGTGATGCGGTGCTGCCTTTTTCTCTGTGTGGTCTCATTGGATTATAATGCCGGAGTGCCTGGCCGCATTCCATCCATAATTAATTGCCACTTTGGTTTTAGATTGCAGGGAGGCCAGTCTGGCTCTCAACATTGCGCTTGTTCCCATCTTTAGATTGTGTTCCACCCTGCCAGCTGGTAAGTGAATGAAACCTTTCACAACGGGCCTAATGGGCACGGAGGGTTGAATCATTGTCCTTGTGGGCTGCTCTCTAGTTAATCTAGTGACAAACAAGGTTCAGGCTGCTGCTGTTGACAAGCACTATAGTGCTCCTGTTTCCAGGACATATGCAGGGCCCACAGAAGGATTTCAGAATGACCATGATGATGTAGCTTAATTTCTTTACTTTTTTTTACATCAGCCTCCTTGCAGCTTGGTGCTTGTTTAGATATAAAATGGTGATGGGTTGGTGAACTCACGAAAGTGCAGTGTCATTCATATATATATATATATATATATATATATATATATATATATAGTTGTTGTTGTTGTTGTTGTTGTTGTTGTGAATTTTACCCACTCATCACCACAAGGATCTCTCTCTCTTTCTGTGTGTATAGAGATAGATATAAATATCTATATGTATCTATACATATGTACACACAGACACACACAGACAGACACACACTAATAATAATAATAATAATAATAATAATAATAATAATAATTATACCCTGCCCATCTGGCTGGGTTTCCCCAGCCACTCTAGGCGACTTCCAACAAAATATTAAAAACACAGTAAAGCATCAAACTGAGTGCTCACTGGAAGGACAGATCGTGAAGCTGAGGCTCCAATACTTTGGCCACCTCATGAGAAGAGAAGACTCCCTGGAAAAGACCCTGATGTTGGGAAAGATGGAGGGCACAAGGAACAGCAAGTGTGCGAGGTTTCATTTGGAACAGGATTCTTGTGGGGTGTAGAATTCGGATACAGAGCTATTGCACAAGAAAAATTAAAGTTCTGATGCGCTACCCAAGGCAATATCCTACATGTGTTGAGATTTTGAGAATAGCTCCTCTGAGCTGGACTGTTGTGCCTGTAGAATGAGGCAATAAGTGGAAATACCAGTAGGTGCACTCATACTGATTGGTTCCAGTTACAGATAGGTAGCCGTGTTGGTCTGCCATAGTCAAAATAAAAAAAATCCTTCCAGTAGCACCTTTAAGACCAACTAAGTTAGTTCTTGGTATGAGCTTTCGTGTGCAAGCACACTTCTTCAGTATCTGAAGAAGTGTGCTTGCACACGAAAGCTCATACCAAGAACTAACTTAGTTGGTCTTAAAGGTGCTACTGGAAGGATTTTTTTTATTTCATACTGATTGGGTCACTGGAAACAAAAAAAATAGGTTGTGCTCAGGTGAGGTGCAAATGGATGGACGGGTGTGGCAATAGATACCACCCACCAAAACATATTCACACATGTGAGAGAACACTCATTTAAAAAAAAAAATGCATTACTGACTTCCGCACCAGCAGTGATGTGGCTGTATCACTAACAGGAAGACTTATAAACATTTGTCAAGCAAATCAGTATGGATGCAGGATGAATGCCTATTGTCATATAACTGCCCCACAAACAAATTAAGACTAGATATAATCTGACCTCCACGTGAACTTTGTGCCAGGAAATCAGGATGGTGAATGCTCAACAAATAGGTCATATGGAGGGACCCCGAGTTCTCAAGGCTACAATATCCAGTTTAATTTTTGTACCTCTCCCCCAAATTTGTGTAACATTCTACTATGAGGAAGAAGAATTCTGGAAAACCCCAAAGCTTCCCCTCTATTTTGTGGCGTTTTGATTGGTTCCAATGAAAGTATTGCCCAACTGTGGGCTTTTGTCTTTATGCTGAGATGGGATCAGAAGCACAGCTCTCATTAATGTTAATGGGAGAGCAATTCTTTGCTCATCCAGCTGAAAAACTCCTCCGAGACCCTGTAGAAAAGCTGCCATTTGATTAGAATTGGATCCTACATTTTTCTTTGCCTAATTAATAATGCATGTCCATAAGAGAAAAGAGAAAGTTGTAAATATATATGCCACTGAATTTTCTCCTATACTGCTAAATTGGAATAATTATTCATTTTTGTATGGCTAAGGAGTAACTTTTTTTAAAAAAAAAGGTGTCTAGTCCTGATTTGACGACTGCATGTGTTGAAAAACCTAACACCCTTGGCAGACAAAAAACTATTTTACCCTTCCTGTTAAAAACTGGGTCACAGTTCTGATGTGAATTTATCCAGCTTTTTCCAGCCCACAATCTTTTAAATGTATTTTACTGATTTTTAAAAATTACGATGTTGATGAACCCCTCCCTCCACACTCCCCAGGAAGTACAGACAAACATATTACAGAAATATATTGTGCACGATCCCGTATTTGATTGTGGTGGATGGTAAATTTCTCGACAGAATGTGTTTTAAAAAGGTACCATGTTTCTAGAAAGTCATCTGAATCCCGTTTGCAGGATAGGGCTCTTGCATGTTTAGTCAAATACCAAAGGCACACAAAAGTTATCTTGTAATGGCAAACGGCTACTGTCACATCCTTCACAATTCTGCCAGACATGCCTGTTTGAAAAGTGAAAATGATGTGCAGGCCTTGGTCATAAAGTATACATTGAGTTCTCCAAGAGATTCAAAACAAGAAACTGAAAGAATCCTATGATGGCTCTTTCTCTCGCTCTTCCCAGCTGTTGAGTGGCTACTTCAGTTGTGGCCTGCCATAAAATCCAATTTCCTTGAGCTTGGGGAGGAGCAGACAAGTGATACCATGTGGCAGTTTATTGGGGACCAGACCAACGAGGCATCCAGCAACATCACTTCTCAGATTTCTCTCCCAGAGTGCTACCTCTATTTTGAGCATCATTCCATGCAATTTTTTCACGAAGCTCTTATTGTTTTGGAAGCAAAGTGCTCAGTAAGCCCACAGCTCCACAGTTCAATGTGCAACGTGCCAGAGAAACTGATAAATTACAGGTACCAAGTACCGGTATTTTTTGGAGGAAAATTGTTCTTAAGTCTGAAACAGCGATCTGATTTTCAACATGCATGTATTACAAAAGATACCTGCCAGATTTTAATCAGGCAATAACATACCTTGAGAAATGGTAGGACCTTGAGAACTCCCATCATTGCTGCTATGCCGGCCCTAGCCCTAGCCCATATTTGTGGCTACAAACTAGGGTGTTGAAGTCAAAGCAGATGAGCTATTTGTTGAGCTCAACTTGGTTCAGAAGCTTTGGCCAGTGGTGAGAAAATCAGATCTTCCTCTAGATCAGAAATGGTTAGAGTTACTGAAGCACATTCCATCTAGATTTCAGCTGCAAGTTGTCAGTGCTGCACTCGCTATCCTGGTAAGCAATGCTCATGTCGAGAGGGTGCTTTGACATATGGGCAACACATGGACTTACAATAGGAATTCTGCGTTGACTCCTCTTGTGAAAGCAGAGCTTTGTGCAAAATTTAACTATCAGATGAGCTGTAGACAGTTCTTTGAATGTGCAAGACAGAGACCACTGTTGCTTATGGCTTGTATTTCTAATACAAAGTACGTATTCTGAACACTGTCTTTTTGTTCTTTATTTAAATCCAGTTCTTCTGACAGTTCTGTTCTCTTCTGTCAAAACCTGCTGCTTTAAAACAAAGAAACGTGTTGCTTGTTCTGCCTATAGTATTTGAGATCTACAGCGTTTCTTGCCACATAATATCAGCAGAATAACCTCCTGTTGTAAGGGAGATACTGGCCTAAATCCACCTGAAACTCTCAAGTTGAGTAGACCCATTAATTGGTGCTTAGTAAGTCAACACTTATGTAAGTTCCATTCCTTTAATAGGCCTACTCTAGCTGGGACTAACAATTAGAATGGTGATGAAATCTGCTTTTATTCTAGCAGTGGGACATTTGGGTGATTTAACCAGTTTCTGTTTGAGCAATTGGATGATTGCTGATGCAACCTGTTTTTGTTCCTTAACAGACATAAAGGTAAAGGGACCCCTGACCATTAGGTCCAGTCGTGACTGACTCTGGGGTTGCGGCGCTCATCTCGCTTTATTGGCCGAGGGAGCCGGCGTACAGCTTCTGGGTCATGTGGCCAGCATGACTAAGCCGCTTCTGGTGAACCAGAGCAGCGCACGGAAACGCCGTTTACCTTCCCGCTGGAGCGGTACCTATCTATCTACTTGCACTTTGATGTGCTTTTGAACTGCTAGGTTGGCAGGAGCAGGGACCGAGCAACGGGAGCTCACCCTGTCGTGGGGATTCGAACCACCGACCTTCTGATCGGCAAGTCCTAGGCTCTGTGGTTTAACCCGCAGCACCACCATAGTGTTCATTAATTAAAAGAAATGGTTTCTAACCTTACCTGCTGCTGTTGGTTCTCCTTTTCTCTCTTCATTTTTTCCACCTTTCTACCTTAATGCTAGTTGTAATATTGAAATTGTGATTGCCTAGTCAACAGAAAGTATGCACTAGAAATTCCTGGCAAGGCAGGGCAGCAAAAACCTCACTGCCGGTCAGGAACATCAACTATGCTCAGTGCAAGAAGGAGACTGATCATCCTTCTTTCTGTCCATTTTAAGAATGTGAACTGTCTTCAAACAGTGCAGAAAAGTGCAATTTCTTGCTATGGACCCATTTCATCATGGTCCAGGGACCACTCTGTAGATCTCACACCTGGTGTGTTTTGATGGTGGTGGAAAAAATGTAAAATTCCCACTGCTGTATGATGTAATATATGAAAAAAATTACTGCCGTTCTATTATGGTTACTACGTATGTATTACAAATGCAGTCATGTTGTAGCTGGGTGTAATGTATGGCACCTTCTGAAAAGAATGGTTGGATTTATTTGAAAGACAAATGAACTTCAGGAGGCTAGGGATAGCTTTGTGGAAGAAGGTCCTATAGAGTTCTGTGGGGCTTAGTCCTTAGAAAGTGTGTTTCAGATTGCAGCCTTCAGGGGCACCTGTCTGTGCTCTGTCCTCATGAGTGTGAGTGTCCCAATCTAAAATCACCAGGCAAGCTTCTGCTCTTCTTAAAACAGCCTTCTCATGAGCAGCCTGGCCTGAGCACACTTAAACCCTTCAGGTGAGAAGCACATAGGCTACTTACCCAAGCTCCCAAAGCATGTGACAAGAGTGGCACTGTGGTTTAAACCACTGAGCCTCTTGGGTTTGCCAATCAGAAGGTCGGCAGTTTGAATCCCTGCGACGGAGTGAGCTCCCATTGCTCTGTCCCAGCTCCTATCAACCTAGCAGTTTGAAAGCACACCAGTGCAAGTAGATAAATGGGTACCACTGCAGTGAGAAGGTAAATGGCATTTCCATGCACTCTGGTTTCCGTCATGGTCCCCGTTGCACCAGAAACGGTTTAGTCATGCTGGCCACATGACCTAGAAAGCTGTCTGTGGACAAACGCCAGCTCCCTTGGCCTGAAAAGAGAGATGAGCGCTGCACCCCATAGTCACCTTTGACTGCACTTAACTATCCAGGGGTCCTTTACCTTTACTTTTACCTAAGCATGTGACAAGGAATGATCCACACCCTTCAGCTGGACCTGGGAACACCCACTGTAGTTAAGGATTTTATTTTAATTTTCCAACTGGTGACATATTTGCTCATTGGTTAGACTTTCTGTTTTTGAAGTTGAATGATATGTTCTTGAGGCCCATGCCATGACATCACTGGGACCTGGCTTGAGTTTGAGCCCTGAAATATCTGTGTCTGAAGATGCTCCTGACCTGGCAACCCTAATTTAGATTCTGTTTAATCTTTAGTATCCCTCAGTGGTGTACAAACAATATGCGGATTAAAACAATAAAAAAATCACTGGAAAACCTTTTCTATTTGTTAAACAAGAACAACTTATTTAACTTATAAATAAATAAATAAATAAATAAATAAATAAATAAATAAATAAAATCCACTGCTGTACTTTAGCCAAAACTAATCTAGAGCTCCTCACTTCCTGCAAAGCCTATGAGCCTAGAGAAACAGAGATACAGTTGTACCTGGGAAATTGAACAGAATCCGTTCTGGATGTCCATTCAACTTCCAAAATGTTCAGAAACCAAAGCACAGCTTCTCATTGGCTGCAGGAAGCTCCTGCGGCCAATTGGAAGCCGCGGAAGCCCAGTTGGACATTCGGGTTCCAAAGATTGTTCGCAAACTGGAACGCACACTTCTGGGTTTCCGGTGTTTGGGAGCCAAAACGTCCGAGTACCAAGGCATTCAGAATCCCAAGGTATGACTGTATAGGAAAACTTAGGGCTGTGTTCTACTGAAAGGGTGGCAATGAAACACAAGGCTTTGTGGGCCCCCTGTTATCAATTCAAGTTGGGGGAAATGCACCCCCCAATCACCCCCACACAGAACCAATGCATGCCTCTAGTAAATATGTGCAGATTTAATACATATTTAAAGCACATGTCCTCTCCCCAAGAATCCTGGGAACTGTAGCTTACCCCAGTGCTTTTCTTCTCTCCTCTCTCTTTCTCTCTCTCTCTCTCTCTCTCTCTCTCTCTCTCTCTCTGTCTGTCCGTCTCTCTCATCTTGCCCTTCATCCCCAAATGTAACCATTTCTCCACATAAAGGTGCTTATATCTAGAACAGTAAAATTCCCACTTGGTCTTTCTTTTGGATAAGAAGGGCAGACTGCTGTAAGATTAAGTTTCTTGTCCGCAGGTCATTCAAAGGGATGAAAACAAAAATGAAAAATAAGGTATGCCATTTAAAAATGCAGTCTTGTAGCCAAAGAGTTCTCAGGAACAGGGTGCAACCAGTTCACTTTCAGCCCCCCCCCCCAAGTCATGCTTTTCTAAACAGATGATAAGGCTTTGAAAAGAGCAAGAACTTCTCTGGAAATGTGGAGGTGGTTTATGACAGTAAGATGAGAAATGTCAGAATCCTAGATGATTTTAAATCTATAGGAGAACTGAGAGTAAGCAGAGTCAGATTAAGACCTGCAGGGGCCTGAAGCACTGAACATATTACAAAGCCCCCTCATATGTGATTCAAAATAAATACAATACTAAACCATAAAATAACATTTTATTTTTTCAAAATGATACAAAAGTTACATGCACGCTGAAATCAAAATAGCTTCTTTCTAGATGACTACTTCAATGCTTTTTTTAAAATAAATAAATCAAAAACCTATTTTTTTGGGTTCCCCTGCTTTGCTGATTTTCTAAGCACATGCTACTGGAGGGGGACAATCTAGGGGAAGTGGGGGGCTAAGGGCACCCCAAAATTTCAAGGAGGGGTCTGGGCCCCCTCGTGCAATGTGCTCACTTCACTTGCGCATGCCACAAGTGAATAGGAGCCATGAAAAATACAACTTCAATTGAGGGTAAAAGACCTGGTAGTGTGGGCACAAACTTGAGGCTTAGTTAGGAAACTATAAATTTGATGAAAACTGAGCCAATTTCATTTAGGTGTAGTAAGGTTTGCACATAATGGTTGAACAGATGCAGATAAATAAAATCTCCCAAATAATGGCAACCAACCTGCAAGAGAACTGAGGTAAGTGCCAACTTCTTTGAAGAACTGAGGGTGCTAGGGAGGGCTAGGGTAAAGTTTAGTGGGGGTAGCGGGTAGGCTGAAACTTTTAGTACCATTTACTCCAGTCCATCAACCCCTTGCCTGGATATCTGTTGAAGTTAAATGAAGAGTTGGAGAGTTGGTTTTCTATCTGTGTCCAAGCTGTCTCATGTAAGGTTTTCCTTTCGTTTCTCCCTCCCCATTTTTTCCCCCCGGCTTTGAATTAGGTCAAAGGCTTGAATTTCCTCAGCATATAAACAGCAAAAAGTATTGCTTGTTCATCATTGCTCCTGGGGGTTCAGCAGAGAGCGAGCAAGGAGAGAGTTTTGAGAGGACAAAAGTAAGTACCTGAGACAACTTGTTTAGCAGAGTTCTGGCCAATAAGGATAAATAAGAGTGGGACAAGGATAATGATGACAATTTATTGAATTAGTCAGGTTTCTTTCCTTCAGAAATGAAACTCATAAAGTCCTATTTTTGAGCTTCATTGCTTGTTTGGTTAGAAACACAGTGAGGAGGACACAGGGTGTTTCGCTTCTCAGGAACCGAAGGAATACGCAGTGGGGATGAGGGAAAGCAATGCGGGGGGCAAGTCCTGGACAAGCATACTTGAGAGTAAGGCTGCAAGCCTAACCTCCATTTCTAGGAAGTGAGCCCCATTGAATTCAACATAACATACCTCTGAGGAGACCTGGTTAGTAACATGAAGCAAGTCCTATTGACATCAGTTGCGCTTTCATCTGAGTAAGCACAAGGATTGCTGACAGAGGATTGGGCTGTATATATTATTCATCCAGTTGCAGTTTTAATCTGATATACGTATCTTGTTTTGCTGGTGGCATTTGGGACAATTTAATTCTGAGCATTTCCTCCATCACCACAGCTCTCTATTTCTGTGGGAAGTGTCTAACAACTTCCCCCCATTAATTTCTGCTTTGTTGGGTTTCTTTTTGCACTTCCAAGTATAGTTAGCAGGATTGTAACTGCGGAAATAGCCATTCGATTATCCCCAGAAATGGGGCTGTTGAATTAAAATGCCATGGTGCATATCTGTGTTTTCCTATTCCTGTATGGTTTTATCAAAAATACTTCTAGCAGCTTCTTCATTAGACAGGAAGAATTTAACATACTGATGGTGTGAGCTCTCTATATGACTAGGGATGGAAGAATCTGTCAACTTGGTCCTTTCCATGTCTCATTTTACTAATCAGTTCTCCTCATTTCTGCAGCAATATATGATTTTTATTTTTTTTAAATCCTCATGAAAATTAATCTGTATTTTGGCATGAATTTCTCCTAATAATCACATGTTGGTATGCAGCTTTGACTAATGTACACATTTCTTTTTTGCAAGCGAGTTCCCCAAATGTATGAATTTTTGTAAACTTTCTTTAGTCGGAGAACTGCATTGCAAAATTTGGATATGTGTGAATTTCAAAAGATGGCTCCATTTCAATTTCATACTGCTTTTGAAGTGTGAATTTGATAGATTTACCCCATGCTTACATATGACTGGTCTGCTACTGATCAATTCAGTGCCTACCAGGGAGCACCACTGGTCAGAATTGGAAAGGATTTCAGCAGAATTGGGAAAGGGCTGGGTCAGTTTGACCACTTGGACTTTAAACTTAAAAAACATGGGTAGAAAACAACTTACTCAACCTTGAACCTGCTTGAACACATTGGAACAATTTAACTTTCTCAGGATCTGTTCCCCAGGTATAAAACGGGCATTGGAGCAATCTACACCACAACTTTATTGTGAAGAGATGCTGGCTAAGACTTATAAAGTCTTTCCACTGTCAAAATTTGATATGCTGGACAATAGTCTTTAAGGGACATTATATTATGCGGGTTGTATCCAGTATTACTCAGAGTAGAAATTAATGGACATGGCAACTTAGGTCCATTATTTTCAATGGGTCTACTCTGAGTCTGACTAACATTAGATATAACCTCTGTGCATAAGGGAAGGGAAAGTTTCAAAGCAGCAAACAATCTGCTCCCACCAGCATCACCACTGAGTTGCTAGTTGGTTTCAGGGGTTTTTTTGGTGTTTTGCTTAAATTCAGAACAAATGCAAAACATGAGACTGTGAATGGGAGAGGTTTAGTCATCCGTCCTGCCCCCATGACAAAAAGTGCAGTTATTAAGTTGATCTGGGTGATCCAGATGTCTTCCTTTTAGGAAGATTCCTATATTGCAAAGAAATTGCATACTTCCAGCACTACAAATCTTTTTGGGTTGGATTCAACTAAATTCCACTCAGAGCAGACACAATGAAATGAATGGACCTACGTTAGTCACGCACCTTCATTTCAATGGGTCTGCTCTGAGTAGGACTAACATTGTATACAACCCTTTCTTTCTAGGAAAACATGGTCCTTTCCCCAGTTATTGTGCCTTGCTATTTCATGCCCTATGTGGTTACATAGGTTTCATGTCCCATGTGGTTACATAGATATCATGGGGCCCAACTTGATAGTGCCTGTAGGACCTCCAGGAATGACCGACTGGACTCCCTTGCCTTCCATGCTTATGCTTTTTTAAAATTATTTGTTTTTCCTGGAAGATGCTTAGACTGTGGTAAGGAATTCCATAGTCTTCTGTTTAATTTGGAAACCTATTGGCTGGCTGATTGCACTTTACTCCCCTCCCCAAGGAATTCTTTGCTGAATTAGCTTTTCTGAGTTCACTGCCTGTTACATAGCTAATTTATCTCATTGCAATTCATTGTTGGAACCAGTGATCTCCAAAGGGTCACATTTGACATACGAGACCTAGATTCCAGTCTATAATCATCATGGATTTAATCAGCATTAGCTCTCAGTGATCATGTCATCACATGGTTCACAAAACTGAAGAGAAGGATGCTGCAATGGTTAGAGTACTGAAGAGGGTGTTAATAAAATAGATGAGTAAATAATAATAATAAAAAAAAACAGCTATAAACCATGGGTTCAGTAATAAACTCACAGGACAGGGTGGAGGACAAAAATTATACTAAAGACCTGGAGGAAGAAGAACAGGTTTGGCAGCGTGCTGAGATGGCAATGAAGAGAGGGCCGAAGGGACTTCCTAGAGAGCTCAATAGTCTGGGTGCCACAACTGAAAAGGCCCTGTCCCATGTCTCAGCCAAATGGTCTTCTGTTGGAAATTGGATGATGAAGATTGCAAAGCCAACATGGTGCTTGTTCTCCAGATTTTGTTGAATTCCAGCTCTCATCATTCCTAGCCATGATGGCTGGACTGATCATCCTGAAGGCTGCCCCAGCTGCCCCAGCTGTAATGGGTGGGTAGACTCTTGTGAGAGAAAGCATTCCAATCCAAGTTCAAATTTCCTGGGCCCTGAGATCATTTTTTGGAAGGGTCTTTCAAGGCACTCTTAGTATGTGCATATGTTTTGGTCCTTGGGTCAGCTGGTGTTCTCCGGGTGTTGTTCAACAATGACTTCCATTGTCCCAGACTGATTGTCTCATGCTGGCTGAGACTGATCGGAGTTTTAGTCAAAATCTTTGGAGAGCATCAGATTGGAGAAGGCTGTGTTAGGCTTATTCTACATCTTCCTCTGCTGCTGCTCCCATCTGCAGCAAGCAGAAAGGTTTGTGGTATGGGGCAATCCATTGCTCCTGTGGAGCCTCCAGGAGGGTTATTGCCCCTGCTGTCCGAACAGCCTTAGATATGGGCAGTGCAAGATAGCGTATGACAGTAGCAGCTGTTTCCCCCTGGATATAACCCAGAAATAGCTGGTGCCATTTGACTCTGATATTAGGCAGTCTCCAATGAGGGCTCCCTGTTAAGTTTTTCTGCTGGGAGTGCATTTCAAGTCATTGATTGATTAATATTTATATAACACCTTTATATAGACCACCCTTTCATAACATTCTCAGGATGGTTCATGACAAAAAAATGTTGTAATGCTCTGCTTCTTTAAGGTGCAAGCAGTATAAAGCATTACAAAAGAAACTTATTAGAGGGGATTTGCAGACCCTCCAAGTGTCCCTATTTTCCAGGGAGAGTCCTGGATTTACAGAAGCTGTCCTGGTTTCTGATTTGATCCCGGAATGTCCCTCTTTTCCTTAGGACATCCCTCTTTTCATTGGATAAATGTTGGAGGGTATGGAGTTATGTGACTCCCAAGCCAAGGAGATGAGTTACTATACAACCACCTTCTTCTTCTTCTTCTTCTTCTTCTTCTTCATTATTGAATAGGACATCGCTATTTTTATTAGAGAAATGTTGGAGGATATGGATTTGTAATGAAAGAGACAGGCATAAAAGAGGGGTGGGGAAAACCCTACAGAGATGTAACATGATATTGTATGCATACAGCTACTTTAATTTTTTGTCTTTTCATTTTAGAGTCTGAAGAACATGATGGGTGTTCCCGTGACTTTACTCTTTTTCTTTTCTGTTCTGCCTTCCACTCTCTCCCAAGTTGTTGTTCATCATACAAGCTACAACGGGATATGTACAAATGCTTGTGACTTTCACGGCTATGATTATACCTGGTGCAAGCAAAGTGGTGGCAGCGGGAAATCTTGGGACTACTGTTCCTTAGAAGAAGGCTTGGGACACACAGGTGAAAAATGTGCCACAATGTGCGATCTTTGGGGGGGCTCCTACCACTACTGCTACTTAAAAAATGGAGAATGGAACTACTGTGGATTGATCAGCGAGAAGGGCTTTGCTGAATATGCTCAGGACAGCAAAATGTGTTTTGATGGATGCCGAGCGACTAAAGAGGGTTTTCACTGCAATACAGGCCATGGTAAGCAACGTTGCTCTCCATTCCACGATGTGACCCCCACTGGTTTGCCCTGCCACAACAACTACCGTTGTGCAAAATATGGAACCGATGGGTACCGATGCCACATGGATAACGACCAAGGCCTCTGGGATTACTGTGGACGCAGGGCCCAGAGTAAGTGTGTATGGGAGTACTCTGAGACCAATTCCTCCCTGGTGGAGATTTGCAAACTTCCCACCTCTCATCTCGAAGGCAAGATCCTCTTCCGCCGAGAAAGGAGGGACAAGATGCTCCCTCCCACCAAGGAGGAGTTCAAAAAGGCGGTCCATCTGATCGACAAAATCGCCTCCGTCACCAGCCTTCCTGACTCAGAACCTCTGGAAACTGTGCGTTTCTACAAGCAAGAGGATATCTTCTGCAAGGGTGTCAATTATACAGGCGTGGAGCTGGAGATAGGAATGACCAAGGAGAGTGCTATGCCCATTGCTCATGTCCTCTTCCCAGAGTTCCTAAACTCTGTGGAGATCTTGCGCTTAGCGTTTTACACCAGCCTCCATAGCACATTTTATCAGCCTGCCTACACCATTGCTATCTCTGTTGAGGAACCAATGTTATGTTCCACTGACCACCAGTGATTAACTCGCCCTGCACACATCTTAGCGATTGGCTTCATGTGCATGCATTTGCTGCTTTGCCGCGCTATCACCACTGTAGCAATTTGTAGATGCTGCCCCTCCCCTTATTGCAATATTTACGATGGTTCTAAACCTGTCAATGGCTTGAGTTAAGTCCAGCCTCGGACGCCATTTTAGTACCAGTCCTGTTCCCACATATATCAAGCTAAAAGCTATGCATTGATAACAACTTCAGAATGGGGCACACAAGAGATAAGGTGTACTGGGGTGGCTTTTTTGTACTCTTTGTAATCTCCTATAATAATGATTAAAAAACCTGGCACTTATGGAATTAATAAAATCTACTATTGAAACATGACGTATTTCTTATCTTTTCATTCTCTAGCCAAATGTATCTGCAGTTCTGAATACAGAACAAGCCTGAGATATAGGGATAGCTAAGCTGTGGCCCTCCAGAAGCTGGCGGACTCCAACTCCCGACAGCCTCAGCCAGCCCAGTGATGATGGGAGTTGTAGTCCAGCAACACCAGGGGGCACTAAGGTTGGTCACCCCTGATTTAAATACAGCGGTACCTCGGGTTAAGAACTTAATTCATTCTGGAGGTCCGTTCTTAACCTGAAACTGTTCTTAACCTGAAGCACCACTTTAGCCAAATGCCGCCACGCCGCCACCGCGCGATTTCTGTTCTCATCCTAACCCGAGGTACTATTTCTGGGTTAGCGGAGTCTGTAACCTGAAGCATCTGTAACCTGAAGCTCTGTAACCCGAGGTACCACTGCAATAGCAAAACAGACTTTTTACACCCTTTTGTGTTCCTCTGAAACATGCCCTCCCCCAGGTATAATTGCCATCTTTACAGACACAATTGAATTGGGTTTGCATCTCTGGCTTGAGAATGGAGTGTGGGATATAATTCTGAACTGGACTTCACTTAAATGGCACTTGTAGACAGTACTATACTTATGGATATGCTGAAGTCCACAAACCCCAGGTTTTTCCCAGAATGTGGTTGCTTAATGACACTTCATCATTTTGACTCAGATTGGCCATGTTTACTTAGGAAGCCAGAAATAAGTGCTTTTGGATGAGGTTGCTTCCAAACTGTGAGCTTTTTTTTGAGAGGATAACATTGTTAAGGAATAAAACCGCTATGTGTTGATTTTCATAACATAAGTAGCTATTTGAGTTGCATTCTCCTGGGCAATTTTCAGAGGCCTTGTCTGGTCTATCAATAGCCAGAAGGCTGATGTGGGAAGAGGGGTGTTGGGGCAGACAGCATGGTACATTGAACCATGAGTGATGTGGCACTCTGGCAGACCTTGTACCAAAACTCCTCCTTTGACAGTGCACTGTGATCATAATTCCAGCACTGATACAGCACATGCAGTCATAGGCATCTTTCAGCGAAGGATACTGTGATCTGCGTGGACAGCTTAGGACACCCAGGAACACGGGGAATTGTCTGACAATGAATCAGACCATTGGCTCATTTAGTTTAATATTGCCATCACTTGGCAACATCTCTCCAGGGTTTCGGACAGGGATATTTCCTAACCAGATATGTGATACTGAGGTGAAACCTGGAAACTTTTATGCACCTATGTTTTGGGATGTTAGGATTAATTGACTAGTCAGGTTGTTCTGAGGAGAAGTGCAACTCCATGGGGTGTTTTATGACTGCTCTTAAGATTGACTTCAGGGATGTTATTATCTACTGTCAATCATTCCGCTTAAACTGAATTGTAGCATGCTCTGAAATTGTAAGATGAAGGGCTGGATAAAAGTATACTTAATGAATATAAAGTGCTCCACCACTGGGACCTTCCAAGGTTCATTGCTGATCAGCGTGCGGACAAAACACAGCTAATTCCTGGCTTGGCGCCCTTTCAGACAGCATACAAAGCTGTTGCCAATTCTGGCAGTGTTAAAAGGATTGAATCAGAAAGATTATTCTTAAACTCTCTGCGTTTTTATGATCAGAGGAAGTTTTGGTTCCAATAAGTGGGGTTTGACAGAAGCCTGACCTTAAAGCACAAATTGGAAGTAAAATCCAGAAGAAGGCATCATCCTTGATGATCATCAGATATGTTCTAAGGAAAGGTTAATATTATTTGATTAGAGATAACCAGTTGTCTTCACAGGACCACGATTCCAAGGGTTCCTTGCAGGGGAGGAAGAGAGGGAGGGAATTCTGGTTAGTGCTCTTCATGCCTTAGTGTGCCTGCTGAACCCTGATAGGCTCAACTTGGTGCTGATAACTCAACAGGTTCAAATACAGCTACTTGGAAGGCTTGCTAACTGAGAGGGGGTTGGATCCAGAGCAAATCAGTCACACTTAAGCCTGTGTATACTTTCATATAGATTTCATGGGACCTCAGTGTGGATGATCTGAGGAGTGCTCACACAGTGGACACTACATTCTGCACAAGTAACTGAACTGGACACTCATACGGGTATTCACAAACAATGTTCAACAAGTGTATAGTCTGTGTACCTGTGTACACTATGATGGAGCTGCACAAATCAACAAGTGCACACTGTTTCAGACAAGCATTTGTACCTGCCTAGGGACAGCTTGTACCTGTATTCAGTGTAGTGTGTGTGAACAAGCCGTTGCTCTGGATCCAACCCAGGGAGAGGAGATGCCGGAATGTACAAAAGGGGACACCACAAAGTTGATTCACTTCTTGAATTTCAGTGGCAACTTACCCATCTCCCAACCCCCCAAAAAAGGACACACATCTATATAGGCAAAGTTGCATAGAGGCAAATTTTAAAACAAATAACCATTGTTTAAATAGAAATGCAACTAGGTGATCTGTGTGCTGTCCAGGTACCAAATGGGCAGCTTCAGGAACCCTCCTGTGTAGTCTTCCATCAAAATCCTTACCATTCAATAAGCAAGTCCTATTGAATTCAACAGGCTTATCTGTGGGGTCAGGACTGCAGATTTAGTTTCTTTCTGTTTAAACAGACCAGCCCTTCAAATGGGAGACTCTTTCAAACAGAGGGCTGTCATTTGTAGTGTAGGACACATGGCCACGCAACACCACATCTATGGCTCACATGAGAAAAGCCTTCTGGATCAGGCTGGTGGCCCATCTGGTCCAGCATCTTCTTCCCTCAGCGGCCAACCAGATGCTTGTGGGAAAGCCCACAGACAGGAGCTGAGCACAAGGGCACTCGCCCTTCCTGCAGTTTCCAGCAACTGATATCCAGAAACATTGCTGCCTCTGACCGTGAAGGTATACACCATCACTTATCAATACAGTTGCTTCTATACCTGTAATGAACTTGTAGTCTGAAGAAACACAGCTACACTTAAAAAATATATATATATATTTAGAAGTGACCCTTGCCGCCGCCTTCTTTTAGTTGGCTCTGATTTGATTCTGAGGCAATCATATTTGTTTTTGCTCTAACAGGAGGTGGGTGAAATCCCGTTCCCGATGATTCATAGCCTTTGCTTTGCATTTCAAAATGTTTTCTTACTCACAGAAGTGTCACTTGGATCAGGAAGGAAATCGCAGCAGCAGCAGCAGCAGCAGCAGCAGCAGCAGCAGCCAGTTGCTTCCCAGACGCCTGAAAGAAGCCTGCCAAGTTTCAGAGGTCTTTATTGTATGGGACACTCAGGTTCCGGTCAGTGCTTTGATCACGCGGCCACACAGGGATAAGCGAGATATTCCAAGGATTCGTGCTTTACTTTATTCTGTCCTGTCCACCACCTCCCCATCAAGGATATTATCTAAGGGTGCCCACACATCACATCCAACGAAGGCACAATCTGTGCACTTGTGTCCATAGCAATTGAGCTGCACAAGTCAAGAAGCGTTCACACAGACACTTCCACAATAGGAATGACCTGTTTTGCGTGCAGAAAGTCCCAGATATAATCCCTAGCATTTCCAAGCAGGATGGGGTGTGTCCCCTTCCTGAAACCCTGGAGAGCTACTTCTGGTCAGCGCAGACAATACTGAGCTAGATGGACCAGTTATCTGGGTTGGTAGGTCATTCCATCATCATCATTATAATCATAGTCACCATAATCTTTTCATTATTTATACCCCTTCCATCTGACTGGGTTATCCCAGCCACTCTGGGCGGCTTCCAACATATATAAAAACATAATTAAACATCTGCCCCGGGTGTCATCACTGGGTTGCAGTTGTTTTACAAAATGAAGGTTTTTAAAATAAAAACGGCAGTGTGGGACTTGTATCTCCTTACTGCCTCTCCCTCAGCCACCCAAACAGGCGGCGGAGAGGTTCCAAGCGGTGGAGAGGCTCGTCCTGCCCCCATGGGTAGATTGCCCCGCCCCCATGGGCGGATCGCCCCACCCCGGCTGCAGGACACGCCCCCCACACCAGGCACCCGAGTGGCTAACTACGCCACTGGGTGTCACATAATTCTATACCCTCCAACATTTATCCGATGAAAAGAGGGACGTCCTAAGGAAAAGAGGGGACATTTGAGGATTAAATCAGAAAACCGGGATGGCTTCTGTAAAGCTGGGATTTCCAGTGGAAAACATGAACACTTGGAGGGTCTGAAAGGCTGGTCACTGCAAATGCACACACACTACATTCTAACCCCACCTTTTTGTCAAGAAAACCAGGATTGGGGACGTGAGCCTGACCATGACTCTGTGGCGAAGGCCAGCCTGACAGTTTGTGACTTGTGTCAAGGTTGCTGCATGAGCGTCGTATTGTAGAGACCTGAAACTGTGCCTCCCAAGCCTATCCCCAAATCTGTAACTCCCGCCTCACAATGGTTTATATTAAGACAACATCTGTGTGGCAAGGCAGGCTTGCTGAGCGCTTGCTGCCTGCCATCTCTCGGCTGTCAACGCCTTTTCTGGCTCCTGGCAAAGCCAGCTGGAAACAAACTGTAGTTGCAGCCTCTTTCCCAGAGATCACATGTGGCAGCCAACACATTGTCGAAGTTCTGAGTATCAAAAGGCTGCATGGCGAAGTTCCCAAGGTTGCTGCTCTTGGCTTGAGAATACCTGGCATCAGGGACAACAGCTAGCTTTCCTTCTTCTTTTTTGTCATTGAACTTTGCTGGATCCAGTGCTGGATCCGAAGGCATCGCAGGGACATTAAAAAAAACAAAACAGAAAACTAATGATAGTTTTGCAGCACACGCCTTTTGGCAAGAATAACAGCTAGAATTGACAAAGCTTTCAGACCTATGGAACATTTCTCCCATTTATAAAGAGACTTTCAATGACCCCATTTTTAAAAGCTCTTTTTTTAAAAAAACCTGAATCAATCTCTGAATGAAGGTGATCACAGATAAGGGAAAGGTACAGTATGGAACTGTAGAGTTGGAAGGCACCACAAGGATCATCTAGTCCAACCCGCTGCAATGCAGGAATCTTTCACCTACCTGAGATTAAGCGTCTCATGCTCTGCCAACTGAGCTATCCCTTAGCATTTTCTTCAATGTACAATCAAGAACTATATTTCTTTTCTTTAGCTTTTTTTAATTGCAAAAAATCATTGAATAAATAAAATAGGACATCCACATATGTATACATGGGACTTCTACTCAGAGTTGATGTATCTGAGTGTGACTAACATATACAACCTATAAACTATAATTTGATAATATCATGTATTCATATACAATGGTACCTTGGTTCTCAAACTTAATCCATTCCGGAAGTCTGTTCCAAAACCAAAGCGTTCCCACAGAAAGTAATGCAAAATGGATTAGTCCTTTCCAGACTTTTAAAAACAACCTCTAAAACAGCAATTTAACATGAAATTTACTATCTAACAAGACCATTGATCCATGAAATGAAAGCAATAATCAGTGTTCTGTACTATAAAATAAATAAGACAGTATTGCAGATGATAAAAATTAAAATTATTATTTTTTCTTACCTGCATTGATGATAGTCATTGTTTGGATGGGGTTTTTTTATCCATTTCCACAGTCACTCAATCATAAAACGAGAAACAAGCCACAGACACAAAAATAAAAAAGCCACACAAACAAAAACGCAAGAAAATTAGCATAAACAAAAGCACCAAGTATCACCCCAGAACACTGCAATCAGAAATGGATGGCTTTAATTACGATGGGGGCGGGGACTCAAATGAGCAGTGCGGGGGCAGAAACAGGAGGAAAAAAGGCTGAATTACTATGCGTGGGACTCAAATGAGCGGAGCAACAGTGAAAACGGAAGCTCAGGAGCACGTTCGGCTTCTGAGGCAAAGTTTGAAAACCGGAACACCCACTTCTGGGTTTGCAGTGTTCCAAGTTGTTCGGGAACTAAGCTGTTCGAAAACCGAGATACCACTGTACCAAAAGTTAGTTATGATTTAAAGAGCACTGAATGCACTTATTAGGTAGACATTGGTTAACAACCACATTAAATTAACCAAGTGCCATGCTTTAATTTGCAGTTATCACTTTTACTTCTTAGCTGGTTGCACAGAGGAAAATGTGATGCCCAGGGTATGGTATCTGAACAACCTTTTCCAGCTGCGGACCAAGGTTCCTTTCTGGGCAACCTTCCAAGGAGTGCCTGCTGGGAGTGGGTGGAGCCAGGGGCAAGAGTGAGCAGAGCAAGAAATGTAAAAAGAAATATGATTTCACAGGGGAAAGGGCAGGTTGTGTTGAACCTCCAGGGTGGGAAAGCCAGTTGCATGCTACAGAACACCCCTATTTTCATTGGAGAAATGTTGGAGGGTATGTTGCTTCTGATAAATTCTGTGGAGAATTTGGCTGAGAAGTGCCGGGCATGCTCCACTTTGACCCCCCCCCCCCAGAATTCCTTCCCATCTGGGGGCTGTAAGTGTTAAAGGGCGGAGGGCAATTGCCATATAGTTTGGGATACAACTGCCCTACTTTGCAAGGCCGTTGTGCAAGGAAGGACATAAGCAGAATTTCCTAGCCTCTTTCTTCCTTTACAGATCATAGAATTGTAGAGTTGGAAGGGACCCCAAGAGGCATCTAGTCCAACCCTCTGCAGCGCAGGAATCTAAGGTAGTAAGGGTAGAAGGAGCAATGCTAGAAATAAAGGACAAAAGAGAAACAGGAGCAAAGGAAAATTCACACTATTACAATAATAAGCTCCCCTTCTCCCACCCCCAACTGGTATATGTCTTCTGGAAATGACTCCCATATTCTATGGAAATTGTCCCTGGTTTATAAAGACAAATGTAGGCCTGAGTGGGCAGTTGCAAAGGCAGGTTGTTTCCACATGAAGGCCCTTGAGTGTTGCTACGGATTGCTTTTCTGCAGTCAAGTGGAAGAGGAATTAAAAAGCATGGAATGAAAATGGAGAAGGAAAAAATAAATAAAAGATACCAGGAGTTTAAGGCTGCTTCCCATGGGGAAGAGGCACAGACTAATTTATAAGGAATTAAGAGGCAATTTGTCAATAATATGCAGGGATGGCTGAACAGGAAGCAATTAGAACAGTTAGAATCCACTGAGAAGGAAGCTTCTACTCAAAGGCACAGTGACCCTGTAAAACCTGAATCGTGGGCTAGTGGCCTACATTGGACAGGATGACACTGAAAGTTTTGTATGTATGGGGCAACTGCCTCAGATCAGGTCTGGGGTTGGAAAGCAGATGTAAATTGGAGAAAATGCTTGAATGGAGTGTAGAAAGTAAGTAACAAAAGGATGGAAATTCCAGGCTTAATGGTTAGCATGGAAGCAACAGTCTACCGGGAGTATTTTCATTTGTATGCTGTTTTCCTACGAAAAAAATCACCTCAAAGCTGCTTACAGCAAAGAAATCAAGAATACATTTCAGACAAACACTACCAAAGACATTGTAATAACATAGCAAAACATTAATGCAGGAACAATTTCACAACAACATAGCAACAAATATCAAATCCAGTAACATACCAAAAAACTCCAAACCCAAATACCAATACTATGAATGTAACAAGTTTATTAAAACAACATGCAGCATCCAATAACAAGGGAGCTTCACAGTTTCACTTTAGTCCTGGAAACCCCCCTTTCATGATATTGTTCATAGTCTCTCTCCTGCAGCCGCTTCTTACAAGGCTTCGAAAGGCAAAGAGAGGGATAGCTGCAAAAAAACCAAACAACCATCATGATTTTCACACATCACACTAAATACATCTCTGAGCCTCTGTAGCACTCTGTGCATGTGCACATGTGAATGCTGTCCCTGAGAGTTGGGAAGCCGAACAATGGCATTTGGCAATCACAGGTACATTTTAGCTGGTTTGAGTTTTACATTTGAATTACAGATGTGAGAAATGCAACACACACACACACACACGTGTGTGTGCGCGCACACACACACAAAACACACACACACACACACACACACACACACACACACACACACAGAGAGACACAGAGACACCTTGGCATCCATTGCCACGCTGCAGAGTACCAGGCAGAAGCTGACATGTGATGTCCCTGAGGGCAAGCGCATGAGAGTGGTGTGCCTTCTTGGGGCCGAACCGATAACTCCCATGGGAAAGCATTCCTCTGCACCATCTGGGAAGCATGCTGCTGAGGAGGAGATGGCTGTGCGAGACTGTGGCAAATTCTAGACATGGGATCCTCATTATCATGTTTATTAAAGAGCTTTTACGGTGTAAACAAAAACAAACAATAAGGCATTTCTTATGCTCATAATGGGAATAGAAAACAGCAACTGGCATTGCTCAAAGACCCACAGCCACAAAAACGTCCTCCTCGGAACGTAGGAACCTGACTTATGGCAGTGTGGTATAGTGTGTCGGGGAACCAGCCCACCAGGTGCGGAGGAAAAATGACGAAGAGTCATGGGTGAAGGTTTAAGCAAGGAGTGAGCTCTCCCAGCAGCCTTGCATGTTTATTAGCCTTGCGCACATTACATCATGTTGCATATACACGTGTAGCACTCGGGTGGAAAACAGCTAGGGTTTGCATTTCTTAGAATAACTATTCTGTACCCGGACATACTCCAGACAGCATGACAGCCGCGTAAGCTTTGCGGTTTAGGCAGCGCGACACTGACCCAGGCGTGTGGGGGGAACAAGTCAGCAGATGCTTCCTCTTGCACAATCTTGCACAAGGGTGCTATTTTTCTGTTGCATCCCCACATGCCCTCCTTTTTTATATTATTTAATCAGAGTCATAAATTTCATTCCGAGGCAGAAGCTCGCCAGGGTCGCACACAGCGCGCTGGTAACCAGGTAGGCCGTCCATCCAGGTCCACTGCCGCGTAGCCGCGTCCCCAGGAGATGAGTGGCACAGGACCATGCCATGTTGGATCAGGTAGCTGTCTGTAAGATACAAGAGGTCGAGCCAAAGGCTCTGCTTTTCGAAAATGAATCTCAGCCGGTGTATATTCCTTATTATGGGGACACAAAATATGGTTAAGAGTGAATAAAACAATATGCACAATTGAAGGAATCTCGGCAGAGGGGGCATTTCGACCTCCAAGTTGTTTGGACAGCAGTGTCTTGAAGGTCAAGTGCGCCCTCTCCACAATCGCCTGTCCTGTTGAATTGAAAGGCAAACCATGGATTAATTTCACATTCCATAAATCACAAAAGGATGAAAACTGAGAGGAAATATAGGCTGGGCCATTATCCGTTTTAATGCTTTGTGGCTTACCCATCACAGCAAAACAGCGCAGGGTGTGCTGAATGACGTGACGAGCGGTCTCACCCTTCAATGGGGTGGCCCAGATAAATCCAGATGAGGTGTCCACTGTCAGGTGAACTTTTGAAAATGGGGCGAGCAGAGGGGTGTGAGTAACATCCATCTGCCAAACCGCAAGAGGGGACGTACCCCTAGGGTTCACCGCATCAAAGGGAATCATGGTTGGAGCCTTAGAACAGATAGGACATTGAGAGACAATGTCTCGTGCCTGTGCAATAGGGATTTTAAACATTTTTGCCAAAACTTTAGCAGGCTGGTGAAAGGTAGAATGAGAGAGAATAGGGTCAGAAAACAAGGAAAACACTTCAGATCGCAGTGCAGCGTCTGCCACGGCATTTCCCTGAGCCAAAAACCCTGGGTGATTGGTGTGGGAACGAAGGTGTGCAACATAAAAAGGATGACGGCGTTCTTGAATAAGATACTGCAAGGTAGAAAAAAGAACAAACAAATCAGCATCTAACGCAGGCGTGATATAAGAAACAGGCAGGGAAGACAGAAGGCGATACACATATTGTGTATCAACAAGCAAATTAAAAGGTTTATCAGGAAAGAGTTGAAAGGCAAGGATTACAGCAGCAAGTTCAGCCCGCTGGGCGGACCTCTATTGCTCAGTAAATTCAGTTTTCCATTTTCCACCCTCCTCCCATGCCACCACCCCCCGCGTTTTTGACCCATCAGTGAAAAGGGTAAGGGCAGAGGGGATGGGGGTCGGAGAAAGAGCAGTTTTTAAAGTATAGACAGTTTGAGAAAGAAAAGACAGGCGTGGATCAGAGGGGGGATTATGCGTGATGGTTCCCAAAAAATCCACAAGTGCTACTTGAGTAGCCACGGAGGTGGAAATCAGGTGTTGTGTTTCTGTGAGTGAAAAAGGCAAGTAAATTTTTTCAACGTCCAGTCCAGAGAGGGCTTTTGCTCGAGCGCGCCCTTTAATTACCAAATCCATTACAGCCGCTGGAGAGGAATAAATGTTACGCGGTGGAGTATGCGGAAGGTGGATCCATTCCACAATGTTGACACCCGAAGGGGCAGCCGATTTCTGTGAGTAGAGAATGGCTGTAGGCAGCAAAGGTGTGGAAAAAAATTGCCAAGGATAACTGCACATTGTGCAGAGTGTCTATGCGATCCACCATTCGGTCTCTTAATAAAGCATTAACCTGTTGTAAGGCTTGTAGCATTTCTTCTGTAACTGGGATGACTTCTCCGGGTAGTTTGTGTCTTTGTAAGGCAGAAAACAATGGTGACAAGGTGCTAGTAGGCAGATTAAGGTAATTCTTTATCCAATTCAAGTGTCCCAAAAGTTGTTGAAGGTCAACCAGCCGTAGGCGGGCAGGAAAAGACAATTGGGGAACAACCGGAATGGCAGCTTGTTGTGTCAATTTATGTCCAAGATATAACATAGGCAAAGTTTGCTGAACCTTATCTGGGGCAATACACAGTCCAAAATCTGTCAGGGCAGATGTAAGGTCTTTTAATAATTCCACTGATATGTGCTTCGCAGCCACAAGGATATCAATTGGGTGGAGGTTTTGACAGGCTGGCGCTTCTCCCCCGACACCCAAAACCTGCGCAGCTGCCTTTGTGGGCCATTCAGGAGGCCAGTCTTGTTTAGCAATCACAGTAACATCTGCTCCTGTATCTAGAACCCCCTCTACCTCACGTCCACCCAGTGTCATTTTTAATGTAGGGCGCTGAGCTGTGAGAGGCATTGCAGCAGCAATTAAGGGGGTATCTGTAGGAGTTGTGGCATCCGCAGGGAGCAGTATGACTTTAGCCACTGGCGTGCCAGATGAAAGACCTAAGAGGGGGGCTGCTTGTTTAATTGCAGTCCCCAGTGGCGTTGGCGGAGGCTGATAATCTGGTGGTCGTGGCGGAGTAAAAGGTGGTGGTTGAAGCGGTGCAGCCGGATATATGAAAGGCATATTCAGGACTGTTTTTTGTTGTGGTTGCAACGAAGCCAAGAGGATGTTTTTGGGCGTAAGAGTTGCCATGCAGCCACGGACTTTAGCCCAGGCACTAAGGACGTGAACATTTATGCGGCTATGGCCATGAAAGTGGTCGCCAATCCTATCCCAGTCTGGAATTTCCCATTTCCTGTTGTCAGGGAGCCATGGACAATGTTCATCTATGGCCAGAATCAATGCAATTAGATCACCTTCAGGTACTTGCTGTTTATTTTCCCGAAGGAGGTGCTGCATGTCTTTTAAAAATTGTTTCTGAGGGTTGGAGAGCGCAGAACCCATGATAAAAATAGAAAAATAGCTACTCACCGGGGATCCGAAGATGAGAAGGCGCCTTGAGCCACAGCCGGGCGGGTGAGTAGCAGTGAGGACCGTCTTTGACAGCACGCGTCCTGGAAGCCGTTCAGGCAATCACACGAGGCACCATTTGTCGGGGAACCAGCTCACCAGGTGCGGAGGAAAAATGACGAGGAGTCATGGGTGAAGGTTTAAGCAAGGAGTGAGCTCTCTCTCCCAGCAGCCTTGCATGTTTATTAGCCTTGCGCACATTACATCATGTTGCATATACACGTGTAGCACTCGGGTGGAAAACAGCTAGGGTTTGCATTTCTTAGAATAACTATTCTGTACCAGGACATACTCCAGACAGCATGACAGCCGCGTAAGCTTTGCGGTTTAGGCAGCGCGACACTGACCCAGGCGTGGGGGGGGAACAAGTCAGCAGATGCTTCCTCTTGCACAATCTTGCACAAGGGTGCTATTTTTCTGTTGCATCCCCACAATAGTGGCTAGAGTGCTGGACTAGGCCCCAGAAGACTAGGGTTCAAATCCCCACTCAGCCATGGCTTTCAGCCAGTTGTTGTCTCTTAGGCTGACCTGCCTCACAGGTTGTTATTAGGATAGGAGATGGGGTTAAGGGACAGCACCTTGAGCTCCTTGGACGAAAGGTGGGATATGAACACCAATAAATATAAGAGCTAAATATTGTGTGCACTGGCTGGCAGCAGCTCTCCAGGGTTTCAGGCAGCAGCAATCTTCTGGAGATGTCAAGGACTGAACTTGAGACCTTCTGTATATGAAGGAGAGGCTCTATCCCTTTGCTATGGCCCACCCTCCAAAGGATCTGTGCCAACAAGCTAGTTAACAGCTCATCCTTTGGACACTGCCATGGTGTTTGGGGGCAGCCCTTGGAATAAGAATTGTACAGAGTTAAATCTTGTGGGTTTCCCCTCCTCCTCCTCCTCCTGAGGATCAGCCTAGAATTAAAACCGCCCATCTGCAACAGTCGAGCAAACTATAAATAAAGAGGATCGGTTGGCTGGAAAATTTTAAGCTGATAAAAAAGTAAAGGCCACACTATTTTAAGCTCTTTTATCCAGTTAGCTGACTAAAAGCATTTTATAGCTAGGTCAGAGCAGCTCACTGGGATACAGGGCATTCATTAGCTTCCGTAGATCTGTGCGTTAAGACAGGGAAGCGGCAGGCAAGGAAAATAGCTTCAGTCAGCCAAGAACATCTGAAGAATTTTTAGCCAGAAGAGCCCTGAAGAGGGGCTCAGGGAGGGTAAGCTGTGCCCAGCCTTTAAGACATTTGTCTCTCTCTCTGTGTGTGCAGACGCATGCTGTTTTTAGACTAGCCCGTCCCTGTTCTAAATAAGACGATACATACTGTACTCAAGGACCAGACTTCTGGATGCGTTTTGCAAAAGGAATAGAACAATGCAATCTGGTACTGTTCTATCTCAGTCTATTGTGTTTCATTTCTTGCTTTTTAAAAGGTTTTTCTGTGTGAGCATTTAAGTTTAAAACACTAAGCATGGTTGACCAAGACAGTGCACACAACCAGCTTCCCATCTCTTCCTTTTGCTACTCTATGGTGTTTTTATTTGCCCACTTCCAGAAAGTGTGTGCGTGGTAACCTGGATAGATTGTAGAAACTTTGACGTCTTTGTGCTCCACCTCACCCAAATTCCAAGGAGGTATTTGCGATGGGCACATTAAATTAGGATCACAGCAAGAATGCATGTCCACCATATGCTTCGCATTCCATACAGGCAATCATTTCTCAGTCACAGGCACTTTCGCACATGGGGAAAATCCCTCCTGCAAAACGTAGTTTTGTGAATCGGCCCAGGCATCAACTGATATGTAAACAGAACAGAATGATGCAAAAAGGTGAACAGAGTGGGCACTGAGGGAACCTAGCTTCAAATCCCACTTGGTTCATCTTGGGCTTGGATTACTGCAATGTGCTCTACGTGGGGCTACCTTTGAAGGTGACCCGGAAACTACAACTAATCCAGAATGTGGCAGCTAGACTGGTGACTGGGAGTGGCAACCAAGACCACAACACTGGTCCTGAAAGACCTGAAAGGCTCCCAGTATGTTTCTGAGCACAATTCAAAGTGTTGGTGCTGACCTTTAAAGGCCTAAATGGCCTCAGTCCAGTGGAGACCTGAAGGAGCATCTCCACCCCCATTGTTCAGCCTGGACACTAAGGTCCGGCTCTGAGGGCCTTCTGGCAGTTCCCTCACTGCAAGAAGTGAGGTTACAGGGAACCAGGCAGAGGCCCTTCTTGGTAGTGGCACCTAGCCTGTGGAAAGCCCTCCCATGAGATGTCAAAGAAATAAACAACTATTTGACTTTTGGAAGACATCTGAAGGCAACCCTGTTTAGGGAAGTTTTTAATGTTTGATGTTTTATCATGCTTTTAATATTCTATTGGGAACCGCACAGAATGGCTGGGGAAACCCAGCCAGATGGGCAGGGTATAATGTTGGCCTCTGGATGTTGTTGGACTACCACTCACATCATCCTTGACCACTGACCCTGCTGGCTGGGGTTGATGGGTATTGCCCAACAACACCTGGAGGTCATCACCATGTTGGCCACCACGGTACGTAATCTCATCCACCTTGCAGGATTGTTGTAATTATAAAACAGGTGTGTTTGTAGAAGGAACTTCCATGAACTAGGACTGCGTGGAGACCCCTGAACTGCCTTATATAGCCCTGATCTGTAGACCCTGGATTGGCCCAATTCACCCAGTGTTGCCCTGGGGGCCACCCACCAAACCCTGAAGCAATTTGAGGGTGGTGGGGCTAAGGGGTTTAAAAGAGTTTTCAAAACGTTATTTTAAAATACAGTCAGGAGGGAATGTGTCCAGGAACAGATACTCCTACTCAGGGGTGCCAACCTATATAAAATATTGGGGGGGGGGGGGAGGTAAGCCCCGCCCCACAAAATCACTCATACCATGCGGTGCACAGACACCATTTGAATGGCAATGCCCATTAACTTTGGGGGGCCCTGGTCCCCCCAAATATTTTATTGGGGGGGGAGGCAAAGAACCCTTGACCTCTAGGAATTGGCTCTTATGCTCCTACTTAACACCTGTGCTAGGGACGCGGGTGGCGCTGTGGGTTAAACCACAGAGCCTAGGACTTGCCGACCAGAAGGTCGGAGGTTCGAATCCCTGTGACGGGGTGAGCTCCCGTTGCTCGGTCCCTGCTCCTGCCAACCTAGCAGTTCAAAAGCACATCAAAGTGCAAGTAGATAAATAGGTACCGCTCCAGCGGGAAGGTAAATGGTGTTTCCGTGTGCATGCTCTGGTTCACCAGAAGCGGCTTAGTCATGCTGGCCCCATGACCTGGAAGCTGTACGCCAGCTCCCTTGGCCAATAAAGTGAGATGAGTGCCGCAACCCCAGAGTCGGTCACGACTGGACCTAATGGTCAGGGGGTCCCTTTACCTTTAACACCTATGTTGCTTCTGGGGGCAAGGAGGAGAGGCCTGCCTAATCTTCTACTCTACAAAGATGTAGCTGCCTCATAGGTTTCTTCTTTTTGCAGTTTCTTAGCCTTCTTCTCAATCATGCCTCTCTTTCCTTCCTGCCTTCTGACAGCCCTGGATGGCTCTGATCTACTCAACCCAACCTGTAGTGACCTCGCACTTTCTCCAACCAACTCAAATGAGGCCCAGATGCCACCAGAGTTGGCTTGGGATTTGGGCCTCAATAGAATCTGGTGCGTAGCCCTACCATAAACACCACCTTAGAGGAAAAGCCATGATGGAAGTGCAAGAAGTAAGTTACCATGGCTAAAAACAAACCCAAACCAGAAAGCTATCCAAAAACAAAGCTGGTGATTTTCAAGAGGCTGTTATCATATGGGATGGTGTCATAAGACCATCTTACCAGGTGAACATTTAAAACAAGTCAGCCTTGAGTTTATGCCCTTTCACATGAAAGCAATATATGAGTACATTTCCTTCCCTAGATGATCAGGGGAAAATGGGCTGCTGAGCTTGACTTGTGGTTCCCTTGAAGTACTATTTACATACTTGAGCCTCAGAAATCAAGTCTGAGAAAACTCAGAGCCTCGGCATTAAACAGGCGGGTAAGTTGAGCTGCTAGGAATGTTCTGTTTGGAGCTTCTCTGTCAGGTTTTTCATGTCAGCAAGCCTGACGGAAGAGACATGCCACAACTGTTCTCCAGCTCCTCTAAACATTAGGATATACTGCCAAAGAGTTCACACGGTGCAATGCACCATTAAACAATGTGATATTGACGTAGGCAGGTGAATTTGGAAGGCGGCCATCATTTTCCCGGTGCCTTCAACCAGCACTAAGCTAAGGTGTGCTGAGGGAAGTGTAGTCATGGCAGCAACAGGTAAACGCAGAAACCTGAATAAACAGCCTGGCGTTCCAAGATCTAAAGCAAGATGAAACAAAACAGAAGCTCGCTGGATTGCACATTTGCACATTTACCTTGAAATGTTTGCATTTGATTCCCCACATGAGTGGCGACTACTGCCTGCCTGCCAACGTCAGCAAACAACCCCCACAGTGACTCAGACCTTAATCCTGGTCATTAATCCCATTTGCCACTTGCTCCCTATCTGTTCCACAAGTGATGATGAGTGCCTTGGGGCAATCTAATGTAAACTGATTTTTTTAAAAAATAACAACCATAATAAATTGCAGCGCCAGGAGAAGGTTAGATAATAACTCAAGTGACCCACATATGCTTTCCTTTAAGCGGGACTATAGCAGATGCTAGCCCAGGGTGATGCTTGCTTTGAATCAGAGGAAATTAAATCCTATGGGAGTGTGTGGGCACCTGTCTACATTTCCAAACCCACTCTAGGAAGACTTATAGCTCAGTTCTACAGTCCAGAGTGCAAGGGCCCATAACTCAGGAGGAAAACATCGGCCTTGCATGCAGAATGTCTCAGGCTCAATCTCCAGCATCTCCAAATAGGCCTGGGAAAGAAAGGCTGCCAGATAGTTGATACCAACTAGATAATACCGAGCTAGACGGACCAATGGGACTGAATTAGAACATAAGAAGAGCCTGTGGGATCAGGCCAATGACCATCTGGTCCAGCATGCTCCCTGTGTGAATCAGAATGGAGAGCCTATGTGACATAGCTGTCAACTTACAGATTTGAAAATAAGGGACCAGCAGCCTCGAAAATAAGGGATCAGCAGCCAAAATAAGGGATTTTCTGAACACAGGTATGTTCAACTTCTGAGCCCCTCCGAGCCAAAGGCAGAAAGCCCAGCCAGCAGCCAAACGAAGCCTCAAGTGGTGGTTCCCACAGTGCAGCAACCCGGCAAAGGGGATGCAGCAAGGAAAACCACCGTCACCTCTCCGCTGGGAAGCACTGAGCAAAGGCGAGTTCCCAGGCAACGTGGCCGATTTGATCAGCACAAGGCATGCAAGCTCCACCCCCCAGTGTTCTTAGACTCCTTATTGGGTGAGCAACGCAGCCAAGCAACACAGTTGGAGCTTCCCTCCTCCCTGGCCGGCTGGCAGGCAGGGAGGGAGAGGAGCTGCTTCCTTTGAAACCCGGGAAATTTAAAGGACATCATCAATAAGGGACAGCAGCGGGACACAGCGCTGGGATAAGGGACTTTCCCACCAAATAAGGGACGGTTGACAGCTATGCTATGTGAGCACAGCAGGCTCCCTGCCTCAGGCCTTTCTCACCAATGGGGTGAGTGGGGGTGGGGGCCGTGACTCCACTTTCTCTCTCAGGTGCTTGAGGAGAAAATGCCTGAGAAAAACTAAGGTTAGCATAGCCTATACACTTGGAAACTTTGGCGCCAAGTTCTACACACTATCCCTGTGCATCCTCTATCTTGCACTCTTTATCTTCAAACCTTTAAGGCGAACAATTCTAGTTTCTAGCCATACCCTCAAGCATTCTGCTGGTTAAAACCGGGACATGTGTCTTTCACTGCCTCCTGTGTGAGCGAGCCCCAACGCCATCTCCATTATCGGCAGCAGCTCTCTTAGAGAGTGCTGAACCAGCTCCTCCCCCTCTTCTCCATTGTCACCGTCCTCTTCTTCTTCATCTCCTCCTCTTCTGGTGGGGGCAGCGTGGGGTGGAGGAGGCGCAGTCTCTGGGTCTGATGGGGGCAGCCTGGCTTGCACCACTAACAGCTCTCCCTTCTTTTGTATGAAAGACACATGTATTTTGGTGTTGAGTTTTTGTGGGATCCTGCTGACATTGTCAGGAGGTTGGCACCGAAAACAGGACATCCAGATACCAGGATGGATTCTTTAATTCTGGTGAAATCAGGACAGTTATCTTGCCAGTTTGTGAACAGTCAAGGCTATATCTGAGTGCCTTTCTAAGCAGATTATATCTTGGATCTTTCTTCTTCTTCTTTTTAAAAAAGCATTGGGCTCTGTGTCTGTGAAGACATGGTCCATGTTTACCATCAAAACTGAAGCCGAGATGTCAGAATATGTGTGGGAACATATTGGAGTGATACTAGTTACCCATCCTAGAGCTTCCTCCTGCTACTAAGAACACAAATATTCTGACTGCAAGATAGCCAGAACAAAAATATTATCACAGTTTTTCTAGAACCACAAGCGCTGTGTGTGCTGATTTTACGGGCTGGAGTAGGCTGTGGCACTGTAATTTTTCTGCACATCAAAACTTTGTTATTTTTAAAGGTCACTATAGGTTTTTTTTGTCCTGCTTCAGGTGACTCGTAGTGATTGTGCCACATCCAGCATCCTTAAGGGGTATGGCTGACGTCTGGGAGGCAGGAGAGACACAGTTGCTAATTGCAGAATAATCAATGGGGCGCTGAATGCAATTATCGAAGATGCTGGGAGATTCTGCCGTTTCACGCTGCCGTCTTTTTTTGTACCTGTGACATCCCATGCTGCGCTTGTTCTGTTCATGATTGCCACTTTAGGGGAAAGAAAGTCGTTTAACAGAAGGGGAGGGAGCCTGCGGCGAGGAGAACGTTTTCTCAGATAATTAGATTATAATTATTAGCTCCGCTCTTTCATCGATATGCTGAATGTGTCCATCTATGAATACAAGGGAAGGGGGAAAGAAGCCATGGCAGCTACAGCAGAGATGGGGAACTGGTGGCCTCCAATGCCCACCAGCCCTTGCCAGCATGGCCAAAAGTCAGGGATGGTGGGAGCTGCAGTCTAGCAACACCTGGAGGACCGCAAGTTCTCCACCTTTCATCCACAGCTCTAAATCAGTTTGTCTAAAAGTCAGTTTTCCTTAGCCTAGTGCCCTCTAGAGGTTTTGGACTCCAATTCCTATTAGTTGCAGCTAGCATGGCCAATGGTCATGGATGACGGAAGGCGGCTGTAGTCAAAATCAGCTGGAGGGAACCAGTTTGGAAAAGGCAGCTTTAGACAGTGGAGATGCATTTGGACATCCCAGCCCTATGTTTGCAGTGCAGTCTGTTGCCTGTGCTGATATAGCATTAGTATGATCTTAGGACCAGGTAGTTAGGGCATCAGTCAGGGACTGGGCCTAGTCGTTGGAGCAGTTCAGTGCAGCACTGCCCTCATTCTGTTTTGTTTTTTTTTAAATATTTATTAAAAGTTTAACAATTACAGAAAAAGAGAAAAAAAGAAAACAGTAAAAAATTACAATACATTACATCAAAAGAAAATGAAAACCAGATTAGAAAGGAAACAATGCAGCACAAAAAAAAACAACCCCCCCCAAAAACATTTAAAAACAAAAAAAGTTTAAAAACACATCCAATATTCCTTATCTTTACCTTTCATTTACCTGTTTCATCGACCTCCTCACACCTCCCTTTTTGTATTCTAGTTCAGTTAACTATTTCAGCAAATTCTTTCCATCTTTCTCAATTTTTGTTCTATAATTTATCTTAACAGTCTAACCTTTAATTTTTCCATTTTTACCCATTATCAATCAACTTTTACTTAAATCTTTATTACATTTCTGTTAAAACCATATAGCTTCATTCCAACATCCTTCTAACATTCATTAATTTTGCAATGTTTTTGTAAATATACTTTAAATTTTTTCCAATCTTCTTCCACCGACTCTTCTCCCTGGTCTCAGATTCTGCCAGTCATTTCTGCCAGTTCCATGTAGTCCATCAGCTTCATCTGCCATTCTTCCCTGGTAGGTAGATCTTGTGTCTTCCAGTGCTTTGCAATGAGTATTCTTGCTGCTGTTGTGGCATACATAAAGAAAGTTCTATCCTTCTTTGACACCAACTGGCCGACCTTGCCCAGGAGAAAGGCCTCTGGTTTCTTCAGGAAGGTATATTTAAATACCTTTTTAAGCACTGCCCTCATTCTGTGTCCTTTGTGTTTCTTATCCGATGCCAGGATTTCAAATTCGAAAAACGCAAACTTTGAAATGCTCTGTTCAGTTTTGTATGTGCCCCTTTTATTTCAAGCATCTGGGATAGCTCAGTTGGTAGAGGATAAGACTCTTAATCTCAGGGTTGTGGATTCGAGCCCCACGTTGGACAAAAGATTCCTGTATTGCAGGGGGTTTGACTAGTTAACCCTCGTGGTCCCTTCCAACTCTACAATTCTATAATTCTATGAGTTTTAGACTTCTGTCTGGGCTGCTGTCCCAAACTGTCCCAGTGCCTTGATAATCCTTGCTGAAAAAACAACCCATTAGGCCAATTCAGCCCACAAGTTGTGATGAAACAATTGTGCAACATTAATGCCAGAACCCAGGGCCCATCCAGTGAAGCAGAATGTGGGTGATTCAGGAAAGACAAAGGGAAGTAGTTTTTCATGCATCAACATAGGTAAACAATGAGCTCACAAGTTGTGACAATTATCAGGTTAGGTGATTTTAAAGGGGAATTAGATAAATCATGGAGGATAAAGCTATAGAAATGATGGTTGTATATGAGGGGTATTCAGCTAACCCCAAGATTCAGCTTGATTGGGAAGAATCCCAATCTTTTTCAGATCTGCTCAGCTTCATTCAGTTTCAGTTAGTTATTTGGATCCCAATCTGATTTGCTAAAACCAAAGTTCTGCCTTCACTCAGTTGACTATAATAGGGAATCTAAAACCAGCTGTGATGATGTTCTGTCCTGTTTACATAAGTAGATGAAATTTGTTTTTTTAAAAAATATAATATTTATTATTTTTCCAAAAACTTAAACACTAAAAAGACAATACAGTACAACACATCAAATTAACAAAACAAGTAGATGAAATTTGTAGGCAAACGAGCTCTTCCAGGGTGGATTAAGTCTACCAAGTTTCAGGCACATCCATCCAGGGGTTTTCAGGTAGGGAACCTTTAAAAATGTATTTCCTTTCCTTAAAAAAGAAAGAAGTCCCTTACCTTTTTTATTTGCTGTTAAAATTGGATGCAAATTGCAGAGAAAGCTCTGCTTCTGAGGGGATGAAACCTGCTTTTTTAAGGGTTCTCAGTCACATGGCCAGTTTGTACATGCGGAAGATATATTAATATAATTAACTGAACACATGTGGGTTGAGAGAATGGCCTTACACTATTTGTTCAAACTGGATAGAGCAGAATTAGTGTCTTCCAGGAATGGGGCACAAACTGAGTATCTTCTGTCTCTCTCTCTCCACAAGTAGTGGGATATGTATACTGACTTTTAAAAAAAAATCTGTTTGCAAATCTTGCTCCCTAAAGATTTGTAGTTCTGGTCTAGCATTCTCTCTGTGAACCACTGTGTCCCATATGCTTTTCATGTCTCAGCCCCTCTCTTCCAAAAGCCTTCTCAGGTGCAGCAAGATGATGGCAAGCAAATGTGACTTTGGGAACCACACAAAGATTCCAGGCTAGCTCTGCCTTGAAAGAAGCGGCACTGTGGCAAATATGACTTCCTTCTTTTTCAAAGCAAAACAAAGCACGCCAATAGAAGCTAAGAGATGGAGGGGAAAATAGAATACCAAAGCTCAAAGCAATATCTGCATTGTGCTTCTCACCAGTGCTCTGCAGAAGTGCTCTTCCACATGTGAATCAGGAACATCACCACATAATGAAGTCCTGCTGAATGGATCTGCTTCCTCATGTAATTTGAGCCGATCTCACATTGTCCTTTCACCTGTGAGTCATGGAAAAGAGCTCTCTGTGCTAAAACTGTTCAAGTGGTTTCCCCCGCCAATTCCTGGGTGATATAATGCCCCTTATTCTGCCCCTGGAAAGTATACCATCTCTTTGAATGCTTGGCTCCATTAGACTATCTGTAATTCCCCTACCTCCTTGGAGGCTGCATGTGGACAAAAGGAGCTGGCAGGAATTGCAACTAGCAGGGAAGAAGAGCCAGTTTGTTTTTAATTGCACACCTTGTTCCTCAGATAACTCACGGCAACGTCTATCACGTTATGGGAACACAGGAAGCGGGCCTTATTCTGGGCCAGAACACTGGTCACTCCTGCTTAATATTGTCTACACTGACTGGATCAGGTGTACTAGTTTCTGCCTCACATTGGGTGTGCTTGGCACACGTGTGACGTCACGTGCACCACATGCATGATGTCACATGGCGCAATGCAACCCAACACATTGTGTGCATGACATCACATGGTGCAACGGGAACTGTTGGGGCCTGCTGCGCTCTCCTGCAGCTGCGACAAGCCTCATCGGGCAACGCATTGGGTTGCCCAACCAGACACCCAGGGAATGTTCCTAGTATTTCCTGGAGATGTCAGGCATACAAAGCAGATGTTCTCTCAGTGAGATGCAGGTGCTCCCCATTTCAGCTAGGATGTGGTTCTTAACCTGTGGGTCCCCAGATGTTGTTGGACTACAACTCCCATCATCCCTCAGCTCTGGCCTTGCTAGCTAGGGGTGATGGGAGTTGTAGTCCAACAACATCTGGGGACCCACAGGTTGAGAAAGGCTGACTAGGTTATCCCTTGTTATTCATTCAGCAATTTTTAAAACTGTATATTAGGTTGAGAGATAGTAGTTTGTCATCCAGGGATTTGTGTAGCTGGCTGCATCAAAATGGAGGATATTAGAATCATAGAATCATAGAATCATAGAGTTGGATTATACCCTGTCTGTGTGTCTTCTGTAGAAGCTGCTTGGAATTTGTACACATATTTGCTTTGTTTGGTCAAGTGCGTTGTGTTGTGGGACAGTGACCACACCTGCCTGCCTTTTTACTTACAACCAGATCAGAGGATGGCCTGCCTATCAGATTCCTCCTCCTTTAATCTCAGAGTTGCTCCTTGTAAGGAGGATGGGGACACCTGTCTCTGGCGCCACCTACTGTTGGTCTTCCTGTCTTCTGCCCTACCAAGTTCCAATGGGCACCAGTCACTACAGGCAATTTTGTCAACTTAAAAAACAACAACACAGCCTATTTAGGAAAAGACACCCTTATTCCAGACCGTGCAAGTTTCCCTATTTTCCAGGGATGTCCCTGATTTAGAGAAGCCATCCCAGTTTCTTGTTTGAACCCAGAATGTCCCACTTTTCATTAGGATGTCTCTATTTTCATTGGAGAAATTTTGGAGGGTATGGAGTTATCTGACCCCTGAGCTGTCTGAAGGCAATTACATTTGCTAAAAGCCACGCAGGAGGGGGGAAAGACCTGCTGATGATACATGTTGACTCCCTGCTTTTATTGGCAAACTTGCCAAAACGTTGAGCACACAAACAGTTTACTGAAAATCTTTTGATTTTCCAGACAGGAAAAGGCTGCACTGTACAGCCAGTTCTCTTGGGGCAGCTCTTAGCTTCCCCTCTTGTTTTTCATTTAATTTTAGTTGTAGTTATCCAACACTTTTAATTCTATTAAACCAGAGACAAAAGAACCAAGCAATACAATTTGATAATTTCATGAAAGGAAAAAAGTTATGTAGGACCATAATTGTGCAGCTTCATAAAATGACGTTGGGAAAAGATGCAGAAATGTATTTGAGAAGCAGAAGGGGAGGAAGGAGGAGGCAAGGATAATAAGCAGCAAAAGCCCTGTGTCAGGGATGGTGTACCCTTGGTTGACGCTTCTGACGTTGCTGGACTCATTCACACCATATATTTAAAATGCTGCAATACCATTTTAAACTGTCATGGCTTCCCCCACAGAATTCTGGGAGCTGTAGTTTGATAAAAGTGCTACGAGTTGTTAGGAGACTCCAATTCTTCCCCCCAGAGGTACAATTCCTTGAGTTCTCTGTGAAGCGGGTCTGATTGTTAAACCACTCTGGGAAATTGTAGCTCTGGGAGAGGAATAGCAAATTAAGCTTAAGGCTGGACACAGGGTGTTTCTTTCATCCGGAACTCGCCGGAACTCAGTTCCAGCTCCTCTCAGGTGGGCGTCTCCCAGGTGAGTTCTGGCACCTCTTTTTCTAGTAAAATAGCATGTCCCTGGACATGTGAGAAACTGAGAGAACCTGAAATTGACAGAATTGGCCATCCCTAATTGAGAGTAAGAGGAGATAAATGTGAGTAAATGTTGGCATTTTTATCCTGCTCTTCAGCTGATAAGGGCTCCCAAAGATGCTTATTTCAGGTAAAATACAGTCCCTGCCTTCAGGTCCACTGTTTAAGTGACATGATACAAAGGGGGGGGGGGAATCTGGAAGAAGGGGAGGAACAAGACACTATGTTTTAGCTACAGAAATCCTGTCATGAACAGCCGGACTGGAAAAATCTGGAGAGGAAGCGAAATCCCACCTCAAACAGCAGTGTTAGATCAGTGTGGTGCAAATGGGGTTATCCCAGTTAATCCTCACAATAACACCCCAAAGTCATTGCTCCACTGAAATCAGAGGAAGATACATATTTTTACAGAATGTGTAAAACTTGGTTGTGCAGGCCTATTGATTTCTTTTGATCAATATCTATATGCATTTTACTGCAGCTGAACCAGAGATATTCAGAAGGAGCATGTCTTGAGCTCCTGGAAGAAGTACAGTACTTTGTTAATAAAGATGGCGCCTGAGACCACTCTGGAGAAAGGGAAGGGGGAATATTTTTCATTAACAGGTTGTTGTTCTACATTAACAGTCTTGTTAACCAGTGACATATTTAAAGGTCCTTTGTCTACCACTTGTTCTGGAGGAGAAGATGAACGCGTCACAGTGGCACACAAGATCTGAAACTGGTCATTCCCCCCCCCTTTTTTTTTTTTTGCAATTCAGCCCATCTCTTTTATCTAGCGGAGGAGCTGTGAGCTTTCTGCTCTTTTGTGCTCCATGAAAAAGAGCCAGCAACTAACTCCCCGTGGGCATGCACAGATGGATTTAGTTCCTGCTCTCAGCAAACAAAAAGTACTGGGTGTGTAGGCATTAGAACAGAGGGTGCAATAGCCCCAAATGTTAGAGAATTCTCTTGTCTCCTTCTGCCCTTTGCAAAAATTTCCAAATTGCCTTCCAAAGATTAAGGTTTGTCATAGTCTTGAGAATAAGAGAAAACAACAAACAGGAATCAACCTTGTGTGTACGCTGAGTTAACAAACAAACCAAATAGGATTCTGCACCTAGGTAACAAATTCCACCCAAAGCTGTGGCCTTGTAGATGCTGTTTAGCCCCACATGGCTGTTGTATCTACAGTTGCGGGCAGTGCTTTCACCAGGCTTGGGACTGCACAAAGAGACCTTATACACAGAACATTTTGCACCAACAAAGAGAACATATTGATGGTTAAATGGAAGTTTGCTGCCACAGTCCTGTTTTGTTCTATGCACATTCCCTGCATGCACCTGAGACTGTGTATATATTTTAAAATTGCTTTTATACCCTGCCTTTTTCTCCAAGGAGCTCAAGGTGGCACATTTAATCCCCACCACAACCCTGTGAGATAGGCTGAGAGGCAGCGACCCAAGGTCACCCAGTGAGTTTCCCAAGGATTAGAACCCTGGTCTCCAAGGTCCTGATCCAACACTCTAACCACTACACTATGCTGGCTGATTTGTGCTTAGACAAAAAAAACATGCATATAGGCATGCAGTGTAAATGTGATGGAAAGCCATTCACCAAAATTAATTGGTTGAAACAATGTATATTGCACTTCCTATTGTCTGTATGCCTTCATCCTAAAGTAGTATAAAGCCTTCTGTGATTTTGCAATTCATTTGTCTAATTTATTTTCATTTTGCTAATCCTAGGAAAGGGGAAAGACTCAAAGTTCTTATATCAAGAACAGGAGAAGCCCAGGTCAGGGAACAGATAACATCATCTCCTCAACTGGCCCTCAATAGCCTCTTTTGTTCTACATTCTGTAGCATTCATTGGTTGTACTGTTTTAAAATTGTAAATCACCTTGGGTGCCTTGGCTTACAATCCATTTCTCCCTTAGGTTCCAGAAGTCATTTCCCATGTGCTTTCAACCACACCATTGTACACATTGGAATCTATCTTGGAATTTTAACCAAGATTGGTAGAGATCTGCCTTTTCTAATAAAACCTGACATTTTCAGGAAGCTGAATTCGATGACCAACACAACATTCCTTGCCTCTTTTGTGCTCCCACAAGAACCACAGCCTAATACATATATCCAGTGGCGGACTTACGTTTTCAGGGTCCCAAAGCTCAAGCTTCATGAGGTTCATGCATATACCACTGATGGTAAATTCTATCCTGGGTAGATGGAGGCTGGTCCATTAAGGCAAAGGGGACTTTGCCCCATCAGCCAAAGTCTGTCCTCAGTCAGCCTCCACCTGCTAACCTCCTTACTGACATCTGTCCTAGGAGGTGGAACAGCCTGTCATTTTCCTCCTCCTCAGTCTCAGGATTGCTGTTGTGGAACTCAAGAGGTGGGAGGATAGGGGCAAAGCCAGAATTCATTGGAGTTTCCTGCCTTAGGCTCTGGGTCCACCTCCTTTCTGCCTTCCACCCTGCCTGTTCCAGCTATTCATAGATGTTCATGCTATTTGTGTGCAAGTGCGCACCAGAGTGAGTGCATGCGCACAGAAGAACCCCAATAAAGGTGGCCTGACAATCATGCATTTTACCTGTGCAAATGTTCATTGTAAGCACATTTCATAGAGTCCCCGTATTTCAAAAAGTGAAAGTTGTGGGGTTCCCCGCCCCCCGAAGCTGTTGAGCTTCTTTTAGTTTTGCACAAAGTTGTTGAGCTCTTTGTCGGCAAAATCTAGACTTCCAACATGGGTTGCCATATGTCTGGATTTTTCCGGACATCTCAGCATTTTCCACCCAGACCCTGCTTCCGACTGCTGTATTCTGGCTGTGTCCAGGAAATTCCAGATTTATGGCAAACCTAACATATCACTGTGTGAGTAGTTGATCCCTTGGTGACTACATGTACAAAGTGGTCCTCCAAACTTTTGTAAAGGTGTCAGTGTGGAGTAGTGCAATTTCTCTACCCAGCACATGCTGCTGATCTTTAGCAGTTCAAGATGAGTTTCTCCAGGTCTGTTACCTACATCATCCTCTTTGTGCTGCCAAGTGGGATCCCATCCAAAAGCTAACTTACACCAGCAGGCATAATTAAATGGACTGATCGCATGAGTAAATACACTGAATGCATGTACACTGAACAGATGATGATTATTATTTATCAAATGTATATACTGTCCTTCATCAAGAAACCACAGGGTGCTTTACAATGTAAGACACAAAATACATAATACAATAACAGTAAAACTGGAAAAAGATAATCCCCTCCACCCCCGGTTTAAAATACCATAGACTGATTAATAGCTGAAGGCCTGGTTGAAGAGGAATGTTTTCATCTGGCACCTAAAGATATGTAATGAAGGCACCAGGAAAACCTCCCTGGGGAGACCATTCCACAACTGGGGAGCCACTGCAGAAAAGGCCCATTCTTGTGTTGCCGCCCTCCGGATGTTTCATGGAGGGAGCACACGAAGAAGGGCCTCAGGTGATGATCATAAGGTTGGTTCATGTGGGGAGAGGTGGTCCTTGAGGCATTGTGGTTCTGGGGCACAATAAGCTTTTTAGGTCAAAACCAGCACTTTGAATTGGGGCCGGAAACTCATAGGCAGCCACTGCAGTCAGGCCAGGATTGGTGTTATATATGCTTAAATCATCTTGTCTGGGTGAGCAACCTGGCCATTGAATTCTGCAGCAGCTGAAGTTTCTAAACCATCTTCAGAGGCAGCCCTATGTATAACACATTGCAGTAATCTAACCTAGAGGTTACCAGAGCATAGACGACAGAAGTCTAGAAAGGGGCAGGGGTAGACTATTTAGTGTGGTTCCATCATTTGATTTTATGAGGATATACGAACACTTGGAGGCGATGGGCTGCCTTTAGTGATTTTGTTGTGTGTGTGATGACATTGGTGTGGCTTTACCAGGGGAATACATTTTGCTTAAAATGCCGAAGACTTTTCAGATGTCCAGAAGTACATGCAATGATCACAGCAGTGAGGCAGCAGGCCTCAGTCGATATAGTACATCCACTGAATGCCTGGATATAGCTCCCACATGTGCAGCTTAATGGGCAGGGACTGGTGCTGTCCCAGTACATTGGCACCTGAGGTAAACCACAGAATGGTGCTGCCTGTCCCCCTCTCACCAGGGAAGAAGGAGTGAGTGAAGATATACATCAGGAAGAAGGGGAAAATAAATATCTATATCAGGAACAAGGGTGGGAGAAACTCAGAAGGGCTTTCCATTTGCCTAGAGCCCACAGTACAGGTGGCATTGCAGGGAGAGGGACCACCAATGAGGCAGCAGATCTGGCCTCCAAAGAGAGTGCCGCCACTGTCACTGCCACAGTAGCAGTGGCAGGGGGGTGCTGTATTCCCTGGAGGCTGGATTTTGCTGCCCCTGTGCATCCTGTCACCCAAGGCAGCTCACCTTGCCTCATGGATAGGCCAGCTTTGACAGGAACTCTGTTTAGGCCAGGGGCGAGGAAGGTGTGTCCCTCCAGATGTTGCTGGACTCCAACTCCCATCAGCCCCCAGCCAGCATGGGCAATGGTCGCGGATGATGGGAATTGTAGTTCAACAACAACGGGAGCGCCACAACTTCACCAGCCCTGTATGTACCTGAAATGGCCCTGAAATGTACCAACCAGGTGAAAAGTTCACCTCCCCTCATGTACATATGCGATTCTCAGTTGTACTATGTGGCTTGGCAGTGGCTTACTGGGATTAGGAAAGATTTCCTTCACTCTCCCAGCTTCTCATTCGTATGACCTCACACCCAGGCAATTGTCTGGTTGTGGCAGTGTTGTGGTTGATTACAGGTCACATTGCACCATAATATTAATTATCCCTTAGGGATGCATGGGGATGCGGGACGGATCCTGCTCTAGAGAAAGAGTGTGACCTGGATGACCTTCCTGCATTTCTGTGATTATGTGGTTTTATGAGCATGTGCAATTAACTTGAGTCGCTCCTATAATTTCAACCCCGTGAGATTAAACTGAATTTGAAGAAAATATGATCAGCAGTAGGGAAACATACCTCCCTTCCATGGGGGAGATCATACACTTCATTCCTGCCTCTCCCTGCCCTCTCGTTCCCTCTTTTGCTGCTGTGACAATTTTCTGAACTTGCTAAAGACAAAGGAGAAAAATGTTTGCCAAGAGCATTTGAAGGATTTGGGTAATGAAAAGGTGAGCAGCCCAAGCCAATTAGAATCTTTGCGTCTAAGCATTGGGTGGTATGTTTTGAAATTGCTGTCTTTCCTGCATTCAGGCTTAGCATGTTTCAAAAATAATCTGGCATTAGGAGGTACTTCTTGGGTGGTGGGAAGGCAAAAGGGTAAGAACTGGGAAGTTGGTTATTGCACGACACTGCTTGCACTCTTTAGTATAGAGCAACTGCAAAATTGTAGCCACCTCTAAAACGCCAAAAATGTCTACCAGATTTTAAATGTCATATAATGCAAGGCATGAATCACAAGGCAGATAATGTTTCTGAAGGCAAAACATTATTTTTTTTAAGTGGAGGAAGATGGTTATGTCCTTAAAATAAGAAAGTCTCAAAACATGCACGATTGTCTTGCAGAGACTTGGGGGTGTAAGTGGGCTGACGATGAATTATTTTTAGTCCTAAAATGTGCAGACATTACATAGTTGTTGCAGGAGATCTACATTAACGTCGCTGTTTCTCCAGGTTTGAATTCTGTTGTTTTAACTTTCTCATTGCGGCTTCTATGGTGCTAAGTGAGCGCTTCCTGCCTCTGTTGCTGTCTCCTGTCAGTCTTTGGCATGGCAGATCACTGCTCCATCAACTTAGCATTGTCTACACTGAGTCGCAGCAACTTTTAAGGGTTTCCAGATGAGGGACATTTCCAGCCCTACCGAGAGATACAAGGGATCGGGCGCCTGGGGTGGCGCGTGTGCCCTGTGCCCAGGGATGGGGCCAGCCACCTGCGGGGTGGGGCAGGGCAAGCCAGGGCAGGACGTTCTGCGGGGCCTCCGAGGAGCCTCCTCCCACTCAGTCACCCTACAGCTAAGGGGAGATGGCGGGCAGACCGTTTGGGGCACCGTGAAGCCTGCGGGCGCCCAAGCCACCATGTCATTCTCAGGAGAGACGCATGGCTCAGGCGCGCTGGAGGCCCTGTGGTGAATGCTGCCTGGCATTTTGTCACCCCCTCAGTGGTGACACCCAGGGCGGACTGCCCCCACCACACACCCCTTCCTCCTCCCCTGACCAGGGATTGATCCTGAGTAGGGGAGTTGTGGCCTGTTTTGCTCCACCCCACTGCTGTCCTGCTCCCTTGCTGCTATCTCACCCCTGGTGCCTCTCTTACCTGTGTTGTGCGGCAGTGGCGGCACCTGTGAAGCACTGGCATCGGCATCCATGAAGTGCTAGCAGTGGCAACGGTTCTGGTGGTAACTCACAAGATTTTGTCAGATTTCACTGAAATCTCATTGGTGCTGCTGGAGATGGCAGGGGGCAGGCAGCGCAGGTGATGTAGGTGACATCTCTTGGGCTTCTACTGCTAGGCCTGATCCTGAGACCTTCTGCATGCAAAGCAGTTGCTCTACCAGTGAGCCCTTCCAATTGATTATGCAAATTCTGATCAATGCTAATTTTTCACTCATTCTTTTCTCCAGCTTTGTGAAGTATAGATGACTGAAAGTTAAGGTTGTTAATCAAAAAGTGTGAGAAAAGCTGACATCTGTGAAATGAATTTTCTTGAAAGATCTGAGGTGGGTACTTTCATGGAATCATTGCAGAGATGGAAGGGACCATAAGGGTCATCTAGTCCAACCCCTTGCAATGTGAGAATCTTTTGGCCAACTTGGAGCTCAAACCCACAACCCTGAGATTAAGAGCCTCATGCTCTACTGACTGAGCTATCTCAGCTATAAGAAGCTATTTGACAGTGCTGGAGGGAGAAGTCATTTGTTATTGTTCCCCATCTCTTTTTCTTTCTTCTTTTTGGAGATCTATGTCAAAAGAAAAGCTACTTAATCTTTCATTAATATTCCTGACTTTATCTAATTAATTTTTAATGTTAATAGTAATTAGAAGGGATTGAAAGTCTTGAAGGTGAAACATTAATGGGAGTCTGCCCAGTGGAGTTATATTTAATTGTGATTTTTAAAAAACATATACATATCAGAAAGGGTTCATTAGCTGGACTCTTTTCTTCCCCCTTATCCTATGTGCTGCCATCCTAGCAACCTCATTAATTCTGACTTTACTGAATATAGATTTGTTGTGATGGGCTCGTTTTTATATACGGTTTCTCTCGCCTAGCCACAGATGCATGTCTTGGCTAAGTGATAAGGCACCCTGCTATACTGGCAGGTTGAAACCAGAGTGGCTTTAAGCACAGTTCAAAACATGGGAAAGGGTGGTTGTGGCACCACATTGCAAGATTGCACTTTAGAACATCATCACAGCATTAATCATATTGCCATCTGTGTGTGCAGATCTCTAGAATCAGGCTCTGAAAACTAGTGCCAGGGTCATTTGGTGCCTGCTTAATTCAAACTTATATAGACTCTAAGCTAGGGATGGGCAAATCTGTCCATTTTGGTTTTCCAGTTTTCCAATTTTAAGTTAGAGTTCTCTACATTTCTGCATAGGTTTGTGATTCTTTATTTTTTTTTAAGTTCTTGTGTGAATTCACCAGCATTTTAGTGCAAATTATCTCATGATACACATTTGTATGCAATTTTGCTAAATGCACATTTTTACAGAGCAATTTCCCTTACACAGCAGAGGTAAGCCAGTGTGGTACCCTACAGATTCTTCTTCCTATCAGCCCCAGCCAACATGGCCAAAAATCTAAGATGATGGGATTTGTATTCCAACAATACTTGGAAGGCACCACAAGAAGTGTATTTTCCAAAAACGAAAATTATAGAAGTTCTGCTTGGGTGATAAATGTTATATAGTGCTACATGCCACCCTAATCTTCAAATGCTGCAAGACTCCAGGGGTCCCAGGGTTTGTGTTTCCTTTTGGGAATGAGGCACATCGGAGACCGTGGTGTCTTTATGATGGAGGGGTTCACAGCATTAACTCCTCAAAAGGGTATTGTTTCTCCCATAGCCACAGCCTTGGACTCAAGCAGAAATTAGCCATGGCTTTTTTCTCTTCCTTTCTAGCCTTTAGCTTCTTCCTTTAGCTCACATCACAGCCAATTCTGCCCTAAAAAATATAGGTTTTGTTCTTCTAACCATTAGAGAGCTGGAGGAGGGCCCCCAACCATCTGACCTCTGGCACAGAGCCCTCTTTCTTCTGGTCTCTTAATGGCCCCTTGCTAGGATTATAGGGATTAGAGGTCTGGCACCCACAAACACATCACAATAGGAATAGTTCATTGACGTTTGCTGTTTTATTAGTTAAGAAAGAGAAAGCAGTCACTCATTAATTGCTTATCCCGCTTTGACATTTGCTTTAAATGTGAATGAGATCTTTACCTAATGTTCACCTAGGTACACACATATTTCATTCATCCATTTCTGAACTCCTGGAAGCTAGCTGAGTCTTAAAGTAACAACCAACAAGAGCCTTCCCCCAAGTTGGCTCTCTGTGAATGTTGTTGCACACCAATTCCCATGGTCCCTTGGCACCGGCCATGTTACCAGGGGCTTATGGGAGTTGTAGTCCATAGTATTTGGAGGACACAAGATGGGGATGGCTGACATAAAGCATCACCTTTTTCTCTCTCCCCAGAAGTTGTTGTATCAGTAGAAATATACATGGCAATAATGGCAGCAAGAAATTTATAAAACAATGCCAATGCAATGCAATCAAAAACAGCAGTTGATTGAATTCATCTAAAAACAGCAGCATAATTACATGCTAAAAGCGTGCTGAGATTAAAAAAAAAAATGATTTCAATTTCTCTCCGAAAGACAAGAGAAAGACTGTGGAATCTCACCAGAGACTGGGAGCTGCAGTATTGATGTAAAGGGGCACTGCAGAACAAAAGGGGATGTGGTGATGAGCTTCTGTCTTTGTTTCCTGTGCCCAGACATTTGGGCATTTGAGATGGGGAAACCTAACTTCATTGGCTTTCCTGCATCCTTGAAACTTGCACAGCAACAATTCCATGATCTGGAGTATTCTTCACTCATTGGATTTCCTGCCCCAGACAATCGTGCTGATGCATGGGTGATGGGACGGTGTCTGTGGGGGAAAGCCACATGTCAGAGGTGGGTGCAGAGGCACAGCCCCACAGCCCCTTTAATCACACAATGCCCCTTCACACAAGTAACTTGTCAAGGGGGCTATGCATATGAATGCATTTGTCATTATATCGGTGGAGAATAATGGGTAGAAGAGATTAATGACCAAGCTATTATTCAGCTGAAGGATACCGATAATATCATAAACTTCCAGAGGAAATCTTGTGCAGGTTGAGATACCATCAGATTATCCTGTGATTGAATTACAGCTTTAGCAATCAATCATTTGCTTCCTTTCCCTTCCTCCCTTCCCCCCTCTCTCTTTTTAGGAAAACACCGTGATTTCCTTTATCTTAGCGTGTGGAAACCCACTTCTTATTGGAGACCTTTTTTAAAACAAGAAGCCATTATTTTATTTTGTTTTTATTTTTACCCTGTAGTTGTATATTATATAGTGATGACACTAATGAAGAAATATTACTTCATTATGTTTTAAGGAATGCTTGGCTTAGTGCATCTGATGAGCGTTTCCTTTTCCTTTCCATAGAGTTAGGTTGGCTGAGACTTTCTTCTGCCCTCTAACTAAACCACACCATTTCAATCCAAAACATTTACTTTTCTGTCCTCTAAGACTAATATTGGTGTCTGCTTGTAAGAGGGCCGAAAGATCATGATCCTCCTACTGGATTTCCCTCTCCTTGCTTTATTGACTTATGCCTACTCCACATGTTATTATATTACTTACAATTGTCATAGTCAAGTATGAAGGGAGCACATATGGGATAACAAATGGATTCTGGGTCTTTCCAGTTCTCAGAGAAGGCCATGAAGTGGCAGGAGGAAATATATCAAGGACGGGTTTCCTGTGAAGGGCTAGCCCACATTTCTGCTGTAAAATGGCTGCTTATCCATCATTCCTGCACACTAAAGCAAACCAAAGAAAACACATTGTAGGGGTCAGTCCTACATTAGTTATGAACCCAAGGAAGATGAAAGTCTGATGGAAGAATGATTGTCACCAAGCTCTGAGAAGGCCTGTGGATTTATCTTGGCTGTGAGAGGGCCAGAGAACAAATTATCCAATCAGTCGCAAAGTTTTGATTCTTTCCATCTTCTCATGGACAGCCTATACTGATCAGAGTCCTTAGGAAGGCAGAGGAATGGGAACTTGTGGCATCTTTCTAATAATCCATTTCATTAGCAAAACATCACAGTGGCCTGACAGCATGATGTATATACACAAGATGTGCTAATTCAGCAGTAGTGCCCCAGCTCCTCTACTCCCTCATCGATACACTAAGCCTAGACAACTGGGTCTTGCATCTTCCAAGGAAGTTCCATGCACTCTAGTGGCTAACCTCCCCAAAAGGCAAAGATTCTGATGCAACTGATTATTCATTAATCACCACTTATCTAGGACCACATTGACTGGAAAGAAAAACGATTGCTCGGCCTTGCATTATGGAACAGCGTGGGTTCACCCCAGACACATAGGAAGTTGCCTTACACCGAGACAGACCATCGCTCCATTTGGTCTCCATTTGGTCTCCACTGGCTGGCAGCAGCTCTCCGGGGTTTCAGTCTGGTCCTAGCCCCTGTCTTACTTGGAGATGTTGGAAACAGAATGTGGACCTTTTTGCATGCAAAACATATGCTCAGCTATGACCCTTCAAAATAAACTGACTCTTCCCATTCAATATTCAAAACTGACTCTTCCCATTCACACACTGCTATTTAGCTCTTTGGCCATGTTCCTCTCTGTGTGAAAAATACATGATATTCCAAAGAAGAAAGAAAAACAGTACAAAAATACAATGTCGCCAAACCTGATAAAAATGTTCTCTCTCTCGCTTTTGCCTTTACAAATCATTACTTCTGCAATTATCATATTTGTTCTAAAGAGGTGCAGAACTCATTATGTATCTGTAATAACTTATAATTTTATCGTATTTTGGCTCTGAACACCTATGCCTGAGGTTGAACTTCAGTTTGAAAGCTTGCATGGACTTTTAAAATAAAATGACTAGTTCCCATAAAAATCATTGACTCACTTGTAATATGTTTAAAAAATAATAATCTGTGAGGCACTAGCTGAAACCCTAATGCCACTTAAAATTGATAATTGCAGAGTGTTTCAAGAGGTTGTAGGCAGATGAAAGGCAATATGCAAGAACATCTATATTAAGGTCCAGGATGCAACAACATTGCTGAGGCTGAGGAGATCTGATTCTGGCCATCACCTTGATGAGAAACTGCCTGGGGCCTCTTTGAAAATCCCTTTGAATTACATAACATGGGAGTGGTGAATATGGGCCATGTTACCTTCTGGGTAATCTTCTGGGTTCCACATGCCGGTGGTAGGCAGGGCAACAAATGAAAATGAAAATGAAAATGTTACCTTTGTACAGTAGGCTAGTTTCTGTACTCACACATCCATCTCCCTATCTTCTATCCAGGCAAGCAAGAGACACAATCAGAGTGCAGGGACACATTCCAGCCAATCAAAAATGCTTGGGGTGTGAAGCAGGGCCGGTAAGAAGTGTGGCCTAGCAGGAGGGGGTGTGGCCTGGAGAGGGGTCCAGAAGCCAGGTGAGGACTGGTGGGCTGCATTTGACCCCTTGATATAATAGAAGAAAGGCTAGGTGTACATTCAATAAGAAATAATGCACACTAACATTAAATCAACAGCTGCCTGTTTGCAATTTCAGCATACCCTCCAACATGTCACAGAGGAAAATTGGGGATGCATGGCCCCCCAAAAGTGTGCCTCTTTCGAGGCTGCACTGTCACGGGAGCCAAAACAGGATATTCTGGGATCCAATCAGAAGCTGGGATGGCTTCTGTAATTCTAGGATGTCCCGTTCAAATTGGGACGGTTGGGGGTTATGTTTCAGGTACTCATTTTAGCATCCTGATCCCAAAGACAATGAACTATAGGCATTGAGGGGATGTTTAACGCTATTGCATATAGTTTTTTAAGTGTCAAGTGGGCATTCATTTTGGTTTTGTTTTCAGTAATGTTTGAAACCGTAGATGGTGAGAGCAGGCTCAGCAGGTTGAGTAACATGAAGTTTCAGTGGTGACCGTCTTGAATCAAGAGGGACATGATGGTCAGAAATGGAACATCAAATTCATTAACACTGTTCTAATTAACTTCAATATATTTTTTGAAAGTACAAATGCAGAATTCCTCCCAGGGATATAAATTCTTGATTGTTAAGCTGACTGAATATCATCTGTCTTCCTTGGGAAGCAGAGCTAATAATTCCAGTGGCTGGGGTATAGTATTTTGATAGTGAGTTGTGAAACAATAAAAATGTAATAACTTGTGACACCTGCTGGCTGGGAGCAAATACATCCTAATGGATTTCTGCTGCATTGAATTTTCCATTACCATGCAACGACTGCCCCTCCTCAATACCAAGTTCCACCATGACAAAGAAAAACAGCAGTTCCTCCACTATGTATGACAGGAACTTGTGGTCTTTGTCATATAAATCCCGCAGGTCAAAATTACATGCATACATCATTTTCTTTGGATGCCACCCTTCCATAGTTAAACCATGCTCAAGGCGGCTTACAACATGAAATAAAATCACATAAGCACAAATGTAACAAAAGTAGTCATGAACAATAAATAAAACACATTGAAAAGTACACAACGAAATTAAACAATTTCCACATAAATCATAAGAAGATCTAAAAATAAATATAGAATAAGATAATATCAATAGCAGCAGCAACCCCCCGCCCCCAAGCTCCAACCCAATAGTCTTTTCAGCAGCTTCAGATTTTGTAGCTGGAGTCAGTCAGGGTCCCACCTTCCCAGGTCAAGTGGGAAAAGGCCTGCAAGGCAAGGAACAGGTCGTCCAGGACTCTCAGCCATGATGGTCAAAATTGTTGTGACAGATGTATCCTAACATGAAGTTGCGTCTTGCTGTATTTTTCACAAAGCTGGAACTGGTCTTGATGTGGACCGATATTGTGTAACTTAGAATCCAGAATTTAGTTGTGAATCTTCATTAGTCCGGAGGATGAATGGGAGAAAAACACAATGCCAAGCTTCCTCAAAGCACAGATCCTTCAGCCATATCATCCATCTTATTCCATCTGTTTTTTTATTATTCAATAGTTTTATTATTATTCAATTATTATTCAATATTATTCAATATTCAATAGACACAATCTGCTTTGTATTGAAAGGACACACACACAGAGTGAATATAAGACAAGATCTGATTAATTTCCATATTTGATACAGCTTTGCAGAATCCAATTGGGTTGATATTTTGGCTTATTTCAGGGGGAAATTCTGGTCCCACCCTGCACAGTCCACATTTTGTTATAAAGTGCTTTATAAATAAAACAAAACCATTTGAAATCATGGTTTCCCATTCTGGTTTGCTGGTTGATTACAAACCATGGATTGCCAATTCAGTCAATGTTCCAAACCACAGCTAAGCTTCCTGTTAACTATGAATTTCAGTGAACTGAACCACTATACCAAAGTCCTCACTCACTGCCTTTCTGTTTTTAGTCAAAAGCCTTTTCACGAAGCCAAACAAATGCTTAATAATGTTTTCATTACAAATGTACATCCTTAGCTTGAAATTGCACGCCATCCAGATGATGATGATCTAGGGATTCTTTGTGCTGAAGACCCAAATAAGGCAGGTCAAGACCTCGTGGAGTCAGACCACAGAACAAGTAATTGCCACACAAATTGGGACAGATGGAGTGAGCTGAACTTTCGACTGCCCCATTAATCTGGGTGAGCATTAGTCATCAAACTAATTAAATGTAATTGCATTTTTTTCCTTTGAGCTCTGAACCTTTCGACTATTATTCCTTCACTAACCTTTATTTAAAGGTTCTTAGCTCTTAATTGAAACAGGGAACGAGAAGCCTGAAGAAGAAGGAGAAGAAGAAAGAATTCCTCTCTCTTTTTTGGGTGGTCACTGTGATGAAGGACAGGCTGAAGTAATTGGCAGCCTTGCAGAGTCAGAAATGAAGATTATTATGGCTAAACTTGGGGGAAATCAAGGCTGCTCATTTTATCTGTCAGGGACGACACTTCTTAACTTGGTGGTTAACTCAGTGGTGCGGTTGTGACCTTATAAAAATAATCAGGTGGTTAATGTCCTCGTCTTTGTGTGGCTCGGAGGCTCTCAAGCAATTACTGTCAAGGCTGCGAGAAAGGGGCAGTGTTTTGCTGAGGAAAGGAAGGGTCTGTCTCCGGAGCGAAATAGCTTTGTCTCCACAAATCTTTCCTGGTGAACATGCACAGCTTTGAAGGAGAAGATATATTGTCTGAGAGGCAGATGGCCTGCCATTTTTGATAGGCATCCAAATTTCTGAGATCATGGAATGTGGCACAAGATTTTTTGAAAAGGAAGCCTATGCAGCTGCGTTTGTTATCACCTTGTGATTAAAGCAGGCAGAATTAAAATAATTGGAGCACATTGCAGTTGGACCCTTTGACTTCTGTCATTCGAATGTTCATGAATCACCAAAAGAATATTTATTTTAATGCTTAAAAATATGTTGCTAGAAACTTATTTACATATTGTAGTAAATGCCTGCTTTTATTCCCCTCAACTTATTACTTACTTGTTCCTATCAGAATGTTCTATTATAGCCCAACTAATCCATCAAATTCAGGCTAGCTCTCCTTTAGTACCTCACAGCTTTGTTATGAGGACAAAACAGGGAGGGAAAGAAACCAGCATTCCTCCTCATGCTCCCAGGAGAAAAGGTGGGCTAAAATATGATAAATAAACAAACATTATGCTCACCTTGCTTTGCTAGTTAATATTACTGTTGGCACCAAGCTAGTTAAAAGTAGTGATGCTTAAGCCTCGTTGAAATCCAGGGGACAAGTTAATAACCACTAATGTAGGCTTGATGTTAACAGGACTTAAGTAAGACTAGGAATGGAAGAGGCATCTGTTTTATATGGATTTATATGTGGAATTTGCCCCTTCATGGATCACTGCCTTGCCGTGGCGAAGGGGCTTGAATAACTTGGAGAAGCTATGAGCTATGCCGTGCAGGGCCACCCAAGATGGACAGGTCATAGTGGAGAGTTTTGACCAAACGTGATCCACGTGGAGCAGGAACCGGCAAGCCACTCCAGTATCCCTGCCAAGAAAACTCCATGGACAAAGACAAAAGGCATATAAAAGTTATGACGCTGGAAGATGAGCCCCTCAGGTTGGAAGGCGTCCAACATGCTACTGAGGAAGAGCGGAGGACAAGTACAAGTAGAATCAGAGCTGATGAAGCGGCAGGGCCAAAGCCGAAAGGACGCTCAGTTGCGGATATGCCTGGAAGCGAAAGGAAAGTCCAGTGCTGTAAAGAGAAATATTGCATAGGAACCTGGAATGTAAGAACCATGAACCTTAGTAAGTTGGATATGGTAAAAAATGAGATGGCAAGAATAAATATTGAGATCCTGGGCATCAGTGAACTAAAATGGACGGGAATGGGCGAATTCAGTTCGGATGACCATCATATCTACTACTGTGGGCAAGAATCCCGTAAAAGAAATGGAGTGGCCCTCATAGTCAACAAAAGAGTGGCAAAAGCTGTATTGGGATGCAATCTCAAAAATGATAGAATGATCTCGATACGAATCCAAGGCAGACCTTTTAACATCACAGTAATCCAAGTTTATGCACCAACCACTGGTGCTGAAGAAACTGAAATTGACCAATTCTATGAAGACTTACAACACCTTATAGAATTGACACCAAAGAAGGATGTTCTTCTCATTATAGGGGATTGGAATGCTAAAGTAGGGAGTCAAGAGATAAAATGAACAACTGGCAAGTTTGGCCTTGGAGTTCAAAACGAAGCAGGGCAAAGGCTAATAGAGTTCTGCCAAGAGAACAAGCTGGTCATCACAAACACTCTTTTCCAACAACACAAGAGACGACTCTACACATGGACATCACCAGATGGGCAGCATCGAAATCAGATTCATTATATTCTCTGCAGCCAAAGATGGAGAAGCTCTATACAGTCAGCAAAAACAAGACCTGGAGCGGACTGTGGCTCAGATCATCAGCTTCTTATAGCAAAATTCAAGCTTAAACTGAAGAAAGTAGGAAAAACCACTGAGCCGATAAGATACAATCTAAGTCAAATCCCTTATGAATACACAGTGGAAGTGAGGAACAGGTTTAAGGATTTAGATTTGGTGGACAGAGTGTCTGAAGAACTATGGATGGAGGCTCGCAACATTATACAGGAGGCAGCAACGAAAACCATCCCAATTAAAAGGAAATGCAAGAAAGCAAAGTGGCTGTCCAATGAGGCCTTACAAATAGCGGAGGAGAGAAGGCAAGCAAAATGCGAGGGAGATAGTGAAAGATACAGGAAATTGAATGCAGATTTCCAAAAAATAGCAAGGAGAGACAAGAAGGCCTTCTTAAACGAGTAATGCAAAGAAATAGAGGAAAACAACAGAATGGGAAGAACCAGAGATCTGTTCAAGAAAATTGGAGATATGAAAGGGACATTTCGTGCAAAGATTACCATAATAAAGGACAAAAGTGGTAAGGACCTAACAGAAGCAGAAGACATCAAGAAGAGGTGGCAAGAATACACAGAGGAATTATACCAGAAAGATATGGATGGCACGTACACCCCAGGTAGTGTGGTTGCTGACCTTGAGCCAGACATCCTGGAGAGTGAAGTCAAATGGGCCTTAGAAAGCACTGCTAATAACAAGGCTAGTGGAAGTGATGATATTCCAGCCGAACTACTTAAAATTTTAAAAGATGATGCTGTTAAGGTGCTACACTCAATATGCCAGCAAGTTTGGAAAACTCAGCAGTGGCCAGAGGATTGGAGAAGATCAGTCTACGTCCCAATCCCAAAGAAGGGCAGTGCCAAAGAATGCTCCAACTACCGCACAATTGCACTCATTTCACACGCTAGCAAGGTTATGCTTAAAATTCTACAAGGAAGGCTCAAGCAGTATATGGACCGAGAACTCCCAGAAGTGCAAGCTGGATTTAGAAGAGGCAGAGGAACCAGAGACCAAATTGCAAACATGTGCTGGATTATGGAGAAAGCTAGAGAGTTCCAGAAAGACATCTACTTCTGCTTCATTGACTATGCAAAAGCCTTTGACTGTGTCGACCACAGCAAACTATGGCAAGTTCTTAAAGAAATGGGAGTGCCTGATCACCTCATCTGTCTCCTGAGAAATCTCTATGTGGGACAAGAAGCTACAGTTAGAACTGGATATGGAACAACTGATTGGTTCAAAATTGGGAAAGGAGTACAGCAAGGCTGTATATTGTCTCCCTGCTTATTTAACTTATATGCAGAATTCATTATGCGAAAGGCTGGGCTGGATGAATCCCAAGCCGGAATTAAGATTGCCAGAAGAAATATCAACAACCTCAGATATGCAGATGACACATCCTTGATGGCAGAAAGTGAGGAGGAATTAAAGAACCTTTTAATGAGGGTGAAAGAGGAGAGCGCAAAATATGGTCAAAAAAACGAATATCATGGCCACTGGTCCCATCACCTCCTGGCAAATAGAGGGGGAAGAAATGGAGGCAGTGAGAGATTTTATTTTCTTGGGCTCCATGATCACTGCAGGTGGTGACAACAGTCACGAAATTAAAAGACGCCTGCTCCTTGGGAGAAAGGCGATGGCGAACCTAGACGGAGTCTTAAAAAGCAGAGACATCACCTTGCCAACAAAGATCCACATAGTTAAAGCCATGGTTTTCCCAGTAGTGATGTATGGAAGTGAGAGCTGGACCATAAAGAAGGCTGATCGCCGAAGAATTGATGCTTTTGAATTATGGTGCTGGAGGAGACTCTTGAGAGTCCCATGGACTGCAAGAAGATCCAACCTCTCCATTCTGAAGGAAATCAGCCCTGAGTGCTCACTGGAAGGACAGATTGTGAAGCTGAGGCTCCAATACTTTGGCCACCTCATGAGAAGAGAAGACTCCCTGGAAAAGACCCTGATGTTGGGAAAGATTGAGGGCATAAGGAGAAGGGGACGACAGAGGATGAGATGGTTGGACAGTGTTCTAGAGGCTACAAACATGAGTCTGACCAAACTGCGGGAGACAGTGGAAGACAGAAGTGCCTGGCGTGCTCTGGTCCATGGGGTCACGAAGAGTCAGACACGACTAAACGACTAAACAACAACATATGTGGAATTTGATGGATCTGATTGCTTGAGCTTTGCCCACTCCAGATCAGCTCTTATGTGGGAAGTGGGTGGTGCTGTGGTCTAAACCACTGAGCCTCTTGGGCTTGCCAATCAGAAGGTCGGTGGTTCGAATCCCCGCGATGGGGTGAGCCCCCGTTGCTCTGTCCCAGCTCCTGCCAACCTAGCAATTCGAAAGCGCACCAGTGCAAGTAGATAAATAGGTACCACTGTGGAGGGAAGGTAAACAGCATTTCCACATGCTCTGGTTTCCCTACGGTGTTATGTTGTGCCAGAAGCGGTTTAGTCATGCTGGCCACATGACCCGGAAAGCTATCTGTGGACAAACGCCGGCTCCCTCGGCCTGAAAGCAAAATAAGTGCTGCAACCCCCTAATCACCTTTGACTGGACTTAACCGTCCAAGGGTCCTTTACCTCTTTATACTGAGCACCCACCTATGCCCGAAAGCTGTTAAATAGTGTTTTTTAAAAGATTAAGTCTTTTTTAGAGAAATCAGTATGGAATCAATAAGCACTTCCCGAAAAACAAAATAAGTGAGTGCACTGCTCACAGGAGCTTCATGGGCAGAATCTCCAGCCTTCTCAAACTTCAAGGGAAGATATCATGAGGTAACTCCTCCCTTGTGGCTTTTTCAGGTCAGGAAGTGGGGGCATCTAGGGAGGCTGCAGAGGACGCTGGAAAAACGTTTACTGGAATGAAAATTACATACACTACCCTTGGCTGGTTAGGGACGCGGGTGGTGCTGTGGGCTAAACCACAGAGCCTAGGGCTTGCTGATCAAAAGGTCAGCGGTTCAAATCCCTGTGACGGGGTGAGCTCCCGTTTCTCGGTCCCTGCTCCTGCCAACTTAGCAGTTCGAAAGCACGTCAAAATGCAAGTAGATAAAAAGGTACCGCTCCGGCGGGAAGGTAAATGGTGTTTCTGTGCGCTGCTCTGGTTCGCCAGAAGCGGCTTAGTCATGCTGGCCACATGACTTGGAAGCTGTACACTGGCTCCCTCGGCCAATAAAGCAAGATGAGCACCACAACCCCAGAGTCGGCCACAACTAGACCTAATGGTCAGGGGTCCCTTTACCTTTACCTTTACCCTTGGCTACCCAACTCCACCTCTACCAAAAGTATAGAGGCATTTAAAATAAATTCTAAGGGGTCCTGTGGAATGTGTCAGAAAAACACTAGTCTCTTGGGAGAACAGGGAGAGAAAACTTTTTGAGAGTTTGGAGGACAGGCACACAGCACTAATGTAATGTGTCAAGGACATTGAGATAAAGGCAGTTAGAAAAGGCTGGGAGGTAGCGTAATGAGGAGCAGTTTCTGTTTGCTTTCATTAGCTAAGGGATCTACTCCATTTGTGTGGAAATGGGGGCCATCCATCATACAATAGTCAGTTGTGGTGAAATTTTAATGCAAGTTGGACTAGCTGCCTTTCATTAGGAAAAGATTAATAAACCAGTCTAAACATCTAAAAACTTCCAGAAGGACAAATAGGCTGGATACAGACATCAGAACAAGAAACTCAGCACTCTGGAATACTGGTTTCCCACCCACTTCTCTTTTTTTGTATTACATCAAATATTTATGCACAAATTATTTTGGAGCAAAAGGTTTCGGAGGGAAAGTTTCCAGAAACTTCCTTCCTTTCGTTTTTGACACGATGTGTTTGTGACCTCTCTGTCCTGTAGTGGCTTCTTTCTATGATCTGAAGACAATGCAGACCACCCCCACCACCCCCAAAAGCCACCCCATCAAGAGCTGATTCTTTAGGCAATCTCAGCCAATTGGAACCACACAAGTGCTGTGACATCATTAGGTCAAATTGGAGAAAGGTCAAGAAGCATTGCTTTTAATCTGCCTGACAACTCAAATGTAGCCAATTATATTGGGCTACGTGACAGCATCATGAAGCCAAATCAGAGCGAGGGAAATGTTTCCTGCAAATGATGAACATTTTAGCTTCATATTGCACCCCCTTCCCCCATTGCCCAAATGTGTGTATGCATTAAGAGGGTAATGTTTTGCATGTAGTGGCCCACCCCTAATTTTGGGTTAGTTATTCCCCTCCCAATAAATGTTTATTGTCATTTTAATAGAATGTAATGATAATATAAAAGCAATAATGAGTCCAGTTGCACATTCTATTAGCTTCTGTAAAATACATATACAGCTCAGAGAGAAGAGCAGTATGATTAGACAAAGTTCATTATTCAAGATAGGCCCTCCATAAGCCAGTTTGAGTGGCTGGAGGTGGAAAAATGCACATATTTTATTTATGTAAATGATAAAGGGACACCAAGTGTAATCAAAACTATCTTTCTTAGGAATACCTTTCATCACTCATCTATGGCAAGTAAGAAATGCAATCTATTTTGGTCAAAACCACATGCCACTCATTTGAAGTGATGTGTGGCATGCATGCTAATTATGGCCATTGCTGCAGATCTGCGGTCTGGATTTCCCCACAAAATGCCAAGGATATGTGTGTGTGTGTGCTGGTTTGCAGCATGGAAAGTATGAGAATTATGCCAGAAATGACCTATTTTTACTTCTAGATTTTCTGGATTGTCTGCCCACACAATCTTGTTTCTGCAATTATACGGCATTGCCTCTAACAGAAATCAGAACTATCTAATGTGTTTAATAGTAATGCACCCAGGACTTCCCCACCCCAGCCAGAACTCACTGGAACTCAATTCCGGCACCTCTCAAGTGGGTGCCATTGCCATTATAAGAGAACAAGGGAGGTTTTCATGGTGAGTTCCGGCACCTCAGTTTTTAGAAAAATAGCACTGACTGCATCTCTATACTTAAATACTTTAAAGGCAGTGGCAGTCAACTTGGTGCCTTCTAGATGTTGTTGGCCACTAGCTTGGATGGTTTAAAAGAGGATTGGACAAATTAATGGGGGATAAGACTATCAATGGCTACTAGATGTCAGGGGCTGGACAGAGGTGGAATGATGGGAACTGCCCCCCTCTTCTCCTGCACCTTCCCGAGAACAGGAGGACAGTATAGATTTAGATCAGTGGTTTGCAGAAGGGCATAGTTCAGAGGCTACAGGGGGGAGAAGCTGGAAAATATTGGGAGAGGAACAGCAGGAAGAAGAAGCACCAGGGGAGAGACAGCTGACAGACTCAGTGTCCTTGGAAACATTCCTGATCCCTCCCCTCCCCCTCTCCCAGGAGCAGGCAAGCATTGAGCATATAGAACAGAAAGCTCAGAGGCAGAAAGCTCAGATTAGCTGACGCAGGGGTGACGTAGAATAGGAGAGACAGAGGGGGTGGAACTTTACTCGGAGCAACGCCATCATCTTAGGGAGATTGCATTCCTTCGTCGCTCTCTGTGAATTATTGAATAACTTCTTCAGTAAGAACTTTTATTGTTTATCTGCTTCTTGGCTTCCATTGTGGGAGGGACCGGATTCCCCAAAGCCTGACACTAGACCGCAATACCTCAAGGATTGCCTGTCTCTGACCTGGACCCTGAGATCATCATCCGAGGCCCTTCTTCGTGTGCCTCCTCCATGAGCAGAGGAATGCTCTCCCCAGGGAGGTTCACCTAGCAGTGTGGCGTAGTGGTTAAGAGCGATAGATTCGTAATCTGGGGAACCAGGTTCACATCCTCCACATGCAGCTGCTGGGTGACCTTGGGCTAGTCACACTTCTCTTAAGTCTCTCAGCCCCACTCACTTCACAGAGTGTTTGTTGTGGGGGAGGAAGGGAAAGGAGAATGTTAGCCACTTTGAGACTCCTTCGGGTAGTGATAAAGCGGGATATCAAATCCAAACTCTTCTTCTTCTTCTAGCACCTTCATTACGTGTCTTTAGGCACCAGGCAAAAACATTCCTCTTCTCTCAGGCTTTTGGCTAATTAATCAATCTATGGCCTTTTAAACTTGTGTGTGTGTGTGTTGTTTTTGTTTGTTATTATGTTACGTATTTTTGCGTTTTCATATTGCAAACCGCCCTGAGACCCTTGGATGAAAGGCGGTATAGAAATTTAATTACCGTATTTTTTGCTCTATAAGACTCACTTTTTCCCTCATAAAAAATAAGGGGAAATGTGTGTGCGTCTTATGGAGCGAATGCAGGCTGTGCAGCTATCCCAGAAGCCAGAACAGCAAGAGGGATTGCTGCTTCCACTGCACAGCGATCCCTCTTGCTGTTCTGGCTTCTGAAATTCAGAATATTTTTTTTCTTGTTTTCCTCCTCCAAAAACTAGGTACGTCTTGTGGTCTGGTGCGTCTTATAGAGCAAAAAATACGTAATAAAAAATAATAATAGTGATGGTGTCTATGCTGTGCCTCCACGGTTGGAGACAGCAATTAAAGTTTCTGAATACCAGCTGCTGGAAACCACTAAAGTGCTCTTGCACTCAGGTCCTGCTCACAGGCTTCTCTATGAGAACAGGCCACTGTGAGAACATGGGCCTGATCCAGCAGAATCTTCTCATGTGCTTGACAGGGCTCTTCTTTTGCTTTTATGTCTCTGAATTATGACATTTGGAGGACCACAGATGAGTGAAGGCAGATTAATTGTTCACCCCCACTTCCTAAAGGGCAGAGGTCAAAGTGTAGTGTGATCTTGGGAGAAGTGTTCGGTTACTTTTAGTGGTCATCAGAGACGTTGTTATTCCTCAGGTATAAGGCAAACGTTAGGTTGCCTTTTCAAATAACTACTATGGTTGGTCTGCCCTGCAGAGCGTGCTTTATGCTCAGGACCGTGTTATATTGCATTTGATTATTTCTTATTGTATTTCTCTTGGTTTTTAACGATGCAAAATTTACTTAAGAGCGTTGCCAAACACTCTGCAGCAAAACAAACAAGTGATCAAGATCAGAAGAAGCTAAATCCTATTATAGCCCCCTGGTGTACTATATGGCACCCTGAGGGGATTCCTTTATTTTATTTACCTTGCATCTATCTGTGATGTGCAAGTTCTCTAATTGTGTGGATTAAAAAAAACCTCACTATCATTCTCCTTCTCGTTTTCCCTTCAAATTACTATTTTAATTCTCACCATTTGTTTCTTACATTAACCTCCTGTGTAGTGTGAAGAGATTATTCTAGGTGCAAATACTTAAATCTGCCTTGTTAAGATTTTGAGTGCTTTCATTTTAACACATTGGAAGCCTTTTCAATTACACTCTCAGTAAATTAACCGAGCCCTTATTTATTGCCTCCTCCTGAAACTTAAACTGTTGCAGATTTTGGTGGGATGGCTATTTCCACAATGGATTATGCCTTTGCATTCAGGTGACTGTTACTAAAACGCAAGATGAAAGGTTTTGGTGAACATTTGAAAAACACAAAAGTGAAAATTCATGTCCCACTAGCTGCACTTTCAGTAGTAAGCATGGGAAGCTTCTGCATTCCCAGTTCAGTGCTTTAATGCCAAACTGGGAATGCAGCAAATTATGTCTGAAATACATACAGTCGTACCTCTGCTTACGTATCACTCTGGATACGTAAACTTTGGTATGCAAATGCGGCAAACCCAGAAGTATTTTTCCGGGTTTTGCCGCGCGTGCATGTGCAGAAGCGCTAAACAGTGCCGCGCACATGTGCAGAAACAGTCCTCTGCTTGTGAATTCCTTGGGATGCGGCCAGACCTCTGGAAAGGATCCCATTTGCAACCGGAGGTACCACTGTATTTCTATGCCAGAATTGTTCTTTTCACTCTGTGAACGGCACTGGCTACTTTTATTTAAGATGTGACTTGTCAATCACAAAAGAGCTCTACCTCCCCATCCTGGCATCTCCTTCAAGCATATAGGTATACATTTCACTCTTACAAAGCTGCTCCTTCCCCTGAAGCACTGGGAATGGAAAATGCTGGTAAAACCATTCCCTCTGATTACAAGCTAGACCATCAACCCACCCTGGCATTATGGCATCATAGTAATCTTAGACCCAGGGTCTAAACCACTGAGCCCCTTGGGTTTGCCAATCGGAAGGTTGGCTGGTTCAAATCCCTGCGACTGGGTGAGCTCCCGTTGCTCTGGCCGAGTTGCTGCCAACCTAGCAGTTCAAAAGCACGCCAAATAGGTACTGCAGCGGCGGGAAGGTAAACGGCATTTCTGTGCGCTCTGGTTTCCATCACTGTGTTCTGTTGTGCCAGAAGCGGTTTAGTCACGCTGGGCACATGATCCAGAACGCTGTCTGTGGACAAACACTGGCTCCCTTGGGCTGAAAGCGAGATGAGCCCACAACCCCATAGTCACCTTTGACTGGACTTAACTGACCAGGGGTCCTTTACTTTTACCTTTTACCTTACCTAATCTTAGACCCATTAATTATGCTTTCTGGAGACACTGGTCTACAGCCATTTTTTTTTATGTCTGTTTATCTGAGATGCAGCAAAGTGCTTCAAGGATTTCTGCTTTGATTCCTGGTGCTTCATACAGTTCCCACTTCACCTCTGAGAAGCACCAAATATTTTCAAAGCACCCTGTTTTGCCTTGGGATCTGGGATGCTAGAAAGCTGCCATTCCCTTGTGGCGAGGAAGGGGTTATCCAGCCTTGCTATCACTTCTTGCCTGTGTCTGGTAATAAAACCAGCACCATCAGATGAGCTATCCTATGATGTTGCACACCTGTATTGCTGAAGTGATGTCTGGATTTAGAGTTTGATGTTGGAATAAATTTTTCCTTGCACAACCCACACTGCCCGCAACAGATGTTAACTGTGACTCTGAGACACTTTATCTGGCACTTGTGCTGCAAGCCATCCAGAATAGATTAGCAATCTACTAAATCTACAGCCAACATATCACTTCTTACAAATGCTGTTAACATCATTATAACGACAGCATGCTTTAATAATCCGGACTATTAGAGGTAGTGGGGGGGGGGGGGAGAGTAGTATTTGAGCTGCCTCTGTCTGGCAGTGGAAAATCATCTTCCCATTTAACAAGCTTCATTCCACAGTAAAGTACTACAGGATAATCATTATTTTCTTCAAGTAAATCACAGAAGCAAAAATGATTGCTTAAGGGCATTCCAAACAAGCATGCATGGTGCATTTCAAAACTCCAGCTTGTTTACAGGGTTCACGGTACAGCCAATAAAACATACGTTAAACGAAGAAAAAATATTTTCCATTCGCCTGTGCAGTAGGCACAATGTGTTAAATTTAACTTGTTCTAAATAGCAAACCACAACCAGTTTAAACAAGTAAGAATTCATTGGGCCACTCTGTATAAGAATAGAGGTTGAGAAGACACTGTTGCATGCTTTTCACACTTGTGTTTCGTGCTTTATAATGGAAAAAGCCACATTTTCCTTTATATAAAGAACAGCATCCATCATGTTATTTACTGCTTCTCCTGACAAGCACTCTCTGCAAAGAAATATATTGAGTCCCAAATAGATCTGGCAGGAATAAAATCTAAGCTGCAACTCTGGCACATAAAGTAGAGGAGGGGGGGTGGGAGAAACCAATAGACCAATACAAATATGAGCAAATGAAGTGGAAGTCTGCGCCAAAATTTAGTGACATTTATGAACCAGCTGAGACATTTGGATGCAGCAAGTTAGTACAGTTGATTTTTGGACCAGCCAAAATGAGCTGCGTGTGGAAATGTGGTGGAAGACTCAAAAGCTACAACCATGAGCACATTTTACAAGAAACTGAACCGCACTGGACATAGCCAGCTAGCTTTATTTTCGAGTATGTATAGGATTGTACCGCAGAGGGTTGCCATATTTCAAGCAGTGAAAATCTGGACAGAAAAGTTGTTGAGCTTGCCGACATGGGCTGCCATATGTACAGATTGACCGGGACATATTTTTTGCCAATTTCCACCCGGGCACTGCTGCATATCTCAGGAAAATTCTGGACATATGGCAACCCTAGTACTGCATAGCAGGCTAAGGCCACATTTACACCATCCATTTAAAGCCTTATGATGTCACTTCAAACAATCATGGCTTCCCCCAAAGAATTCTGGGAGCTGTAGTTTGTTAAGGGTACAGAGAGTTGTTAGGAAACCCGTGTATTTTGTGCCAGCTAGCCAAATAGTTTGACCAAATATATTTTCCCGTGCGAAGTGAAACAGGGTGCTGTGCTTGTGTTCTCGGATTGTGGGAATTCACTTGAGCCATCTGAACAAAGTATTGTTTTCAGAGGAGCTCCGCTTGCAAAAGCCAGTATAAGAAATCAGGTTCCTAGCCATTGCTCTGATTACCTAAAAAGCCATTTAGGTGTCTGACTGAATGTAGCACATTGCATATCTGTTATCATTGGGGGCTCATTAGAGAGGCAATAAAGCGTTGCAATAAATGAGAAGTGAAAGATTTCTTAAAGCTGGGGATGCCATTGGTACAGAGTCTTTTAATCTCTTTAATGAGAACTTTGCAAGTGATGCCCCAATTAGGAAACAAATTGCTGCCACCACAAAGCATGTTTAGAAATTTTATTGCATGGGTCACAGACATTCCCTGGATGCCAGTGAGAGCAAGGAGTGAAATGGGTAATCAAAGTTTCACATTGTCATTATCTTTTAAAGAAAGTGTTTCTTTGTCCCTAGGTAATATAATAATTGGACACTTCTAAACAATCATTATTATTTTTCAAAAAAGCAGCTCCAGGCCAGAGATTCATGCTTGCCCAGATGGATCTTCCTTTAATTGGGAGGGGGGCTGTTTCGTTCAAACAGAGCAATTGTTTTGCATACATAAAGGAATGAGTGGCATGCTGGTTGGTGGCCCCCAAAAATACTGTTATGGACCACTTCAATCTCTGCCAAGCATTAGCAAAATTCTAGAGGTCTTGGCACTTAACAAAGGTTTGTGTTCCTTTGGAATGAGGCCCAGTGGAGACCAATGTCTTTACGAAATATGCTTTATTTTACACGTATTTAAAACCTGGGGTTTTGATGTCTCTCATTGCTCCTCTCATAGCTTCAAGAAGCTTGAGCCCAAAGCAGCAGCTAGTCTGTCCCCTGCTTGGTGCAGCCTCTCTGGGAGCCAGTGTGGTGTAGTGGTTAAGAGTGGTTGACTCGTAATCTGGTGAACCGGGTTCGCGTCCCCGCTCCTCCACATGCAGCTGCTGAGTGACCTTGGGCTAGTCACACTTCTCTGAAGTCTCTCAGCCTCACTCACCTCACAGAGTGTTTGTTGTGGGGGAGGAAGGGAAAGGAGATTGTTAGCCGCTTTGAGACTCCTTAGGGTCATGGTAAAGCGGGATATCAGATCCAAACTCTAGCCAACAGACATGGAGTTCTGGCCCCTCCTTTCTCCTTCCCTAAAACCCTTGCTCAAAAACCTCAGTTTAAAAGGACACCTTTCTTCCTGTGGTGACATCATGCCCCCTGTTAGCTGGCAACCTTCCCCTCCCAACTCTGCCATTGTCCTTTTCTAACCAACACACAGTTGGGGGACTCCACCCCCCTTCATGTCTGACACTGAATGTCTCACCTTTTGTCAGGGTAACGACGCCATCATCACCTGCCTTTGTTCTTTGATGGCATCTCTGTAAGCCAAGCTCCTGAGGAAGCTGGCTTGAGTTATTTTTTTAGGCTTTGCTAAATCCATTGGTCAAATCCCACATTTATGTACTAATTTGAGAAATTACGGAGAGAACTTGGCATGCAACCCATCAGTAAAATAACAGTGCGATGGGAAGCCAGGAAAAGCCTGCATAAATAGACGAGTCTTTAGAAGGCATTTAGAAGCTGTCAGCATTTCTGACTGCATGTGCGATGGTGTTCCAGAACGTGGGTGCTATTACTGAGAAGGTCTACTCTCATAAGATTTCATAAAATAGCATTCCACCAATCATCAGCATTCCATCAGCAAGACCTCCCTGGAAACTAGCCTTCTGTAGAAAGGTAATAATTATATTTGTTTCCTTGCCCACTTTTATCTCTAGTTCCATTCACCACTGGAATGCGACCATTGGGAGGTTGCCCAAAAGGAAACCTGGCCCTTGGGCTCAAGATGCTTCCCTGCTCCTGATCCCAGATATCAATCTGAGATATATTCGGTAAGGAGGTCTGCTAGGTATCCTGTTCCCAGGTTCTTTAGGGATTTATATGTCTGCAAGAAAACCTTGAAACAGATGATCAAACAAGCCATGGTTTGTTTCTACAAGGATGAGCAAGGATTTCTTGCCTTGTGCCTTTGTAGTTTGGTGATGTCTGCAGTGGGGTGGCCAAAACAAACTATGGTAAAGGAAGGGAGCTGGAGTTGCATGTGATGCTGAACCATAGTTAAAACAAACCAAGGTTCAAATTGAGGTATCATGGTAGTTAGGGCTTTTTTCCTAGGAAAAGAGGTGCCAGAATTTGTTGACCTTTTTATAAACCACCAACCTCTGCCGCCGCTGCACAACCCAGATCACTTTCCTGCTTGCCGTCTCCACCACGCAGCCCTGAGCACCATGCAGGGGAACAACACCAGAACACCTACAGAGGTGCTGGAATGCAACAAAGCGGTGCCAGAACTCAGTGTTGGTGAGTTCCAGATGAAAAAAGTGATGATGGTAGTACATAATGAAATACTTTATTGTCACTTGTACAACTTGTATACAGTGAGATTACATGAGCACCCCCCACTCAGCTCTCTAAGTCTTAATTCCCCTCGTTTACTGACGCACACCCACCAAACCTGAAAGTCAGTTGCCCTGTTTTCATTTTCATTTAGCAGCCTAACAGCCCACGGATAGAAGCTTTTCTTTACCCTGTTGGTGCGACTAATCATGCTTCTATATCTTCTGCAACCAATTGCATCTTTCCATGCCCCTTATGTAAATACATAAACCATTTGGCTGGTTTCACACACCATGCTAAGCCATGACTTACCATTATGTCATGACTTACCATTATGTGTGAACCAGGTCATTCTGCCCCTAGATTCTATTACAATGCTGGAATCCTGTGGTATTACTGGCAACACATGCGTGTGCTTCCTTTGATTGTACTTTCAAAGGGGGAAAAACACATTTTAATGGTAGGAGAAAGAGGAGAGGGAAAGACAGCAAAATAAAACCTTGGTGCACGAGAGCCATCTAAATATGTCCATTTAACAATGGCTTTAGGTGGAGCCAGTAGTCATCTATTTTACAAGCATTCAGGACTCTGTAATTAAAAGTTACCTAAGAGCATGTACACTAGTATAAAAAGGGTAATAGCATCTGACCCAGCATTCCCAGCTAACCAAATTGCAACTCAACAGGCCCCTATTTAGGTCATAAATAGATGGTGAAATCAGTTTCCCTTTTATTGACCTTCCAGGGTTTATAAAAGCAAGTCTTTCTCAATGCTTTTATTAAAGTGGAATATAGGCAAGTACTTAAAGAGAGCTACTGGCATGGGTAATCATAACTTTGTTTAATAGGCTAATATATGAATAAATGTGCCCATGGCCCCTTCAATACTCCTTTTGCATGAGCAAGTGAACTAGCCAGTAGTCTTCCAATCAACTCTAATTTAACGTTTCACCTAAACTGGGAAACTGTGGTTCCCAGCTTCAGTACAAGCTGCAACATCAAACCATAGCTTGAAGATAGTCCAATATCCTGGATTGTTCAGATGGTGCTATATTCAGTTTCCTGGTTCAAATGAAACAGGAAACCATGGTTGGCCAAATACATTTTGCAGCCTGAGGCAAAGGAAATGATGTACCCTTGCATGCCACACACGAGAGCCAACTAGGCTGGCAGCTCAGATCTGCGAGATGGAAAGAGCAATGTTATTTATGAAAGCGATGATATATGGAAACCATCTTGATATGAGGATTGGACGAACGGAAAAATTCACACAGGATTATAATTGGTGTTTATCAGCTTAAGGAGATTATCAGAAGAGATCATAAAGAAAAAAAGAAAAAATATATACGAACAAGATGAAATGTGGAAACAGCAAGATAAGACTGGATAGAATTATGAACATTATTTGGACTGATTTGGACATTAACGCAGTAGCAAGAAGATGATCGGAATCCCCCTTTGGAACTTGAAATATGAGTCCCCTCAACAAAAATTTAAAATTCGGCTTTGTAATTCGAAATTTAGGTGATGTGATTTGATTTGATTTGATTGGTCGGTTAATAAAAATTATTTTTTTTAAAAAAAAAACTAGGCTGGCAGCTCAACAGTAGCAATGAGATAGCCTTTGACAGGATCAAGCTAGCAGTAAATCACACCAACTTAGTTGGCGTTAACTCTTTATTAGCAAGAATAGGATCTGCACAGGAGTGTCAGGCCTAATAAGCACATCAACTCATTTTCAGTAGGTTTCCCCCCATGAAGCAGTTGCTGAGACTGAAGGTCCCTCCTCCCCACAGTTGCCTAAGTCCCTTCCTCTCCAGAGTTTTCCCCAAGTAATCTGAGACTCCACCCTCTTCATGCCCCTCTTGGTTCTGGGAGATCCAGGGGAGGGGAACCAGGCAGAGGGCCTTCTCGGTAGTGGTACCCTCCCTGTGGTATGCCTTCCCACCAGATGTCAAAGAGAACAACAACTACCAGACTTTTAGAAGACATCTGAAGGCGGCCCTGTTTAGGGAGGCTTTTAATGTTTGATGTAGCACAGTATTTTAATATTTTTTTTGGAAGCCGCCCAGAGTGGCTGGGGAAGCCCAGCCAGATGGGCGGGGTATAAATAAATTATTATTATTATTATTATTATTATTATTATTATTATCATTATCACAGCAGGTGGGGGAGAAACTGTCTCAGCAACATCTACATTGGCTTAGTTATGTCCACGGAATGGAAGGTGGCAGGACCCCCAAGGAAGTGGCTCTATGGGAAGCTGTCTTAAGGCACCAGTCTTGTTGGCAGGTCAACTCTGTGTTATAAAGATGTCTTCAAATGTGACATGAAGGCTGGCAACATAAACCCCGCCGTGAGTGAATCCCTTGCAGACAACTGCAGCGCCTGGAGACAGTCAGTTTGTGTATCCAAAGCAGTGACCAGAGGAAGAACGACTGCTGGGAAGGGTGCAGAAACAAGAAATGACATGGCACATTTGCATCAGCACAACTGGACGCCTTCATCTGCCCCAGCTGCAACCAAACGCGTCTCTCCCATATTGGTCTCCACAGCCACAGCAGGTGCTGTAACCTCCCAACCGTTTGGCTTCACCTAAAAAGGCACACTCCTCCAATGTCTCCCAACACAGACAGATGCCAATCAATTGCTTCTTTCCATGCCCCTTATGTGCCTGGATGGTGAGCTGCCCCATTAACTTCAGTGGAAAAGATGGCTCCACAATTTTTGCATGATGTCTGTAGAGAGCTGTATCCTTTCCTGAGGTGAAAGGGGGAAACACTAAGGTGTGGTGAGACTGAGTTTACCTGTGCGCTGAAGCTTTGTTGCCGCCTGCAGTAAATTGCTGCATGGAGGCAATTTACTCCAAGCCCTTCTGCAAAGGGTACAAGAGTTTAGTTCAAACGCCGAGCTCTTTATTTGTGCTATAACCCTCCTTAAAATGTGATCACTTTATTCTAGCATGCCATAGAGGAAGAATGATGGACTGATCAGACTCAATTACTTTGAAAAGAGCATATAATTAACCATATTGCTACTACGAGTAGGACAAGTCTCTGACAGCTTTTCTTTCTTTAAAAACTGTGTAACAATACCTAATTATTCTTCCAGCAATCTACTCCCAGTCTAAATTTAGGACGTACTTTTTTCAACCAGCTATCGTTGGCGGATTAAAAAAAAAAATCAGCTCAAGGTTCACTGCGCTAGCGTTGAGATTGACTTTTCCTTTAAAATCAGAGCAAATTCTGAAATGAGTTCCTCTTCAAGCCCCATAACATTCACAGGATTTGTGAACTATTCTACTCCCCAAATTGGTGGTGTGCTGATGGCAGGGTGTAAATATTTTCTTTTCGATTTGATCCATAGAAAATAGATGACTGTTAGAAGATTGGATAGTGTGTCAAAAAGGAACAACATTCCTATTTCACCCAGTTCACTTGGTGTCTAAATATAATGTTGTAAAATCTATCCGTTTCCTGGATCTTATTGCTGCATCTCTGCTCCACAGGGTGAGCAGCTTCTGATTAGCTGCTAGATAGGAATTTCCTCCAATTTTGTTCCATTAGGGTTTGTTCTGACCCGCATTCCCTTCTCACTGGATTCCCGTTTAACTAGGAACATCCCCAGTGCCGGATTTACATATAAGCTAAACAAGCTATAGCTTAGGGCCCCACTCTCTTGGGGTCCCCCCAAAAAATTAAAGGAAAAAACACCTGGATGTACATTTCCAAAATATGAGATAAAAAACAAATAAAATAAAACCTACATACAGTTAGAGCTTAATAATTATTTCACTATTAATATACTTCTTCTTAATTGTATTTCGGTTCAACAATTACTTTGATAGAATACATATTTTGTTTTGTGCAAATGGCTTTAGATACCTATTAGGTCCAAAAATTACCATATAGCATATAAAAAGGTAAAGGTACCCCTGACTGCTAGGTCCAGTTGCGGATGACTCTGGGGTTGCAGTGCTCACCTTGCTCTATAGGCCGAGGGAGCTGATGTTTGTCTGCAGACAGCTTCCAGGTCATGTGGCCGGCATGACTAAGCTGCTTCTGGTGAACCAGAGCAGCGCATGGAAACGCCGTTTACCTTCCTGCCGGAGTGGTACCTATTTCTCTACTTGCACTTGGATGTGCTTTCGAACTGCTAGGTTGACAGGATCAGGGACCGAACAACGGGCGCTCACCCCGTCGCAGGGATTCGAACCACCAACCTTCTGATTGGAAAGCCCAAGGCTCTGTGGTTTAGACCACAGCGCCACCCATGACCCCTTCATATAGCATATATTCAACACAAAAAACAGTGACAATTTGTTGTTGACAAAGAACAGCTGGACATATAAAGGGCCCCATTACCTCTAGTAGCTTAGGGCCTCATCAAACCTAAATCCGGCCCTGAACACACACCACCCCCCGATAAAAATCAACCAGATCATGAGAACATGAGAAGCAGCAGTGGATGAAAGTGTGGTGCAGGAAGAGCTCTGGGAATGGGGCTCTGTTGCTCCTCTGACTTCCAAAAACTGCAGGTTACTACTACCACTTATTGAAAAGCCCAGTGTGGCAGCAGAGCCAATCCATTGCTCTTGCCAACATGCACCAAGCTCTGTGTGCCTTTCCCCTCCCCTTTTTGGTAAGAGGCAATGACATGCGGTGTTGGTAAGGCGGGGGGAAAGGGAGCCACATGACCACCCCTCCACCTCTGACCAGAAGCCATGCTGACTGGGGCTGATGAGAGCTGGAGTCCAACCATATTTGGAGAGTAACAGATGCTCTAGCAGAAGATTCTTAAACCGTGTCTTCCCTTTCCAAGGGTAGCTTATGATTTATTTATTGCATTTGTGTCTCACCTTTTCCTCCAAGGATCTCAAGGTGATGCACATGGCTCAATACACTGTGAGGTATGTTAGTTTGAGAGGCAATGATTGGCCCAAGGTCACCCAAGTGAGCTTCATGGCTGGGTGGAGATTCAAACCCTGGTCTCCCAGGTCCTGGTCAGACATTCAAACCCCTAAACCATGCTGCAGCATGAAAATTCACGTGCATGCAAGGACACAAACATGCACACGCAACCATTGTCTTTCATTCCAGAAGACTTGCATGTAATAGAATGACCTCATATTTGTTCGTGTTACCATGGCATTTCGAGAGGGGATATAAGAAGAACAATGCATTCCAAGTTTCTTTTGCTTCACCTTTCAAGGTCTTTTGTTTATTCCCACTCATGCTCCTTTTAGCCTTAAGAAATCTCGTGAAAGGAACCTATCATTGTGCAATTTTGAAATAATCCTCCCCATCTCAAAAGTTATTAATGCCTGTCTTGGGTTGAATGCTTACAGAAATTAGGGATGAAAAGATGAAATAGCAGGGTGCCATTATAATGCTTTGTCCACAGAGCGTATTTGGAGTGGCAGCTTAATAGCATGATGAGTTAATTGTAATAGCAATGCAGCTGTTGGGCTGATAAGACAGCAGTCATCTGGTTGACCTGTAAAAATGAAACCTTGGTCAACTGTGGGAGGGAAGAGACAACACAGTGACATGCCTTGAAGTATGTGTGTAAAGGGGTTCTCCATTTCAACAAGAACAAAGGCTTGGAGAACACACCAGCCTGGGAGCTGACAAAAACTTTATTGTCTCTTTTAAACCAGACACAACAGCACTCAGATGTAACTAAGTCCAGTGCCACCTAGAGACTAAACTGTATATTGACACCATCCACAAAGTCTGTAAACATCCACGAAGTCTGTAAACTTGATTATTGTAGATTTTGAAAAGGGACCTCTACAGAGTTGGTCTGATGTCCATATTTTGAATTAAATAATGGCACACATTTACCAGCAGTTCTCTATATTCTGTTTTAATATCAACAAAAAGCACCTTTCAATTTATGGCTGCGATTCTCGGATTCTAGGATTACTCATACCCAGCCCCTGCATCTTTACTAGAAGTTTTGGAAAGTGCTCTTGTGCACAGAATTATATGTTTAAAATCACTTAAGATTTTACAACTACTTTATGGTTACAGTGGTGAAAAAACAGGGTGTAAAAATAATAGGGAGAGCAATTCAAACTCACAATCTGCAATGAGTGGGTTTGGACGGGGAGGAGGTGTTCCTCAGTGCAGCCCTGCTTGGTTCTGCTAGCCTCTGCTAATGAGGTACTCATTAGCAGTACGTCATCAGGGAAGCCCTGCTGGTGAGGAGTATGCCAATATACTCCCCAACCAACAGTAAGGTTGTCAATCCCAGCAGGTATATAACAGGAAGACCAGGCCACAGGCCTGGCCAGGCCGGGTCTTCCTGTTATATACCTGTTGGGATTGACAAGGCATCTGACCCTCACCTGACTCTCATAGCTCTCCTGACGAGTGCTTTGGTCTGCAGCTACGGTGTGGAAATAAAGGATGAGATTGCCCACCAGATACCAGGCACTCTACTATTCAAATTAGGCTCCAGTGTTTTTGTTACAATCCCCTTCTCAATTAATCAATTTTAATCTGGAATTTAAATTCTAGAAACTTTCTTATTTGTTAATTCGAGCAAGTAAACTACTGCTCTCACTTCATTACAAACAGTATTTCTACCTGCAACACACGAGCAAACCTGCTCCTCTTCCTTTCACAGATATTTTGTTGCCATTTGCAACTGTAGCTGCTTCTGATTAGTTATCATTTAACTCTTGGGGAAAATAATTAGCATCACATGTCATGTGCATGGAAGTTGCTGAACCAATTAACCAACTACAAGGATAACTGTTAATAGCACCAGCTTTCCTATATTTAGTTTGCTTTCTGTTGCCACCCAGTGCCACTTTGTTTTGTACGATTCCTTGCAAATGAAGGAAAACAACGTTTCTGCTTGTATATGTTGATAATATAATTTTGGTTACTGAGGACAAACAAGATCGTACAAAAACAAGATTGGGTGCAGGCCTGGCCAGGACATAGGCATCCTGACTGTGACAAAGGTGACCTATGTGCTTGCTTGCTTGTTTAACAGCTGTTGGGAACTTCAAGGTCCCTGCTCTCCCTTCTTGTGGTCTCTGTACTGGACCTGGAGACTCCAATAGAGAGCATTCCATGTCAAGAAGGAGGGCAAGTGGGCACCCTATCAAATGACAGGGCAGCTGGACAGGAAAATTGGCTTCCAGGTGGAAAGATCAAAATTAGAAACAGAACTGTTAGAACCCAAAACTAAGAATTTGTCAAGAATGTATAACTTGCTGCTGAAATGGAATACTCAGGATGAAACGGTAAAATCGGCTATGATTAAATGGGCACAGGACATTGGACATAACATTATGTTTGCTGACTGGGAACAGTTGTGGACCACGGGTATGAAATTTACGGCATGTAATGCCTTAAGAGAGAATATTATGAAAATGATGTACAGGTGGTACATAACCCCAGTCAAGCTTGCAAAAATTTATCACCTGCCCGATAACAAATGTTGGAAATGTAAAGAAACTGAAGGTGCATTTTTTCACCTTTGGTGGACGTGCCCAAAGATTAAGGTTTTCTGGGAAATGATATATAATGAATTAAAAAAGGTATTCAAATATACCTTCCCTAAGAAACCAGAGGCCTTTCTCCTGGGCATAGTCGGCCAAATGGTGTTAAAAAAGGATAGAACTTTCTTTATGTATGCAACAACAGCAGCAAGAATACTCATCGCAAAATATTGGAAGACACAAGAACTCCCCACACTGGAGGAATGGCAGATGAAACTTATGGACTATATGGAACTAAATGACTGGTAGAATATGGAACTAAATGACTGGTAGAATCCGGGACCAGGGAGAAGAGTCGGTGGAGGAAGATTGGAAGAAATTTAAAGACTATCTTCAGAAACATTGTAAAATTAAAGAATGTTAGAGCGATGTTGGACTGAAAATAAGCGGTTTCCAGCTGTACAGGTTAAAGTTAATGATAGAATAAGATTAAGATTAGGATTAAAAATGTTTAAAGAAATGGAAATTTGACAACTAAGAGGGAAAATTTTCATGTTATATTATATTAAGATTAAAGACCGGGTTTAAAGAAATTGAAGATATATATTACAATATTATATTAAAGTTAAAGATTGGGATTAAAAAAGTTGAAAAGAAATAGCTGGACAAACAATTTGGATTGGAATACAAAAGAGGGAGGTATGAGGAAGTCCAGAAAATAAGTTAACTAAAAAAATGGAAATGGAAAAGAGATATTGTTTTTAATTGTTAGGTTTTTTGTTTTTTATTGTTGAACTGTGTTCTTTTCTGCGTGTTTTTGTTATTTTTTTTCCTTTTCTTTTTTTTGAGATATGTATTGTGTATGTTTCTCTTTTCTTCCTTTGTTGTTCAAAACTTAAATAAAAATTATTTTAAAAAAAAAATCAAATGACAGGGCAGGAGCTACACGGAGCAGGGCCTTTTCACTAGTGGTGCCCACTGTATGCCTTGCTCTTCCCAGACCTGCACTCTTTTGGCCTGTATTTTGGAGCTTTATAAGTTAGGAAGACTTTGGAAGAACTGTTTGACAAGTCTTATCAGTCGCTGACATATGAACAGATTTTATTTGCTGCTATTCTGGGCTTCTGGTGCACCAGGGTTTACACCAGCGTAATAGAGTTGGCCAGGATGTCAGAAGGGATACACTTTACGAGCTTTCTCCATTATCTGCACAGAAAGGGGTGTTCAGTCAACTGGTTGGTTACCTGCTTTCAGCAATGGGGTCACTGTTTGGTAGTACCCAATTGGTTAGCTGTCAGATTCTAGAGCTCTTGGGTTGCAATTTTGGGAGACTGCCCTCTGGGGAGCAGGCTGGCTGGCGAGGCCCCCTAGATGTAGAGGCCCTAGACTTCAGCCTACTTAGCCTATACATAAATCCGTCACTGGCTGCAACCCCAAAGTTGCCTTTGATTGGACTTAACCATCCGGGGTCCTTTAGTTTTACCTTTACCTTTACAGTGGTACCGGGTTAAGAACTTAATTCGTTCTGGCGGTCAGTTCTTAACCTGAAACTGTTCTTAACCTGAGGTACCACTTTAGCTAATGGGGCTTCCCGCTGCTGCCGCACCACTGCCATGTGATTTCTGTTCTCATCCTGAAGCAAAGTTCTTAACCCGAGGTACTATTTCTGGGTTAGCAGAGTCTGTAACCTGAAGCATCTATAACCCTAGGTACCACTGTACGTAGTATTACAGCCTTTTATACTCACTTCCCTGAGTAAGACCCATCAAACTCAATCGAACTTACTTCTGAGCAAGTATAAGATACACTATAAATAAAATAATAAAGTGTCTGCTTATCGCCACAGCAAGCATCCAGTGCCACAATTTATTTTCAAGAACATGCATACCTGTTCTAGAACCACAGCAAAGATAAGAGGAATTTAAGAACAAATAATCTGCAGCTGCTTTACAGATGTTAACATAAAAAGTTGTGCTGCACGACCGTACATTTTATTTATTGCACTGTGAACTTCTCACAGCAGCCTGTTGATTATTACCAGGTGTACTTTTCTTCATAATCCATTAAGTATTTTTGAATTTTAATCCAGTCCTGGCTATTTTTCAATAGCCTGTTTTGCCTTTACCCTTCCCCGAATTTCTTTTGGGTAAAACCTACTTTATTTTCTGCTTCTTCAAGATGCTGCATGATTTAGCAATGCCGGAAAATGCTTTATTACTTCACTATAGCACCGTGGTGTAGGGGTTAGTGTGTTGAACTAGGGCCTAGGAGGTCAGGGTTCAAATCCCTGTTCAGTCACGATGCTCACTAGGTGACCTTGGGCCCAACCTCTTAGCCTAATCTACTTCACATGGTAGTTGTGAGAGTAAGATAAACAAGCATATGCCATCTTCTGCTCCATGGGGGAAGGAGGGGATATAAATGCAAGAATAGCTAAAATAAAATGCCAGAAAACATTTTATTAATCAGGATATTTATTTATTTAATAATTTTTAAATTAAATTTTCTGTTATACAATTTAAAATACTAATTTTAACATCCTTAAAATATACAATTTAAAATACTAATTTTAACATCCTTAAAATATCAATGACTTCCCTTCTTCTCTTTCCATGGTTCGTTTTGCATATCATAGATTCCTGCATATTTTACAGAAACTAAACCATTCAATATTCCATTAATACACCCACCAAACCTTATTTTCACTGTTGAAATTATATTAATGCTGCTAACATTTTCAGGTGTACACAGGCCCCCCCATATATACAATAAACATTTTCCAATCTTCTCTAAACGTATGTTCTTCTTGTTCTAATTCTATATGTTAAATCTGCAAACTGTGCATATTCTGTCAGCTTAAGTTGCCATTCTTCTTTAGTTGGGAATTAAGCAGGATATTTATAGACACAAATAAAGGAAAGACCATGCCCCCTAACTTAGGGATGGTCATAACTATTATATAATCATCATCTTCTTTCTTTGGCAATCACACGTAGCCGAGTAAGATTGTCTTCCATAAACACGGTTTTAACAGTGAGTCCGTAAGTGACTGTGGAGGCCAATTCTGGATCCACACATCCTTCCACAGTGGGGACATTGGTTCCCAGGCGGGAGTTGATCACGGTGTGGATTTGCCAAGCGTGCCTTCCTCTTAGCACGTTTCTCCCTTTCGTCTTGAGTTCAAGTGTCTTCAAAGCCCATGTCACCTTTGGTAAAGGCTGTTCTCCAACTGGAGCACTCGCAGGCCAGTGTTTCTCAGTTGTCAGTGTTTATACTACATTTTTTTAGATTTGCCTTGAGAGAGTCTTTAAACCTCTTTTGTTGACCACCAGCATCAAACTTTCCATTTTAATTAAAGCCTTCAGCTATGGATGAGGTTCTTCCCTGTATACAGACTTCAAGGACCTCAACAGATGAAGAGCAATGAAAGTGTGAGATCCAGGCAGCAGTTCCCAATACTTCATAGGTGTCTTTGCACTGCACCAACTCTGCCACCATCTTGCCTCTCCGCCTTTCTCCCTCCTGTTCAGAAGCAGTGCCCCACCTGCCGGAAAGCTAGAGTAGCAGCTCTGCTCCCCCCTAGTGATCTGCTTCTGTCATGGACACAGAAAAGATAGGAGAGACAATAGGAAACCCAAACCTTGGTGTGCTGCTTTCTGAATTATGAATTATGAAGTGATGCTGAAAGCTGCTGCAAGTTAACCCTAATAAAAATTTTGTGTGTTCTTTCATACTAAGGCACTTCCTTCTTGGTTATTTATTTAGAGCTATTTCAACTGGCTCCACTGAAGAGGCTCCCATGCTGGCTTACTCACAATGAATTGAGGCAAGGTAGCCCCTGCCCATAGGCTTATCCATGACACAAAAGGAAAGAGTGATGGGCAGGGAAGAGGAGGGGAGAAGCAAGCTTGGGTACCAATTCTTAAAGCTTTTATATTTACTAGCTGGAGTGAAAATAGTTCAAGGACCTTCGGAGCCTTCGAAGGTGTTGGCCAGGGCCGGATTTAGGTTTGATGAGGCCCTAAGCTACTGAAGGTAATGGGGCCCTTTATATGTCCAGCTGTCCTTTTCAACAACAAATTGTCACTGTTTTTGTTGTTGAATATATGCTATAGGTAATTTATGGACCTAGTAGGTCCATACACAACACAAAACACTGTTGCTGTATGTAGGTTTTATTTTATAAGTTTTTTATCTTATATGTTGGAAATGTACATCCAGTTTTTTTCCTTTAATTTTTTTGGGGAGCCCCCAAGAGAGTGGGGCCCTAAGCTAAAGCTTGTTTAGCTTATATGTAAATCCGGCACTGGTGTTGGCCATTCAGAGGAGCTGGTTAAATAATTGTGCTTCCCATCTCTCCTACCTCTTCAGCCTCTTCTAATGATTTTAATGGTTAACATTCCAGCTTGTTTCCCCCCACCCTGTGCAGTTGGCCTCATCCCTTCACTCCTAATCTATTTCTGGTTGTTCCTTCCAGCCCATCTCTTAAAAGTTGACCTTACTCTCACGCTTGGAACTCATCACTTGGGAAACTTTGTTTTGTTTTGTCTGATGCTGTGCATACACGTTTCCTATTTAAGTTGTGTAACACAAATAGAGCTGGAAGATCATTATCCACAATCTGTCTTGTTGCTTCTAGTATATATATCTATTTCTGTTAAAATCAGTGGGAATGTGTAGCTACTACTCAGAACCATCTGTGGGGCAGGGGGGACTAACCTGTGGCCTTGGTGTCACTGGTAGGGATGTCAAAGAAAGGAAGCAGAAGTTGTTGCTATCTGTCTGTGGTCAGGAATAGGAAATCAGGCACGCAAATGCCATCGGTATTCACATCTTGTTCCCACCCCCAAAAGTCCACAAACGATACATAACAAATGACCTTTTAAATATTGTTTGGATGTTTCATTTACAATGAAATGAATGTAAGTTACAGAAATAGTTACGTAACTTACGTAGCCTACATTAAATGGAGATGCACAACATAGCATGTAACTGCAGCGGAAAGGAAACAGCGCTGATTGTGAAGAATACAGAAGGGATGGAAATTGCTGCCTTCTTACATCCCTAGTTGCTGGACTACAACTCCTATTATCCCTGACTATTAAACCATGCTAACTGGAGCTGATGGGAGTTGGAGTCCAACAAGATAATTGTTTTTTCCCCCTCTTATGTTTTTATTGTAATTTTACTTATGTTAGCCACCCTGAGCCTGGCTCTGGCTAGGAAGGGGTATAAAAAAATTATTATTATTATTATTATTATTATTATTATTATTAGGGCTGCAGATTTCCTATCCCTGATCAAGGAGTTGCTGCTGAACCCATGATATTTACAAGCTTTTAAATTAAGAAAGCATCTTGTGAGAACTTCAAGAACAGCAAATGTATATTATGGCATAATCTTTGGGGGTGCACTGTGCTCCCCAAAAGCTATAGCAAGACTCTTCCTTGATTTTGCTGCAAGAGATTAGCATGGCTATTGCTCCGGAGAGCGTCTTCATATAATATTGAAACGATCGAACCAAAACAATGCACTTGTATATAAGGAAAACTTAAAATAATATATTCATCAAAAGAAGGATCTCGATGAGAACACACAAGTGTCTAGATTTCAAGGTTAACATTTGCTAAAGCAATTGGAAAGGTTTGCCTCCCACCTCCTCCACGGCTCCCTTGCTCTCTCTTATCATCTCTTTCTGCATTTCTATATTTAATCTGAATTTCTCTTATGCTTTCCTCCCTTTCTGCTACTGCTTCAGACTTCTCTTAGCAACTGCTGCCCACACTTCCTTGGGGAGGCCTGCCTCACAGTTGGAGAGCCGTGGGTGTACTCTACTTAAAGACACATTTTTTTTTGTTTTTAAATCTCCCAGCAGAAAAACTACAGTATAAGACAAATCCTGGAGTATAAAAAAAAGAAGAAGTAGAAACTTCACAAATCACTTTCTTTTTTTAACAGAGCCTCACTATAAATGTGTGAGGTTCCCTCCTCACCCCAAGATATCAGTTTATACCATACTTTCCTTAACAGTGTTAATGGAACAAAAAAACCTGGTTCTCAGAATTGGCATTCAGGGGATATACCTTGAAGGATCTCTGTGCAAAAGATTATATCAGGTGAAATGAGAGGCAAAGGGAGGCTGAACATGGCCAAATTTCTGGGGGCTCAGCCCTGTAGCCAGGGTGAGGCTAAAGGGCACACTGGAACGCGGGTAGCACTGTGGTCTAAACTACCGAGCCGCTTGGGTTTGCCAATCAGAAGGTCGGTGGTTCAAATCCCCACAATGGAGTGAGCTCCCTTTGCTCTGCCCCTGCTCCTGCCAACCTAGCAGTTCGAAAGCACACCAGTGCAAGTAGATAAATAGGTACCACTGCGGTGGGAAGGTAAATGACATTTCCGTGCACTCTGGTTTCTGTCATGCTGTCCTGTTGCACCAGAAGCGGTTTAGTCATGATGGCCACATGACCTGGAAAGCTGTCTGCTGACAAATACCAGCTCCCTTGGCCTGAAAGCAAGATGAGTGCCTCAACCCCATAGTCGCCTTTGACTGGACTTAACCATCCAGGGGTCCTTTACCTTTTTCACCTTTTAAAGGGTACATCATCCCCTCTACAGAGCTGTGCATTGCTCCCACTCCATTTTTTTGGGGGGGGGGGAGGACATAATTATATTTAAATTTGTGGTATGACAAACAATGACAGCCTCTATTTCAAGAACGACAGCTTGTTTTAAAGTAAACACTGGAGCAGTTTAAGACTAGAACCCTAAAATAAAAATTCAGTGAATAAGGCAGGCTGAGTGCACAGCAAAAACTGTACCTGGAAGAGTGGGTGGGTTTTCCATGATCACAGTCAACCTGTTTCTTAAGGGATCCTGGGAAAAAACCCCAGTCCATATGGGAATGTGACCCATAAAGAGTTAAACATTAGAACTTTGCATTATGGGCTAGAGTTAGAGACCTTGGCCTTTGGACTCCCCACTGCTTTACAGTTTCAGTTTCAGTTGTGTTCTCTACCCAGCCAGCAACAAAGAATCATGTTTGTTTGCCTGCAGTCAGAAGCAAGAGTTTGTTTATTCTGCGCTTACTAGGATGAGTAGAGCAGGACTGGATGATTATTGCTAAAGGATGAAATAAAGAGATTGCAAAGTGTATCTGTTCTCCCTTTTACTAGCTGCAGTTTTCAAGAAGGCTTCTTTTAAGGCCTAATTTCAGGCGTGGTGGTGGGGAGACAAGGGGAAGTCCCCTAAAGGCACCAGGGGAGGCCTTTGTGGCTGCATTTCTGCCCATGGGCGTGATGCTGGCAACCCCTCCAACTTCTGTTATATTATATATTATGAAAGATCTTTAGAAATAGGTAGCAGGATGAATCTCCTCTAGATAAATCCATTCCTCCATTCATTGAATTTTTGCCTTTTGTGCATCAACTCTTTGATGGAACACTTTGTCTTGATCTTAAACGGTGTTATCAAAATAAGAGAGATATTTCTGCATACAGGAAACCATAATATGCACACAGCATCCCTTCAAAATCTCATGGATCTTCCCGAATTGACTAAATATGGTAAATCCATGGCAGGTGACAGCTTTCAATAGCATTACCACTGGGAAAGATGGAAACAGCAGAACTTCCACTTCATCTTGGGGGAGGTGGTGGCCTCTAGGAATGGCATTCGTACTGCTTTCAGATATTTTCAAGCCTGTAGGATTAGGCGGTTTTAATGTGAATTCAAAGCCGTTTTGGAAGTACATTTCTCCCGAGGATTAGAGTGTGGGCGAGAGATCTGTAAATAGTATTTATAAAGCTAGCATAAATAGCAGGTGCTTTTAACATGTCTAGCTCAATATTGGTTAAGTATATGAAAACTAAATTAGAAGTCCCCCCACTCCACCCAATGCTTTTTGCATGGCCACACAAAGAACCCATCTGTGTTAATCTATTCTTGAAGCTTGTTTCAAGGCAAGGGAATGGAGTCTTGGACAATTGCATTGGGCCTTCTATCTGCCAAGTGCTTTAGGAATCAGGTTGCAATTTTATAATGATGCTGGGGCAGTAAATGAGCGCATAGCTAGATGACACTCAAACATGCGCCTGTGGTTAGCATCAGTTATCACAGAATAAATAAGCCCAGCATAGCCAATGGTTGATAAGCAACATCTGGAGAGCCAAAGGCTCCTGGATTAGGAGAAGTTGAAAGATGTGGACTGTGGACTGAAGCAGAGAGGAAATGTGTTGAAAGCCAACGCTGAAAAGCCATTACGAAGTCTATGGCACAGTGGAAGTAGATTGAAAGTGCAAACCAGATATTGGTTAGATCAGATGGGAAGTGAACAAGTCAGTGTTCAGGGGTTGATGATGCTAAGGCTGAGGTTACAGAGGAGATTCAGGATAGAATCTCCTGGTGTGTGAGGTTGGGTGTATGTATAAGCAACTGGGTGATGGTGGGAGATGTTTGGATCAGAACTGCAACGCTGGGAAGGGTGAACATGTACGTTTTCCCCAGCAGTGCAAATAGAAGCTTTGAGCGATAATTTTCATCAGGAAAATGGCATGGTGGTGGTGGGTACAAATTTGCTGCACCTTTTCCAGTGCCACTGTCCCAGTCTGAATCACTCACCCCCATACTATCTCATCTAGCCTGGCCAAGAATGAATGTGTAATATAGTCTTGATGATTGCAAGAGCTTGCTTTAAAATGGGGTTGGTGTATCAGATGATGGGTCACTGAGACCCATTCCTTTGAAGTCTGTTCTTCTTTTCAAACCACTTTCCAACAGACTTTAGCTCTAATCAGCTGAAGGGAGCTGAGAGCCATCAACCTGAGGTCTGTTGGCTTGCACTAAGAACTATCCCCCTTTGAAAGTGAGATCTTGCATAAATCAGCTGATTGGCACTGACAGCGAGCCCCTTTCAAGTTATCACCTCAGACCATAACTGCATCAGGTGATTGACAGGTGGGTGGCCCCATCCACCTTTCAAGATTTACCCATGGAGGGTGGGGAAAGGATTCAGCTGGTAGGTTGTTCCCCCACTCCTGGTATATTAGGGGAGTTTTTAATGTTTAGTGTTCTGTTTTATTTGTTTTTTTTAGTTTTTTTAGTCAGGAGCCGCCCAGAGTGTCTGATGGGCGGCAGATAAATAATAAAATTATTATTATTATTATATTGTAGTTGCAATGGGTTTTGTTCAGAATGCCATCTAACAAACACACCCAGAGTTCTCCTCTGTACATTACAGTGAGATGCATTTGTGCTACCAACTTGTGTCTCACCTCTTGTCTTCCTGGAAAGGAAAAAAGGAAACCCGCACTCCTTGATCTGATGTCCTCATGTTAGCATTTTCCAGTTCCCTGCTCTGTTTCCTTCAGTACTGCTTGTGGAAGGTGGGAGAATGCGTGTGCCGCGATGTCGCATCAGACTTTCCTCCCAATTGCATGACGTTACTAGGGAGAGATGTGGGTCAGTAGTGCCTGCAATGTGTACTTATCCCTTTACATGGAGCTTGTCTCTTTCTGTTGATTCTTTCAATAGGGGAGGAACAGGCAAATAATCCGAAGGGCTGCTCACACGGAAACTGGAGATTTGCTTAACCCAAATCCCTCAAGAACGACATATGAATTGATATTGGCTGAATACCTAAATCAGTCGGTGGCGAAATGCGATGAAGTGGTTCTTCCCTCCCCGTTCAAGTGTGGGAGAATAAGAAAAGCTCTAATAGAAATGAATAGAAAGTGATGACCTGATGAGACAATCGCGCCACAAGGTGTCTGATTGCACAAAGAGGACACATTTACCTCTGAGAAGGGGATTGTGTCGCAAATACACCCAGCTCAGCTGCCGGAAGGAGGAGGGTAGTGAAGGCAGCCTTGGTCTCTGCTGCGCCCTGTGCATACAGAAGAGCATTTTGCTAATTCAGGCATCTCATTAGAAATCATTGCCCTACTTTTCCATACCCCTCAGTTCCAAAATGCTCCCAAACTGACAGCACTTTTACATAAAACCACAGGGAAGGCAGTCCCAGAGAAGGAAGGCGGAGTGTATTCAGACTTTGAGACCCACTTATAGCCCTGAAAGCTGTCTAGGCAGGGCATTCTGCTTGGGGAAGAAGTAAAATCTCAGTAAGCTATTATGGGACTGACGTGCTGCTTGGAGACACACACAAAAAGAAGCAAAGAATCCCCAGGGGAAAAGCATCTCTTGCAAGTTTTTGACAGGAGTAGGTGTTCAGGCAGAGATTCTGTTTTTGTATTCCTCCCTCCGGCAAATTTCATATATTTTCTGTTGTTCCTTGATTTGATTCCATCCGTGAGTCACTTCCCATTAAAGATCTCAAAGTGGTTTTACAGTAAAAACAAAAACAAACCGCACATCAACAATGAAAACAATTTGGGGGGAAAATTCTGTATGTAAAAAAGAATTTTAAAAAAATTCTATGTATAAAAAAGAATTAAAAGCAAACTCCTATGTGTAAATGTATGAGCCCATATGTATATGAACTCAGTATACATACTGATTGGGAGAAAGATCTCAGGTTAAAAGGCTTGTTGAAAAATAAGGCACCGAAAACGTGTCGAAAAGAGACAGCACCTGTTCCGATGTGTAACTGATATATGTCACCATAGCAGAATAATTTCCATATTGGATTCTGGTTCCAATGGTTCTAAGGCCACCACATGAGGCCACCTCTTTGCTGAAGCTATAATAATAATAATAATAATAATAATAATAATAATATATTTGTACCCCGCCCATCTGACTGGGTTGCCCCAGTCACTCTGGGTGGCTTTCAACATATAAAAACATAATAAAACCTTAAACCTTAAGAAGCCTCAGTGCCTGGATGGAGTAATCAGAAGCATGCAGCCGCAGGTTCCATGATGGATAAAAGGCAGGATATAAATATAAGAAAATGAATAAATTATGTTGGCTGTATTTCGTATTTGTTTCACAAATGCCGTTGTTGCTCACCACCATGCCCCCCTCCACCCTTGATGTTGGTGGTTTAGAAACATTTACACGTAAATAAATCTGGGATGGAATCCTCAAACGCAGACTAGCACACAAGTGCATAGGAGAGCAATCAGTCACCACAGCATAAGCACAATGTATAGTACAGGGGTACCTCGGGTTACATACGCTTCAGGTTACATATGCTTCAGGTTACAGACTCTGCTAACCCAGAAATAGTACCTCGGGTAAAGAACTTTGCTTCAGGATGAGAACAGAAATCGTGCTCCGGCGGCGCGGTGGCGGCAGGAGGCCCCATTAACTAAAGTGGTGCTTCAGGTTAAGAACAGTTTCAGGTTAAGAACTGACCTCCGGAACGAATTAAGTTCTTAACTTGAGGTACCACTGTACACTGGCTTCAGTAGCTGGCAGCTTGGTGGGGTGTCAGTACCTCCAATTGGTCACGTTGCTGCTGCTTACGGGGAGGTAGAGAGAGGGGTGTAGTGGCAGTGAGGCTGATGGTGTGTAAATGCACTGGCAGATTGCACCGCAATGTGTTTGCACCTGTCAGGTGTGGAGAATCCTCTCCTCCACCGGTAGCAGCAGAGGCAAGAATAACATGCAGTTCGTAATTTATAGAGCTTTTATTCAGTCATCTGGCTGCGAGACAAAGAATCCATATCTCCACACATGAAGAGAAGCTGGCTACTCTGAGCCCCTCCTCTTCCGTCCCCAACAACATCCTGAAAGTTTACGGGAAGTCCCCGGAGTCATACTCCTTCGCATTCTTTGTTCTTGAATGCGTAGGGACCTAGGAGCCCTTGGGGAGTCAGGATCTTCCAGACTCTCCAGGGAGGTCTCTGCTGGCTGCTCTCTCACTCCCCCTCCTCCTCCACTATGTCATAACTAGGCATTTCTTCCTGCAGCTGTGAAGCAGCCCTTTCTCCTTCTGAAATGATGGGGGGGGGACTGTCCACTCCTCTTCCCCTTCAGAGAGAAGCTGATCAGGCTGAGGGAAAACTTCCCAGTCCTCCTGTTCAGTCCAGTTCCTGACATCACCACAGTGACCTTGCCCTCTCTCCCTGCTCCCTCTACCTCCCAGGAAGCATCAGCACAACCAACTGGAGGTCAGCGGTGTAGCTCTGTCACACTAGGTAAGGGTAAAGGAAAAGGACCCCTGGACGGTTCAGTCCACTCAAAGGCGACTATGGGGTTGCGGTGCTCATCTTGCTTTCAGGCCAAGGGAGACGGTGTTTGTCCACAGGCAGCTTTCCAGGTCATTTGGCCAGCATGACTAAACCTCTTCTGGCTCAACGGGACACCGTGATGGAAACCGAGCGCACGGAAATGCTTTTTCCCTTCCCACCACAGCGGTACCTATTTATCTACTTTCACTGGTGTGCTTTTGAACTGCTAGGTTGGCAGGAGCTGGGACAGAGCAACGGGAGCTTACTCTGTCATGTGAATTCGAACTGCTGACCTTTTGATCAGCAAACCCAAGAGGCTTGGTGGTTTAGACCATAGCGCCACCCGTGTCCCCATCCGCTAATGGCTCACTTTGTGGGCACATCTGATTAAGAACACACAAACTATTTTAAGGTAATAGCTCAAGATGGCAGGCTCAGGCAGGCTGCTTGATGAACTGTCTCTGAATTTTGGTATCTCCCAGTATCTCTGTTTATTCCACTTTGACCATCAGATTTTAATATCTTCCTACCAGAGCTGCTGAGTCATCCTGATCTTCTTAAAAACAAAAAGCCTTTGAAGCTGAGGCACGACAACAGAACTGTGTGAAGTGAATCCAAACACTTTACTATCCTTCCTCCCGTTTCAGTGCCAGAGACTTTATCTGTGAAAATAAAATAAATCAAAGCCGTGTGGAGTGTCTAGATGTGATTCTGCTTGGCATTGTCTGTCTATGTCGGTCCTCTCTCATTCTGGTATAGGGTATGGAAGATCCAAATAAGGATGATTTCAATACATATTTCAAAAAAATAAGTCTATCACAGAGGACTGTTTTTAAAGGAAGCATCCAGATGTGGAACTGCCTCCGTCTTCATAACAGTGTTGCAGAGCCTGCAGAGAAAAAGAGTTCTCACTCTTTCATGTGTTCAAAATGTTCTGTGCATGCAGCAACAGAGCTTTAGAGGAAATGTCCCTCTATTTGTCAAGCCATTTCCCCGCTGTCTTTTATGCTGTTCCTTAAGACAGAGTACCGTATTTTTTGCTCTATAAGACTCACTTTTTCCCTCCTAAAAAGTAAGGGGAAATGTGTGTGCATCTTATGGAGCGAATGCAGGCTGTGCAGCTATCACAGAAGCCAGAACAGCAAGAGGGATTGCTGCTTTCACTGCACAGCGATCTCTCTTGCTGTTCTGATTTCTGAGATTCAGAATATTTTTTTTCTTGTTTCCCTCTTCCAAAAACTAGGTGCGTCTTGTGGTCTGGTGCGTGTTATAGAGCGAAAAATGCGGTATTTAGCAAAGACGGGGGGGGCAGTGAATATCTCTGCCCCGTGACACTTTCCAGAGGGTGCCAAGCTTTCAGCCTGTCAGCTAGAGGGGGAGGGGAGTGGACCTTTGCTTGCACCCGTGCTCCTTGAGAGAACAGATAACCATTTCTCTCCTCTCCCTCCCATCTTAATCCTTCATTTACAGAGCATTCAGTGAGTCAAAAGACAGGTAACAAGGGAACAATGGCTTGACAATCAAGGCAGCAGGGAGCCCCATAAACCCTGCAGGGTGGCCGTTGCCAGCCTGATAAAGAGAAACATAGTCCTTGTTTTGATTCTAAACTCAGCTTTATTTCTCCACTGTAACATACTTTGATTTCTGAATGTAAAAAATGTATCTGGGCAAAAGACTGGATATTGTGTATCTAGAAGTGTGTCTTGAGAAGTGTGGTTACAGGGAACTAGGCAGAGGGCCTTCTCGGTAGTGGCTCCCGCCCTGTGGAACGCCCTCCCATCAGATGTCAAGGAAATAAACAACTATCTGACTTTTAGAAGACATCTGAAGGCAGCCCTGTTTAGAGAAGTTTTTAATGTTTGAAGTTTTCTTCTGTTTTTAATGTTCTGTTGAAAGCCGGCCAGAGTGGCTGGGGAAACCCAGCCAGGGAACCCGGTGAAGTAGAGTCTCAGGTAGAGTTAATAATGAACATTAAAGTTAATTTAAAATACAAACAAGTTTTAAAATATATTCGAAACGCTGTCACTCTATTCCCTCTCAGTCTTGTTCCTGTCTCTAACTCACTCTGACTCCTCTATCTCCCCCCCCAAAGGAACCAACCAAACTAACTAACTGTTAAAACCTCTGGGCTGAGCCTCAAAATCAGGTAGGCTCCACCCCCAGGCTTTCTTATTGGTCAACCTATTAACCCTTTCTCCCCCCCAATACAAACGTATCCCCAAAGAACGGGCAAACGCCACACTATGCCTCACGTTTCTGATGTGGGTCATTATGTGGGTCTGGCACTGTGGGAGGGCATGGAAAAGGCAAGACCACTAGGCTTTACAGCCACCTTCATCATTCCTGGTCAACGGATGACTCAAGGAGAGATCTAATTGAGTGGTGAGTTCTTTGAGTGTGGGGAGAATTTGCATTGGCCAAAATTCCCCCCACTTTAATCTTACATCTGTTGTTATTATGATTATTGTATTTATATATTTGCACTCTTCCTTCTCTCTTTAGAGTCATGAGAACCAGTGATAAGCTTGTTGTAAATATGTGCGTTGGCTTTTTCAGATTCAGATCTCACTCCCCCTTCTGCTTTAACCATGTTATTTACAATTCTTTATATTAATGGGGAAGGACTTGAGACTTACAGTGTCTAACCACTTTTAAAGACTTTAACTAATCTCTAAAAAATAATCCAATGTCATTTTAAAATGTGTTGGAGGGGGTTATTGAGTTGCTTTTGCTTTTATTTTGATTATGTATTTTGTGTTTTTATATTGTGATATTATTTTGTGAACCAGCCTGAGACCTGCGGTTATCGGGCAGTATATAAATTTATTTATTTAATAATAATAATAATAATAATAATAATAATAATAATAATTTATTATTTATACCCCGCCCATCTGGCTGGGCTTCCCCGGCCACTCTGGGTGGCTTCCAAAAGAATATTAAAATACTATAATACATCAAACATTAAAAGCTTCCCGAAACAGGGCTGCCTTCAGATGTCTTCTAAAAGCCTGGTAGTTGTTGTTCTCTTTGACATCTGGTGGGAGGGTGTTCCACAGGGAAGGCGCCACTACCGAGAAGGCCCTCTGCCTGGTTCCCTGTAACTTGGCTTCTCGCAGCGAGGGAACCGCCAGAAGGCCCTTGGTGCTGGACCTCAGTGTCCGGGTAGAACGATGGGGGTGGAGACGCTCCTTCAGATATACTGGACCAAGGCCGTTTAGGGCTTTAAAGGTCAGCACCAACACTTTGAATTGTGCTCGGAAATGTACTGGGAGCCAATGTAGGTCTTTCAAGACCGGTGTTATGTGGTCTCTGCGGCTGCCCCCAGTCACCAGTCTAGCTGCCGCGTTCTGGATTAGTTGTAGTTTCCGGGTCACCTTCAAAGGTAGCCCCACGTAGAGCGCATTGCAGTAATCCAAGCGGGAGATAACCAGAGCATGCACCACTCTGGCGAGGCAGTCCGCAGGCAGATAGGGTCTCAGCCTGCGTACCAGATGGAGCTGGTAAACAGCTGCCCTGGACACAGATTTGACCTGTGCCTCCATGGACAGCTGTGAGTCCAAAATGACTCCCAGGCTGCGCACCTGGTCCTTCAGGGGCACAGTTACCCCATTCAGGACCAGGGAATCCTCCACACCTGCCCGCCTCCTGTCCCCCAAAAACAGTACTTCTGTCTTGTCAGGATTTAACCTCAATCTGTTAGCCGCCATCCAACCTCCAACCGCCTCCAGGCACTCACACAAGACCTTCACTGCCTTCACTGGTTCTGATTTGAAAGAGAGGTAGAGCTGGGTATCATCCGCATACTGATGAACACCCAGCCCAAATCCCCTGATGATCTCTCCCAGTGGCTTCATGTAGATGTTGAAAAGCATGGGGGAGAGGACAGAACCCTGAGGCACCCCACAAATGAGGGCCCAGGGGTCTGAACACTCATCCCCCCCCCACTTTCTGAACACGGCCCAGGAGGAAGGAGCGGAACCACTGTATAACAGTGCCCTCAGCTCCCAGCCCCTCAAGACGGTCCAGAAGGATGTTATGGTCGATGGTATCAAACGCCGCTGAGAGATCCAGCAGAATTAGGAAACAGCTCTCACCTTTGTCCCTAGCCCGCCGGAGATCATCAACCAGTGCGACCAAGGCAGTTTCAGTCCCATGATGAGGCCTGAATCCCGACTGGAAGGGATCCAAATGGTCCGCTTCTTCCAGGCGTGCCTGGAGTTGTTCAGCAACCACTCGCTCAATCACCTTGCCCAAGAATGGAAGATTTGAGACTGGGCGATAGTTGGCTATCGTGGCCGCATCTAAAGATGGTTTTTTAAGAAGCGGTTTAATAACCGCCTCTTTCAGCGGGTCTGGGAAGGCTCCCTCACGGAGGGAAGCATTCACCACCCCACGAAGCCCATTGCCCAGTCCTTCCCGGCTAGCTTTTATAAGCCAGGATGGGCAAGGATCAAGGAGACAGGTGGTTGGTTTCACTCGTCCAAGCAGCCTGTCCACATCCTCAGGGGTAACAGATTGGAAATGATCCCACACAACTTGACTAGACAGGACTCTAGCACTCTCCCGCCCCGGCCCTGCTCCCACGGTGGAGTCTACCTCTTCTCGAATCTGAGCGACTTTATCTGCAAAAAACTTTGCAAAGTCATTGCAGGAGATCATGTGGCCCCTACTGGGCCCTGATGGAGCAGGTGGTTCCACTAAATTGTGAACCACCTGAAAGAGTCTCCTGCTGCTGTTTTCCGCAGATGCAATAGAGGCGGTGAAGAAAGTCTTCTTCGCCATCGCTATCGCCACTTGGTAGGCTCGACATTGAGCTCTAGCCCGTGTCCGGTCAGATTCAGAATGGGTTATCTGCCACCGGCGCTCTAGCCGTCTCAACGATTGTTTCATTGCCCTCAGATCCGTGGAAAACCATGGGGCTGTCCGGACTCCATGCAATCGGAGAGGGCGCTTTGGAGCCAAACAGTCAATAGCCCTGGTTAACTCCACATTCCAGTGGGCCACCAGGGAATCAGCTGAAAGGCCATCAACATGGGATAAAACATCCCCTACCACTCTCTGGAAACCATTTGGATCCATTAAGTGGCGGGGGCGGACCATCTGAATCTGTCCCGCCTCCCTGCAGAGGGGAAGGGTCACAGAGAAGTCCAGTTGCACCAGGAAGTGATCTGACCATGGCACTTCTTTGGTTTCGGTTTTACTTAGTGTCAGATCACCAACATCCATAGAGGTGAACACCAGGTCTAAGGCATGCCCGTGGCTATGAGTTGGGCCAGACTTATTCAGGGACAGCCCCATGGAGGCCATGCTTTCCACGAAGTCCCGAGCGGCCCCTTGTAAGGTCGTGTCGGCATGGATGTTAAAATCCCCTAGGACAACCAAACTAGGTGTCTCCAGGAGAACATCCGCCACGACCTGAAGCAGCTCGGGCAGGGAATCCTTGGTGCAGCGGGGAGGTCGGTACACCAATAGGAATCCTGTACTGCCCCTATTGCCCAACTTCCAGAACATGCACTCAGAGAACTGGGTCTTTCCAATAGGACGCCTGGTGCAAACTAATGACTTCCTAAAAATCACTGCAACCCCCCCTCCCCGCCCACAAGGCCTGGGTTGCTGTGCGTAAGAGAAACCTGGTGGACAAGCAGCGGCAAGGACGGGCCCATCTGCTTCATCCAACCAGGTCTCTGTCACACATGCCAGGTCAAATCCTCCATCCACAATCAGGTCGTGGATGGCAGAGGTTTTATTCATCATTGACCTGGCATTGCACAGCAACACTTTCAGGTCATGTGGGTTTCCCTTGTTGATTCCAGTATCCTTCCGGTCAGGACCAGACCTGGAGGCAGGGATAGTCCTCAAACAACGACTAAGCCTGCTTCCTCGGTAATGACATGGTCTGGTCTTAGCGTAACTCCTCCTCCTACCTGTGATCACTGAGATCGGTTGTCCGAGTGCATCCCCCCCTGCGGAACCTGCCCCAGCCATTTTGTTTGCTGGGACCCACTCCCAGGCAGCCCTGACCCCTCCCCTTAAAATCAAATTAAAGCCTATACAAAAAACAAACTAACAGAACAATAAAACTATAAAAACAAAAAACAAAGTTACAAACACAACATAATTAAATTAAACAAATTCCCACACCCAACTAAACACCCACCCCACCCCACACACCCGAGGCCTCCCTGGAGCCCCATAAGCTGCGGAGGTGAGTATGGGGCCCGCCCCCAGGCCCAAAGTGGAAAATGGGCTTCAAGGGGGAGCGGTCCTCCCCAAGACTCATAGGCAGAGCGGCAGCAGCGATGTCCCGAGGCCTCCTTGGAGCCCTATATGCTGTGGTGGAGTATGGGGCCCGCCCCCCGGCCCAAGGTGGAAAAAGGGCTTCAGGGGGAGCGGTCCTCCCCAAGACTCACCGGCAAAGCGGCAGCAGCAATGTCCCGAGGCCTCCTTGGAGCCTTATATGCTGTGGTGGAGTATGGGGCTCGCCCCCAGGCCCAAGGTGGAAAATGGGCTTCAGGGGGGAGCGGTCCTCACCACAAACTCACGGCAGAGCGGCAGCAGTAATTAATTGTTACTAATTTCCCAGTCATCCTAGATATGCAACAGGATCTTAGGAAAACAAGATAAGTTAGACAAACACACCCAGGTGTTTTAACCTCATGTTTTTCTGTGCAAACCCTTTCAATTCAGCCTGGCTGACCAGTGCTTGCCAGGGAACTGTATTTGTCAGGAAACAAAAAGAGGGGTGGTAAAAGCCTCAAAAAGACCACACACACACCCAGAGAGAGAAACCAGAAGAACTTGGCTGCTTTTATGGAAATGAAGCCTTGTAACCAAAGAAATCCAATTCAAAACCTGACCTCAGATAGACAATTGCTGCACATGGAAGCTCTACTTTTAACAAACAATTTACTTTTACTTTTTCCCTTTGGTCATCCAGTCATAATACTTCTTAGAATTCCTCAAATGATCTATTACTCTGAGGAGATCTACTTTAAGACTGAATGAAAGCCAGATACATACACAGACAAGTTTACTATTTGGAGAGACTATCTCTTCTCCAGCCTCTTTCAAACTACTTTCTATGCCCTTTATGAACAGATGTGTTGAGGTGTGTGTGTATGCAAACCCACATGGGGTGTGTGTGGCAAGGCTAGTTTCTGCCCTGAGCAAAGGCTTCCTAAAGGTAACACACCCAAGCCTTAAAAAAACTCCAAACCTCTCTACCCCACTTAACAACTCATCCCCATTACCTGCTGTCTTTTCTTTAACTTGCATTCTTTTCTTTTTCATGCCAATGTACCGTATTTTTCGCTCTATAACACGCACCCGACCATAACACGCACGTAGTTTTTAGAGGAGGAAAACAAGAAAAAAAGTATTCTAAACGAAACAGTGGATGTATGATTTTTGTGGTTCATGCTGTGGCCACAGACATGTGATCTGACAGTGAGTTTTGAGTAGCCCAATGCAAAAATCCTGAGGATCCATGTGGATCCATGCTTTGTAAACACGTTTTTGCACCACTGCGGCCCCAGGCAACGGTGGGTGCGTGATTTTTTTGGTGCAAGATGTAGCCATGGACATGTTATGTGATCTGATGGTGAATTTGGGGTGACCCAGTGCAAAAATCCTGAGGATCCATGTGGATCCGTGCTTTGTAACCACGTTTTAAGTGGGGAGGGAAGGAAAAGCACTCAAGGGACAAGGAGAAGGATGCTGCTAATAATGAAGAAGAGGGGTATAAGGGGAGAAGGCTCCTCTCCTCTCCCGCTTTGCTCCTTTAAAGCAAGCAGGCTCTCTGTCCCTTTCTCCTCCCCACTCAGCGGCTCTTCTCCCGCTTTGCTGTTTCAAAGCGAGCCACGGAGGAGGAAAGGAAGGGGAACCATGGATCCTCTGCTCACGACTGCAGCAGATCCCCCGCCACCCATAGGCATTCCCTCCATAACACGCATAGACATTTCCCCTTACTTTCTAGGAGGAAAAAAGTGAGTGTTATGGTGCAAAAAATACAGTAAGTAGTGCCACGACCATGCAAATCTTTCTGGCATCTAGCACGCTGCTAGCACTATTAGTATTGTGAATTAGTCATCTATGGTGCAACCGCATTTGGAATGCTGTGTGCAGTTCTGACTAATAATAACCCCAAATAATACAGGAACATAGGGCACTAGCTGCCTTTTTTTTTTTAATAAGATATTTATTAAGGTTTTTTGAAATATTACAGTAAAAATGAAAAAGAAAAGAGAAAAATACAAAATAAAAACAGTTAAAAACACACATATTTTCTATTACTTATTTTCCTTTAGCTTGTTTCCCGGACCTCCTCGTACCTCCCTTTTTTGTATTCCACTTCAATTTATTGGTTCAGCAAATCCTTAACATTAGATTTTAACCCATTTATAACCCTTTTTTCATATTCTCTTAGAGCGTTACAGCTAGAAACCGCTTAATTACTATCCAACATCATTCTATCATTCATTAATTTTACAATATTTCTGTAAATAGTCTTTAAATTTCTTCCAATCTTCTTCCACCGACTCTTCTTCCTGGTCTCGGATTCTGCCAGTCATTTCTGCCAATTCCATATAGTCCATCACCTTCATCTGCCATTCTTCCAAAGTGGGTAGATCTTGTGTCTTCCAATACTTTGCAATGAGTATTCTTGCTGCTGTTGTAGCATACATAAAAAAAGTTCTGTCCTTCTTTGGCACCAATTAGCCGACAATGCCCAGAAGAAAGGCCTCTGGTTTCTTCAAGAAGGTATATTTAAATACCTTTTTCAGTTCATTATATATCATTTCCCAGAAAGCCTTAATCCTTGGGCACGTCCACCAAAGGTGAAAAAATGTACCTTCAGTTTCTTTACATTTCCAGCATTTATTATCGGGCAAATGATAGATTTTTGCAAGCTTGACTGGGGTCATGTACCACCTGTATATCATTTTCATAATATTCTCTCTTAGGGCATTACATGCCATAAACTTCATACCTGTGATCCATAACTGTTCCCAGTCAGCAAACATAATATTATGTCCAACATCTTGTGCCCATTTAATCATAGCAGATTTCACCGTTTTATCCTGAGCATTCCATTTCAACAGCAAGTTATACATTCTTGACAAATTCTTAGTTTTGGGTTCTAAGAGTTCTGTTTCTAGTTTTGATTTTTCCACCTGGAAGCCAATTTTCTTATCCAAATTATATGCCTCCATTATCTGATAATAATGAAGCCAATCTCTCACTTTGTTTTTTAGTTTCTCGAAGCTCTGCAATTTCAATTTGTCTCCTTCTTGTTCCAAAATTTCCCAATATTTCGGCCATTTGGCCTCCATATTGAGCCTTTTCAGAGCTTTCGCTTCCATCGGAAGCCTTATATCGAGTTCTGTATATCCTCTTTCCTGTAATTGGGGCCTCAATCTCCTTGCCTCCCCAAACTAGACCTGAAGATGCCCAGGCAGAAACCAGGAGATTTTGCAAGCAGAAAGATGCTTGCAAAGCAAATCATTCCCAGAAGTCTTAAGCAAGGAGGATTTTCTTTTAGCCATTAGGAAAAAGTGCGGATATTCTTCAAAGGGAACATTTTACGGTGTGGTGATAGTGGCCACGACACTATATTGTGAAAAGAGGATTATTTAATGAGGGGAAAGTCAAGCAGTTCCATAGTCATCTCTCCCCCTCCCGCATTTCTTAAGTCAGTCATTTCCTCCCTGAAAATTAGGAAATGCTAGTAGGCAGCCCTGTGATATTAAATGTTTTGTCTAAATGAATTTCCACTCTAGTGTAGTGGAAGACAGCAGGAACCCCATTAATCCTCCAGGTTTTAAGTGTCAAGCCCAGCCAAGAAGTCTCAACTGGTCTCAGACCTGACTATGTCAACAGTGAACTCAGGCTCATTTCTCCAGGAAATAAATCAGGAATAACTTTTAAATGAGAATATGGGCACCTCCAGACTGTTGCTATTTTTAGGTGGGATTCAATCACGTACTGGCAAACTCAGGTTGCACAATTCAACTTGATTAGATTTCCCCTGCTCCCCAAATTGGACTTGCGATGGGAGAGGGATGGGAAAATACACTCCAAAGAGTCAGATGACAATGGCTTGGAGCAACACTGTAGAATTTTCCTGCAAATAAACCAATAGGCAGTGTGATGGCCTGGGAATCTGATTCAGAAGCTGAATCTGAGGAGTCCCAGCCTGCACAGGAGTCCCCGCCTCCAGGGCCAGCTGAGCCGGGGCAGGGGCTTGAATCTGAAGGGCCTGCACCTGTGCCAGGTCCTCAGGAGCAGACACCAGATGTATCCACTCTGGCTCCGGAGGTGATTGAGGACCCATTGCCTGAAGGTGCGCCTCTCCCAGCCCTGTCAGGGGAAGGTGAAGCTGCCCCTGGGTCCAGTAACCCTCCAGCCTCTCCTGAGCTGCAGAGGCTCAGGGCAGAGAGGCGGAAGGAAGTAAGTGCTCTCAGGAGGAGTGCTCGCCTTAAGGCCAGGAGAGGCGGGTCACCTGTGGGCCGGGACCGCCCCTGGCCTCAGGGGAGATAAAAGCCAGTCAGCTCAGTCCCAGGTTGCGGGAGCAATGACATTGGAAACCTGTTTCTGCCAGCACCCAGACCTGTTTTTCCGGAGTTCCCGACCACGCCCGGCTTCTTGCTTTGGACCCCGCTTCCCCCTTGGTGGACAGTCTCCAGACCCTCAGCCCAGGACCGGACTCTGACCACGCCTCATGGTAACCCCCCCCCCCGGGACCAGCACAGGCAGTCAATGAAGTAGTAGTAGTAGTAGTAATAATTTATTTATACCCCACCCATCTGGCTGTGTTTTCCCAGCCACTCTAGGTGGCTTCCAACAATGTCATCTGACCTCTGTGAAAAAAATTGTGCAAATGAATCAGGATGAATAAAGTGGTCATCCAGAAGCAGGTATGGCGGAATCTGGCCAATTTCATTTTCTCATTTATTTCATTTCTCTAATCTTAAATTCCTTTCTCCTGATTTCTATAGGAGTTAGCATTTTTTAAAAAATAAATATCTGCATGAAGATTTACCACCATTTTAGTGTGAAATTATTTTATTAACAGTATTTGGAGCCTGCTCTTCATCGAATATTTTCAAAGTAATAAAATGAAATAGAGAAAAATAAACATTTGTCATGAGTCCTGAGCCACTCCTGGGCTCAGGAGTGGAGTGGCAGACTGTGATGAAAGTGAGGGGTGGGGCAGAGGCTGGAAGAGGGGGGGGGTTTCTCCCTCCTAGGAGGCAGTTGACTGGCTAGGGAAGCAGGATTCACATCTCCCCTCTTCTCTCCTGTGTGCTACAATGGATTCTAGGGATGGTGTTAGCCCACCACTAGGAGTGGAGGAATGAAAATCAGAAGGAAAGAGCACAGCTAGGTCACCCAGAACCCAGCAGCAGCCCCATAGCTGGGAGCCAATACATCCTCCATGACACAATGAGCACCTGCATTAGGCTTGCCATATTTCAAAAAGTAAAATTCCCAACCCCTGCAAAGTTCCCTGATATTGTGACGATTCGACAAAATCCCCCCCCCCGACGCCATTTTTACTCACGAAAATGAGGACATGTCAGGAATTTTTCTGACGTATTACAAGTCTAAACTGTATGCTTCGCAATCCCACAGGGCACAGGAGTCTCACAAGTAAGCATGCCTTGCCCTGTCTTTAACAGCTTGGCTGGTGGGTGTGCCCACCCATTGGGACAACTCCATTGCTTCTGTGCACATGTGAACTTTTTGCCCTGATGTTGCCCTGGGCTCCTCTCTTTGCACAATAATGGACCTGAACTGGAACTAGTTTCTTTAAAAAGTGTAGTCTCCACATGCTGGATTGAGGGACGCAGGTTAGATGCAACTGAGCTGCAGAAAAGAGGCACCGATCACTGACAAAGCCACTGTGTTGACACCTTTCCAAAGAGGTCCCTTCAAGAGGGGATTTACTACATTCATCTCATTCCTGTTTAAAGAAGACAAGCACCAGGATGATTTATTTTCACCATGCGAGTGATGTTTCCTCTTGTGCTACGAAAACAGTTTTTGCAATGTGCAGGAATGGCCAAGCGGTGTGGGGTTCATAATGAATGCAGTGCTTAATGTGTGGTCACTGGGCCAATCAAAATATCTCGTGCTGCTTAAACTGTTAATGTTTTTTCAAAGCTGGCCCCGAGCATCAGGCTGAAGCACTAAATAAGGCACATAAGTGGCAGACACCTTAGCTCGGCTATGCCTGGTTGCTCTGCGCTTTGTTTTATTAGCTGAAGGAAGCATGCTAGGGAAAAACACAAACACTTGGCACTTCGCGGACTGTACAAAATCTTCAAGGGCCTAGGTAGAGAATGGCCATTAAAAAGAAAGCGTCGTGCGAATGTCCATGTGCAAGGTTTCCAAGGCAACGTGCAGCCGAGAATTTGTATTCTGTTAGGCAGTGTCAAAGGCATAAACTCTTTGACCTTCCCTCTAATCACAGCACTTGTAATGGGAATATGTATTAAATGTCTCCAACGGCCAAGCCTAATTTGAACAACTGTGAAAACACTGCTAATTGCAGAAAGGCTTTGGTGATTTAAATAGGAATAACTTAAGCCTCCTTCTGAACAGGGCATTATGGACCAAATGGGGAATACACCATGTGCCAAAGGGCTCTGCTCATCTGCATGGATTAATGCACTGTTATTAACATATCCTGCATATCATTTTTATCCAATGGATAGAGTGCGACTAGTGGAACATCTTACTGTGAGGTACAAAAAAAACCCTCATGCACCGCAGTGTGGAAAGGTTAGGGGTGGGGAACTTGTGGCCCTCCAGATTTTGCTGAGCTGCAACTCCCATCATTCCTCACCAATGGCCATGCTGTCTAGGGCTGATGTGAGTTGCGGTTCAGCAACATTTGGTTCCCCATCCCTGGTCCAGATGGAGAAAGCAAACGGGAGGCAGGGTGTGCATGAGACCTGGAATGTGTCCGAGACTCGTGTCGCTAATTGACTGATACTGTTTCCATGGGAGGCCGGGAGATGACGTGGAGGCATGATGGCCTTTGTCTCCCTGGCAGTATCCCAACAGGAGGAAGGGGGTGCGGTGGGGGTGGTCTGCCCCGGATGTCACCACTGAGGGGGGTGACAAAATGCCAGGCGGCACTCACCGTGCGGCCTGCAGCGCGCCTGAGCCACGCATCTCGCAGGCTCCATGCTGGCCCAAACAGTCTGCTCCCCCTCAGCTATAGGGCGGCTGAGTGGGAGCAGGCAGGCAGACTTCTCAGAGGCCCCATGGAGCGTCCTGCCCCGGCTCGCCTCACCCCACGGCAGCTGGCCCTACCCCTGGGCGCAGGGCATGCGCACCACCCCAGGTGCCCGATTGGCTTGCTCCACCACTGATGGGAGGGGCAAATTGTAGGGTTTTGCATACATGTCTATTGAGTCCTTTATTGTCAGTTTGATTTTGTGATTTAAATGCTGGCTTGGCTACCGAAAAGGGGGAAAGGCATACATATGTTAAACAAAATCATAGTCTTTGATAATATGGCTGGAGAAAGCTGATCCTGGAGCTCTTCTCCCCAGAGCAGTATAATCCAGAGTAAAACAGAGGGGCAAAGTCTGTGCCATCAAAGTCCTGAGGACTGATTGATTTAAGACATAATGGCATGGTTGCAAAAAAAACCTGTTGAGCCCTGATCTCCAGCAGGTTGAGATTGCAGGAGTGGGTCTCAAGCTATAGGCAGTCAAAAAAACCAGCAGCACAAATCTTAAATTCAGTTGACCAGTGCAGGTACTACCTAGAATGTTGATCTATGTTCCTACTACTTTTCAGACAAGATTGTGGTTTCCCTTTGCTTTTGGGTGAAAATAAAGAATTTATTTCTTCAGAAAGGCTCAGAATCAACCTTACCAAGACATTGCATAAGCAGAGTAAGTTTTCCAATTGCCAACAAGTAACTCAACATAATGGATGCTCAGTTGGATCCTCAATGCGCTGGAACAATAAATTTAACATGCTGATAAGAACCCACAGAGAACTAAATAGAAATGATGGACACTGAAGGGTCCCTCCCTGTTTTTTCCTTTCCAAAGAAACAGGCTTCTATTGCTTTTGCAGTTTCTTCCCTTACTACTTAGGGCTGAGAATATCACAAGAACAGACTTTCACACTAAATGTTGGCAGTTCTGCTTCGGGACCCATCTGTCCTGCTTTGGAACCTAAGAAAAATAGATTAGCCTGAGTTGATTTTAGGAGGTGGGTTTTTTTGGCAAAGGCAGAAGGATTGCCAGTGGGAAGACTGTGGCTCTCACTATATCCAAGCCATTTCACCTGTCAATCTAACTTCCCGTTCTCAAAAAAGTAGAATTCAAAATAGGCCAGAACAAGCGTTGTTAAAATGGATGTAAATCCACTGATTTCAAGGGAACCACATAATTTTACGCCATCTGGGCAGATGGTTCTCAGGATTAGACACAATTAGTAGTGTTTTTCCTACATTGAATCAGTTTCAGAAGCTGTCCTCTAGGAATGATCTAATGAATTTTTCAAAGCCAAACTCACCAAAATAAACAACTTGCTTCTTCTTTCCAGAATACATGGGTGCATGAATGTTTGACTGGATTAAGATTTGTGCTATTGTTTTTTAAAGGCTCCCTATAGTTGCCACCTGCTTCTGGAATCTCACCCATCAGGGGCTTCAAGGGCTCTTTTTGCATATGAACATATGAATCAGCATCTTTCTGCATGGTGATTTAGTTTTGCATAACAAATATGCAGAATTCCTCCTTCCCTTCATGAGAAGTTCTGCATTATTGTAAACATAATAATCCATCCTCAAGTATTGTTATATCATCAGGGTGCAGGAGGGCACAGTGGGAAGAGCATGGGACTCCTGAGTGGGTACATCCCTACTGAAAAAGGATAGCATCTCATCAACGTTTGCCTGGTTGCAACACTTCCTTCTGAAGGCAAGACGCGTTCTGGAGCCGAAGAGCTCTGAATCATTCAATAAGAGTCAGAAATCTGCTTCCTGCTTGTTGGGTGGATTTTGCCCATGATACTCTCTTATCCACCAAGCAGATCATCAGATTTGTTTTGATCCAGCTGAGTCACGGGCTGTTAAGCCTTTTCATCCTATATGCAAATGGGGGGAAGTGCAATCTTGTGGCATCCCTATGATTCCCCCTTTACATAATTATATAATGTTAGGGCACTTTGGACAGCAAACAAGCAAGCAGTTTCTGTTGGAGTGCAATAGGTATCATGCCCTACAACTATACTCATTACCATGGGCGCAATATCTAGAGTCTAGGGACAGTATCTTATTTCTCAATATACTCCCACTCGCTGGATCAGCACCTTGTCATGGTGAGTGGGCTTGCATGTTCCTATGACCCTTGTGAGCGAAGCCGTTGGGAATCTCGTACTCCCAGCAGGGTCACCCAAGGCGGTAAGGTCAAAGGGAAGGAGCTAGACAGAGAATGATCCAAGAAGTCCTCAATGGCAGAACAGGCGGATGATAACAAGCAGTATGTTACAATGGTTGTGAAGGAGGATGAAGGCTGCAGCAGATAGGAATCCAGTGGTTTGTCGTGACTACTGCATGCCATCGGAACAGAGCCCTACTGCGAAGACTGTGTGTTGGTCAGCATGCACTGATCTACACACATAAAACAAATTCATCCGCAGGTGTCTTCCAAAAACCCAACCCAAACCCCAAAAGTCCCATGGAGATCAGCAAATGGTAACGGGGGCAGGATTGTGAAATCTGGAAGCCCCTATTCATGAACCGGCACATGGGTGGTGGATACAGATTCAGTCGTTCTGACTCAAGGAACGAGGCAGTTGAGCAGCTTAGCAGCTGTATCCATGACTGAGCAGCCCTTTTTAGGCTCCACTCTGCTCACCCTGAAAAGGGGGAGGGGCTAGAAAAGGTGCCCTAAACATAGTCTGCCTCCCTTTTTCCCTGACTGGATTACCGCGCCCAGTGGGGTCACCACCTAGCGGTCGTAAAAGACAAATGAACTTTGTAACATGGAATATACGGACTTTGTCAGATAAGACAGACAGCGAGCGTCCTGAATGCAGAACTGCCATCATTGCAAGAGAGCTGCGACGTTTTAGCATTGATATTGAAGCGCTTCAAGAGACTCGAAGAACAGGTGAGGGACAACTGAAGGAAGAAAAAGGAGGCTACACATTCTTCTGGAAAGGTCTATCTGAACAAGAACATTGAATACATGGGGTTGGCTTCGCTATCAAAAATGACGTTGTGAAGCTCATGTCAGAAGTCCCTACCAGCATTAATGAGTGACTCTCAACCCTTTGAATAAAGCTCACTGCAGCTTACCTGCCAACTGTCTTGGTTTAGCTGAGTCAGTAATAATGGAGATGTGATATTTAGATGGGCCTATGGAACAACCAAAGGTAAAATAACATTGGTGCCTGTTTTTCTGTATCTTGAGCTTGGGGAAACCATTTGTTGAGAGAGCAGCTGTATTTTCTTTGCCATGCTAATATGAGAAGCTATCATGTTGGCACATTTAGCATTGCTAACATACTGTACTTTCCCCCTGACCGATGCCAGAAGATCTGCCTGATAATGATGCGTACTTGCATGAACAGGCAGAATGCAACAACAATTAATTCTGCACACTAGGCAGAAGCCAGACAGCGTAGTGTTAATCATTTGCTGGATGTAAATTTGACAGGCTGCTTTCGCTGGCACTTAAGAGGGCTTTTAAGCCTGCCATGTCTGTGCACATCCAGCAGATTTTGGCACTTTGAATTCCATGTCAACTGATGCTTCATTGTTGGCAGGGGGCAGGGGGCAGAACAGGCACTTTGCTTTACTCAGGGAAAGCAAAGGTAACTTCACACACAGAGGATACCCCTGAAACACTCCATACAGATCAATCTTTACTTAGCAGGTAGCATAGGAGCCAACTCCTAGGAGCTGAGGTCCCTTTGCCCCCCCAATAAAATATTTGAGTGGGCTGGGTCCCCCCAAAGTTGATGGGCATTGCCATTCAAATGGGGTATGCGTGCCTCATTATGTGATTGATTATGCAGAGTGGGGCTTACCTGGGTTCCCCAATATCTTATTCAAGTTGGCACCCCTGTCAGGTAAGGATCAGAATGTGTGGAGTTTGAGAAAGCAAGAAAAGGAAGCTCACTCACTGTCCATCTCACAACTAATATGCACTTTCTATGTGACTTCTTATTATAGACCAGGATTAGAGAACCCCTTTCAGCTTAGAATCATAGAATTGTAGAGTGGGAAGAAACCATGATGATCATCTAGTCCAACCCCTTGCAATGCAGGAATCTTAAGCTTGAGGGCCAAGTGGGGGGTGGGGGGTTAAGAGGCAGAAATGGGCTGAGCAACAAATTTAAGTTACCGTATTTTTCTGTCTATAAGATGCCCCCATGTACAAGATGCCCCATATTTTGGGGGAACTCAGATTTAAGAAAATGGGGTGAGATGTATCAGTGTATAAGACGCCCCCTAATTTTTGACATTATTTTTTAAGGAAAAAACCTAGTCTTATACATGGAAAAATATGGTACCTTTGTGCAGTAGGCTACTTTATTCACACACACACCTTCTTCAGCTGTAGTTTGTTAAGGTTGCTAAGAATTGCTAGGAAACACCTATTTCCATCTCAAAACTATAATTCCCAGAGTTCCCTGGGAAGAAGGCCTGATTGCTAAACCACTCTGGGAGTTGTAGCTCTGTGAGGGGAATAGGGATCTCATAACAGCTCTCAGCACTTTTGAGAAACTGCATTTCCCAGTAACCTTTGGGGGAAGCAATGACTGTTTAATGTGGTATGATACAGCTTCAAATGCATAGTGCAGATTGTGTGTGTCTCTGTGTGTAGGCAATTATATTTGTCTCTATAAATTTTTGAAACAACACATTTTCACTTAACAACAGAAGTTATCCACAATTCGACATACTTCTGTTGTTTTCCGAGTTATCTGAAGTAGCCTAACGGAAAACGCAAATTAACAAAATAAGTCATGAAAAAATCCCAAAGTGGCAACTGAATAGTCTATATATGCACCTCTGGTATTTCTATTTCCTTCTGGAAAAACTCCCTCCTCATACATCACTTGTTGCAGATTCCACAGCGACGCCACATGCTTTTGCAACAGCTGCCTGCATAGCTCTCTTTCTCTCACACACGAAATCTTGGGAGTCTGTTTGCATGGACTTGATTGTGTGGCTGCACATCCTGCATGCATCGGATAGCTCAGTGCCACAGCTAATTTCTACCCACTCAAGAGAACTTAAATACCAAAAAACCTTCTCATTCCTGGGAGCAGCCCAACATTAAAATTCCTCTGTCGAAGTTGTTTGGATCGGCCTCCTTCCCCAACCCTGGTACCCTCCAGATGTCTAGGAACAAGCACCATCAACTCCACCCAACATGGCAAATAGTGAGGAACGGTGAGAGCTGTAGTCTAACAACAATTTAGGGGAGACTGTTTCCGGTTCTCGTCACACAACATGCAAAATCAGCTAACCTCTACAGTGATAATGTACTTTGTGCTTCGTTGACATACTGAGATGTTAGACATCCTGTGGTAATCTTCTTTTAGAGGGGGTGAGGCATTGCATTTTTGGATAAGCACTTTTAAGAACCTTGTATTGCACACCCCTTTAAATTTGGCTTTTCATTTACTTTATTTGTTTTATTTTGTTGCTAAATCACTTTGAGACATACCTTTGTTGTATAAACCAACTGACAGATGTAAACAACAACAACAACCGCATATTTACATGTTCCGTGGAAGTGAAAGAGGAATCGGAGGGTCTATGTCAGGGGTCAGCAAACTTTTTCAGCAGGGGGCCGGTCCACTGTCCCTCAGACTTTGTGGGGGGCCAGACTATGTTTTTTTTGGGGGGGGGAAGAATGAATTTCTATGCCCCCAAAATAACCCAGAGATGCATTTTAAATAAAAAGCACACATTCTACTCATGTAAGAACACCAGGCAGGCCCCACAAATAACCCATAGATGCATTTTAAATAAAAGGACACATTCTACTCATGTAAAAAAAAGCTGATTCCCAGACCATCTGCGAGCCAGATTTAGAAGGCGATTGGGCCGGATCCAGCCCCCGGGTCTTAGTTTGCCTACCCATGGTCGATGTCAAGAAAGAACCACCGCTCACAGCAGTTTGTGAAGAAATAAACAGAGAAGTTTTGTCCTTCCTTCTTTAGGCTTTATACATACAGTAGAAAACTCTTTCAGAGCCACACAGCCATCACAGCATGTGCTTCCTCACTAGAAACCATTCAACTCTGCTTGATTGCTAAGCAACACCCCCCCCCCCGTTAACTGACTTACTGATAGCAGAATTAACCCTTAAGTTACAGACTGAATGATCCCTACTGTTGCCCTTCCAGCAGATACACAGTCTAGTTGTTAAGGTTGTATCTCTATCAGGGTCATGGCCAAAGGGAGTTGCAGAAAACCAACCCTAGATCTTTCAATGAGCACTAGGCACACTTCCATAGTCTTGCTTCTCCTTTGCAGGAGAGTTATGATTACTACCACTGTAAGTATTTTGTCTTAGCGGCTTTCAGTTAGGCTTGAGCTAAGAAGCAATAAGAATTAATGCATGACTGTGGCACGGGTCTTAAAGAACTGTGCCAGCGACACTGTCTTCATTTATTTCACCGAGGTTTCTGCCAAGGCATCACTTCAAGAACTGGTCTATTGAGAGCATAAATGCTGCTGCTGATTTGCCACACGTGTGTGTGTGTGTGTGTGTGTGTGTGTGTGTACCAAATGGCCCAATTATTCTTCTCTTCAGTTCCTTCTCCCTTAAAAAAAAACCCATCAGAGCATTTAAGCCAAGAACAGTACGGTATAATTAATTACATGATGTGTGCAATAGATCTTCTAGAACTTATTCTTTCAGTGTGTCGTGACTGTTTTTAATTATAATTCTTCTCTCAGCTTTGCAAAGCTTATAATTATGGAGAGATACATGTGTGCCTGCATCTGCTGAGGGACATGGAATAAGTACAGATGATATCTCATCAACTCTTCTTTTTTCCAGAAATGTTCTGCAGGCTGAGGCTTTTGGATTTCTGAAGGCTTTTTGTCTGGCATATAGGTCTTCAGAGCAAAAAATAAGGCAGAATGGGTCTGTGTTCTTACATGTTCAAGTTCGTTGACTTGCCATCAGTTTGCTGTGGCAACAAAGGAAACTTCCAGGTAGAAGGATCCCAGGCAAGCCAAATTGAAATGGATCTTAGCGGACATGCTGGGTGGATTCTTGCCAGCAGCTTACAATCTTCATTGAAATGACCCCTGAAAAGATACACCGAAGGTTCAAAAGGCTTATAGTTTATTCTTATTATCCTGTAGAAGAGAGGTGAGGAACCTTTGGCCTGGAACCTGAATGTGGTCCTCCAGATTTTCCATCTGGCCCTTGAGACTCTCCCCAGATCATGCCTCTCACTGTTCCTGCTCCATGTCTCCCTCAGGTGCTTTTGCCTGACTGGGTACTTCCTTGAAGTGAGGCAGTGCCTGTTGCATCAGGAGGGAGAGATATGTTTCTGGGTCTGAAACCTGTGACTTGTGAATGGCTGTCATGAGGCTACAGTACAAAGATAAGAGTCAAATCGGTTGCAAAGGGTAAAAGAGTATTAGGAAATGATCCATAATGAATTGGAAAAAAATGTTTAAAAGTGTCCACCCCCCCAAAAAAAACCACACACCAGAGTCCTTTCTGTTGGGGATAATTCAGACTGAAATTCCCAGGTGTCAAGAAAGGTTATTTATGTACTCAACATGTTTTGTTAGCCCCAAAATGGAGAATGAGCGAGGCCCCAACTAAAGAAGAGTGGCAACTTAAGTTGACAGAATATGCGCAGCTTGCATACTTAACATATAGAATAAGAGAACAAGAACAACATACGTTTAGAGAAGATTGGATAATGTTTATTGAATGTATGGGAAATAACTGTGTACAGCTGAAAACACTGGCAGCATTAAGATAAATTCAACAGTGTAAATAAGTTATGATGGGTGTAATAATGGAATACTGAAAGGTATAGTTTCTGTAAAATATGCAGGGATTTATGACATGTAAAATGAACCATGGAAAGAGAAGGGAAGTCACTGATATCTTAAGGATGTGTAAATGAGTATTTTAAACTGTAAAACAGAAAATTTAATAAAAATTATATAAGAAAGATGGAGTCAAATCTGTCTCTCCACCCACTTTATCTCCGGCCCTACCTGCTTTTTATATCTCTGGCTCCACCCAAATTGGCAAGCAACCCCTGGATGGTCTCCCATGATGGACCTCTGGCTGAAAAGGTTCCACACCCCTGCTGTCAAACCAATTGCAGAGATATTTCAACATATATAATAATCACTGGGTATGACACAGTAGGAAAGCTGCCATGAGCCAGTTGAGTTTTTGCCACTATTACTTGTGGAAGGAGAAAGAGCCCTATACACTTGAGGATCTGTGGGTCTTGACCTTTGATGGGACCTGCCAGCTAAATTAGTCTACGAGAAGTTACCTAGACTTTGTGCAGATTTGTAAAAGGGGTAGGATTTTGTTATGGCCTTTAAAAGTAACTCTCTTGAAAGTGTGCTGCAACAGAGAACTAAGTGATGGTTAGTGGGAAAGCTCAGATGATCGCATCTCGGCTTAATGATGTGAATGAGCCGTTCAGCCATGTTTACAGTCCTTTCACAGCTCCCTCTGTGGTGGGGGCAAGCAAATCAGGAAATTTCTCTTTAACTATTGTTTCCCATTTCACCCAAACTGTGGTTAAGAACATCAAATCAAGCCAGGACAGGAAGTGAACTGTGAGCCATGGTTTAAAATCCTGGGTTGTTCCAAAGCTGTCAAACTGACTTTGCTGATTTGGAGAAAACACAAAATTATAATTAATGGAAGACCTTCTGGTTTGTTTACTTGCTCACATGAATGAGCAAAGGGTCCTGCATGTGTGGCCAAAAGGCTTGTTGAGGAGGAAGAGGAAGAGGAAGAGGGAGGAGGAGGAGGAGGTGGAGGGAGGTGGAGAAAGAGCATCTGAACAGGGACTGTGTGTCTTAGAGTTTGATCTTCTGGAATCTCTTCTGCATGGTTGACCCAACCACTGCAAAATTCCACATTCTTCAGCCACTCTTCAGCTACAGTACACTTTAAAAAGTTGCATTTGGATTTCTTTCATGGTATTGTAATCAAATTGTGCACCATAGTCCCTGACCTCACAGGGCAAGTTTTTGTCTTTGTTTGGATACAACTGGACACCATTTTGCATCAAGATGGTGGACGGAACTTTTCAAAACTGCACTGATTTTAACCACTGATTTTAAAGCTGCACAGATTTTTATTTTACATGATTCCTGTGCAATGCTGGGAGTGAGGCTGCTAGTTCATGCATATTTCAGTAATCATAAACTAAAGAGTCCATAAGTCTTGAGAGACAGTGCAAGTCTAGAGCCTAGAAACAAGCATAATGAACAAACTTTGCTGCCCTGGAATGTCATCACCAATATAAACCCTATTCATTTTATTGGACCAGAGCCAACTGAGCAATTTGGGTATCAAGATGAATATGACTTTGTTTGTGTCTGTGTGCTTCTGACAGACATGGAAGGATAAATTCAGCAAAGATTATAAAGCACTCAGATGCTGTGGTAATATGAACTGGATGATCCCGTGGATTAGATTTACGGCTTTGCTTCAAGTCCTAGCAAGTGCAAGGTTTAGCCTGAAAACATCTTTCTGATTCAAACTGAGGATGATGAACATGTTCGCAAACAGCCATCCTGCAAAGGTTTCTATTATGCTTTTTTAATCAAAGCATTTGCAGCTTGCACTTGATCTGAGACTGCTACTCAGATAAATTCTCTGGTGGGAATGACATTATTGGCTGGGCTTGTGAAACAGACAGACAGCAGTCAAAATATTCATGCATTTGGGTGGATGACTGGACTTAACTTGGGGAGAGGACTCGTGCTGAAGCTCCAACCCAAACAATCCAAGATGCACTGGCTCCATTTCCAACCTTCATGCATTGAGTGCCAAGGTTGTAGAACTGTGTTTACCTGAAGATTCTCAGAAGGGGTTGTTGTATTCAACTAAATCCTATTCAGAGTAGACGTGCTGAAATCAATGAACCTAATCTCATCAGACCTATCAGCACCAATGGACCTACTCTGAGTAGGGTAAAAAGGTAAAGGACCCCTGGACGGTTAAGTTCAGTTGGGGTATGGCACTCATCTCTGCTTTCAGGCCAAGGGAGCTGGCGTTTGTCCACAAACAGTTTTCTGGGTCATGTGACCAGCATGACTAAACCACTTCTGGCACACAGAACACTGTGACGAGTGCCAGAGCACTGTACTTGATCTGGTACAGTGGAGCCTCTGGTTACGTTGCCTCCAGCTTACGTCACCCTCGGCTTGGGCCGGCGCAAACCTGGAAGTACCAGAACGGGTTACTTCCAGGTTCACACCATTCGTGCACACGCAGAAGTGCTAAATTGTGCCACACACGTGAGCAGACATGACACTTTGGGTTGCATCGTTTTCAGGTTGTGGCGGGGCCTCTGGAACGGATCCCCACCATAACCCCAGGTTTCACTGTATGCTTTCGAACTGCTAGGTTGGCAGAAGCTGGGACAAAGCAACAGGAGCTTACCTTGTCATGTGGATTCGAAGCTGCTGACCTTACGATCAACAAGCTCAAGAGGCTTGGTGGTTAAGACCACACTGCACACCACCCAAGGTCTGCAGTGTAGCCAGCCAATGGTGGAGCATTGAAGTGGATCTTGCATAAATGCTCCCACCCACTCTGCTCTTTGAGCATAGACATTGTCCCAAATGCATGTTTGTTTTCATGTCACCTGCCTCCTCTGGATAACAAAACTGGTGAAGGGTAAGGTAGAAATCTAATAAATACTGTATATACAAACATATTTGGATGACTTCCAGATTGCCTACCAGGTCAGTGGAACCCAATCTCCCCTAACTCAGCCCACCAATGTGTAGCATGAAATGCCAAGAGCTAGGCAATCCCCTGGTTTTACAGATTTACAAAGACAGCAGAACCCAAAGTATTGTTCTTGCCCTTGTGGGCTGCCATATATTTTTATATCGAGCAAGTTATTAATTTACCAAAAAATAATTTTAAAAAGCAACCCTTTAAATATTTCTGACCACTTCTACAAGCTGTTGGCAGGTAACATTTATCTGACTTCATTTCAGTTTGTATTTTTTAAAAAATTAAAAAATAGAAATATGCTCATACATATTCATTACCACACACCAGTTAAATGCAGCACTTGTTGATAATCTGGCATCTTTAAAAAATATTTAGCTATAGGAGATAATTGGAGTTACTGCAGGCAAAGAAAAAGTTACCTTTTACAACAACCCCCCCATCTGTTAACTGGGGAAAGTGGGGAGCTGCTATTATATGCTATTTATAATGTGAGCAACAGCAAAAAATGGGAACAACAACTTATTTTCTATCAGACCTTTCAATGGCACACATTTTGCCTCTTTGCCCAGCATGTGCTATTCAATCAATCAATGTGTTTATGAACGGGAAGAATATATTGATTAAGACCTCTGTGACCTTGAAATTGCTTTCAAGAATAGTACAAGTCTATTACATCTCTCCGCCCGCCCCCCCCCCCCTTATTGAAGTGGGACTCTTCAATATTCAGAAACATTTTTAGCTGGAGAGAGAGATGAGAGAGAGAGAGAAATCAATGCTCTAAGCAGCGCCTGTTGAATTGTACATTGTTCTTGTTTGTAGAAATGCTCCCAGAGAGCTTGGCAAAGTGCATGGCGCAAGTGTCTGTCAGATCTAAAGGATCTGCACAAGCCCCTGTCAAATCCAAAGCTGTGCAGTTTACACATGTTTTGTATTCTTCTTCCTCCTTCTTCCTCAATAGAAATCCTTCATATGGCAGGCAGTTCAGATAGCTTATGCTCCGATCCAGAACTTTGCATGGTCTGTGATGTCCATCTAGCCATGCTCACACATCCATCCCGTCCATTGTAATGAATGGTGATGCCTTTTTATATAGGCAAGGGGCCTGGGTCTTAGAATAATAGAATCATGGAATTGTAGAGTTGGAAGGGACCATGAGGATCATCTAGGTCAACAACCTGCAATTCAGGGATCCATTGCCAAATGTGGGGCCTTCCCACCCTAGCGGTACCTATTTATCTACTTGCACTGGTGTGCTTTCAAACTGCTAGTTTGGCAGGAGCCAGGACAGAGCAATGGGAACTCACCCTGTCGCGGGGATTTGAACTGACCTTCTGATCGGCAAGCCCAAGAGACTCAATGGTTTAGACCACAGTGCTACTCACTTGTTTCACAGCAAGAGACTTAACCAGAGGAACTGTGGTCTTGCTTCCTGCTTACACCGCCTCACAGTCCTTACCCCTTTCAGCAATAACTGAACTTTGTAAACTTTTTGTGGAGTAAACATAATTGTTTAGGACAATGAAGTTGTAATGTTATTCTTAAAAAACAACAACTGTGAAAGGCCTGGCCAGGGTGAAGGCCTGTATTTTGGAGCATTATAATTTAGGAAGGCTTTGGAAGAACTGGTTGACAAGTCTTATAGTCACGTGCTTGCTTCGGCAGCACATATACTAAAAAATTGGAATGAGACAAGTCTTATCAGTCACTGACGTATGAGCAGATTTTATCTGCTACTATTCTGGGCTTCTGGTGCACCAGGGTTTACACCAGCATAACACAGTTGGCCAGGATGCCAGAAGGGATACAATTTATGAGCTTTCTCCATCATCTGCACAGCAAGGGGTGTTCAGTCAACAGTGCAAAGGCTGAGCTGAAGCATTCCCTGCTGGTTACATGCTTTCAGCAATAGGGGGCGCTGTTTGGTAGTACCCAATTGGTTAGATTCCAGAGCTCCCTATTGGTGGCTCTTAGGTATAGGCTTTGACAAAATTAACAAAATACAGAGTCCATTCATAAAATACAATGTCCATTCATAAAGCAGCAAAATAAATCTCCATTGCTACATATTGGGTGTATACTTCAGTGGTTGAACGTACAGGTTTATGGCCATGCGGTAGTGTAGTGCTTTTGCGACTGTGAATAAAATGGCTGGGCTCATGGTCTCAGGGTTTGGGGGGGAGAGGTGACAAAACTGATTTCCAATAAGTGCCCCCCTTTATTTTTATAACAAGTCCTTGAGTCTGTACTCTAAATAGTGACACCAGGGACCTAGAAGGTGCCGGGCTTCCAACCCCTGCACAGTCTCATCAGGGCTGACTTTAAGGCAATTGGAGCAATTTGGCCAAATTGGGCCCTGTGTGCCGCTCCTAAGGGGGCCCACACACCAGGGCAATCTAGATGGATTTTATTTATTTCTACAAGATTTTGCAGACTTTGGCTGTGAAGTGGGGCCCTACAAAAAATAATAATAATTAGAAATCTGAGTTGCCCTGCCCTTGCATGAAGTCTTGGGTTTGCAGTTTTGGGAGAGGGGAGGTTGTCTGCTGGGGAGCGGGCAGGCTGGCAAGGCCCCCTAGATTTAGAGGCCCTAGGCTTCAGCCTACTTAGCCTATACATAAATCCAGCACTGTTGATAGCTTAGCTGGGAAGCAAGTGATGCTGGGTAGGGCTTTGAGGGGTAGGAGCTGGGAAACCATTGCCCTCTGCAAATGCTCTCACTTCCTCATCCTGTGCCCTTCTCCCTCTGGCTTGACCATGCCAGCTGGCACACACTTTGCCCACCCGCCTGTCCACGTGTTTATGGGAATGTGGCAGCAATTGCAAAACGCATGGGCATGCATTCCCCATGTTCTGTCCCCTTCACTCACCTTGTTTGGGGGGCTATAAAACAACAGCACGATAAAGGAAGCAGTGGCAGCACTAGGACACCATGGGCCCAGCTAGCTCTCTGCAAACAATATTACAATTCCCAGTGAAATGAAGAACCAGTTTATCAGGACCATACTGGCACCCAGGAATACCAGTACCCAGAGGACAGGTAAGGTGCAGCATGACTTTTTGCTTTGCTATGTATGCTGAAACAGCGACTAACATTGCTCCCTCTCTGCAAACAAAAACAAAAAGTCAACAGCAAGCAATTTTTCGCCATAGGGACATGATGGATATTATCAAACAGCTGTTATCATGCTGTCTTCCTTGGCATATTGCAGGAGATGACACTTAATTGAAAACCAGCTTTAGTAACTCCCACTGAAATAAATGAAACTTAGAGGTGCATAACTTTTGCTTCAGTTGTGTTCAATATTATGGATCTGTAGGTCTTTGAGAATGAGGGGTGATAAGTAGGTAACTTTGTAACATTATATTGGAGTGCCTTATGTTAGTGAAACTTTTTGACATACATTGATCCTTCACCTGACAAACAATTCTAAGTAGCTGACTGTGTGAGCTGTACAAAAATATCAGGCAGAGGTTTCTACAGCCCAAAGCACCTTATTATCTCTTCAAGCAGTCCTGCATATGCATAATTCATACCACAGATGAATGCAGGCAGGGTGCTATCTGGAGGGCAAAAAATCGTCCTCCTCTTGTAAGGGGAAAGTCAGGCTGAACTCCCTTAGTAGCCATTATGTGGCTCCTGGAATGGATGGTATTGTGCCTAGGTCTATGCCTGCATGCAAGGCTGGATGATAACATTCACACCTGTGAAAATAAAGATGAGTCTGAATAGGTTAGGAAGAATCAGCCAATGATACGACACTCAACAGCATCAATAATTCTAATAAATGTAGACCTTATCTTCCCTTATTTGTAAAAGGGAAAACGTCATCAAAGAACACAGCCAATGCTTACACGAAGGGGGAATTGAACTGGGCACTGGAGGATCTCATCAGGCCAAAATGTTGCATCTTTTACTTATTTATTGAGCTAAAACAGGGCAGCCCAACCTTTCATGCCAAGTGGGCCACAAGAGTACTTTGACATAGAATCTGTGGGACACACACTGCCTGGTCATGGGATGGGAGGAAAAGAGGAAGGTGTACCCACAGCCCGGTTCTCGTGCTGCCTTCCCAGTGCTGGCTAAGGGCTTTGGGAAGGAGGTGTGAGGCTGTGGCAGGGTCCTAGAGCCCTCCCACCTCCTTCACAAAGCTGGGAAAGCAATAACTACGCTTTGGGAAGGAGGAGGGAGGACTCTAGGACCCTTTCAGAGTTCTTATGCCTCCTTCCTAATGCCTGGCACCTCGCCTACACTTCTTTGGGAAGGCAGCATGAGGGCAGGGGGAGGGAATCAAATGTTGCCAAAGGCCGCCGAAAAAGGTGTCAAGGGCCATGCATTGGACTGCCCTTGAAAGAAATTCATGTCCTAAGATAAAAATTTCTTAACCTCGTTCAAGAAGAAAGAAACTCAGCTTCATATACGTTAGAAAAATAGCTGTATTTTGTGCAGTGGTGGATGTGCTCATATAGCAAGTGAAATTCCCAGAGCACAAATTAATTTGCAACAGCATCTGGCTGGACAATACTCTCTTAAAAGTGTTTTTAAAATTTTATGAACAAGAGTCGGCTGCAGGATCTGAATTCTGATGGGGTTGCCTTGCCACTTAGTCTGAACATTAATGAGACATTAAATGGGAAACATGAATACCAAGAAGGGACTGACTTGAAATGAGCTGCATTCTCTGTGGTGGCAGAAGTGTTTAGTCTGATTATTTTGACATCCGTGACAGTCGCATGGGGCCAGATGCGAAGCAATGGAGGAAGCCATGTTTGTTTATTCGTCTCTTCCCTGTTCACATATGTGACGGAGGGATGTGTGGTGGGATCTGATTTCTTAGATCAGAAGAATGTGTGGGTAAGAGGAGCTGAACCCTCCCCCCATCTTAGTCTGTCACTTCAGACACATGCTCCCAACCCAGCTCACTTCCAGTCAGTGGCGGAGCTTCATGCTCCGGCATCGGGGGGCAGAGAGCCGGTGGGGGCATGGCTGGTGCGCATCCTGGGGGCATGGCGTGCCGCCTGTGGGGGCATAGCTGCAATGGCACCCCACCAGAAAAGCACTGCGTTCCCCCGCCCCCTTCTTCCTCCGCCAGTGCTTCCAGTATCAGAGCTGCACAAGAAAAGGGCTGGGTCAAAGGTGTGTGTATTGTGGGAAAGGGTTAAGTTCGCCTTAGGAAGGGACAGCACTGTAGTAGAGCATCTGCTTTTCATGTCAAAGGTCCTAGATTCATTCTCTAGTAATCATTTTCACTGCATATCATATTATCTTCCATATGTCCATAAGTCTCTGTTTTCTCCTATAATTCTTTTCACATTGTGAGCGTTATCAATCCTGCTAATGTTTTTAACTGTTTACAGTGTTCTGTCAAATATATTACATTGCTTTCCCAGTCTTTGTTGAAAATGTTATTGTCCTGATTCCTGATTTTTCCAGTCATTTTGGCCATCTCAGCATAGTCCATCAATTTTACTGTCCACTCTCTCTAGGTATTGTGTCGTCCTTCTGTCTTTGGGCTAAGAGCATCCTGGCCGCCGTGTACATGAATAGTCTTTTGTACTACCTTGGTATCTCAGCACCTGTAATTCCTAATAAAAAGGCTTCTGGTTTCTTTACAAATGTTATTTTGAACATTTTTTAAGCTCGTTATATATCATCTCCCAATATGTTTTTATTGCCTTGTGTGATTTTAAGGGTGCTGACGACCCTATAGTCAGCGGTACTAGGAAAAAATACCAAAGTTGTTAGTGTATCAAAAAGAGAGAGCATCTAGCCTTGGCCTTGTTCATTCATTGTGATATTATTTTGCAAAAGAATGGGTGAAATACAGGATGAATGTGTGTCTGAGCTTCTGTGAAGGAATGTTCTTGACGTAACTCCTGTTTGAAGCCCTCTTTTGAGGCTGCTTGTTTGTTTAACTACTGCAGTGGAGCAATTCAAAGTAGCCTGTACTCTCTATAGTTCCAGAAAAGGGTACGGTTTTCTCTGGGCCCTCTGAGCTTAATTTGAAGAGTTTTTAAGTATTTGTAATCTTTTGGTAAGGCAGGAGCTGCTTGACCTGTCTTTGATTTCTACATATGTCTTTGTTTGTGTTTTAGGTTGTTAAATGTGTTTATGGTAATTAGTTAAGATCTTTGCAGCAGTATGCACAGCTTAACAGAATAACAGCGCATCCTTGCTTAGATGCACGTCCTTCTGTGTTCCTCACTTCCAGGTCAGGATGAGGGGAAAATTCAATTCTATTTATATTTAGAGGGTAACCTACCCAATCCGCACTTTACAAAACAATATGAGAACCGAAAGACAAACTTATCTTGAAATGTTCAGTTCTCTGAATTTTGCAATACATTTCTCCAGCCCAGTAATCTGTACAAAAGTACACATAACTAAGGCTAAGTGTCCATAAAATGCAAATAGTCAATAAAATCATATTCAAAACCATATTCTTTTAGGCAAAAAGTGTGCACATTAGACAAAATTGCATACAAACACATGTATATTAGAAATTTTCATGGAAATGCTGATGAATTTTCATTAAGACTTAAAAATAAAACTGATATGGAACTATGAAGTGAACTTAAGATTGGGGTGGGGGGTGAATGAGAAAATGAGAGAACTCAGAAAAGACAGGTTAGCCATCCTTAGTCCTTAAATTTCCCTCTTTGTACAAAGCCAAACAGTCCCTTTCCTTTCCCATACACATTTCTTTCTTTCTTTTTCTAGGAATAAGTGCTAACATTGTCTTCATTTCAGAGCACAGATAAATCATAAACCTCTGTGTTGAAGGCATAAGATATATAAAACTCGTCTGTCAAGGTTACAGAACATGCCTGCACAGTGCTTCCTTTGTACTTTGCTTGAATCGGTGATTGTCTTCCTGTTCCATAACCATTCGTTTTCCTTCTATTCAAGAGTTTTCTATTACCTGCCAGATTATTGTATTACTACTAGTAACACAAATCCTGTGTTCAGTGTGTGTGTGTGTGTGTGTGTGTGTGTGCGTGCGCAAAAATAGAGGGGGGGTTGAGAACATCACCAACTCAGAATCTATCCCTGCTTTTTCTGGACTTGCATCCATTTTCTTTCTTTCTTTCTTTTTAAGTACAAGTTGGGGGATTAGACCACATTCACGTCCTACATTTAAATGACTATGATACCACTTTATAAACAGTCATGGCTGCCCCCAAAGAGTGATGGGAGTTGTAGTTTGTTAAGGGTGCTATTCACCTCACAGAGCTAAAATCCCCAGAGTGGTTTAACAACCACATTCAAGCAGATGGTTCAATTGTCTCACTCACTAGAAGAAAGTTTCTTATGTTCTGGAGTCAATATGCCATTGAATGCTGTGCGAGAGGCTGTTGCCTTCACAATCTTCTTGTGGGCTTCCAAAGGCATCAAGGTGGCCACTGTGGGAAGCAGATTGCTGGAATGAAGTGGACCTTTGCGGAGGATGCAAAGAAGTTCCTGGCTGCCCCAGGCTGGTGCCTTCAGATGGTTTGGACTGCATTTCCCATTAGTCTCAGCCACTATGGCAAATGGTCAGAGGGCAACTGAATGGAGATGATTGTTTTAGCCTTTTCTAAGAACATCAATGCTCCAAGGCTAGGGAGCTGCTTCTCTTGTCACTTGCCGCAGCATTAACTCCAGTATTGAGGAGATCCAGCATTTTTATTTTATTTTAGCGAAACTCCTTCTTTGTTGAAAGAGCAACTGTTGGCATGAAAATCAAAATGGATATTCAATACAACCCTTGCATCTAAGCACAAAGTCTAAGTGTGCCAAATAGGAAGAGAGAGCACAGTATCTTGTGTTTTATGCTGTGAACCATAGCAGCTAACTCCTAAGGGCTATGGGGGCTTCAGCCCCCATAATAAAATATTTGGGTCCCCCCAAAGTTGATGGGCATTCCCATTCAAATGGTGTGTGTGCACTGCCTCATGTGATCGATTATGTGGTGCGGGACTTATCTGGGCCCCTGTAATATTTTATTCAAGTTGGCAGCTCTGTTGTGAACTGCACTGAGATCTATGGATGAAGGGCAGTATTCAAATTTGAATCTAACAACAACAACAACAACAGAACCGAATAAAAGAACAGTGTGGTCAAAGATCGGGCACTGAATAGATGAAGGCACAGAATAGATGAAGCTACAATGCACTCTTTTTCGCAGATGTTATATTTCTTTTCCATCACAAATGTTTTTTCATTTCACAAGCAGATAATGTTACTTATCACAGGTGCTACTCTGGAGGGAGTATATTTAGAGAAGCAAAAATATATATATAATCTGCCTTGCTGGCATTGTTTTGAGTCTGGAGGTATTCATAGAAAAAGCAAAGTCAGCTATTGACGCAAGCAAAGGCACAATATTTTTTTGCCTGTCTCTGGAGAGCTCAAAGGGATTATATCGAGTTGCTGGGCAATGGCGAGTTCTCGTTTATGAAGATCTGCACTTCATCTGATGAAGGGAGCTCTAATCCATGAAGGTCTATCTCACTGTAAACCTGCTTGACTTCGAGGTGCCCAAGATTCTTTTCTGATTAAAAAATGTTTTGCTTTCTTTGAGTTCTGTCTCTTGTATACTGACTGGCTCATCGGTGTAGGCCTTTTGCACCCACCCACACAACTCCATGCCCAAGATTAGTGCTGTGCCCAACCCTATCCTCCAATGTCTCAAAAGTTTTCTTCCCATTTTCTGCCTTATGGGCAGTTGAGAATGTCTTTAGAATTTCAGCAGGTGCAGGCTTTGAGCTGCCCTTAACTTTGTGAGGCAGTTGAATGTGGACTGTATTTGTGTTTTCCTTTTTGGTAAGCATTTGTCTAGCAGCCTCCACAGCACCCTGGTTTGAAAACTTTACCTCACAAAGTCTTCCCCTTAGACTCTGACTGAACAGAGCACAAAATTTCAAAATACTGGGGGAGAGACATTGAAGTAATCTAAGAAATTATTCTGCTCAAGAAGACAAATTGAAGGACATTTGGTTAACATAGTTAGGGCAAATGGATATGTAATAACAATACGGTCAGTTAAATGAATTTAGCCTTCGAGCTATTTTTCTTAGTTAACTTTTTTATCTGAATTTTTAGTTATCTTTTAAAATCTGAATTCCATTACACACACACCCTCAATTGTACATTCTCCTTTTCCATGCTTTTCTTGGCTGTATACACACCATCCATTTAAAGCATGTTTAAAGAACATTCCTCCTGGGAACTTTACCCATAACAGAGCTATAGCTCCCAGTACCCTTAATAAACTACAGTTCCCAGGATTCTTTGTGTGAAGGGGTTGTGCTTTATATTGGCGTGCGCACATTCCTTGGGTGTTTCTATTCCAACTTGTCTGTTTTGAAACAGCAGGGATATCCACCTCCCTGTTGACTGTCAAGTGGTTTGAGCTCCGGGGGATTCTCACCACAAGTGCCAGGGAAGCCTTGCAGTCTTGAAGCTTCTCCAAAATAATCCTGAGTCATCCCTGCACATTACACAACCTCTCCAGTGCCAGATCCCCTATGCTCTTTTCCGTGCAGCATCTCCCTTTGGATATGAGATGAAACAGGAGAGGGCTGTGTGACATAAGCCCTAAAGAGGCCTGGTTTTTTTAAAAAAACAAAACAACTTTTAAAAGCCCACAAACAAACATGATCAGGGTGTATAATCCTAAATACATTCTCTCAGGCGTAGGTGTGTGAGAGCTGAGATAATTAAATCCCTTGCTTCCCGTTAGTACTGAGTCAATGTTGTTTTGGTTTTCTTTTCAGGTTTCCTTGACTAGATTCTTGATCTCATAAACAGTGCTTAGAGATACCTCATCTGAAGAGATTAAATGTACCAGACTCGATATCTGGTCAGCTGCTTTTGAAAGCAGAATGCTGGTCTAGATGCAGCTTGGTTTGAGTCTAGGGCTGGGGAAGAATGTCAATTTAGTTGCATTCGAAGGTGAACTTACCCAATCCACACTTGCTGAAACAAGGCATGAACCAAAAATGCAGCCACCGTCCAAAATTCACACAGCTCAGAATTTTTCAGTGCCTTCGCCAGCAAAGTAAGGTGTACCAAAATGCACATATTTCTATTCCTGTGACTGGATTTTGTTTTAATTGTTTTCAATGCTGAACTTTAAGTTGTGTAATCTGCTTGTGAAACAAGGGTAATAATAACAAATAACAAATACTAACAAATATAATGTGCAAAATTTTGCATGTATTCATGAATATATAGGAAAAATTGCTTTGCAAAAATGTGTATATTAGGAGAAATCCACATTAGAATGCTGATGACTTTTCATGAAGACTTTTTTTTTTAAATACAAATTGACATGGAAATGTGAAGAACTGAAGACTGGTAAAATGAGCAACTGAGAAAAACCTAAAATGGTGGATTTGCACATCCCTGTTTGAACCAGCGAGGCAATTATTAATTGTTCCTTGCTTTCAGACTGAATATGGAACAGGTGAGGTGTTTTTTTGGTTGCTGATCCACTAGCAAATTTGACCCCTGTTTCTCTCCCTGCCTCTCAACTTAGTTTTGAAAAGTGCTGAGCACTTTCATGACCTTGCAGAATGCTTGGCATACACTGAAAGAAAAACATGTGCTCCATACCATTGACGTCAGTTAGCCTATATTAAATATATACGCAGGGTGTCTACGGCATAGCTGGGGAAACTAGGCTAGGCTGATGCCTGCCTACTCTGGCTTGGCCTATGTGCGTGAGAGGGGACTGCATGGAGATATGGAAGCAGGAAACTTCTAATGGGATTGAAGGCTGAGGCACGGTGACATAGGCTGGGCTGCAGAAGTTAGAAGCACTCATTTGAGGGAAAGGAGTGGAGAATGGTTAAAAGAGAGACCACAGCACAAAGACAGAAAAGTAATGGAGGGAAATTGCAAAGCTGTTGAATAAATAATGGGAAATTATTTCCTTGACAGTAGAGGTATTGAACTTGAGGGCTGACTAAGGGGACCTGAGAGAAGCCTGAATAAATTGTTGACTGGGGCTAGGCTTGCCAAATAGCAACTCTAGGTAACACTATGTATGAGTTGCTTCAAACAAAGCTAGCTAGCTAGATAGATAATTTATTATGGTTGGAGACCAGCTTATAAAACACACTTGGGGGTACAGTCACAGAAGGAAAACAATTAAAACAATGTACAACAATTAATTTAAAAACAAAGTACAACAATAAACTACCGCAGGGAGCTGACCCAGAGTCACCTATAGAACCAAATTTGGGGATTTTCTTAACGAACTAGTTTAAGTTGGGAGATGGTCTACACCTACAGATCTGTACACAGAATCTGGCGACCATCTGGGTCATCTTCTGATCTTTGCCTAACAAGAAAAGGTCAAATTTTTTGCTTTTCCGGGAGTTCAACGAGCCTCACCAGTAGGGGATCAATGGAAACTAAGCTATAGTTTAGTGCTTTGAGAAAGAGCCAAGCTTCCTTGGGCCTTGTACACTCCCTATCCAGCACAGCCATGAAGAGGAGTAAGTTTTGCTTCATTTTTTAGGTACACCACCACTCGCCATGCTGTCCAAACTCAATGAACTGTGCTGCATCGCAAACATAGTTTGTTGAAACAAGCCATTTTAAAACTGTAGCTTATGACTTGTTTCAACAAAACCATCTTCAAACCATGACTTATGGTTTGTTTCCCACAATGCTAAACCCATGGTTTGTGTGTGAATCATATCAATGTATCGATAGTGGTTATTGGCAGTAGCTCTATGCAGATGCTGCACATTAAAAGAAGAATGGAAGGGTTTCTTTCCAATGTTTTCACCAGCCCCTGTTCTTCTGCTTTTTAACATCAGCATGCTCTGAAGTCTTCAGTCAGTAGCAAACATGATCTTTATGCTCTGAAAGGCTTCCACCTTCTGATTTAGTCAGATTATACTGCTGTTAGAGGCACAAGAACAGGCTGTGCAAGTTTTTGTTGTTCTCTTGATAACTGGGTCTAAGCAAAATTTTCAGTTTGCAATCTGAACAATACAAACATCTACCAAACAAGAATGCTTGTAAAAGAAAAGGAATAAAACATGATTTTCTGACAGATATGGGATATGTTGTGGTCTGTGACTTTAGCAGTTTTGAAGATTCACTAAGTTTTGAAGTGTGCAATCCTTTGTTCCTTCTCAGAGGTAAGTCACACTGAGTTCAATGGGTCAGTATTGGATTTAGGCCCTAGGCTTCAATACACTTTCATGACCTTGAAGAAGGCTTAGCAAACACTGAAAGAAGTATACCATATTGAACCCAGAGAGACTTATGTCTGAGTCAGTCTGCATAGGATCAGGCTGTACAAAAAGCAATGCTACTAAGAAGCCTCATGGAAGTCAATACAATTCACTTCTGAGTAAACATGATTGCTGAATGTTAGGCAAAGAAGAATATATCTATGGAAAGGGGAAGACCATCCTGTCATAATGCAACATTGACATGAACTGTGATGATGTGATTCACATAGGGCTGCCCTAGAAGACAGTTCAGAAACCTCAGGTGGTACAGAATGTTGTGTCTCATCATCTGGGTGGAACATGCCATTAGGAACGTAGTAGTCATAAAGGTAAAGGGACCCCTGAACGTTAGGTCCAGGCTTGGACGACTCTGGGGTTGCGGCGCTCATCTTGCTTTACTGGCTGAGGAAGCCGGCGTACAGTTTCCAGGTCATGTGACTAGCATGACTAAGCTGCTTCTGGCAAACCAGAGCAGCATATGGAAATGCCTTTTACCTTCCTGCCGGAGTGGTACCTATTTATCTACTTGCACTTTGACATGTCAGATGGACTGCTTTCCTATTTGTTATATACCAAGCTTGGATCCTAGAACAATAGTCAGGTAGGATCCTAGAATGCAACAACCTGATTGGCTTGCAGGAGCAGCCCAGTCAGACCCCAGGAGGAAGTTAATCAGCCTATTAGGCCAGTAGAACCCTAGAGTGCAACAACTGATTGGCCTGCCAGTAACAGCCCAATCAGGCTCCAGGAGGGAAACATAATCGACCAATCAGATGGGACTCATTGTGAAAATAATGTATATAAAGCCTGAGGTTTGGGGGGAAATCCATTCACTGTTTTTCAAGCTGCAAAAAAGAGTGTGAAATCACTATGCGACTCCAAGTATATTTCACTATTGAAACTTGGCTTTTTAGGGTGGCATTTTGTATTAGCTGAAGGTGTTTGGTACTGGGTTTTTCCCCTTGTTGACATTTTAAAGGCTGAGTTTAATTGCAGCATTGCTGTTTTGTAGAATGAATTTCACTATTCACGAATATCATGAATGCTGGTTTTATTTTATTTATCTTTTGTTATTTATATTGGCATGTTATTTTATTTGCCACCTACATGGCAAATAATGGCTTCTAAGCCATTTACAACTATGAAAACTATACATAGTTAAAATACACAATAACAAATCCATTGAATCTTTAAAATGTCCTGAATGTGCAATAAAACAAACACAAATAATAACAATCAAAACAGTTAGAACACTAAAATCAGAGTTCATCCTGGGGGAATGCATGTGTATACTATATACTGCTTCAGGAGGACATTACTTTTCTTTTCTTGAATTAGCTACATAAGGAAACCCCCCTCGTCCACCACCATTGACAAATGTTTTACAAGCAGACAAGCTTATAAAATGCCAAAGAAGGGGGAAAGTGTTCTAATAGTACAGCTGATTTCTGAAGAATAAAACACAAAAGCATCCTTATGTCCTTCATAGCCTAAGGCTACCAGGGACATAAACAATAAAATATAACAACATTCTGCAAAAGAAGAATCCCCAAAATTGGTTACAGGGTCTCAGGTCATAAGTGAAGTAGCTGCTTCCCCAGGGCAAACGTAGAACTGATCGCTGTTTGATCTTTGCAAGTGGACTACTGTGTTTTGTTCCAGGGCCTTGTCTTGTCTATTTTAAAGCAATAAACATTCCGAGCACCTTCTACAAATATAACTTTTGCACCTAGCAGAGAAGACAGTTTGACAATACAATGCGATTTTGTATTGCATTGTGCTGCATTGTATGGTGCTGTTCTGTGCTGTCAGAGGCTATATGCCTCTGAATGTCAGTCGCTGGGAATCGCAGATGCAGAGAGCACTGTTGCGCTCAGGTCCTGCTTGCGGGGCTCCCACAGAAATCTGATCGACCACTGTTAAAACAGGATACTGGACTAGGTGAGCTTTGGGGCTGATGCCATGCGCTTCTTATGTTCTTAAATCTCTGAGCATTGAGTTGTTTATTTTGCCAGGAGTATGCTTCTAAGTTGGAAAGTGCATTTAGAGCCAGATGAAAAGGTGCTGCGGCAACACATTAATTGAGAATATTGCTCATGGTCCCATCAAAGTTTAGCACTTTTCAGTCGCATTGGTATGTGCTTCACTTTTGCTGGATCATATCCATTGTTAAATATTTGTTTTGATTTTGCTCTGCTTTAAATTTGCCTACTGAATGTTGTGCTAATGAGAGTTTTGAGTTAGGGGGCAATACTAGGGTTGCATCCAAATAAGATCTACTCAGAGGAGACCTATTAAAATGAACAGCCTAAGTTCCTAATGTTCATTAATTTCAGTGGGTCTACTCTACGTATGACTAACATTGGATACACAATCTACAGAAAGCAGAAGAATCTGTGAATTAGAAGAGTAATGTAATAGGCGATCATGTGATGATGGAACTAACATTTCAGAATGTAAACTATGGGTGAAGGCAGATGCCACATGAAAAGGGTGATCTCAGTGCGTCACTCAGCCTGGCTTCCTCCCAGCTCTGAAAGCGAAATGATAGATGTGAGTCAAATGCTGGATCAGCTGTCAGCCCTGCCCATTAATTCCCCTGTACTTTTAAGCAGGCTGCCTGCCTTTTAAAAAAAAGTGTGGCATGAATGTCAATGTGTTTATTGGATCTTTCGTCACCTTATTAATAAATCCACAAAGAACTGCTCTGGGGAGAGGAGTTTACTTGGTGACATCACAGAGGGCTTAGTTGATCAACCTTAAAGCTGCACACAAACAACCTCAATCTTTGAGTAGAATATAGGCATTACTGAGCACAGGGAAGGTTCTTACAATGTGGCACCACTGCCCTAAAAATAGCCTGGAAGTTTCACCCAGAAACTCAGGGCACAGTTCTTGGACCAAGAGATGAATCATTGTGGCCAAGCCACTCATTGGAGCTCTTCCTGCATTTTCTCTCTTAAATGTACTGTATGTGCAGAGGCTCCCATCCCAACCTCCCATCCCAAAGCTGCAGGCCCTCCAGCCACATGCCTAATGTGCCTTTGAAGATGTGATAGCAAATGGTGGAGTTGGAGAACATCCAGATATTGTGATGGGGCCAGTGGGTACTATCCTGCTGCGGTAGCTGTTCTCTCTCTCTCTCTCTCTCTCCCCTTCTCTCCCCATCCCCACACTATGCACAGGAAGACCAGGCATGTGAAAAGCTCTATTATTGCAATTTTGCTCCCAGCCCTTCCTCACTCCTGGTTAGCTTTCATCATTTCAGCAACCAGAATTTTCTTTTTTTGGGTGGGAGGAGAGGGTTATTTTATTGTTGTTGTTGTTAAACAATTGGGAGAGAACCCCTTGGTGATTTACTTAAATGACCCAGAGATCTTCCAGATCTGCCAGTTTGTTTTCCACCCAACCTTGCACTAGAGATTAAAAAAAAGTCAGGGTATGATCTTAAATATAAAATACTAGGAAAAAGTGTTGCCTGGGAATTCTATGGCTTTGGTGCAAATTTGCATTGTATTAGGAAAATTTTCTCTGCAGAAAGTGTGTGTACTTTACTAGGCATAATTTTTAAAAAAGTGTTTATTGGGAGAAGTTTGCACTAAATTGCTGATAAATTTTCACAAGGCTAAAACAAAAGACAACTCAAATTGCTGCAGAAATGTGGAGAACTCAATTTAAGATTAGAAGAATGAGAAACCGAGAGCACCAGAACTTTGGCAGATCCTTGTATCCCTTACCTGGAGGTGTTGAAGACTGAATCTGGGAACTTTTGCGTTCAAATCAGATGATCTACCACTAAGTTGTGTATCTTTCCCAAATGAATTTATTTAATGTAAAAGTGAGAATGATTTGGCTCTCAGTAGAAAATTCTTAATAGCATTGGGGCCAAAGTGTCAGATCTAGAGACCACTTGGCTGAGAAGAAGGCAATTATGTTTACATGAGGGGACTTAGATTTCTGCTGGTGTCCCTCTGTTCCCTAAGCTGCTACAGCCACACATGTCACATCCCATGCCATCCTTGAAGGCTCACATCACTACTAGAGATGGTTTGGGCAGCGGCAGAGGAAGTCACTCGGGTGCCTGGGGTGGCACGCCCGGGGGGGGCGAGGCGCCCATAGGGACCAGGCACACCGTGGGGCCTCCAGAGTCTGCCTGCCTCCTCCCACTCAGCCGCCCTGCAGCTGGGGGGGGGGCAGCGGGTGGACCGTTTGGGCAGTGCAGAGTCTGTGCACGCCCAAGCTACTGTGTCTCTCCCAGGAGACCTGGCACCACCCTTCCTCTACCCCTGGGTTTGCGGGTCTGGGAGTGGAACTGAGCTCATGTTTCTCTGGGCTGGCCCAGTAAAAGGGAACTGCTACTTAGGAATGACATTGCAGTAACGAGACATCGAAAAAACCCGACAATGTCCACTGAAGACCATTCATGCCCTCATCCCAAGTCACCCCCCCCCCCCAGTCTCTGGGCAAGTTCTCTACATACACGTTTTCAGGGAATTTCATCCCAACCTATTCTCTCATTTCCTGCAGAAAAGCCGCCCTTTCCAAGTTTGCTAATGCAATGATATCTGTTTTAACTGTCTAGGTAATTTATTCAAGATGCAATGATTTACTTGCTCTGACTTGCTGGCAACTTAAATCTTCTGGGGGGTGGGGTGGGGTGGCGGCAGCAGCGGGGTATGTTGCCAGGTCCAGACTCTTAAGGGCAGGTTCACACACAGTCAAAAATCAGCTGCTCTTCTATTGCAATTCAGTCCCAATACACAGGTTTCTGTGGGAAGAAAAAAAACAACCTTTTGGGTACAATGATGGTACACATGCTCACTCTATGGTCATTTCTGCTACCACAGAAGGCTTGTCTACATTTTCAGAAAAGAACATCTTAACAGATGTGGCTTCTACCATCGTGGTGAGAGAAGCTGCACTGGATCAAATTTTCCCTTTGTTGCAACACTTAAAGGTACAGGAGTCCTCTGAGAGCCAGGAAACCTAGACCACATTCACACCACACATTTCAGGCACCATTATATCACTTGAACAGAGTTTATTGCTAACAAATTTATTGTTAAACCCCTCTGGGGATTGTAGTTTTGTGAGAGGAATAGGGGTCCCATAACAACTCTGAGCACCCTTTAGCAAACTACCGTTCCCTAGATTCTTTAGGGGAAGCCATGGCTGTTAAAGTGGTATAATAGTGCTTGAAAGGTAATGATGCAGATGTGACCCTAGATATTAGTGTTGGTACATAGCGCCTTAGAATCCAAGCAAGAGGGCAGCCACGTGGATATGAACCTGCTTTGCATTGCATTTTCCACTCCAGTACTGCAGTTTCCCAAAGGGTAAGGTCTTGCGTAGCTCTTTCTATCAATACCCTGTTCAGGTGGGACCATAAATCAGTGTTGGAGCCCATGTCTTGTATGCAGAATGTCGGAGGTTAAAAAGATCTGGAAGGAGGTAATGAAAACTATCACCCCCCCCCCGAGACTCTAGCAAGCCACTGCTGGTCAGAGTAGACAGTACAGAGCTATATGAACAAAGGGCTCCTCCAGGCAGCCTGTTCATTCAGCATTCACCTTGATCCACTTGCACAAAGCTCATACAGTGGTTTGACAATGTTTGATCTTTATTGAGTATTCATTCTGATTTATTTACATCCATCCTGCTGTATTCCCATCTCACATTCATTTATACCACCTTTCTCAGGGCATTTCCCTGCCAACTTCCTAAGCACAGAAAGCCCATTTTCTTTTATTTAAAGAGTGGATTTGTTGCGCTAGAGCAACAGAGTGCTTTACTCTACTTTGACAGCACACACCTACATTATGTCTGAATCCCTCCTGCAAAAAGGTGACATCGTGGAGGCACCCAAAGAGCATGACCTGCTATAAAGGCACCTTCCCATGCTCCTGAATGGAGACAGTGGCATTTAAAAAAAAAAAAAAAAAACATTTTTATTTGATTTTTCAAAATATAAACATACAACAAAAACAATTCCAAATGTAATTATTGAGATCACTCTGAATCTCCTGACTCCCCCATCCCTTCCATGGGTCCTATTGATTCTATTTTTAACTGCTTATCAATACTTCTCCAAATTTTTCAGCTTCCTAAATTAGCCATTTTGGCTTGGTCCATCAACTTGCCTTAGCCTTAGCCTGGCATTCTTCTCTGGTTGGGGTTGCTTCTTCCTTCCATCTTTGGGCGAGACAGTGGCATTTAAACCTATCACCTGCTGCATGCAAAATGTGGTTCCAGCTGTGATGTATGCCCCTCCCCAAATAAACCTCTGCTGGTGCCAAAGCCTGATTTGGCACATCAGCATAAGAGTTTATGACTTAAGTGGTGGTGTACAAAATTTGTGCTACTGGCAAGTGGCTTGGCTGGCCTGTTTGCCCAGTGCCCGGTGCCATCCAGTCCTCTTCTGTTCAGCATACCCGTGTGAAACTGGCACACATTTCCTAAGCAAATAAATCAGCTTTGTTTTTCTGGAGATCCAGTGTAAGGGAGGGCGGAGGGAAGAATCACAATGTGCTCACAGTGCTCCCTAATCAGCTGCTGTTGACTGATTATTTTGCTTCCCAAGACAAATGTTGGTTTTGCTGTTGACTTTGCCCCGAGCGCTGTTGGAAAGGAGAATAACTAAACATGGTAGGTTTGGCCACAATCCCGAGGCAATAGTCTCGCTTGAGTCGCTCAACTGGGGGATCCCTTTAGTAGCTGATATTAAATACCAACCTGGGAGACATGTAGCCCCTTGCTGATATTAATATCCAGTTGCATGGACCCTCTTTAGTGGGTATTCATTAAAGCAGCAGGTCATTTCCCCTGGCGAGTTAATGGGCTTTGGAACATTTCTGAACTGCATGATCAAAGCGTATACGGTCTTGGCTCAGAATTTTTGCAACGCTAAGACATGTTTATTAAACTACATTTTGGCACTGCTTCTTTCATAAAGTGCTGAGTCTGTAAAATGGGGGAGGGGAATATTCCATGTCAGGTGCATGAGTAGGTTCAGCTTCATGCCTCCGTGTGAAACCACCAACATGAGCATCAAAATGTGCATGAATAATGGACTGTGGTGTGGTCTCTTTATAGCTACAGGGGAAATTGAAAGTTACGAAAGAAGCGTCACCTAGCCACTTTGACACTCCTTAGGATAGTGATAAAGCGGGATATCAAATCCAAACTTCTTCTTCTTCTGCTTGTCTGCATGATTGTGGTTTGTGTGTTTTGTTTTGAGTCATCAAAGGTCTGTGGTTTTTCTGGTTCTATATCTATATATCTATATTTATATCTATATCTATAACATCTATATCTATACTAATAAGCCTCCTAAATTCAAAATCCCACTTTGCTCATTTGAAAACTACCATGTTTCTCTTTTCTGGTGCTTTCTTCCTAATATAGAATCTGTGCGGTTCGCTTAAGGCGAGAGATGGATCTGGGTAACTGCTGGGTGTTAAGAGTTTCAAAAATGGCAGAATCAGCCATTGGCCCAGTTTACACGCCTTAGTATACCATAGCTGAGCAATTGGCAGACTGCCTCTGATACTGGAGGTAATATAGCCATTGTGACCTTTATCCTTCATGGATTTGTCGAATTCCCTTTTAAAGCTGTTCAAGTTGGTAGCCCTCACTACATATTGTGGCGGTGAGTTCCATAGTTTAACTGTGTGATGTGTGAAGAAGAGCTTCCTTTAGTCTGTCCTGAATCCCCCACAATTCACATTCATTGGACGACCTTGGGGTTTAGTATTATGAGAGACGGAGGAAAGCCTCTATCCATGTTCCCATGCTGTGCATAATTTTATACATTTCTACAAGGCCCCACCCCATCTATGTGTCCATCTATCTATTATTTCCTGTTCCATTGTTTTCAAAAGTAGTTTGTTGTGGTGCTCAGGCAAACAGACAATGCGGGTAGAAACTTGCTTTTAATTTCTGAGCTCGCTGGGGGGAGAGAACAAACAGGCTCAGAAAAGAATAGTGAGGCGTTTGAGGCTTCCCTTGGCCTTAACAAGTTTGCAGATGTCAAAAACGGTCTTCACAGGTGATTCACACAGGCATTGACTCATCAAACCACTTGGGCACATTAAAAGAGGGGGAAGGCAGGCAAACAAGTTGCAGAGACTCCGTGCGAAACTTCTCCTGTCAAAAGCTCAGCATGTGTTGTTTTTTGGGGGTATTGCTGGAAGTATTAAAAATGAAGGGCAAATTTGCAAATGTGATTCATAGAGCATGAAAACTTCCGACGCAGGCAACGCCTCAGGAGGTGGGATGGGGTGTGTGTGTCATAATAACTCAGTAGCAAGACACATGGTTTGAATGCAGAAGATCCAGGGCTCAATTGCTAGCAAATCCAAAATGCTTGGGAAGCAGGACAAGATGCCCATGTACCACCATCCCATGCACAGAAGCCGATCAAACTGGTAGATGAATTTTACTTGGATGCTAGTGACAGCCTCCACCACAACTGGTGGGCAACAGGCTGGTTTGGGAGGCACAGGGCAAGTTCCAGTACAGAATTCTCTCCTCTAGTGCCTTGGAACCTTGGAACCTCACACACAACCTCTGCCACCTGAGGCAGCTGCTCCCCTCTGCCTAATGGCAGGGCCAGCCCAGAGCATATCCAGTTAAAGCAGCAGTAGGCAACATGGTGCCCTTCAAATTTTGTTGGACTACAGTTCTCATCAGTCTGAGCCTACATGGCTAATGGTCAGGGATGATGCAAGTTATGGCACAGCAGTATCTGGAGGAATCCATGTTGGCTACCCCTGAATGAAAAGGATATGGGAGCAGTACTGGAAATGAACTCTGTCTGCACAAGTTCTGGAGAACCACTGCGTAAGAGTCTGAGTTGTGGCAGCCATTGTGGTGCAGCTTCTGTGGGGTGCTGCTGCCCTTCTTCCTTGCCAGAAAACAGCCAGCCCCTATGTAGCCTGAAAATAGATTGTTTTCATTTATTTGTTACATTTCTTACATTTCTTACCAACCCTTCCTCCAAGTAGTTCCAAGTTTTATTCTCACAACAACCCTGTGAGGTAGGTTAGGCTCAGAGTCGGTGGCGGCCCGGTCCAAGGTAGATAAACCAAGGGAACTTCATGTCCGAGTGGGGATTTTAGTACAGATCTCTACAGTCCTAGTCTGAAACACTAACTTCTCCCCACAGTGACACTGGCAGCAGATCAAAGTAACTCTCTTGTCATCAATGTGGCCCCACCAGGAATTGTCTTTTTTTTTTTTAGTCATTATTACATTTGCAGGCCACTTTTCCTCAAAGGAGTTCTTTTTTTCTTTTCTCTATTGATGGTTATTATTAAAGATTTTCTTGTTTTACAGAAGTATGTGTAATTTCTCTCGTATTTTTTCCATGTAAAATTTTTACAAATCCTTTTCATTTGTTGAGACATTAGGGAGAGAAAAAAAAAAGGGGTGGAGGGAGGGAAGATGGGTGGGGGTGGGGTCGGGTGGCGATGTTTCTATTATGCTTAATGTATGTAGGGTTTGGTGTCAGCGCTGCTTGTTCTGTTCACTTGTGTTCCTTCGGTGGTGAGAGAGGTTGGGGTTGGCCTAGGATGTGGTTATTCATTTGTGGTTGGCTGTGGTGGTCTTTGTTTTCGTGTGTGAGTGGGGTGGGTGGGTGTTTTGGATCAGGTTAGCCATATTGATTTGTATGCTGTTGGTGGATTATTGTCTTGTTTCCTCAAAGGAGTTTTAAGTGGTGCACATGTCTATCTCTCTCTCTGTTTTTCCTCACAACTCTGTGAGGACCGTGAGGCAATGACACGCAAAACCAGCTGTCTGAGGCAGCTACCTCATTCTGCCTAACTGTAGGACGAGACGTGACAGAAATTCAGGTCAGTGGCCCACCTAGTTCAGCATCCTGTTCTCACAGCGGCCAACCAGATGCCTATGGGGAACCTGCAAGCAGGACTTGCGTCACTACATCTTGTGGGAGCAAATTTCATAGTTTAACTACAGATAAACTAAAAAGGTTTGCCGTTCCAAGCACGGTTTTCCACACCTGCCCCCAAGCTTGCACAAGCTTCCCTCTGTTTTCAAAGACTCCTTTCTGTCCTATGACTTTCCTAAATCATCCCAGCCTCACCTTACCTGACCCTCCACTAGCACCTGACTCCCTGTTCCTAATGATGACACAACTCATTTGGCAATCGACCTTTCGTTTCACTCTTGTTTTGTTTGTCTACTGTAGATTGTACTGTACTAAATGGGAAGGAATGGGCTTAGTTTCTCAACCACAGGCCTGCCCTCCTTTATTTATAACAAAAGCCCCTTTCCTTTTCATTTGTTTGTAACGCTTCCAACATCCTTAACAAACTACAGTTCCCAGTATCATTTAGGGGAAAGTCACATGCTTTAAACATGCAGTGTGTATGCTTTAAATGCAGGGAAGTATCTATCCTCTGTCGCTTTTGCACCTGGTTCTGACTGGTAGATCCTGCAGTTCTTGTAAAAAAACCCCCAAACCCTGCCAAGTAGATCTGGCAATCCTAAACTCTGCCCTCCCAACAGCATTTGGAGAAGTACTGTAATGATTTCCTCTAACCCTCTGCTGATAAATAAAAAGTGCTCCATTTTCAGAATAACGAGGGCTACATTTCTGCCAATACAGATATGAGTAATTAAATGAGGTGGGGTTTTTTGTGGTTGTTTTAGGAGGGAAGAGGAAGCAGAACTCTAAAGACTTTGTAAATGCATCCTAGCACACACTGCATGTGTGGGCTTGCTGAATCCTTTTCTGTTTTCCATTCCCCACTGCAATGGAAATAGAGCTCCTAAACGGTCAGTCACACCCTTCTCTCCAGAAATAACAGTTCTGTTTTCTGGGATCGCAATGCAATTCATGAAAGCGCTACACCTGGGAAACAGATCTCTGGATAATGAAGGATGCACCACCCCTAAATCAAAGAAACATATAAATAAGCACTAACAAAGAGCTTATTGTCTCGGCAGACCAGGGGGCACCTTGCTCTATTCCTTTGTTTGAGGGAAAGCAATTAGGCACCAAGGATCTTCTTACACTGCCTTTCCCTTCATTGACAGGCTTCCTGGCTGATTTCTATTAGTACAGCTTGAGGCGTGTTACACCCAGAGAAAATGGTATGGTGTTGGGGTTTCTTCCCTCCAAACCCTGCTGGGCCCTCCACTCAGCAACTGGATTCCTGCAGCAAGGAGCCCGAATGCCTTGGCTGGCTGGCCAGAGCAGCAGAGATGTAGCCAGACTGCAGCAGAGGGCTACAAAACACTGACTCCCCATCGTATGTGACCATGAAAATGATGCTTCTACTATACCAACTTTGGCTTGCACCTATATGCTGATATTTCTGTGTATATGACTAGGTAAAAGGTAAAGGTAAAGGACCCCTGGACAGTTAAGTCCAGTCAAAGGCGACTATGGGGTTGCAGCGCTCATCTCGCTTTCAGGCTAAGGGAGCCAGTGTTTGTCCACAGACAGCTTTCCGGGTCATGTGGCCAGCATGACTAAACTGCTTCTGGTGCACGGAGGACTGTGGTACCTATTTATCTACTTGCACTTTTGGGCATGCTTTCAAACTGCTAGGTTGGCAGGAGCTGGAACAGAGCAATGGGAGCTCAGCCCATTGCGGGGATTCGAACCACTGACCTTCTGATTGGCAAGCCCAAAAGGCTCAATGGTTTAGACCACAACACCACCTGTGTCCCTGTATATGACTAATACTTTGTGGCAGTGAGTTAACAAGCACCAGCCATCCATTGTTGGCTACCAGCAAAAGCACCCTCAGTCACCAGAGTGCCATAGAACAATTTCTTATTTGATGCCACAGAAAACAAGTGCAACACAGCTACTCCTCTGGAATCATAGAATTGTAGAGTTGGAAGGGACCCTTAGGATCATCTAGTTCATCCTCCTATGCAGCTGTCCCATACAGGGATCGAACCTGCAACCCTTGGTGTTATCAGCAGCACGCTCTAAGCAACTGAGCTATCCATGCAATGAAATTGAACTTGATTAGCTTATTTTATTGCCAAGCCAGCATACGCTTTGCATTCTGTGCACAATTCATTGTTTTGTTTATCGTTTTATGACCCCACTTGATTGCATCACCTTTCTGGGCTAAGCAATTATGGGCTTCAAAACAATCCTTGCTGTGGAAGCTCAGGCATGTTGCATGGACCCAAGCCTGTTATTTTGCTAGCAATTTTTAACCTACCTATCTGCGTGTGGCATGAAAGACAGGGGAAATTAGGATCCTTACAAAGCCAGAGATGTTTCAATCTTTGGCTTTAGCTGAAACAAAGATTTAACGCAGCTTCTAAGATAAACGTGTGGAGTCTGTTTACCTTGCTGTTGCATTTCAGTACTTTCACAATATTTATGCAATTTAATCTGTTTAATCTCTTTTTATGGAAATGAAGGCATTTTGCAAGAAGAAGAAGAAATGTTCTCACTCCTCTCAACTCTTCCCCCATCTGGTAGATAACCCAACATGACTAGCTCAAACTTTCAATGCTTTTGGCTTTCTTATGTAACACAGCTTTTACTAGAACTTTTTCTACTTTAATGTTTTTCCCCACTGCTAATTAAAATTTGTAAATCAAAGACTAATGATACAGCCCATAGCTATGCACACAGTGCGGCAGAGACAGGGAGGAGGAGCAGGAGAGAATAAGGAGTTTGCGTTTGGGATGGGTTGCTACAAACCCAAATAAAATGCTTTGCAATGTTGGGAAATATCTGCATGGGGGATTTGTTCTGTTGAGATGCACCATCCACAGCCATTTTACACAGAATCACTATTGATGATTGCATGAGTAGATAGTAAAATAGAGAGGACCATTGCGTATTATGAGGAACACTGCAGGCGGTATGCAAAATATTCAAGTGCATTCCATCAGTTTCCATTGGGGGTGAAGCATCTTTTAGTTCACCCACTGACCCATCTGCTGGTTGTTGGGTGTTTTTTTAAGTATGTAGTGGACATCCAGTGATAGCTTTCCCTTCAGCACAATAGCACCAAGCTTGGTTTAAGGGGGGGACTTGGAAGAAAGAAGATACATTGTCCGTTAGGAAACTCTCAGTGCTGCTTGCCAGCAATGGAAGCATGAGCCTGCCTTGGTCCTGGAGTCAACCTGATCAGAATTGTGGGTGGGCAGGAGACTTAAGGAAAGCTGAATCTCTCCATGATTGCAATGAATGGTAGTCAGATGCACTAAGAACACAAGAGACTACCTTATACTGAGTCAGCAGCAAAGTGCTATCCAGATGCTGTTCTCAGCCAGTATGACCAGTGGTTGGGATGATGAGGGTTATAGTCCAAAAACACCTAAAAACCTATGGAGGCCATTCTGGAGAACCACTACCAGTCAGAGGGTTAGGCAATCTGGTTGGCTGCATTCACATCCCAGTTTATTTCATATCCCCATTTCCCTAACTGTTAATGTCTGCATTATATTTTACCTGTCGCACGATGTAAAAGCCACTTCTAGAAAAAAGAAAGCGTGTTTAGCATTCATTTCCATGTTACTTGATTCCAGGGGGGAAAAATGCAACCTTAAAAACTGTGGGAATAAAGTGATGAAATGTGAGGCAGTATGCCAGCATGCAGTTCTTTCCTGTTGTTTGCATAGGAGAGCAGACATGTGCATGTGTGGAAAGGTTGGGGCAGTAGCCACATTGTTTTCTATGACATCGGTTGTTGTGTCAAACCACATCCACTGGTTTGAATGAAGTTTTGTGCAACATGCTGATATGTCCATCAGAAAGCTACAGTCCCATAAGTCATCAGGTACTGCATTATGGAAAAAAATTAGAAAATGGGACAGAAGCCCTGAAATCATAATCAGGAAAACTAAGGCAATATTACACACGTCTGAATGCATCCTTGTTGTCTCCCACTCTGACTGGCATAGGTTCTGCGGGATTGCAGACATCGGACTTCCCCAGCCATAGCTGGAGATGTCGGGGTACAAACCCACAACCTTTGCACGGAGAGCTCTACTGCTCAGCTCCATCCAATTCTATTTTGGTTCATGCCATGTTGGGGAGGAGATCCAGTCAATTTCCTGGAGTACCTTTGTGGTTCCATGCAATTGTTGTCAAAGGGAGAGCGGTGCTCAAGCAAGGTTTAGTTTGAAAGGGAGGAAGGGAGCCATTCCAGTTGAGTAGACCAGATCAAAAGAAACAGTCTGGCCAGTTCCCCTTTCCCTCCCAAGTTGGCAGATTGCTGGCAATTCTTCTAGGGCCTGATTTACCACCCTCAGAGACAAAAGCTGTAGATTGCAGAGCCTTCCTTGGCACAAATACAGGATGAACAGCCATTGACAATCAGCAGGAATGTATGGTTTACACAACAAAGGGACAGTTATGATCTTTCTAAATATTTGCAATAGCTCCATTCCCAGGCGGGGTGTGTGTGTGTGTGTGTGTGAGAGAGAGAGAGAGAGAGAGAGAGAGAGAGAGAGAGAGAGAGAGAAAGAAAGGGGAAGGGGGCTCAGATTTGCAGAGACCATCAGCGCGAAAGCTTGCAGCAGTAAAACTCTGTACATCAAAGATGAGATTCCTCCCTATATAATGTTATTGCGTGTGCCAAAGGAAAACATCTGGCTCCTCTGATATACAGTTTGCAACAAATGCCTTTTCATGGAGGGCCGCCTCTCCCTTTCTAATAAGAGCGAGCCCATTAGTATCATTAAGTGTGGCGTGCGTAATCCTGGCAATCAAAAGAAAAACAAAGCAGGTGCAAGAGCAGCTCCAGCAAAATGAAAAGAAGAAGGACATCTGAATTTGTTTTGATTCACTGAACAACAATGCCTCATTTTCTATGCATAGTAAAAAAAGAAAAAAGCCGTAATTGTAGTGTTTTAAATGGGAGGCAGGGGTCTTTCCAGAAATCCAGAAATACCAACTTGCTGTTGCAAGGGAGGGGGGGGGGAATGAGAGAGAGAGGTTGCTTTCTTTCCATTCATTCACAGTTGACTTGCTGTGTTTGAACAAACCATTTTTGGGGCCTGATTTTGAATCTAATCCAAGGAAATGTCTGTCCCTCCCCGGTGCTAATTAACTAACACAACTTCAATAGGGATTTTGCACTTAAAAGTAAATAATTGTTTTATGGCTGGCTAGGCTCATCCCTTCTGCTTTGATAGTTCCCAATAAAAATGCAATGGGAAATCATGGCGTTCTTCCACCACTGGGGAGAGATTGGCTTTTATCGCAGGACTCAATCTGTCTCACGAAATGCAAATATATTCTGGAGTTGAAAGGCACCAAAGATAACAGTTTGCTTTTGCCAACTCCCAGGATAGTTGCACCGAGATCACTGTGCATAGTGTACCTAGTAGGGATTGGATGCATCTGCAAAGTTTGGTTTTTCCAATCTTAATTTTGCACGAAAATTCATGCTCATTTCTTTGTGTGCATTTTTAGATATGTTTTTGCCCAGTCAATTTTTGCAGGTAATTTTCAATGAATAAAATACATTTCCATATGTTATTTTCACCAGCACACACTTTTCAATGTGCTTTTCACTCATATTCGTACACACTCTTTGGTTGGAGAAAGGCACCACAAAATTTGGAGAAGTACGAATTTCAAGAGAGAGCTGAACAAATTTATCACCCATCCCTAGGGGTGGAATTCTTTCTTCCTTGCTTGCTTTGCTTTTCAGTGGGTTTCTCACACTGCACTTTGAAGCTGCTGAATCAAGGCTTGTTTTGCAATTTCATAACGTCGCCTTCGGCTCATAGTAGCAGTGACATGCCTGACTTGGAATAATGATGACCTTCTTGGCTGTGTCGAGATGAACAAATCTGAAATGGGTGCCAACCAGGTGAAACTGCATGCAAGGTTTCCTCTGATGATATACTCAGGTGCAGAGTGCCAACAGGACTGAAGCTAAAACAGGGCTACTGAAAAACAACCCCTGCATAAGTTGCAGACCTAGTGTATAGTTTTGGTGTGCAAATAGTGCACCACTCTCAGTCTTGATTGCTCCAAGGCATTCAGTCTGGATAGTGGCCCTGGCTGTCTGATTCCTCCTCCTTATTCTCAATTTTGACCTTGTAGAACTCAGCAGGGAGGGGGCAAAACTAGAATTAGTTGCCTCTGACTGCCATTAGCTCTGGCTCTACCTACTGCTGGCCTCCCAACCTTCTGCCCTTCAATCCCCATGGGCACCAGCCACCACTGGATGAAACCACATTTTAAAGCATAATCTGTGTCACTTGCTGCACTGTATAAGCAACAAATAAAAAAGGAATAATTCAAAACCTTTGTTTTCAGAGAAATGTGGGTTATTCTTTTTTTTATAGAAATATTGTAACTTGATCTTGTTCCCAAATCAGCTTTTTCATTGATCACACTCTTGCATTTGGTCATGTTAAGTTTCAATAAAGATCTTTGAAAATTTTGAAGAAAAAAAAAATTGGTCATAATTAAGTGGGTGTATGGTTTACATCCTATGACCTCAAGCTTGCCACTTACAACTTAAAGGCCAGTATCTTTAGGTTTTCATACTGAAACATGTTCTACCATTTGTGGCAGGTTCTTCAAACTAAAACTTGCAATCCATGGCATATTTGTGTCTATGTGAAATTTTTCATAAAGGTTATACAGAGCATGAAAGAACGCTTGAAGAAGTTGCTTGCTAACTGGCTAGCACCCTCCATTGATATCTATGTGCAGGGAGAAATGCTAGCCTGTGAGCTACCAAGTGCTTCAGTGGTTCTGATTCAAATGCTGCTTACCTCCCAATAATTATCAGCAAGGATGATTTTTCTCCTTCGCCCCTCAATCATATAAACGACATTTCTGGCAGCTGCTGAAATGAGCGGCACATTTCAAATAACCAACATCAATCTGTCAAGAGGTGGTTTTTGTGTGAAACTGTGTGCCTTGTCAAGTTTATTGATAATGGGTGTTTAAAAATCAGTGTTTATTTGATGAGTGCTCCTCATGTATGCATAAAGGTAAAGGGACCCCTGACCATTAGGTCCAGTTGTGACCGACTCTGGGGTTGCGGCGCTCATCTCGCTTTATTGGCCGAGGGAGCCGGCATACAGCTTCCAGGTCATGTGGCCAGCATGACTAAGCCGCTTCTGGCGAACCAGAGCAGCGGACGGAAACGCCGTTTACCTTCCCACCTATTTATCTACTTGCACATTGACATGCTTTTGAACTGCTAGGTTGGCAGGAGCAGGAACCGAGCAACGGGAGCTCACCCCGTCGCGGGGATTCGAACCGCCGACCTTCTGATCGGCAAGTCCTAGGCTCTGTGGTTTAACCCACAGCGCTACCCTGTGGGTTGTTATCAAACATTGTTATCAAAGGGCCAGTCTCTCATTTAATCCAGATTTATGCTTTCTAGGAAAAATCCAACAAATAATAAAAAACAACAACAACCACCATAGTTTAATGGCCTATTTGCGACATCTGAATGACCCTTGACAATATTAACCTTCCCCCATTAGGAAGTTCTCATTACTGTTGCACTTTCAATGTGTTAATTTTTTTGGTGCTTTTTGTTATATTACTGATATCATGGTTATATTTTTCTATTGTGGATTTTTATTGATGCAAGCCACATTATGTAGCATATGTTGATTAGAAGTGTGTGGTATTAATGTGTGTGCGTGCATCTCTCTCCCTCTCTCTCTAATTATTTAGTGTTAGCCAAAATATCCAACATTCTTCAGATTTAATGTATGCCTGTCAGGGGTTCAGGGACAGAGGCACAGGGTAGGCAGGAGATGGAGAGCGATGGGGATGAATCCCAGGACAGCGAGGAAGAGGATGACAATGACTCAAGAGATTCCATGAGTCTTTCCAGTGAATCAGAGGATTCCCAGAAGGGGGCGCCGGTGGTCAGGGCCAGGGGAGCCCCAGGGGGGATGTGTCAGGAACAGGGGGCCAGCAGGGGATCCCAAAGTGGCAGCTGGGCGTCAGGACCAGCCTCCCCGCCAGAGTGCAGCGAAGGGGGTGGAGGTTCCAGTGTATCAGGGGAAGCAGCTCCGGCAGCAGAGAAGGGAGGGAGGTCGGAGCAAGCCACCCTCCCGGAAGGGGAGGGGAGTAGTGAAGGGAGTAGTGTAACTGTCAAAAGGAAGGTTAGAGGTTGGGCGCGCGCGCCAAGTTCAAATGTAGAGGCGCGCGGAAGTACAGGGAGCCCGGAGGAAGAGCCAGGTCCCAAAGCCCGCAGGAGGGGGGAAGAGCAGTCTGGGGATTCCGCGTCAGGGGAATCCAGGAGGGGCGAAACCCCAGGGGGCAGGAAGACCCTGCGGAAAAGGAAAGAGAGGAAGAGGTGGAGCAGCGCAAGCTTCTTAAACTGGTGCAGGGGAGGGACTGACTCAGAGGGGACTTCAACGGTCTAAGCGTAACAGACGTGGGGCTGCGCGCCTCGGATGTGAAGCAAACAATGAACTGCAATAAACACTTTTGTATATAAGAAGAGATTGGCGTTGGTCTTTTGTGAGCTGAGACTTGAGGCAGCCCTGACAATGCCATTTTGCTGAATTGATGCCCACTACTATTCCCCTGCACTGACCCAGAAATCAATCCCTCTTTCCCAGGAAATTGGGAGTGGCCCTCAACTGGGCATCTGCCCCAAAGTCCTGCTCTGATGGTACCACCATTTATTAGCAGGCAAGAACAGGGTCTATTTGTTATCAGACTCAGCCAACCAGTTATTTCATGTGCAAATTACTTGATTAGATCCCGGACACAGCTTTTGTTTCAATATGAAAAATACAAGAGGCCAGAATGAGGCATGTACCCAAGATATGAATGTGCTAAGTGTGACATGAACTTTCCCCTACTTGAGGATGTGAAGGGGCAGATTCTGACATTCTCACAGCTGGCTGACAAAGGATGGCTGTGTTTTTGCAAAGTGGCTGGAATCACAAACGGTGGTGATTTGAATTGAAGAATTAAATTAGGCTGCCCAAAAGCACAGGATATTGCTGACCTCACTATCCAATGAGTGAAGTAGTACAACACGTAACGTTGCAGGAGCTCCCTGTTAATGATCCCGTTATTAAGATTTGGCCGGCGTCCTGGAATAAGGACAATGGCTTGGCAATAACAGAATGATTTCGAAACAGCAGGTGTGAGCTGCAGAGTGTGAAAGCCAAGAGGGAATCTAAAAAACAGGCATTGTGAAGCACTGCATATTGACAAGTCTTTAACAGACTGATAAGGTCTTTCTTTTTTTGTCTTTAGGAAGAAAAAGGCTGTCAAGTATCAGACAAGTATCCGTCACCAGATGTCGTTCCCATTTCTCCCTTCTTCAGCTTTCTTCTGACTATAGATGGGTGGAAAGAAAAACAAACCTTGTGTGTGGGTGCCACAAACCTAAGATCCCTCGCTGGAAACAGGACGAATTCTCACCGTTTACCGTTTTGTGTCTGATTGCTGGTGATCCAATGGAAGCTGAAGTAGATTGTGTTAGAAAATAGTTTCCTGTGTAGGGATGTCAGAGAACAGGGATGAAGACAGGAAAGGAAGTGGATATTACTGGAGTTTGTGTCTTCTGTGGTTAGGAGCAGAATTGATATCCATTCATACCAATGTTGTTTCTAAGTCTGCAAATGAGATCTTTTTAACATTTCCTTCACATTGAAACAAATTATGTAAATTTTTATAAGTACCTATAAATAGCGGACACTGAGGCAAATAGCATAGTTTGGTGGAATCCAAACTGCAGCAGAATAGAAGCATTGCTGATTGCAACAAATACAGTCCAAATGGAAACCACTGACTTCTTATGTGTATGGAGTAGCCAGCTTAAGTGCCATTCAGCTTGCTATATAGTGGTACCTCGGGTTACATACGCTTCAGGTGACAGACGTTTCAGGTTACAGAGTCCGCTAATCCAGAAATAGTACCTCAGGTTGTTAAGAACTTTGCTTCAGGATGAGAACAGAAACTGCACGGTGGTAGCGCAGCGGCAGTGGGAGGCCCCATTACCTAAAGTGGTACCTCAGGTTAAGAACAGTTTCAGATTAAGAATGGACCTCTGGAATGAATTAAGTTCTTAACCCGAGGTACCACTGTATTTGGCATGCCAGGTTTTAGCAGTAGACGGGAGTACTTGTCAAGAATGCCAGCTATAAATAATAATAATAATAATAATAATAATAATAATAATAATAATATATTATTTATACCCCGCCCATCTGGCTGGGTTTCCCCAGCCACTCTGGGAGGCTTCCAACAAAACATTAAAATACACCAATTCATGAAATATTAAAAGCTTCCCTAAAAGTCTGGTAGTAGTTCTCTTTGACATCTGGTGGGAGGGCGTTCCACAGGGCGGGTGCCACTATCAAGAAGGCCCTCTGCCTGGTTCTCTGTAACTTGGCTTCTCGCAGTGAGGGAACCACCAGAAGGCCCTCGGCCCTGGACCTCAGTCTCCTGGTAGAACGATGGGGGTGGAGATGCTCCTTCAGGTATACTGGACCGAGGCCATTTAGGGCTTTAAAGGTCAGCACCAACGCTTTGAATTGTGCTTGGAAACATACTCTTAAGCAATCTTGCATTTGGATAAAGTTGTAGCAACCCTCATCAATGAGATTACTCCCTACAGCCTTCCAAGCACAATTCAATGTCCTTTTAATTGTGTGTTTAACATACCTAAATGGACTGATATATGTAACATGCATTAAGTCAATGGTCAATATGGCACCCATAGGCACTCATGCTCCTGCAGAGGTCTTCCCTAGTGCCCACAGGCTCTTCCCCACTTCTCCTTTCTCTTATAAAAGGAAAGAAGCATTCCTTTGTTGTCACTGTTTCTCTGGTTTGCAGATGTACCCCCAAAAGGTTAGCGATCTGTGTGCTAGGCACTGTATAAAAAACAGAGGAGACACAAGTCCTTGCCTTTAGGTTTACAATCTAAAATAAAGATGCAATCCAAGTAGGGAGTTGGAAGGAAGGGAAACTTTGCGTAGGTTGGAAGGAAATACAAGAAGGAAAAGAGCAATAATTAACCTCAGAATATGAAGAAACAATGTCAAATATTACCTCAAGAAGGAACGACAAGAAAGAAAACATGTCCTAGAGCAAGTCATCAGACTCACCATCTGCCTCCCTGTACTTTCTTTGTTTTTGGCCTCAGTTTGAAATTCACCCTAGCTTATAAAGACACTTTCAACGACTTTCAAGGATTCTTTCCACAGTACCTTGAAACTAAGATGCTCCAACTCCATGGCCCCTTGGAGACTAAATAGATTATTGTGTGGTAGTCAACAGCCTACTTCATCAGACTAATAGTGTCTGTGCATTTGAGAGATGGAGAAGTGGTGTGGAGCCAAGCGACTGTTGATGTTTCCTTTTTGTATTTTCTTCCTTTACATGCTGGTTTCAAGGGCTTTTTGCTACCTCCCCAGGAAGCAAGCCTACTCAATCATTTATAGTGCTGTTGCTCCCCACAGGTCATCAAGCAGCCTCCTAACAATAAACAGCATCTGTTGCTTCCCTCTTGGAGATTGAGTCAGGTGTTTGCATCCCACCATCATTCTTCTTGTCTGGCCTCTCAAGGACCAAGTTGGTTCCTAAATTAGCTGCTCCAGAGCGGACCCTTAGCAATACAGTTGGTCATACAAATAGACGTCTTCAGTAGCAGGGAGGATTCATTTACTCAAATGGCTCCGCTTAGGAAGCTTATATTGTTTGAGTGCTATTGAGAACCTTAAAGAATAAGCTAAACATTCTTCTTCATGACACTTCATCTCCCACTCAAAGGCACATCCAATCAACAGGAAAAGGGAAAAGACCATTATGGTGCAAATATGCTGCAAGAGAACTACCTGCTTAAATCACAAATCTAAAGGATAATTGCAATTAAAGATGGACAGATCAGTCTACTTATGTTCCACGTCAGTTTCACCTGCGCTTAATCATAGGTTCTGTCTCCTTTTCTGTGGATTTGTTTTTAAAAGAACAAAATTGATTGGCACCCATTTGTCTCGGGAGACAGTGGAAGTGTGCGCCTTTGGGGTGAACTCAAACCATTGGAGAGAAGAAGAAGAGTTTGGATTTGATATCCCGTTTTATCACTACCCTAAGGAGTCTCAAAGCGGCTAACAATCTTCTTTCCCTTCCTCCCCCACAACAAACACTCTGTGAGGTGAGTGAGGCTGAGAGACGTCAGAGAAGTGTGACTAGCCCAAGGTCACCCAGCAGCTGCATGTGGAGGGGCAGGGAATCGAACCCGGTTCACCAGATTACTAGTCCACTGCTCTTAACCACTACACCTGCAGTGGCTGAAGAGCCCAATATAGGAGAGACATGTTTTGTTGCAGCTGGGGCAGATGAAGGCTTCTGCTTGTGCTGATGCAGGTGTCCCGTGGTGTTTCTTCTTTCTGAGATCCTCCTAGCAGTCATTCCTCCTCTGGTCACTGCTGTAGATACACAACCTGACTGATTGTCTCCAGGCACTGTGGTTGTCTGCAAGGGATTCCCACAAAGCGGGGTTGATGCTGCCAGCCTACATGCCACACTTGCAGACATCTTCATAACACAGAGTTGGTCTGCCAAGGGCCTGATGCCTTATAACACAGAGTTGGTCAGCTCCCCATGGAAATTGTCCTTGGGGATCCTGCCATCTTCCATTCTGTGCACATGACCAAGCCAGTGTAGATGTTGCTAAGACAGGAGTGTGAATATGCTGGGAATGTGGACTTGGGAAAGTGCATCTTTTGTTTCAGATGCTGTCCTGCCATGTGATGCATTGAGTTGCTCCTCCTGGCAGGTGTATGTTGCTCATGTCTCACAAAATATCACACTTTATTGTATGCCTTTTATACACATTTCCCTCTTGAGGCACACATTTTTATATGCTTTTCAGTGCAACTTCCTCTATAGTATACTTTTTTTGTATACTTTTAACATAAAATACACATTTTTGTACCAAAACCGCATTACAAAATTCAGAGAAGTGTGTCATCCAATTGATAGTCCTGTTCTGATCTGCATGTAAGTCCAGAACAGGTACATCAGGTTGGTTCACTTTAAGAAGTGGATTGAATGAATTTCTCCTCTGTCCCTAAATGCAGTGTGGCAAGTTTATGGCTTCAGATCTCAGGAAAGGTTAACGGGAAGGAATGTGTGGAGGCCATGGAATGATTACATAGACAACAGTATCTTTAAAAGGCATTTGAACAACTTGCATTTGCGAAAGGTCACCCGATTGGGTCTGGATTTATGAGGCTATGAATAATTTTAAAAGAGATTATGCTGGAGTTTGTCTGTATAGATTGCGGCCACAGCAGGAACAGCAGCTGTGATCGTTTATACATGCTATTTTCTCTTCTGGGTGGGAGTTTAAGAGAAATTGGGAAATAGAGGGGTTTTCACTAAGCTTTCATTCCGTACCTGAGATTTCCCCAAGTACTGTGTATACAACCATAGTTATCTATCTAGGAAGGCACAATGTATCACCAGGATGGGAGACCTTTTGCCGTCTGAGGGCTGCATGCCTCATGGGCAAGTTTCTGGGGGCCAAATGCTATTGGTGGGTATGGCCACCAATCATGGCCAATCATGGTACGATTGAATGATGTTTGCTTGGAAAAACTTTAACCACAGTCACAATCACTTTAGGCCCCTCCAGACGTCTTTTTTATTGTTCATTCGTGATCATTTGTGCTCATGATGGCAGACCCTCCAAGTGTCCCTATTTTCCAGGGATAGTCGCAGATTTACAGAAGCCATCCTGGTTTCTGAGTTGATCCCAGAATGTCCCACTTTTCCTTAGGACGTCCCTATTTTTATTGGAGAAATGTTGCAACCCCCAAGCCAAAGATATAAGTAACTATGCAACCTTTAGAAGACATCTGAAGGCAGCCCTATATAGGGATTTATTTTTTTTAAAAAAAGGTTTAATATATAAATAGTAAAATGTATAAATAGTAAATGTATAAATAGTAAAATTATCATTGTGGAATGGGACATCCCTATTTTCATTGGAGAAATGTTGGAGGGTACGTGCTGGTATCAGAGTGGTTACACACAATCCCACGTTCTATACTGTTTGTGCCTGCAAGAGTTTGGGAGTAGAATGCTTTATTTCCTATCAGTTCCTGTCCTGTAACTTCCTGTTGAAATCATGCAAGGTTTGATACCACAAATATTCTAAGGTTACTGTTTTCTCTCCTGCTTTTGCTGTTGTGCTGTGCAAGACAGTCCAGACAGCGATGAGGTGATGATGTTGAGAAAGCATTGCAGAACAATAAGAAATGCTAATACACTATTATTTTTTAAATAACATGTTGCAGAAGCACCCATGAAAAGACCGCCAGTCAGGACTGGCCCTTTGTTATTTGAAAGCAATTGTCCCTGCTATGTTCTGTGAGGACTGGATATGTAGCCACTTGACTTGACAATCATGTGCAAAGTTTGCTTACACAAAAGTCAGTATGGCAGAGTGGTTAGTGTGCTGGACTAGGACCTGGGAGACCAGAGTTCAAATCCCACTTAGCCATGAAGCCCACTGGGTGACTTTGGGTCTGTAACCAGGGCCGTCTTAACCATAGGTGCCAAGGGCACTGGGCTCTCAGGGGCGCCAGGCCAAGAGTCTGGGGCCTGAGAGTCGGAGTCCGGGGAAGAGCCTGCCCATTGGCCGGAGCGCCGCAACAGGCTCTTCTGCTGCAGGTGGCTCTGCTCCGCAAGTTCGGGGACGAGTGAGTCAGTGAGGCGCTAAGTTGGTTAGCCAGCTCCGCCCTCCTGCGTTCCTGGGATTGGCGTAGGGCTGTGGAGAGGCCCCCCAGTGCACGCTGCTTACATCACGAGCTGGAGATAAGTGTGGTGTCAGCTCCCTGAAAAAAGGTCAACAACTCTGGGCAACCTGGGGGGGTTCTTTGCACCAGGGCGCCACATATGCTTAAGACGGCCCTGTCTGTCACTATCAGTCTAATTGGTAGTCTAATCACAGAGTTGTTGTGAGGATAAAACATGGAGCCATGTACACAACGCTGAGTTCCTTGGAGGGAAGATGGGATATAAATCAAACAAAAAGAATTAAAACATTGCAAAACTATTGGTGCTGCCAATGCAAACAGCAGCCCCCTGTTGAATTCCTTCTATTCTGTTGTATAGTGTTGTTCAACTTCCCTTGCATCCTGATGACCTGGTGACACAGCTTCCTCGCCCCATTCCACAGCTCTTGCTGCTCTTCTTTAGTGCTGGGGTTGGTAAACAGGGCAAGAATTTGAACTGCACATTGCAGACGAAGAGGAGGGGAACTCAGCACTGGGCAGGCACCGGGAAAATGTGTCACTTTTGTAAGGTGTAGATCCTACCCTTACAAGGAGAAATCCCGAGGAATGCTCACCTAACAACAAGGGAAATCTGTTAGTCTTTAATTCCTGTATTTGCACATTACAAACCATTTTATACCTCTGCTCTGATTGGTAGTGATTCATAGTCAAATTAAACCTGAATACAAAGGATTATCAAGTAATTTAATGACAATTACTATGACAGTGTGAAGATTGAATGCAACGAGTAGCAATTTTATTTCAGCTTGAGATGTGGAGTTTTGTGGAATTGCTCATATGAAGAATGTGACAAGAAGATGAAGAATTTCAACTGGCTGGCATCCGTCTGTCTCAGGAGACAATGAAGGAGTGCCCTTTGGGGGTGAAGGTAAATTTTTGGAACCTGCTGTTGGCTGTATAGACCAATGCAAAAGAGACATGTTTTGTTGCAGCTGGGGCAGATGAAGGTGTCCAGTTGTGCTGTTGCAGATGCACCATGGCATTTCTTCTCTCTGTGCTCCTCCCAGTGGTCATTCCTCCTCTGGTCACTGCTATGGATACATGATCTGACAGTGTGCACCTAAATGACCTCCCCAGGGGACAATTCCTTCCCTGGGGGAAGGAATTTTCATGCATTGAAAAATGGAAATTGGCATCTTTGAAAGATGTGACTTATTCACCAACTCTCTGTGACAGCATTTGCTTCATTTAATCAACAATTATTTAAACAGAAGTATCTGCAGAATGAACTTAGTGGTTACCAACTGAAGGAAAACTGCATTTTAAAAAACAGCAACAATCCACCCTTGTATTATGAACAAGTGTATGATTGACCTCTGTATAGTATTACTGTAATAACCCACATCACAGAGACTTCATCGTTTCAAATCACTCCAGCGTGGCAGACAATTACTTTCAGGTTGAAACTTTCAGAAAGTTTCTTGTGGGAGAGTACCGAAGGGCACTGAAGGAAGTCATTAAATCACCCTGGAAACGTTACACCTTTGATTTATAATGATTTATAATGTCACAGGGAGAGATCAAAGGAAGGCAGGTGCTTTGTGCTACAGAAGTGCTGGTGTGGACTGAGAGATACAAATTTGGAATTTGGGGTGGTGTGAGTTCAGAGGTTATAGGTCTAGCAATCTAATGCAGCAACGTAGGGTTTTAATTAGCCTTTCCTAACTGAGGAAATTATTTTCAAACAAGATGGCGCCATAGTGCTGTCAATCTCATAATTGAGTTTGCCGATTAAGATGGAAGTCCTATTGAGCAAACACAGTAAAGGCTCCTGTGTGGTTGCCAAGCTGCAACCTGGAAAATGAGAATTTACCTTTAAGCAGGCTAATAAAGCCAGTGGTGCAGAAACCACAGCTACTCCTGGCTGTTCCTTCCCTTTTGTTCAGCTCAACTGACTTCATTTTGTGTTTGCAGCATTTGAGACTTTTGGGTTTAGGTCAGGGTTGATGGGATTTGTAGTCCAAAAACAGCTGGAGAGCCAAGTTTGGGAAACCCTCATTTAGAGAAAAGGCAAGTGAGAAATGACACGGCAGAAGTTTGTAAAACTATGCAAGGCATGGAGAAAGTGGCTAAAGATAAGCTTCTCTCCCTCTGTCATGACAGAAGAACTCGTGGGCATGGAATGAGACTGAATGATGGGAGATTCAGGATAGATAAAAGAAAGTGCTTCTTCACTCAGTGCATAGTTAAGCTATAAATGTTGCTCCCACAGGAGTTAGTGATGGCCATCAGCTTGGATGGCTTTAAACGAGGATTAGACAAATTAATGGAGGACAAGGCTGTCAATGGCTATTAGCCACAGTGGCCATGTTCCACCTCTACACTCAGTTGCTGGAAATCTTAGTTGGGAAGAGAGCACTCAGGCATCAGGTTGGCCACTGGTTACTGGACCAGCTGGACCATTGGCCTGATCCAACAAGCTCTTCTTATGTTTTTCAGGCCTCAGTGATGGGGCAGGGATATAAGGGGTCAGGCAGTCTCCGAAGTACAGTGGTACCTTGGGTTACATACGCTTCAGGTTACAGACGCTTCAGGCTACAGTCTCTGCTAACCCAGAAATAGTACCTCGGGTTAAGAACTTTGCTTCAGGATGAGAACAGAAATCGTGCTCCGGCAGCATGGCAGCAGCAGGAGGCCCCATTAGCTAAAGTGGTCTTCAGGTTAAGAACAGTTTCAGGTTAAGAACGGACCTCCGGAACGAATTAAGTTCTGAACCCAAGGTACCACTGTACACTGGACCCAAGTTGTTATGGGCCTTGTAAATTAACACACACAAGGTGGTTCCAGGGGTGCACACTGCATCTGCCTCCCTCCCCCATTTTTCATTTCAAACTTTTAAAATAAGGCATCTAGCCACCCACACAGCCTGTAGTACATGGGGTCTGCTTGCCACTTCACACCTTAAATGCACATACAGCAAGACCACCTGGGAGTGGAAAGTCTTGATGACATCCTATCGCTCTCTGGGGGAATTGTCTGGAAAAAGACACAGCTGTAGCCACAGGGGATTTGCTGCATGCACACACAGTGACTAGGGTACAAAGGTGGACTGGAAATAGCACTCAACCCTCAGACCACCTCGTAAAGGAATCCCCTGGACAGCAGATTCTGAAGTGAAGCATTGATCTGATGCAGGTCATGATCCATCTGAATTGAAACAGGTCTTCTTTGAAATCTGAGTAAGGTGGATTCCCCTCCCCCCCATCTTTATTTGCAATCGGGCAAATGTGGAGTCCTGCTGAACTTTGGCAGAGGAATACACCAGGAAGGGCAGAACATCTAATATCCAGCTTTATCTGCATAGTTAAAGGTAAACACAACCTACAGGTTTTATGGGTTGCAACCTGACAACCCTATATAGGAATGTTATTGGTCTGTAAAAAGAATGGATCACCTGGAATGTCCACTTGGGCAAGTGCTTTGCCCTGTCACATGTAAACTGCCTGCATCCCAGCCCTTATTTTGGCACTATTTCACTTGACTATAAGCGGAAGTATCCCAGAGCATAGAGCATAGCTGTCAACTTTTCTCTTTTCTTGTGAGGAATCCTATTCGGAATAAGGGAATTTCCCTTTAAAAAAGGGAAACATTGACAGCTATGGCATAGAGATTTATTGCTTGGAGAGTGGAGTGGAGCCCCAGTCAGAAGACAACTGCCAGCATGACCCAATGGTAAGGGATGATGGGAGCTATAGATGGTTTTTGGAGAAATAATTTGTTTCGCACAGAAATCTTAAAAAATAAGTCATGTGAATCCCTGCAGCTTTGAGCAAGGTGCTTTTTCTGTGCTTTGAAACAGGGACAGGGAACCTCCAGGTCTTACTGCACTTCTCTTTCCATTCAGCCCCAGCCATCATGGCCCATGGCCAGGGGGATGATGGGAGTTGTAGTCCTGCAACATCTGGAAGTCACCAGGTTTCTTCCTCTTGAACTAAAAGGTACGGATTCACATTAAATTATAAATTTATATTATTATGAAATTATAAAAGATTTGATAAAGGTTTTTGCATATACTGGGAGCCCAAATGATATTTTTTTTTAAAAAAAAAAAGATTCACCAACACCAACGGAGCCGACATTAAAAGAAAATCAAACAGCTCCCCCTTTTCTTTCATGTGACTGCATTATTACCATTGCTTGCCAGAAAAAATGCAGATCAAAGAATCCCAGCTAATTTTCCATTCAGATTCACAGCCGGAATTATAATTCACTCATTGACATTCAATGTGGGTGCCATATGGACTCTCAAGTGTTCCAGCAAGTACAGCTTGGTTCAGAAGTAGCTAATGGCATCTTTAAAACGATTACCATAATCAATACCAGTCGGGTCTGCTCAGCACCACTCCCATCCTTACGTGATTCTGATTGCCACCATCTGCAAATCAAAACCTAATTAGGAATACCAATTAAAATGCTGTTTCACAAACACAGAGGGTAGGTGGCAGGTTAAGAAGGGCTCCAGCTCTTATGGGAAGAGTCATGTAGAAATCTGACTGAATATTATACTGGAAGGGGTGGCTGTTTTTCATTCTGCAGACATGTTCATTTGATGGCTTCCTATCTGGCCAGCACAATCCACTAGATAGGTGGAATTTGATGTGGGGAACTAGGGTGTGAGTCCTACCTTGAACACCAGTTTGAATTATAATGTGGGCAGTGCTGAGGATATGGGGTCTGCTGAAGGAGAAATGCATTTGTTGAGTGCTTGCATCTCTGTTGGATCTGTAATTCATTTCCCATCAGTGTGTGGTCCTCCAATTCCTTCTACCTGGCCCTTGGGAGTCTCCCCAAGCCACACCCTTTTATGGTCACACCCTCGCTCTCCAGGCCACACCCACACTTGCCTTACTTTAAACCCTTCTTGATTATTTTTTGCTTGGCTGGGATGTGTCCATGAATAGTGATAATGATGCTTGGTTGGCCAGATGGTAGAGAGGGGCGAGCATTTGTATAGAAACTAGTCTACTGCACAAAGGGAGTTGTTAGGAAACCCCTATTCCCCTTACAGAGCTGCAATTCCCAGAGTGGTTTAAATCAAATCCTTTTCACAGGGAACTCTGAGACTTGTAGCTCTGTGAGGGGAATAATGGGCCACTTGTCAACTCTCTATACCCTTAACAAACTGCACCTCCCATAATCCTTTGGGGGAAGCCATGGCTGTTTAACATGGTATCGTAGTGCTTTCAATGTACAGTGTGAATATGGCCCTAGACTCTAGTTACTGGATGATTACAAATGTCTTGTGTAGATTTTCGTTTGCGATTGGCTACAACTGGGTGTCACTTTGAGTCAAGATGGCGGACCAAACCTTTCAAAACTGCACTGATTTTAAAATTGTATTGATTTTTTTGGTTTGTTAGAATTCCCAGTCAATGATGGGTATGAAGTTACCAGTCAATAATAAACAGGAAGCATGTTGAGAAAATTATTTTCATCCCAGTTCACCTTTCTAGCTTTGATTGAACGAGACACTTTTCAAAATGGTTTTCTTCGCTGTCTAAAGTTGTGGGCTACTTCCCATCTATTTGAGCAGGCAGGGAACAAGGTATTCTTGAGAGAAGGCACTCCTTCCTTCCTTCCTCTTTCCCCTTGCATGTTCTCAGGGCTTTTAAACAAATAAATGCCACCATGTTGTGCACAAGAACAGTGAAATCCAAAGGTGCAAGGAATAAGGTTACATTTTCAGCAGGCAGAACATGATGTACCTAGTAAGGAAAACAAACCCTTATCTTTGAAAAGCAGCCGAGTGTACCCAAAGCAAATATTTTGGAGGTTTGTCGGCATTGTTGAAATATACTAGCAAAGAGTTCCGGGCTGTCCCCCCCCCCCCCAGATGTAGATGGAGAGAATAACATCTTATTTGATGACAAACCTCCAGTTGCCTCCTTTTCTCTCCCAGAGTTCCCCACCCACACAGTGGAGACTGGTCTGTTATGGCAGATGGAGGACAGCCCCGCTAATCTCAGTCTGCTGTCAGTCAGCCCTCACCCGCCTGCCTTCTTACTTCCAGCTAGCTGAGAGAGTGGTGCTGGCTGTCAGCTTCTTTTGCCCACAATAACAGAATACATTTAAGGTCACATACACACATTTAAAGCACTATGATACCACTTTAAACAGTCATGGCTTCTCCCCAAAGAATCATGGGAGCTGTAGTTTGTTCAGGATGCTGAGAATTGTTGTTGTTGTTTAGTGGTGTCCGACTCTTCGTGACCCCATGGACCAGAGCATGCCAGGCACTCCTGTCTTCCACTGCCTCCCGCAGTTTAGTCAAACTTATGTTCGTAGCTTCGAGAACACTGTCCAACCATCTTGTCCTCTGTCATCCCCTTCTCCTTGTGCCCTCCATCTTTCCCAACATCAGGGTCTTTTCCAGGGAGTCTTCTCTTCTCATGAGGTGGCCAAAGTATTGGAGCCTCAGCTTCACGATCTGTCCTTCCAGTGAGCACTCAGGGCTGATTTCCTTCAGAATGGATAGGTTTGATCTTCTTGCAGTCCATGGGACTCTCAAGAGTCTCCTCCAGCACCATAATTCAAAAGCATCAATTATTTGGCGATCCCTATTCCCCTCACAGGGCTACAGTTCTCAGAGTGGTTCAATGGTCAATCCCTCTTCACAGGGAACTCTATCAATTCTAGCTCTCTGTGGGGAGCAGGGGCCTCCAGTACCCTGAACAACTCCCAGAATTCCTTGGGGGGGACCATAACTGTTTAAAATGGCACCACAGTGCTTTAAAGGTATGATGTGAATGTGGTCTTAGGTGGAATCTACACACATATAAAAACCGTTCTGACAATGCTTTTTTAAAAAAGGTTTTAAAAAATACATTGAGTTTCCCATAAGGCTCACCATCGCCATCTAGTGTCCCATTGTACTTTGTACTTAAAACACACTTAAAACGTTTTATTGGCCGCTGTATAGCTGAGTCTCAATATTGCCCTTGTAGAACTCAGCAGAAGGGAGGATGGGGATGAACCTAGGATTAATTGGCTCTGCCTCTCATTTCCTTTATCTCCACATACTCTGAATTTGGCCCAACCAGTCTGAATAGGCACCAGCTACCATTGCCACCAACGATGTAAGAGGCATCATATTTTTTCACAGGGAAGGCCCTTTTTCAAACTCATTCTGTTTCCACTGTTCAGGATCATTAAATGAAACCGAGAGACTTTGATATTGTTTTCTTTTTTAATGTATGTGTTTCTGCATTCCATCATCATTCCTATATCCTGGCAGAGAGATCAAAGAGATCTATCTAACATCCAGCTTTCTAACTGAGCCAGGAAAAGCCTCAAAAGCAAGCAACATCTGAAGATTTTACATTTTAGATTTACAAAGTGGCTGTTATTTGTGTAAGGGAAAACAGAGAAGTTACTCGCTTGATCCTATTATGAACATTTGTATTAAAATGTTTAAGTGCATCTTTTGAAAATGAAGCCTTTGGTAGAGATGGTAGATTTATTTGTCCAACTTCTTCATAAGGCATTGAGAGGTTTGGAGGATTTCTCATCATTGGGGAGAAATCTGGAACAGATAAACATGTATATTGCATAAACATCTCATTGGGGACAAACTAAATGTGAGATTAGGAGAACTGCTTGCTTGCTCCTTTCATTATTTTAAATTATTTTTCATGACAGTTGCAGCATGATGAGAATCTGATTAAGACATGTGTGACAACTTGAATAAAATATTGGGGGGAGCAGGTAAGCCCCACCCCACATAATTGATCACGTGATCAATGCCCATCAACTTTGGGGTGGGGCCTGGCCTCCTGAAATATTTTATTGGGTGAGGGGACAAAGACCCCTCAACCCCTAGGAGTTGGCTCTTGTGGTCCAGGACCATAGAGCCAGGGAAAGGACTCAACCTTTGGTCTTGCATGGTTTTCCCAGTGAAAATTACCCAGTGAAAATTAGGGCAAGCTGCTGCTTAGAAAAACATACAGTAATGGTGCTTGCATATTTTGATTGGCTGGGCAAATTGCACTTGGGGGAAGATATTTACCAGGAAACTGGCAACATGGAACAAGTCCCCCGCCCCATACCACTAATATTCAGGCTTTTCTGTGTCAGCTGTTAAACTTGTATAAAAAGGGGGGAGATTTGATCGTGGATCTCTCAGTGCCTTGCCTAGACGCACCCTCAAAATACATCTGGAAACAATGAACACAGAACCTTTCTGATATGAGGTATGGTACAAAATGGTTTCCTTTGTTAAAGATGCTTCACAAAACAAAACAACTAACTGAGTGAAGTACACTTATTCCTTTTCAAATCAAAGCCAGCAACATCTGGAGTCATGCTCATTTTGTTTCAGTCTTAACTTTCTGCCAGTCCTTTCCCTTTTCCGAAGGCCACGTTTAACATGATAGGGCAAAGGCTGCTGCTCAGTGGTAGAACATCTGCTTTGCATGCAGAAGGTCTCAAGTTCAATCCTGGGCATTTCCCAGGTAGGTCTGGGAGAAATTCCTGCCTGAAACTGTTGCTAGCTGCTTCCAATCAGTGTAGACAATACTGAGATAGTTGAAAAGGATGTTTAAAATAACATTTGTAAAAAAAAGTCCCAGAAGCTTTTCTTTTGGGAATTATAAGGACAGAACTACCTAAACTGTATAGAAACTTATTCATGTATGCGACTACAGCAGCAAGAATGTTACTCACCCAAAAACGGAAAGAAGCAAAAGTCCCAGCAAAGGAAGAATGGATACAAAAACTTATGGAATATGCAGAAATGGTGAGACTTACCGGAAGGATAAGAAATCAAGATAACAAACTTTTTAATAAAAGAATGGAAATGGTTTATTGAATATTTACAGATAAATTGTAAACAGATAAGAACATTGGAAGGGTTGTTGTAATAACCTGCAGTTTTATAAGAGTATATATTTAAAGTAGATGAATAAATGAGCAAATTAAGTTAATTTGGGCATGCACAAATATTAAAAAGAAATTTAAGGAACCGCATAAAAGGGGGGAAGGAAGTCAAGTTTTGAAATGTTGAAATGATTGTCAAATTAGTGAAATGTATAAACATGAGAAGCATAAATAAAAACTTAAAAGAAGAAGACAATACTGAGATAGATGCTTCCTATATTCCTGCTATCTTGTGAATGAGTCTAATTGTCTGAGCTTTGCTTAGTGTAACCGTCCTTCTGATCCCAACGTTACAGTCGTCTGCCCCAAATCCCAAGGTCTTGTGCCATAAATCTCATGCTAGCTAATTAAGGAGAAGAGGTGTCATTAGGGTGACCATATATGAAGGGGGACATAGGAGCCTGAGAGGCTGTTGTGTATTGAATTGGACCATTGGTCCACCTAGCAAAGTATTGTCTACCCTGACTGGCAACAGATCTGCAGGATTTTAGATGAGCTCCTTACCTGGGGACTCCAGGGATTGGTCGTGGGACCTTCCACATGCAGAAGAGATGCTCTACCAAGGAGCCCTGGTCTTTCCCCAAGATTCCTGCACCTATAATAGTTATAAAAGGTAAAGGTAAAGGGACCCCTGACCATTATGTCCAGTTGTGACTGACTCTGGGGTTGCGACGCTTCCGGGTCATGTGGCCAGCATGACTAAGCCGCTTCTGGCGAACCAGAGCAGCGCACGGAAATGCCGTTTGCCTTCCCACCAGAGCGGTACCTATTTATCTACTTGGACTTTGACATGCTTTTGAACTGCTAGGTTGGCAGGAACAATAATAATAACAATAATAACAACAATAATATTAGTTGTACAGAAAAGGAAATTTCAGCACCTGCAGCTTGCATGGCACCCCTGACTAACACACGGGACCAGAGAGACAGGAAAGCCAGAACAGCGCAAAAAGTCAGCTACCTTGTCATCATCAAGGGAAGCTACACAAAATATTTACAAGGAGCCTTGTCTATATTTCTGTTTCACATCTTTAACTCCCTTTGATGTCAGCATCTTCTACCTGTTAAGATGCCACTGTGTTACGGCAGACATTCGTCTTGTATTTTCATGCTTCCTTGAATATGCTCAAAGAATCTGTAATGCCTATGTTTTGTAAATTGGAAGATAATGTGCCGGGAGGAATCTATTCCAGCAAAGCGGCTCATCTGGAAGATTTTTTTTTCTTTTTTCTTCTTTTAATGGTTTGCAAAGTCCGCTTTGTGTTTGCTTCCTGTGGATATAAAACCATGGCAGGTCAGCAGGAGTTGTTTCTGGAAGTAGCAATTCCATATCCTTGCTGCTGTACAAGAAAACATTTACATGTGGCTGCATTCTAGAATTTTAACTACCTTTTTTTTGGCTGTCATGACAGAAAGGGAAGACATCACAAAAATATGGCCTTCTCGGAGAGTTCAACCACCTTGGTGTAGTGGTCAGAGTGGTGTGTTAGGACTTGGGAGACCAGCGTTCAATTCCCTGCTCAGATATGAGATTTGCTGAGTGACCTTAGGCCAGCCACCTTCAAAGGTAGCTCCAATGTAGAGCGCATTGCAGTAGTCCAAGAGGGAGATAACCAGAGCATGCACCTCTCTGGGAAGACAGTCCATGGGCAGATAGGGTCTCACCCTGCATACCAGATGGAGCTGGTAGACAGATGCCCTGGATATAGAATTGACCTGCACCTCCATGGACAGCTGTGAGTCCAAAATGACTCCCAGGCTGCGCACCTGGTCCTTCAGAGGCACAGTTACCCCATTCAGGACCAGGGAGTCCTCCACCCCATCCACCCCCTGTTCCCCCAAAACCAGTAATTCTGTCTTGTCAGGATTCAACCTCAATCTGTAGCTGCCATCCATCCTCCAGCCACATTATGACCCAATAGGTGCTCATCCTCCTAAGTTTTAATTAAGGGCTGAAAAAGCAATGGCAGGGATGATCAGGTATCTGACTAGTGGGCCATCTACAGCTTGGTGGCTCCATTTGACTGTCCTACTCTGCCAGAATGAGTAGACATGGTGCAGGAGCAATGGGCTGAGCAGGATTCCTCTGCAGATCCCATGGAGTGAAAGTGAGGTTGTGCAGCTACAGGGCTCTGAGCAACGTGTCAGCGAGTGAAAAATTAAATTTGGGGGAAGCACAATTATCGTGGCTTCATAATTTAAAGGTCCAAGATTTAAATGTTCACGAATTCTCCAAAGGAACCTTAACCCATTATTTATTCATAGCATCCCAACAACCTATAAACTCACCAACACATAAGTCTCCAGTTTTATATGGCAATTCAATTGAATATTTGCAGGAAGCCCATGCATAGTTAATAAGGGTGCCGAGTGTTTATGAGTTGGGCGCTCTGCATTTTATTGTTACCCTGATTCTGGACTAATGCATGTCCTTTTTGTGAGGATTTCCTTTAATGTTGGTAAAAGCCTTTTTATGAGATCTTGGTGTGAGATAAAACTTCTGGTGCATAAACAATCTACGGCGCTTTGTATTAAATTGCAGGCTCATGGAAAGAGAGTATAAATGAGTGGCTGGGGAAGTCCAGCCAGATGGGCAGGGTATAAATAAATTTATTATTATTATTATTATTATTATTATTATTATTATTATTATTATTATTATCCAGCTGTCCAAAGGTCTTCTGGTTTCTGAAATGATTCCACCTTTTCTCTTCTACTGCCTCTTATGCCTGGACCTGTCTACTGGAATGGCTTAATGGGACCGACTCCCTTACTTCCTGCAAGACCTCTCTTCAAAACTCACCTGCTCCATAAAGTGTTTGAAATAGCCCCATAGTCCTAGTCAGTGCTATTTTTCTAGAAAAAGAGGTGCCGGAACCCATCACAAACGTCACCCTTGTTCTCTTATAACAGCAATGGCACTCATCTGAGAGGTGCAAGAACGGAGTTTCAGTGAGTTCTGGCTGAAAAACAGCCCTGGTCCTAGTACTGCAGCGGGGGTGAAACTTTAGCCTTCTTTCTGGATGCCATCATCCCTGATCAGGCACGGCAATCTAATAGGAAGGAGGAGAGTCTGTGGTGGAGGTCCACCAGAGCCAGAAATGGCTTTCAAGGTGAGGGAGAGTTTTCCTGGCAGAGTGAGGTGAGGCAGCAGAGGGGTCATGGTGGTGCAAATGCACCGGCGGAGCCAAGTTGCTGCTCCTGCTGCTGCGTTTGCACTGCACTAACCTCCCAATCATCTTGCCCCTCTCAGTGATTTCGGTGAACAAAGAACTGGCCACATTTCGATCTACAGGATCCACAGTATGAAAGCCCACTAGGGGTTGCTTAAATAGTACATCATTGCCACGGAGGCTGAAGGCAAAGGCAATCCTTAGGTTGTATGGGATGTATACTTTCATTTTTCTTCATTTCATAATTTCCAGTGAAATTGCCATAGTTTATTGTGCCAAGAGACCAACCGTAAGGCAAAGGGCCACAGCTCAGTGTTAGAGCATCTTCTTTGCATGCCAGAATGTCCCAGGCATCTCCCTGTGGAAATCTTGGAGAGCTTCTGCCAGTCAGTGTTGACCTTACTGAGCTAGATGAACCCATGATTTAACTCAGTATAAAGGCAGATTCATATGTTTCTGAGCTGCTCTTGCCATTTTCCCAGAATGCTCAGTGCAGCACTTGGAATTCCTTCTGGTCTTTTTGCAGCTGCCAATGATCCTTTTCCAGAGCCCTGTTCCTTTGTCTTAAATCCTTGTGCCTGCCAAGATATGATCACAATAAAATACCTGAAGAGCCTTGTAAAAACAGATCCATATCTTTTCTTGTGCACCGCTGCACTTTCTTTCGGGAGAAACCTGTCAGAGGCAAAAGGAATTGATTTTTGATTCATAGATATGGAAGCTTTACAAAAATGTGTCTGCTTGCGTTCAAGCGGACCTAAGCCTTGAAAATGATCCATGCCTATTTTTGTGAAGGAAGGAAGGAAGGAAGGAAGGAAGGAAGGAAGGAAGGAAGGAAGGAAGCACTGCTTTCATAGCCATCCTCTTTGAGAAAGGCTGGCTTTGCTCAAGCACAAATTGCGACAGGGTCTAAGGATGGAGAGCAGGACTTGGGGGGGGGGAGACATTTAGCCCCTCTGCCTCAGCAGAATGAGGAGGGAGGCTCACTCACCCCTGGTCATTCTGCTGAATAAAGTGAATAATTATGCATTACCATCTAAAGAGGAGAGTCCCATGTAAGATTGTTAATTCCAGACTGTAAAAGGACCTGACTCCATCGCCGGGAACAGAAAAAATAGATTGTGAACCCAGCTCTTTGGATCTCCCTTTTTAGGGCAATAAGCATGACCACATCATTGCTTGTTTTCAAGACATTTTTATTCCAGGATGTGTTTGGTTAATTTCAATGTGATGTGCTTTTAAACATTTTGTTACGTCCGTAAATTTAAAGCACATGGGTTCCCACCTCTGAGAGTCATGGGAACTGTAGATTCACAGGGTTCTTTGGGAGAAGCCACGTGCTTTAAATGTTTTTTTGAAAGTATCTTGATTGCTGCTGCTTATATATTAGTGGGGTGAGTGTATGGATAGGATGTTTGCTTGTAGCAGTAGTTGTTGTGCTATGAACCTCCCTGGGAGAACAGTGTGTCCTGAAAAAGCAGGTTAAAAATGATTTTTAAATAAATAAATAAATAAATAAATAAATAAATAAATACATACATACATACATACATACATACAGAAGAGTTATTCTAGGTCTGGCTAAAGGCCCATCCAGTTCAGCATCCTAAACAAGGGGTAGGTGCCCTCCAGATGTTGTTGGACTACAACTCCCATCATCCTTGAACACTGATCACACTGGCTAGGGCTGATGGGAGATGGAGTCCAACAACGCATTGGCTGCCTCTGCTCTGAATTGTCCACAATGAGGTCAAAAAGGCAGCTGCCCTCCCCCTGTTGTTTGCTGGAGCATCTGGAATCCAGAGATATGTTGCCTCTAAACATGAATGTTCCATTTAGGTATGGTGAGTAATTGCCACTGATGCACCTGATTTTGTCTAATCTCCGTCGAAAGCCATTTAAGGCAAAGGCCATCACTACATCTTGTGAGACTGAATTCCATTGAATCCCACAAGCCAATTATGCATTGTGCAAAGATAACAGCAGTCCTCTCCCTTCCACCCCATCCTGATTCTGCTTAAGCAGGAGATGGCTGCTTCAATCCAGGCAGCTCCTGAGAAGCCTCCTCGTCTGTCCTTACACAGATCTCCTTCTGTCTCATTGTTGGGCAACCACACCCAACTGGCCCTTATTTCCCCTTAAGTGGCTTTTGCTGCTACATCATCATGTAGGGATGGTTGAGAAATTTAACTCAGTTCACATTTAGAGGCAAACCTTCACCAATTTGCACTTTCCAAAACAATATGAGAATCAGAACAAAACTATTCTTTGAAATATACACTTGATTTTGCAATGCAATTTTCTAGGCAAGTAATGGATACAAAAAGTCATTGATCAACACCGATAATCTCAGTGATACAAGCTGGGATATAAGGGTTCAGGTGGTCCCTAAGGTACCCTGGACCTATTCAGGGCTTTGTAAATTAATACAAGGACCTTGAACCTGGCTCAGTAGTAGGTGTTTTAACAATGGTGTCTGGCTGCCACATTCTGCACCAGCTGGAGTTTGCTATCCAGGCTCAAGGGCAGCCCCACATGGAATGCATTGCCCTGGGGAATCTAGCCCTGGGGTTATGAATGCATGAACTACAGTGGTCAGGCTACCCCTGCCCAGGAGCAGCTGCAGCTGAAGACTAAGCTGATAAAAGGCATTCCTGGTCACTGAGGATACTTGGCTGTCAGGCTTCTGTGAATTCCAATCCTTCCCGCCCCACCTCACAGCAGACAGCCAAGGAGTAGACAAGAAAGCTCTTACCGAATCTTTATTCAGTATTCACAGCAAGAAGCCCATGTATGCTGCCTCTAAGGTTAATGGCGTTGCTCCGACTGAGCTCCCCCCCTCCTAGCAACAGCACTTCCCCTTACAATGGTCGCCAGGGGCTAATTGTCTCTGAGTCCTTTGCTCTTCCACTTTCAATGCACGCTGGGTTCTGGGTGAAAGGGTGTGTGTGTGTGTCAGAAATGATAATTTATCTCCAGTGATAACATGTCAACTGGGTGCGCTGTCTCTGTCTCCCCATTCTCTTCTCTCAACACCTCCCAATTCTTCTGTCCGCCTGTCTCTCAGCTGTGACCTTCCTCAAACCACTGTTGTAATTCAATTCTGCCTTCCTCTTCTCTGGAAGCTTCAGGAGAAGGGCGGTGTGTGTGTGTGTGTGTGTGTGTGTTTGTGTGTGTGATCACCACCATTCCTCCTCAACCTCGTCCCCTTCAGTCCAGTCTCTGACATTGGCCCTCCTTTAGAGGGAGTTCAAACCCATCCAGAACAGGTAGCTTTCCCAGCTCCTGGCCATGGGAGCCACCCACCCAAAGAGTCTCCACCTTCCCAGGATTCGAGCACAATTTATTGTCTCACAACTAGTCCAGCACTGCATTCAGACACCAATCCAGAGCTTTGACAGCTTCTTCTGATTCAGATGTTTTGGAGAAGTAGAGCTGTGTGCTCCAAAACTCCTAATGACCACTCCCTGTAGTCTTAATAGAGCTTAATAGAGTCTATATTTGCATGCAATAATGTTTGTAATCCCAATGCAATTTCTCCTTCACTGTACTTGTTTCTCTGTATTCATTATTATATTAAAATTACAAAATTCCATGGGTGCCGGCTTGTGCAATGGAGCTTTTTCTTCTCCTCCCCACCAATGAAGGCTCCTCCACACATTCCAAATCTGCTTCAAAGCATTGGGGGACCCTCCAGAGCAGATTCTGGGGGCAGACAGATGGGCTGCAGGGTGAAGAGAAACCAGAAGCCTCGCTGGGCAAGCAGATTTCCATTGCACAAATGGGCATCCCTGAATGTTGTGCGTGTGCACACACACAACTAGTGAGAAGAAATCTTCAATAGTTTGTCCAAGGTCAGGTTTATGATTGCCATTGAATGCAACTGCCTTTCAAACAACATGCCTTTGAGTGTGCTTTTGTATGTGAAAGTATTCGTGGCAGATAAGAATGATCAACAAGAAAGAGACCCTGCGTTGCATCTGTTCATGAGATGCAGGAAACACACCTTAAACCCTCCTGCATTAATTTTTTCCATCTAAAATGTCTGAGGTGATCTCAATTTTTATTTTTAATCTTTTGCAACTGAACTAAACTTTCGTTGAACTTTTGCACTGGGCAAGCTCTCCAAGAAAGAGGTGTGTGAGGGGGCGGGGAGGGGGGGTTTCACCTGCTTTGGATCACGGTTTGCTCGCTGAAAGCATTTATGTGTTCACATCTGCCAGATTCCTAAAACACAGGTCAGAAATGATGAGGCATATGTTTGGAGGTCATTTAGGTGAAGAAAAACAACATCGTTTCCCAACCTGCAGCTGCAGATTCAGCAAAACAACCAAAAGATGCAACAGATGATAAACAAGACATACGAGAACAATGTGATCTCTCTGGGGGTGGGAGTGCTATTGCAGAACACCCATGCAACATGGATTTAATCTCAGCTGGTGCAAACTGCACTAAAACCTGCTGATTCTCTGGGAGTAAGGAAAGGTTGTTTCAGGGCTCTTGATAGAGTTGGAAAACATACTTTCTTCTTCTTCTTCTTCTTCTTCTTCTTCTTCTTCTTCTTCTTCTGCTTCTGCTTCTGCTTCTGCTTCTGCTTCTTCCAGTTTGACTAGAATCCTCCTTTCCCATTTGTCCATTCACAAATTTATTCTGATTTACAACACCAAATAAGACCTGAACTGGGAACACCATGAACACCCAGTCTTTACTTCTATCTTTTTGGGAGGAGTAGAGAAAGAGAAGCTGCTGCATGATCGCAACTACTCTACGTTCCTGGATTTCTTCATTGTTTCCTATGGGCGCTTATCACTTTTACGCAGCAGGGCAGAAATAAAAAGGCATCAGGAGTAATCAGAAAGTCTGCTCTGCAGACAATGGAATTGCAACTCTAATCTCAACCTGTCATTAGTTTACTGTTTGCAGTGGCCTCAGCTGACAGATCATCCTCGCTTGCTTTGGGTTTGTACGGCCCTTGCTAAATATACAGTCTTATCTAATTTTAATCAGAGCAACAATGAGGAATAGATTTGGATGAGAGGCAACAAATTCTTCCAAGCATAACAACCTTCTAAAATGCATTGATACCATTGCAATGGCAGCAACTCGTTTAGAGAGGATATATATGATCAGCAGACCTGTGTGATGTGTCCCTTGTCAGATTATGCCCACCTTGGACTGGCTGGTAAGGACTGGCTGCTTGAATGCTCCTCTGCAAAATAAACAACAACAACAACAACAACAACAACAACAACAACAACAACAACAACACCGAGTTGTTCATTCATATACAAATCCTCCCAGTCAGGCAGGTTATTTTATTTATTTCACAAAAATAAATAAAAATAAATAAAAGACTAGAGACAAAGCCATCACCTCAGTTTTCTTCTTCTTTCTTTCTTAGGATGAAAGTGGAGGTTCTGTTTTAACAATAATCACAACTAACAGCCAACATAGGTGTTGGCTCCATGGATTTATATATTTTTCTGGTTTTTTTTAAGAAATAGATCTAGTCAATGTATACAGTGGAATGAAGTAGTAGAAGGTGTGAGGTGAGGCAGGGGGTATTGCCATTTTAGATTGTAGAGATGGAAGAGAAATTTATTTTTTGTTTGCATTTCAATGACAAGCTACGTAACTCCTTTGTAATTCTCCTTCCTCTGAATTTTGCCATGCAGTTGTCTAACCAATAATGTGTACAAAATGCATATATTAGGGCAAAGTGTGCATAAATATTTATACATCCAGAAGTTGTTTTGTGTGGTGGGACTGTGAGCTCAGTTCTAGCACTGATAAGGAATCCCAGGGTTGAGCATCTGTTCAGAGGTATCCTCTCCATCATTATTTGTTGCTCCAGCTGAATGGTCTCAGGATTCTCTCTCTCTCTCTCTCTCTCTCTTTCTTTCTTTCTTTCTCTCTCTCATTAAAACAAAAAATCAAAGTAGATCCCGAAAGCCTGAAGTCTGCCCACCCATGGATTAGTGTGTAACATGACCTCATTGTACTGCACCAAAACACTACAATGAGATAGGATGGAGAAGGATACAACATGATTATGTCTAATTATGCACTGTGTTAACTTTAGCCATTGAAAGGGAAAAAAGAGTTGGAAGATAAATTTGTTTTTCGTTTAAGATTGTTAGGTAACTGTTCTTGACTCCTGTCCAAGTGAAAATGAATCAGTCTCAGGAATCTGCTCAATGTTTACTTGACTGTGGGAATCTTGAAAATGTGCTCCTTCAAATAAAGTGCAGCTTTATAGCCTAATTCTTCTACTGGGATTTTAAAAGAGCAAGAGTCACTGACTTGCACTGACAGAATTGTTACATAACCTTGAGTCACACAGCTTAGCCAAGCAATCCTTTGGAGTGAAAAGAAAACAGCGGTATCTTTGATCTTGCTTTCCATTATGCCTTTTGGTCTGTGTGTGCAGAAAAGGCCAGGCAAAGAATGCCAGTTTCTGAAAGTTGGTAAAACTCCCAGCATGGTATATTTTTTAAAAAGGAAGGAAGGAATATTTTTATGTCTCTGTGCCAAACAGTCAAATTGTGTGTGTGTTTGTGTGTGTGTGTGTGTGTGTGTGTGTTGTGTGGTTGCAGATATTGCCACTTCCCTTCCTCCCTGCACATTCCCCTTTCCACCCATCAACTGCTTTATGTCTTAGACCCCAGTCCACCTGTCTTGCACTGAGGAACAAGGTATTATGAACAAGGTATTATGGGTAACATAGCCCAGGGGATTGCATCAATATTCTTTTAAAAATAGAAATTATTCTTCAAAAAATAATAGGCCTTTAAGTATTTAAAAACACTCCAGTAACTTTAAATTAAATGTAAAAGAGAATTTCTAGCCAAAGCAGCAAGGCTGAAGTGGTGCAGGCAATATTCTGGACCACCTTGTCTAGAGCGCCTGTCTCTGAAGGATCCCTGACACTTCACAGCATGAAACAGAAAGGAGGAGGAGCCAGAGACTGTGAAATAGCTGGTTGTCTACTGCTGCACTAGCAGTGGCAAATAAATTGACAGGGAGAAAACTGGGCAGTGCAGAAGGGTGGTGGCAGACAGGAGGACAGGAGGGGGTGTCTGGAAAGCCATATATGATTTGGGTGGCTGGGTGGGAAGTGGTGACTGGGTGGCACTGGGGACCAGAGAGGCAGCAAACGATTGCCCAGTTTTGCTTAATGATGCAACTGGCTCTGCTTCTCTGTAAAAGATGTCAGTGAATATAGCAATGAAATCTTATGTATGCAAGAGGACTCTCACTTTCAGCAATGGCAGGAGAAAGGTGCTACACTTCAGAAGATGAGAATAGCTGGGTACATTTAACATCATTCAAGCAGCTCAATTACTGTCCTGTTTTGCTCCAGCCCTTTTCTGCCACGATACAGAGAACCCCGTGATACTTCTTAGGTCAAAGAGAAGCATTGTGCAAAACAGGAAGCAGGTTACAGTCTGCTCTGCAGTGCAATGTTTATTAATGAATCAGCATCTGTTCAAAAAGAGCACCAGCTTTTTAACCGGTCTGTGGTTCTGAAGACATAGCACGCCTATCTCGCGGTGAAGTACAACAGTTCTTGGAAGGACCATAGCTCAGTGGCTGAGCATCTGCCTTGCATCTCCAGGGTGAATCCCTGGTTGAATCCCAAGCATCTCTAGGTAGGGCTGAAAAAGACCCTTTCTTGAAACCCCCCAAAGCTGCTGTTGGTTAGAACTGAATTAGATGGCCCAGTGGTTTTATTGGGTGCAAAGCAGCATCCTATGTCAATGACTCTAATAGCAGCCACCCCGATTATCCCCTTTATGGTCACATACACACCATCCGTTTATAGCATTATGATACCACTTTAAACTGTCATAGTTTTCCCCAAAGAATTCTGGGAGATGTGGTGTCTTAAGTGTGCTGAGAGCTGTTAGGGGACCCAAATAATCGCCTCACAGAGCAACAATCACCAGAGCAGGAAATCAGCACAACTTAGGACTTACAAAATTCCAGAGATATTGCATTTTTCTGTGCTGCTCTTTATATCAGAAAGTAGACTGGTAGCCAGTAATTTTCCGCGTTTCATGCCCTCACAGTGACCAGTAGCAAGCAAGAGATTAGATTCCTGCCTGTCTCACCCTTCACCTTTACAAAAACAAGAAAGGCCAGAAGGCTTATGAGGAAAGATGAAATCGTTGAATGACATATGTAGCAGCTGTAAGCAACAGACTGTTAGGCTGCTCATTGGAATGGCTGTTTCATTGCTTGAATATGAAGTGACCTTTCCACTGAACTCTTATCTCTCTATGAAAAAGGGGGTCAGAATAACAAAAAAAAATGCTGGGGCACAGCTCCGGATAACCAAAGTATCCCATGGCACCTTAGTGGCAAGCACATTTTTATTATGGAAAAAGTTTTGTGGGCTAAAGCAATGGAGGTTGGTCCATTAGTGCAAATGGGGTGCCACCAAAAATCTGCTTTATTTTTTGTTAACCTTCCTTTATTTTGGCCATCCATCCATCCATTTCTCACCAGTGATATAGAGCATAAGTGCTGAACTTAGATTCTGGGAAGCAGCTGCCTGGGCTTGTCCTGAGAGACTTACAAGGTTGGCCCAAAACATTTTGCTTCCTGAGACAAAAGACAGAATGTCACTCCTTGCTTACTTACTTATTTATTTGGTAACTCACCTTTCCTCCTTGAAATCCAAGGTGATGTACATGGTTCACCTCACTTAATCTTTGCAACAACTCCACAAGATAGATTAAGCTGGGAGAGAGTGTGTCCCCTGCCCAGGGTCACCCAGAGAACTTCAAGCCTTGGTCTCCCAGTCTGATACTCTAACCACTATACCCCACTGGCTCTCCATTCTGTGTACAGAAGTTGACTGGACTGGCAGTTGCATTGTTCACCAGCACTGGTTGTTGGGTTGGCTGGGGGCTAGGACGACCCCCAGGCAAATGACAGGAACATTTCCAGCCTGTCCCTCCCACTGGCGTGCAGCTCTAGGGAGTTCCGACAGCCGTCCCCGACGATTTATAGTGACTCATGCCTTGGAGACACTGAGTACACATCCAGAGTCCAGCAGAGATAAAACGCAGTCAGAGTTAGGCTGGGGTTGTAAGCACTAAGCTACGTTTATTAAGCATAGGTAAAGGTAAAGGGACCCCTGACCATTAGGTCCAGTCGTGGCTGACTCTGGAGTTGCGGCGCTCATCTCGCTTCATTGGCCGAGGGAGCTGGCGTACAGCTTCCGGGTCATATGGCCAGCATGACTAAGCCGCTTCTGGTGAACCAGAGCAGCACATGGAAATGCCATTTACCTTCCCGCCAGAGCAGTACCTATTTATCTACTTGCACTTTGATGTGCTTTTGAACTGCTAGGTTGGCAGGAGCAGGGACCGAGGAATGGGAGCTCACCCCATCGCGGGGATTCGAACCGCCGACCTTCTGATCCACAAGTCCTAGGCTCTGTGGTTTAATCCACAGCACCACCCGCATCCCTTATTAAGCATAAGGCAGAACAAAAGAAAACATGTCTCCTCTCTCGTCTTCCTCAGACATAAGTCAGAATTGAAAGCAAAAACAAATGGAAACAGAGTATAGTAAACAACCGCTCCCGTGATTCCAACAGTCGGTGCTGGAATGCATAACGCAGACATGATATCTGCACAGTGAGAGGAATAGAAACCCAACACTGGTGATGGGACAACACCTTCAACTGCACCTGAGAGTAGCAGGCTAGCTTAGAGGGCACAGGTAAAAAAGGTAAAAAGGTAAAGGACCCTTGGATGGTTAAGTCCACTCAAAGGCGACTATGGGGTTGTGGCGCTCATCTTGCTTTCAGGCCGAGAAGCCTGCATTTGTCCACAGACAGCTTTCCGGGTCATGTGGCCAGCATGAATAAACTGCTTCTGGTGCAACAGAATACTATGATGGAAGCCAGAGTGCACAGAAATGCCCTTTACCTTCCCGCTGCAGTGGTGCCTATTTATCTACTTGCACTGGCATGCTTTTGAACTGCTAGGTTGGCAGGAGCCGGGACAGAGCAATGGGAGCTCACCCTGTCTCGGGGATTTGAACCACCAACTTTTTGACCAGCAAATGCAAGAGGCTCAGTGGTTTAGACCACCGCGCCATCCACATCCCGGGGGGGGGGGGGGAGCACCGGCCAGGTTGCATGGCACACAAACTTTTGCGTCCTGCCTCTAGCATCTGCTTCATTTAGCCTAGTGGTACGACTTGCCCTGCTCCTGTGATATGCACACTAATGGTGCAGTATAATTAACAAAAACCACAGTAGCACACCGCACAGAGAAATGAAAACAAGGGTCTGCTCTACCACAAGAGAGGACACTCCTTCCATTCAGCAAGCATCAATGAGTGCACTGGTGTTGCCTTCTTATAGATCAATATTCTTTTGTCTCAAGCTTCAGTTATTTCAGGAAATAAACTGGCCAGTCATTACCATTCAATGATGTTTGTATAGCATTGCTCCTCGTGTTGATTTTGTTTTGCTGCTACCCCAAGATCATTTTGAGATTTCATCATGGCAGTCATCCATGCCTGTCCTATTTGTGGGCAGAATCAGGGCAGGATGGATTTTTGACACGTTCCATAATGGAATTATTTTGCACATCTAGTCTGTTTTGTTCCTGAGCCAGCTTTGGTTATGAGAAACATCAGCTCAGAGCAGAGGTGTATAAATGAGTTTGCTTTTTGTCATTGCTGTTTCTTAATGCGTTCCTGACACCATCTCCACCGTGTGCAACATTTGCGATGGTAGAAGAAAATGCATAAACTGTGCTATAAGTTTTATATGCCTTTTAAAGAAAAGGCATTCCTGCAGCTGAGATTACTTTGCTTTTGTGGCCCTTTTAAAGCCAATTAATTTATTCATAACTGCACCTTTTATAGCATAATAGGAAATGTGGTTTGAGCCACAATTTCCCAGAATTGTTTTCTGACTGACACATCTGCTATCCTTATGCCACTCAAGGGATATTGTATAGATTTGCTTGTCTCTTCATTAATAAATCTGCTTGTGCAAATGCTGAAGACACATCTCTTTCTTTTGACCTTTGATGCCTGATATGTGTGTTTTCAAGAACCACCCTATTCCTTCAACTGTAATTGGTTTTAACTGTTTTTTATACTTAATTATAAAAGGGTGTAACCTGTCCTGGGATCTGCTGATGAAGAGCAGGTAATAAATTTAATAATATTACTAATAATACTAATCATCATCATTATCCTACATGGTTATTTTGTTTTGATACTACCATGAGATCATATTGATATTTAATTGTGATGGATAGAACACGGAGCTTTGAGCTGCATACTTGAGTCTGTACTGGATTTATGGCTGGCGATTTAATTGTGTATGTTTCACGTTGGTGAATGTCCTCTTTTTTGATTTGCTCAGAACAAACTTGAGTCTTCCAGAGGACATCTTAATGCAGGAACCAGCACTATTAACCCTTGTCATTTGAGTGTGCTTTCAAATGATACATTCATCAAGAAAAATAGATGCTGGAAGAATAAGCAACCATCTCTTGATGTTAACCAGGCCTCAGTGTAGTTTAGAGACACAAGGGTTGTACTTAGGAGGATAGCTGAGTTCAAATCCTTCCTCTGCCAAATCAATTTTCAGTACTGCGCTGGTGATGTCACTGAGGTTCCAAATATGAATCTGTGTATGACTTGTTTGGAACTGAGCTTCATTTTCATGAAAATTGATTGTCTGGCTTGGAATGCAAAATAAGCTCTTGCACATGTGTGATAAGTACTCATGCTGACCAGATTGTTTTCTAGGCAGATGAGCACAGGTTCTTTCACATTAGATCCTTATTATTTTCTTTTTAGACCCCAGTTGTCCAGGAAGCTCTTTCCCCACAAGAGACAGAGATTGTTGGTAGCTTTGATGTCTTTAAAAGAGGACTGGAAAAATTCACGGAGGATAAGGTTATCATTTGTTACTAACTGTGATCAATATGTTCCACCTCCAGTGTTGGAGGCTATATGAAGGAGCATCTCCACCCACATCATTCAGCCCAGACACTGAGGTCCAGCTCTGAGGGCCTTCTGGTGGTTCCCTCACTATGAGAAGTGAGGTTACAGGGAACCTTCTTGGTAGTGGCACCTGCCCTGTGGAACATCCTGTCATCAGATGTCTAGGAAATAAACGACTACCTGACTTTTAGAAGACATCTGAAGGCAGCCCTGTTTAGGGAAGTTTTTAACGTTTGATGTTTTATCATATTTTTTGTATTCTGTTGGGAGCTGCCCTGAGTGGCTGGGGAAACCATGGGGGGGGGTATAAATAAATTATTATTATTATTGTTATTGTTATTGTTGTTGTTGTTGTTATTCTGAATATGACTTGCTGGGTATCACAAGCGGGGAAAGTGAAGTTTACCTGCTTGTAAGCTTCCCATAGGCATCAGATTGGCCACTGTGAAAGTGGGATGCTTGACTACTCTAATTCTGTTTGTATATATCAGATCTTTCATCGACAGTCTCCCATTTTAGAAACATAACATGATGCTCTCCATACACAGGTGTTTACAGTCCTGACAGGGAACCACTGAATAATGACAAGGAGACACATCCTTTTAATCACTAATTAGATTAAATAAACACTTTCTCTAGCTAGCAGCTGGGAGTAGCTGGCAGAATTTAATAAGGCTGGGTGACAGAAAGAAAAGGCAAGTGTACTTGGCAAAGTGTTCTGTCAGCTGTAATGCTTCTATAATACACCCAGCCTAACTGAGAAAGAAATGTGAAGCAATGTTGTTGTTGTTTAGTCATTTAGTCGTGTCCGACTCTTCGTGACCCCATGGACCAGAGCACGCCAGGCACTTCTGTCTTCCACTGCCTCCCGCAGTTTAGTCAAACTCATGCTGGTAGCTTCGAGAACACTATCCAACCATCTCGTCTTCTGTCGTCCCCTTCTCCTTGTGCCCTCCATCTTTCCCAACAACAGGGTCTTTTCCAGGGAGTCTTCTCTTCTCATGAGGTGGCCAAAGTATTGGAGTCTCAGCTTCAGGATCTGTCCTTCCAGTGAGCACTCAGGGCTGATTTCCTTCAGAATGGAGAGGTTGGATCTTCTTGCAGTCCATGGGACTCTCAAGAGTCTCCTCCAGCACCATAATTCAAAAGCATCAATTCTTCGGCGATCAGCCTTCTTTATGGTCCAGCTTTCACTTCCATACATCACTACTGGGAAAACCATAGCTTTTACTATATGGACCTTTGTTGGCAAGGTGATGTCTCTGCTTTTTAAGACGCTGTCTAGGTTTGCCATCGCCTTCCTCCCAAGAAGCAGGCGTCTTTTAATTTCGTGGCTGCTGTCACCATCTGCAGTGATCATGGAGCCCAAGAAAGTAAAATCTCTCACTGCCTCCATTTCTTCCCCTTCTATTTGCCAGGAGGTGATGGGACCAGTGGCCATAATCTTCGTTTTTTTGATGTTGAGCTTCAGACCATATTTTGCGCTCTCCTCTTTCACCCTCATTAAAAGGTTCTTTAATTCCTCCTCACTTTCTGCCATCAAGGTTGTGTCATCTGCATATCTGAGGTTGTTGATATTTCTTCCGGCAATCTTAATTCCGGCTAGGGATTCATCCAGCCCAGCCTTTCGCATGATGAATTCTGCATATAAGTTAAATAAGCAGGGAGACAATATACAGCCTTGTCGTACTCCTTTCCCAATGTTGAACCAATCAGTTGTTCCATATCCAGTTCTAACTGTAGCTTCTTGTCCCACATAGAGATTTCTCAGGAGACAGATGAGGTGATCAGGCACTCCCATTTCTTTAAGAACTTGCCATAGTTTGCTGTGGTCGACACAGTCAAAGGCTTTTGCATAGTCAATGAAGCAGAAGTAGATGTCTTTCTGGAACTCTCTAGCTTTCTCCATAATCCAGCGCATGTTTGCAATTTGGTCTCTGGTTCCTCTGCCCTTTCGAAATCCAGCTTGCACTTCTGGGAGTTCTCGGTCCACATGCTGCTTAAGCCTGTCTTGTAGAATTTTAAGCATAACCTTGCTAGCGTGTGAAATGAGTGCAATTGTGCGGTAGTTGGAGCATTCTTTGGCACTGCCCTTCTTTGGGATTGGGATGTAGACTGATCTTCTCCAATCCTCTGGCCACTGCTGAGTTTTCCAAACTTGCTGGCATATTGAGTGTAGCACCTTAACAGCATCATTTTTTTAAAATTTTAAATAGTTCAGCTGGAATACCATCACTTCCACTAGCCTTGTTATTTGCAGTGCTTTCTAAGGCCCGTTTGACTTCACTCTCCAGGATGTCTGGCTCAAGGTCAGCAACCACACTACCTGGGATATACGAGACATCCATTTCTTTCTGGTATAGTTCCTCTGTGTATTCTTGCCACCTCTTCTTGATGTCTTCTGCTTCTGTTAGGTCCTTACCATTTCTGTCCTTTATTATAGTAATCTTTGTACGAAATGTTCCTTTCATATCTCCAATTTTCTTGAACAGATCTCTGGTTCTTTCCATCCTGTTGTTTTCCTCTATTTCTTTGCATTGCTCGTTTAAGAAGGCCTTCTTGTCTCTCCTTGCTATTTTTTGGAAATCTGCATTCAATTTCCTGTATCTTTCACTATCTCCCTCGCATTTTGCTTGCCTTCTCTCCTCCGCTATTTGTAAGGCCTCATTGGACAGCCACTTTGCTTTCTTGCATTTCTTTTTCATTGGGATGGTTTTCGTTGCTGCCTCCTGTATAATGTTGCGAGCCTCCATCCATAGTTCTTCAGGCACTCTGTCCACCAAATCTAAATCCTTAAACCTGTTCCTCACTTCCACTGTGTATTCATAAGGGATTTGGTTTAGATTGTATCTTACCGGCCCAGTGGTTTTTCCTACTTTCTTCAGTTTGAGCTTGAATTTTGCTATAAGAAGCTGATGATCTGAGCCACAGTCAGCTCCAGGTCTTGTTTTTGCTGACTGTATAGAGCTTCTCCATCTTTGGCTGCAGAGAATATAATCAATCTGATTTCGATGCTGCCCATCTGGTGATGTCCACGTGTAGAGTCGTCTCTTGTGCTGTTGGAAAAGCGTGTTTGTGATGACCAGCTTGTTCTCTTGACAGAACTCTATTAGCCTTTGCCCTGCTTCGTTTTGCTCTCCAAGGCCAAACTTGCCAGTTGTTCCTTTTATCTCTTGATTCCCTACTTTAGCATTCCAATCCCCTATAATGAGAAGAACATCCTTCTTTGGTGTCACTTCTATAAGGTCTTGTAAGTCTTCATAAAATTGATCAATTTCAGTTTCTTCAGCACCAGTAATTGGTGCATAAACTTGGATTACTGTGATGTTAAAAGGTCTGCCTTGGATTCGTATCGAGATCATTCTATCATTTTTGAGATTGCATCCCAGTACAGCTTTCGCCACTCTTTTGTTGACTATGAGGGCCACTCCATTTCTTTTATGGGATTCTTGCCCACAGTAGTAGATATGATGGTCATCCGAACTGAATTCGCCCATTCCTGTCCATTTTGATGCCCAGGATGTCAACATTTATTCTTGCCATCTCATTTTTGACCACATCCAACTTACCCAGGTTCATGGTTCTTACATTCCAGGTTCCTATGCAATATTTTTCTTTACAGCATTGGACTTTCCTTTCGCTTCCAGGCATATCCGCAACTGAGCATCCTTTCGGCTTTGGCCCAGCCGCTTCATCAGCTCTGGATCTATTTGCACTTGTCCTCCGCTCTTCCCCAGTAGCATGTTGGACGCCTTCCAACCTGAGGGGCTCATCTTCCAGCGTCATAACTTTTATATGCCTGTTGTCTTTGTCCATGGAGTTTTCTTGGCAGGGATACTGGAGTGGCTTGCCAGTTCCTCCTCCAGGTGGATCACGTTTGGTCAAAACTCTCCACTATGACCTGTTCATCCTGGGTGCCCTGCTCGGCATAGTTCATAGCTTCTCTGAGTTATTCAAGCCCCTTTGCCACAGCAAGACAGTGATCCAAGAAGGGGATGTGAAGCAATAGGTCTTCTAAAAAAGAGAGATGCCAAGCATCCTTGTACCCATGACAACTACTTAAACTGGAAGTGTTATACGGAGGCAGTGGCTTATAAGATCTGGACCCCAGAAGGTTGCCCACAAAATGGATGAAAAAGTCATCACCCCGGCATAAGGAGATGAGTGACCTATGCCAGAGCACTAGTAAGAGCTGCTCTGCTAGGTCCAGGTACCACTGTGAGTGTTCCCTTCAGCATTCTGCGGCCAACATCCTGTATTTCTTCCTTCCCTCTGGATCATAGAATCATAGAATCATAGAAGTCATGTGATTGCCAGTTCCTCCTCCAGGTGGATCACGTTTGGTCAAAACTCTCCACTATGACCTGTTCATCCTGGGTGCCCTGCTCGGCATAGTTCATAGCTTCTCTGAGTTATTCAAGTCATGTGATTGACTTCCTCCCTGCTCCCAGATCCACCACATGCTCCTTATTGGAAAGACTTCTCTGGCCTTGCCTCCATTATTTCTCCACTTTAATATCCCGTTATCTCTTTGATCCTCCAGCTCCAGCAGCTGCAGCCATCCAAACATCTTCTGCTCCCTCAAAACATTCAACCCTTTCTCTATCTACTACTAGGCAGAGTCCACTGGAAGAGGGGGTGAAGAAAAAGAGAATTCAAAGCTGGGGTTCCAGTTATGTCAGGCTCTTCTCTGGAACCTTCTGGAGTATACAGGTTCAGAAACACAAATATAATGAATGGCCAGCTAATTCACAATATGTATACAGTGGTATCTCGGGTTAAGAATTTAATTCATTCTGGAGGTCTGTTCTTAACCTGAAGCACCACTTTAGATAATAGGGCCTCCTGCTGCTGCCACTGAGCCACCGCTGCACGATTTCTGTTCTCATCCTGAAGCAAAGTTCTTAACCCGAGGTAATATTTCTGGGTTAGTGGAGTCTGTAACCTGAAGCGTATGTAACCTGAAGCGTATGTAAGCTGAGGTACCACTGTACACAGAAAGGAAACAATGTGAAAATCCAATTCGAAATATACAAGTAAGGAATCCTAGAATATCAAATCACCGTGAGTCTTAGAGCCCATCATGTTATGCAGATTAGCACTACAATAGACTGCTTTTGGTGTGAAATTGAACAAAGGTATGACGCGGAAGAGAAATTTAAAAAGAAGCCTCCATTCAGTTGGTATACCTACAGTTCTGCAAGAAATTGTAGTCTTCATTTTTGAAGGGAAATATCTTATACATATGTCATTTTTAATCTACCCTTCTTTGAAGGAGCTCAGAACATGTGGCTCTCATATTAGCCTCATTTGAATGCGAGAAGGGCCTGCTGAAACAGGCCAATGACAGATCTAGCTCAGCATTCTCCCAGTGGCCAACCAATGCCTGTGGGAAACGCACAAGTAGAAACAGAGTATGATATCCCACCCCACCCCCGTCCTGTGGTTTCCAGCAACTGATGGATAGCAACTCTGTGAGATAGTTTTAAGCTTAGATTGACTAGTTCAAGTCCATCCATTGACTTTCACTGGTGGCTGAGAGGGGACTGGAAGTCACATTTTCTGAAGCACAATCCAGTGCTCCACCCACTATATGCCAGTGAATTGTTAATACTAGGGTAATATGAATAAAGTAGCAAAGTTCAGAAGTGAAATGAAACTCCCTGGAAGCAGCCTTTTTTTTTTTTTGTAATTTTCTGGACATTTGGGAGACTTTTTTTTTTTTTTTTTAAGTTCCATGTTGCCCTTTCACTCATTACTGTTACTGCAGATCGAATTTGCATTTGCACTGTTATGATTTTAACCCAGTTGATGAAGTCGCCATGATGGAGCCCGGTGTGTATAATGGAAGCCCATTTGCATTCTCATCTTGTATGTATGACAGCTGGAATCAAGGCGGGAATGTGATGATCCTAACCGAATCTGACAACACTTTCTCTTAGATGCCAATAACAATTTTTTTAACTCCAAGCACCTTTTTCACCCGCTCAAATTTCCTCCTGTGTCAGTGTGGAAGAGCCAATGCATTTACATAACGAGTTGGAGAAGAGGGGTCAAAGTCATTAAGATTTCAGCAAACACGTTTGAAAGGAGGAAAATTGAAATCAATTTAGAGGAAGACTTTCAGAGATCTGGTATTTTAGGGCCAGCCCTTTTTTCTTTTTAATTCTCCACTCATTGTAGGCCCTTTTGACCTTCTCCATACATACATTAAAGACATGATGATGGCAGGAACCACCTTAGACACTCATCATTACTTATGTAGCTAGTGTTCTACAAAGAGCACATATACATGTAAAGCTTGCGGACCAGCTATGTACATATAGTTACACCAGTGAAGGCCGATCTATTAATGAAAGTGGGGCACTGCCCCTCCAACCTCAGCCTTCCCTCAGCCAGCCCCCACCTGCATGTCTTCTTACTTGCATCCAGTACAGGTGGTGATGCTTACACAGTGATACTGGACTCAGCTATACAGCTGCAAATCAAACACTTTAAATGTGTTGTACAGTGCAATATACAAACATGACACCAGATGGCGACAGTGAGCTGTGCGAAATTCATTGTATTTTTCAAAACATTTTTTTAAAAAAGCATTTCCACACCGTTTTTTATATGTGCGTCGATTCTACCACTGTCTCTGTTAGCTTCCTCCTCCGTAGTCTCAGTGTTGCCTTCTTAGATATCAACAAGAAGGAGATAGGGGCAAAATGATAATTGGTTAGCTCGGCCAGTCACTGGCTCTTGCATTGTCTTTCCACGGGTCTGGCTGCAGTACTGTTGGTTCTACCAACATCAATAGGCACACACCACCACTGCTGCTCACAGAAAGGTGCCCCCTTTACAGACCTTCATCTGTACAAACCAAGGTCAGGGATGTGTCCCGCAGTGTGTATAATGTCCAGGGTGGACCCTGTTGCCTCCATGGTTCCTGTGTGTGAAATGTACCTGCGGAGAATGTCCGACAAGGCCTAATGTAGCCTTGTCATTAGAGTTGCTACAGAATTTTGCTGAAAGGGAAATTTGAAGCAAGGAGTTTGAAAGCATTTGAAGACATGGGAGTTCAAGACTTCGTTTCAATTTTATTTGTAAAAATGGGAGGATCACAAGCTCTTCTGAAAGTTTATATATCCACAAAAGCTACAACCATTAAAAAAAATACAAAGGACTCAGCTACATTAGTAAAGAAACGACGATTTGAATGTACTATAAACATGCAACACCAGCTGGAGACAGAGAGCAGGAAATTTTTATACGTGTGTCAGAGCTGCTTCCAGATCCTAGCTCACAGAGGATCACGCTAGCCAGCGATCATTAAATAAAAGTCTTTATTGAGTTACAGTTTCCATTCTCAAGCTGCTGCGTGCAACTCTACGTCTCATGGTTAGATCGGCGAAGCCCCATCTGAGTCTCCGCCCCTTGTACACCAACTTAATATCCTAGCCTTGCTCCACCTTTTCCGCCTGACTGTTCTTCTCTGGGTCCCTCTGCCCCCCGGGGTCTCTTCCTTCCGGGATTCCTCTGACGCTGACGCTGACCCCCCTGACTCTTCTCCCTCCTTTCGGCGGGCTTTAGGACCTGGCTCCCTTTCCGGGCTGCCTACTGCGCCACCTTCCTGTGCATTTGAACTTGGCACGCGCGCCCAACCTTCCACCTTCCGTCTGACCGTTTCTTCGCTCCCCGATGGAGGTGTGGCCACTCCTGACTCGTGCCCTCCCCCCTGTTGTGAGCTGCCAGCGCTTGATCCCTGGCGCCCTTCCTCTTCCCTGCTCTCTGGCGGTGACGCTGGTCCTGATTTCCAACTGCTCCCCTCTGAGTCCCCTCTGGCTCTATCTTCCTGGGGTGTCCCCCTAGGCTCCCCCCTTGCCCTGGCCACTGGTGCTCCTTTCTGTGAATCTTCTGATTCACTGGAAAGACTCGGAGATCTCGGGTCGTCGTCATCACTCATCTTTTCTTCTGCCTCCTCTCCCTCGCTCTCTGTTTCCTCCCTTGCCCTTGCCTCTGCTCCTGAACCCCTGACATCCATCCCCCCCTCGAAGCCCCCTCTTCCCCCCTCCCCTCCTTCCGGTGCGGGATCTGGGTGCTGCCGTGTCAGGGGGACGAATGTCGGATACAGTTCGCTTCCCGTGGCGGGCCGCCATCCGAAGTCTTCCGGTTCTTCCTCCCTGCTCTCGTTGACGACGGTCACCTCCGCTTCCATCTCTGTGCCGCCGTGCTCGAAACCCGGGTCGTCCCCGAAAACGTCCATGTCCGTCTCTCCTTCGTTGCCTTCAGGAGACGTTGCTCGTCCTGGACCCTCCAGCCACCTTCTGCGGAACTGCTCCTCTGGTCGATCATCCCACCAATACGAGGGTTCTGAAGCAGATCCCGAGGGTGACCCCTCCGGGGAACGGGCGTCTCGTGTCGGTTCCTCGTCCGAGTCGAACCCCCGGAACGTGCTGGCTGAAAGCGTGGGCGTGAAAAGCCAGTCGTCGAAAAAGTCTGCTGGCATTGGCCTATGTGGGAAGAGGGCATGAAACTCTTCTTTGAGCAGAGGTTCGTCTAAAGCGTAGCCCGGCACCCAGCTGTTGGCACTGGCCAGGGTGCCCTCCTTGGCGAGAAGGTATTCTACCCCCTCTTCCCCCCATCTGGAGTCCAAAATCTCCGTGACTTCGTTGATGCGCTCCTCCTGTGCCACTCCCCCTTGCCCGGTTCTCTCTCGGAGCGGACCCGGTGCCGTTCCTGGTTCCTGAAACCTGTGAGGTGCCTTGTAGGGAGTGAGCACCGATCTGTGGAACACCGGATGCATTCTGGAACCCTCCGGAAGAGCCAGCCTGAAAGCCACCGGGTTGACCTGTTCGTCGACTTGGTAGGGCCCCAGTTGTTTATGCCCTAGTTTCTTCTTCGCCAACGACCTGGCCGGCACTGCGTGGGCTGCTAACCAGACCCAGTCTCCCACATGGATCTCTTCGCCAACCCTTCTGTGTTTGTCCGCTTGTACCTTGTATGCGTGTTTAGCCAGCTCCAGGTGCCGCCGCAGCTGATCGTGGACCTCCTGCAACTCCGACGCGAACGCATCTGCTGTCTGCGGCTCCCCCTCCCCCATTCTTTCCAGTCCCGGGAAGGTTCTAGGGTGCCTCCCGTTGTTGGCGAAGAACGGCGTGACCCCCGTGGACACGTGCTTCGTGTTGTTGTAGGCGAACTCGGCGAGAGGCAGGTAATCCACCCACGTCGCAGGCTGTTGATTCGCATAACATCTCAGGTACTGCTGCATGATGGCATTGACCCGCTCCGCTTGCCCGTTGGTCTGCGGGTGTCTAGCCGACGCCAGGTTGATCTTGACGTTCAGGAAGCCCATCAGCCTCTGCCAGAAGTTTGAGATGAACTGTCGCCCTCGGTCGGACAGAATAGACCGCGGCAGACCGTGAACCTTGAACACGTGGTCTATGAACAGTTTGGCGGTTTGTTCCGCCGTGGCCACCTTCGCACACGGAATGAAATGTGCCATCTTGGAGAACAAATCCACCACCACCAGCACAGCCGTCTTGCCCCTCGAGCTGGGCAGATCCGTGACAAAGTCCAGGGCCACTCTCTCCCATGGCTCGAACGGAGTTTGCAGCGGTTCCAGCAGTCCGGCCGGCGGTCTGTGCACTGGTTTGGACCTCTGGCAGGTGTCACACCTCGCCACGTAGTCCGCGACTTCCCCTCTCATTCCGGGCCACCAGAAGTCTCTGGCTACTAATTCCACCGTCTTCTCCTTGCCAAAGTGCCCGGCAGTGGGCGCGTCGTGCAGCTGCTGCAGTACCTTGGCGCGAAGTTCGTCTCCCGGCACGTAGATGGCCCCTTTACGGATGAGCAAACCATCTCGCAGCTGGAACTCGTTGGTCGCTGCCGTGCCCCTGTGCACCTCTGCCATCTTTGCTTGCGCGAAGGAGTCATCCTGCAACGCTCGTCGCACCGCATCCAGGTCAACTGTTGCCGCCGCGCACGCCCACACTGTCGGTGCGAAGATGTGCATGGCGGCCGCTGGCGTTGCCTCCTCCAGATACTGTGGCTTACAGGAGAGAGCATCCGCCATGATGTTGGTGTCCCCCGGGACATACTCTATTCGGAAGTCGAAATTCGCAAAGAACTCAGCCCAACGTATCTGCCTCTGGTTCAGGAACTGTGCCGTGCGCCAGTGCTCTAGATTCTTGTGGTCCGTGCAGACCTGCACCGTGTACTTGGCGCCGATCAGGAAGTGCCTCCACGCTTTGAACGCTGCATGAATGGCCAGCAACTCCCTGTCCCAGATGGTGTAGTTCTGTTCGGACTTGCTGAGCTTCCTTGAGTAAAACGCTCCCGGCCTCCAAACCCCCTGCGGGTCTTTCTGCAGCAGGACTGCTCCCACGGCTCTGTCCGAAGCGTCTGTCTCCACCCTCATCGGCCTGCTGGGGTTGACATGAAGCAGCTGCTCTTCCGACGCGAAGAGACGCTTGAGTGCCTGAAAGGACTGCTCCGCCTGCTCTGTCCAGATGAACTTCTTTTTCTTGGAGCTGAGCGTGTCCGTGATGGCCGCTGTCTGCATCGCAAAGCCTTTGATAAACTTGCGATAGAAGTTCGCGAAGCCGACAAACCGTTGGACCTCCTTCCGGTTGCGTGGGCTTTTCCAATCCAACACTGCTCGGACCTTGGCGCTGTCCATGGCGAGCCCTTTATCAGACAACTTGTAGCCCAGGAAATCCACCTCGGTCACGTCGAATTGGCACTTCTCCAGCTTGGCGTAAAGCCTATGTTGCTGTAGCCTGCTCAGCACTTCCTTGACGTGTCTGTCATGCTCCTGCTGCGATTCCGAAAAGATCAGGATGTCATCCAAGAAACAGACGCACGTCTTGTAGAGGAGCCCCGCCAACACGTGATGCATGAAAGCTTGAAAAACGTGGGAGCCATTTTGCAATCCAAAAGGCATAACTCTATATTCGTAGGTGCCCAGGGGCGTGAACATGGCTGTCTTCCACTCATCTCCCTCCCGCATGCGAATGAGGTTGTATGCCCCTCGCAGGTCCAACTTGGTGAACACTCTGCCCTTCCGTACCTTTGCGAGGAGGTCGTCGATTCGGGGCATGGGGAAGTCCGATGGCTTGGTCACACTGTTCAAGATGCGAAAGTCCACTACAAGTCTTTTTTGGGGCGTGTCCCGCTTCTTAACAAAGAATACCGGACTGCCCCCCGCTGCCTTGGACTCTCGGATGAAACCGCGCTCCAAATTATGATCTATGAACTCTTTGAGTTCCTGCAGTTCGTCCTCAGACATGGAATACAGCTTCCCTTTGGGTAGCGCCGCCCCCGGCAGCAGGTCAATTTTGCAGTCATATGGTCTGTGGGGGGGTAGCCTGTCTGCCTCTTTCTCGCAGAAAACCTCCAAAAATTCTGCGTACTTGTGGGGGACCGCTTGCAGCGTGCCTAGCTGCAGCTGTGACTCCTCTTCCCCTCCTTCCTGCCTGGGCACGATGCAGTGTTCAGCGCAAAAGGAAGAGCCGAAGGTCAGCCGCCTCTGGTACCAAGCCAGCGTCGGGCTGTGCTTGTCCAGCCAACTCATGCCCAATACAATGGGCGTGTCCGATAGTTGAGTGACATTGAAGCTGATGATTTCCCTGTGATTCCCAAGTCGCATCACCATTGGTGGCGTCTGCTTCACCACTTGCCCCCCTAGCAGCTCCCTGCCATCCACCGTGACAACCTGCAGGGGCAGCGTGGCAGGCAGCAACTGTATAGCGTGCCGGTCGACAAAGTCCTGCCCTATAAAGTCCGCATTGCTTCCGGAGTCAATGGTGATTGGCACGTCCATGGTGATTCCATTGGGCAGCTGGAGCGACGCGGTGAGCTTCACTACCGGTTTGGGCGGGAGGGGGTCCATGGGCTGTAAAATCTCTGGGGACTGCTTCACTGACACGTCTGGTTGGGCCCCAGTGCCTCTTCCTCCAACCAGACTCCTTCGTTTCCCTGCTGTGGTTGTCCTTGCTGCGTTGCTGCAGTTACCATTGCTGAGGCTGCAGTGTGCTTGTGGAGCCTCTGGGGACACTCTTTCGCCATATGCTGTGGATCATCGCAGATGTAACACTTCCTGTTCCCTCTAGGAGGCTTCGCTTTCACTGCTGCCGGTGCTAGGGCTCTGGCTGCTGACTGAGCCCTTGCACCTCCAACCTCCATAGGTTCCGCTCCTCCTCCTGGCGGAGGCGTGGATTGCGCACGCGCTGCTTCTCTGGGAAGGAAGGAGGAGCCCCTGGCTGGTTCGCGCCCTCCACGCCCTTCGTCCCTGCTCCACGGACGTCCTTCCAGCCGCACCCCCACCGCCAGCGCCCTCTGAACGATCTCCTGCGTGGTCCGGGGTCTCTCCCCCCTCGCAATTTCATCTTTAACCGAGCCGTGCAATCCCTCCCAAAACAGGTCTCTTACAGGAGCCGAATCTCTGTCCCATTCCAGGGCACTGACCAAAGCGAAAAAGCGGGCATGGTACTGCCTTACGCTGGCCCTCCCTTGCTTCAGTCCATGTATCTCCTGCCGAGCAAGATCCACGTCAATGCTTGATAAAAAGCACCCATCCATCGCTTTAATAAAGGCATCCGCATTTTGGAGCGCTGGATCATTATCTCTCCACAAATTGCGCAGCCATGCTTTAGCATCTCCATGCAAATGGGACATGATGAATCCCACCTTCTCTTGCTCATCTCTAAAGTCTTTGTTCAGCAGTTGCAGTGCACACATTACATCTGCTCTAAAGTTGGGGTACTGTTGCAAATTCCCATCGAAGTGAGAGACCAGACCGCCTGTTCGTCTCCCCAACCCAATCCCCTCCGGTTTGGGTGTCAGTTGCCCTTGCTTCGTAAACACTTCCAACCTGACCTGGAGATCCCTGTAGGCGGCAGCTGCGTCCTCCTCTCTCTTCCTGGATGCAAGAGCCTCGGCATTCAGTCGTGTCACTGCTTCTCTGAGTTCCACTATCTGCTGTTCGGCCGTCATGTTGTCTGCCGTTCGTGAGCTCGCTAGTAGGCACCCGCTTTCTCTCCTCTCCTCGAGGACGTAGATGCCCACAATCTTGAGATGGGGCTTACTGTCAGAGCTGCTTCCAGATCCTAGCTCACAGAGGATCACGCTAGCCAGCGATCATTAAATAAAAGTCTTTATTGAGTTACAGTTTCCATTCTCAAGCTGCTGCGTGCAACTCTACGTCTCATGGTTAGATCGGCGAAGCCCCATCTGAGTCTCCGCCCCTTGTACACCAACTTAATATCCTAGCCTTGCTCCACCTTTTCCGCCTGACTGTTCTTCTCTGGGTCCCTCTGCCCCCCGGGGTCTCTTCCTTCCGGGATTCCTCTGACGCTGACGCTGACCCCCCTGACTCTTCTCCCTCCTTTCGGCGGGCTTTAGGACCTGGCTCCCTTTCCGGGCTGCCTACTGCGCCACCTTCCTGTGCATTTGAACTTGGCACGCGCGCCCAACCTTCCACCTTCCGTCTGACCGTTTCTTCGCTCCCCGATGGAGGTGTGGCCACTCCTGACTCGTGCCCTCCCCCCTGTTGTGAGCTGCCAGCGCTTGATCCCTGGCGCCCTTCCTCTTCCCTGCTCTCTGGCGGTGACGCTGGTCCTGATTTCCAACTGCTCCCCTCTGAGTCCCCTCTGGCTCTATCTTCCTGGGGTGTCCCCCTAGGCTCCCCCCTTGCCCTGGCCACTGGTGCTCCTTTCTGTGAATCTTCTGATTCACTGGAAAGACTCGGAGATCTCGGGTCGTCGTCATCACTCATCTTTTCTTCTGCCTCCTCTCCCTCGCTCTCTGTTTCCTCCCTTGCCCTTGCCTCTGCTCCTGAACCCCTGACAACGTGTTTTTCCATCGGGTGGTTTTTTGTTTTGTTTTTTGTTATAATGATCTAATTTCTGACTTATTTATAGCAGGTTTTTTCCTGTGTGTAGATCCACTCTAGTTTCTCAACTTCTTTTTAATGGTGAAAATCTGTCTGGGCTGCAGTAATTAGGAGTGGAAAGTTAGGGTGATGTAGAGATTTCCCGGGGTGGCAAAAAGATCAGTTGAGCAATAGGTCAGGGAAATACAGAGGTGCCACACAGACCAGATGTCTCTCTGCTATTAAACCGAGGGTGGGGAAACTGCTTTCCACCCAAGGGGCACATTCCCTTGTGGAAAACCTTCTGAGAGTCACATGCCAGTGGTGGGGTCAGAGACAAAAATGGACAGGGAAACAGATGCAGCTCTTACCTTTGCACAGGAGGTGCCATCAAATAGAGAACTGTCTTCCGGCAGTCCTTCCAGTAGACAACTGTCCTCTGTAAAGTAGGACACTAATGAATAAAGAACCCCATATTGTCATTAGATCCTATAAAAGTGATTGCCCAGGTGTTTGTGCTCAGGATAGCTGAAGGTAGTTACACTTTACTTTGGAACTGACCTTTCAAGCATCTTGGGGAAAACAGCAATATATATTTTTTATCATCAAGAATGAACATCACAGCGGTAGGGAACAGATTGGGCAATATTTTTTTCTGGTAGTGCAGAAAAGCTGTCTAGGGAAAAAGCTCTTGAAACCGTTCTTGAGTTTCTCTCTGGAACGGGTTTTTTTATATAACACTTCAGATGCCTCACTTCCACACATCTCCAGGCCTGGGTGAGGCACCTGCAAACATACCTGTGTGCCTTTTTGAAATCAACGTGAATCGGATCCTGGGGGTTTCCTTTTTGTGGACTTCATATTTCAGTTAAAGCCATGTTGCACTAGCTCCCTCTGGCAGGCGACTGAAGGGAAACACCATTTGAAGCACCACCAGTTTGGCAGGCCTTGTTTTCCCAGCCTCCTGTGCAAACGAATCCTGCCTGCCCTTCTCTGATTAAAGCTAGTGATAAATTCACAGTGATAATGAAAAGTTCATGGTGAGCTGATGATAGGTTCACAAATGAGAAACTGTTTTGCAAGTAGGCCCCAGACGCTTTGGGCTGTCTCCAGACTAATTTGTAAGAAGTTGCCTTTAACAATTTATTAACTCTTCAGTGTAATTCAGGAAGAACCTACCTGAAGAATAAGCTCTGATGGGCAAATTGATTTTTGTTTTTCTCATTCATTTTAAAATGCCGTGAAATTACAGAAGCACAACAGGGAATAAAACATCTGGGAAGCCTTCAATGTGTTACATATTTTATATCTGGGAGTTTGATACAACTCACCTCTTCCACTGAAACTTAACGAAAGGATACCTTGATGCACAATGCTGCAAAACCAAATGTGTGCTGTATTTGAACCATACATGACACCTTCCTTTGCATTCTTAGTGAAGATGATCCAGGTGTTCCCTTCATCATTCTCTTACGCATGCTCAGGCTGGCTTTGAGCACAGCCATCCATTTATAGGAGGGCTACTGAGAAGAATGTGAGAGAGGAAGAGGTAAGTTGCCCAACTTTAGTACTGCTGGGCACAATCCTATATTAATATTTCACTTTCCGTATCCCCTTCCCTGGTAAAAAAAGAAGCAAAACTCTCAGATTATTCAGCATGCAAGAATCCTTAATGCCATGAGGCATTTAGTCTAAAGCTCTTAACTCTCTCTGTGTGTGCTTCACACCAGGTAAGGAGGTAAGGTTTCCCACTGCCTTCATGTTGAATTGAAAAACTGTTAGTGATGGAAGGATGATTATCGAGTATCTGCAAACAAACCCTGCTGGTCTGGTGCCGACCTACAGAGGTGATGTCACCACTTCTCTGTGACTAAAGCTGTGGTGTTACGGGATGCGCTCATTAATTACGGACAGGTGTGTTGTGCTGGGAATTGTGTACCTGCCAGAATGTGGCAACAGCCACCACATGCACAGACACACACAGAAAGAGACAGAGAATAAAACTGTGATGGGCACCTGCATTTTGTAATGACTGCCAAGTTTCCCATGGCAAGGAAAAGAATAAGGGAGTCAACCCTACAAAAAGAAAGAATCAGCTAAACCTGAATCAGCTAAAACAAAACTACTTCAAACGCCACATTCACACCGTACATTAAGAGCTCTCTGGTGCCACTTTAAACCATCATGGCTCCCTCCAAAAGAATTGTGGGAGCCATACAGTACAATCTCATCTTATGCGCATTTAACTCTCATTATTTTAGCCATAAAGTTGAAGGCTGGTGAGTTAAATGCAAGAAAGGCAGAGAGCTGAAAAGCTCCTTTTGCACCAGGTTTTCCCAGCATGAAAAGAACTTTTAAGTTTTTTGCCTTGCTTGGCTGTCAACAAGCCATCTCTGGGATGCTCCCATGAAATCTTGTGCGGCTCTCCAAGTTCCCTAGCCTTTCAGAGCCAGTGTGCTGAGTGGGTCTTGCTGAAAGGATGCATTTGACACTGGGTAGCCATGGGTGTGTTAACATTTGTTGTTGTTGTTGTTTAGTCGTTTAGTCGTTTAGTCGTGTCTGACTCTTCGTGACCCTATGGACCAGAGCACGCCAGGCACTCCTGTCTTCCACTGCCTCCCACAGTTTGGTCAAAGTCATGTTAGTAGCTAACATTTGTTACATTTGTATAATATATGAAACATTAATTTCCCTTTTGTTGGCTGTCCAGAATGTGAGCAACATTATCATTACCACTGTAGTAGGGGATCTTTACAGAAACCCAGTGTGCCTCATCAATATGATGGGCATCCACAATTTATTCGTGGTTCATGTTTTTGTATACACCACTTAATCCTAATGCAAGCAGTCCACATGCATCTCCCTGTTGAGCAACTCTGCAAATTCCTACTTTGGACCTGGATACCCATGAATACTGGAAGCCTGCATGACTCACCCATGCTCATTGTATTCATGCATATCATGAATGTGCAAAGTTACTCTATGGCATAATTTTAAAATCTGTTGATGCTCTGAGCCTAATTATGGGTCAGCAAATCTCACTGTACTCTGCAGGGCTTACTTTTGAATAAACATACTTAAGGTTAGGCTGTAAATGTGCAGTTGTGTTTTTGTAGTTAAGGCCAGTCTTCCTTCCTTCCTTCCTTCCTTCCTTCCTTCCTTCCTTCCTTCCTTCCTTCTTTCTACAGGAGCTACTTGCAAAGTGGTGCCATGACAGCTTTTCAGGGTGGTGTCAAGGTCAGGGCTGCAAAACCACACCAAGTGGAGCACTCAATTGACTCTGCTGCTGCACCCTCACAGACCTGAACTTGCTCCCACCCTGCCCCACACCTGCAGCACCCCAGTGAGCTAGTGGGCAGATCTGCACTATACATTTAAAGCACATCCAATGCACATGGCTTCCCCCAAAGAATCCTGGGAACTGTAATTCTCCTTCTCCCAAAGCTACCATTCCCCTTGACAAACCTACAGTTCCCAGGATTGTTTGGCGGAAGCCATGTGCGTTGGGTGTGCTTCAAATGCGTGGCTATGCCCAGCGACACCACTGTCAGGAGGATGGGTGGCCCCCCGCTAAGCAATATTTTAGACTTCATCCTTTTAGCTATGCCACCTCTGCTGTTTGCATGACAGAAGCGCCTGAGAAAAATGTCACATCAGCATTTCGTCTTGAAACATTTGAATGGTAATTCTCTCCAGTGGCAGTGATTGATGGGCTGGGGCAGCTAGTAGTAAATGGGCACCACTGCTGGATGTCAGCCAAGAGGCAGAAATCTATCTGGCCTTAAATTCCCAGTGGGGATTGCATGCTAACGGGATATAAGAGCAGCCCGGTTGCTTCTGCGCAACTGTTGAATGACCAGCAGTGCTCAGCACATGCCAGTCACACTGGATGCAGGCTGCCGCTTCAACAACCATGTGCCTGCATGCAGAGGCGTAGCAAGGTCAGGTGGTACCCAGTGCAAAAATATTTTTGTTACCCCCCCCCCCCACATTGCAATTTTTGGGAACGTTGCCCAGAGTTGTTGAGCTTTTTTGGGGGAGGGTGGCCCAACGATCACATGAAACTGTCAGCATCACCAGCCGGGGGTGCGAGCAGTAATTAGAAAACAATCAAACCAGAAACAGAAAAGACTGGGAAAATGTAGAAGAATATATGATAAAACATTGTTCCAAATTCAAACCCTTGGTATGCATTGACTAAACTTCACAAAGCAAAAACTCAGATAGACAATCTATTTATTAGGAGCAAAAGTGATAACAAGATATACAACACAATAGAAAATGCAATGTAAATATAAGAAGCTGCTGTGTGGTGGTGGGAAGTCACTGGGGAAGAAAAAGTAAGCAGGGTATGGACTGTTATACATTAAATATAAGTGAAAATATGGATGTGAATTTGTAACTGTATAATGAAAGAAAACTCAATAAAAAGCAAATAACAAAGAAAGATGGTATCCTGAGAGCAAGGCAACACAACTCTGAATGTGATTTGGGTTCAAAATCCTTTTCAGTGCCAATTTGTTGGAGTTTTCGCTTGTTGCATTTCAGAATAAGGGGCATTACTGTTAAGGCTGTGATTGAACGACCTGCAGACATCCTTTGCACAGCACAGGACAGGAAGATTACCCGCCGAGTACAACTTTGTATATTACTTTATGTAACGAAACCTCATTTGCCTTTGATTTCCTGTTGTTCTTCTGCTTTTTATGTAACCAAAGCTTTAGGAGGTAATCCCAGACAATTTTGTTTTCATCTAAAACTTGCATTGTTGCTGGAATGTTAGCATGTCAGTATTCTTTTGTTGCTGTTACATAAATGTTTCTGGCTTATCCATATCTATATATATCCTTTTTTAAAAACACACTAGGGAGATTCTAGAGCCAGCACACCTATTTATCAGTATTCATTTTGTTAACTGAATGTATACAGCCACCTCATAGCAGATATTCTCTGGGCTGCTCAGAAAACAAATACAATCTACAATCCTGAAAACTATTTTTTAAAAAACTAAAAGGGTAGATTTTAAAACTGCCGCATCTTACAAAAATTGCACGATTGTGTACGTTTCATTGGTGTTGTGCAAGTCCAAAAGCAGGAATAGCGTAGCTGCTTGAACCTTCATACAATGTTGGACTCCAATTCCTATCAGCCCCAGCCAGCATGGCCAATGGTCAGGGACGATGGGAGTTGGAGTCTATAGCAAACATCTGGATACCACTGGTACTTCACTCCAGTAATTTTAGCTCAGCTCATGGCTAAGGAAAGACTAAGTAATGCAGTGAGGCAGGTTGTAGTAACTGGTCATTGCCGCTGGCAGGCTTTCCATGCCTGTAGCAGATGCAGGAGCACATCGTGCAGGCAGGGGCGTTGCAAGGGGTTATGGGGGTGTGGTCTGCCCCAGGGTGTGACAAAATCCCTCCGGGTGGGTCAGCGTGGCACTCGTACCCCCGGCAGGTGGTTTTTCACAGTTGGTGCTATTGTCATTGTGAAAATCCGCCTGCTGATTGCACAAATACACCCGTCGGTCAGCCTGGCACCCTCTAGCAGGTGGCGTTCGCAACCCCTGGCGGGTGGCGGGCGTTATTATACAATCTGCAGTCGGATTTTTGCAATTTCTGGTACCCCCAGGAGGTGGTGCTCGCTGTAATTCCATCATTGTTATGGGTGAATTAAGTTGTTCAATTTTCTCATTTGTTACTTTTGGAATTTTCCTCTGATTAAGATATTTTGTTATTTCTTCTTCATCTTCTGGTCTTCCCTGATATAAGTCTTTAAAGTATTTTGTGAAACTTTTAAATATTACTTTCCCTTCTTCTACAAGTTTCACAATTATTTTTTCTTTTTCTTTTTTCTTTATTTGCCATGCTAGCATTCTGCCTGGCTTATTCGTGAATTCAAAGCTCCTTTGCTTCAACCATTTTATTTTGTTCTCAATCTCATAATTTAGAAACATGGAAAGCTGGTTTTGTAATAATTTAATTTTTTGCTTAGCAGTCTCAGGATACCATCTCATTAGTCTTCTACATGCCTGCCTGCAGTACAAGGGAATGAAAAGGTTATCAGATTAGAAACAGTCAAGACAAGATACAGACTGCAGAGGAAGCAAATGGAAATATTCTACACACATACATGGGCTCATGTGCACACACGGTTAACATTTTCTCCCCTTTTAGGCATTTCCCTAGAGAAACTCTGTTTTCTATGGGTTCAAGCCACCTTATTTTGCGGTTGTAAGTTGTTTTAATTTGTTTTCAATGTTGTAACCTGCCCTGGAACCTTAGGGAGAAGGTAGTTAATAAGAATAAGAAAATGCTAGGAATTTGAGGGGCGTATGCTTGCCCTGTGGAAAGAGGCAAATTGAACTGAGCTCAGTTAAGGTCACATGGCCTTTTGAACATTGCCTCTACACTCCTATGGTTATCGTTTGTCCTGATTTCTCGGATGATCTGTGAAATTCTTAGGACACTGCCTTCATGTTCTGAGTACAATTTGATTCCTTTTGGGACAAAAAAAGTCTCTTGCAGTTTAAGCTGAATATAACCCCTCCTCAGACACTCCAATTTAGCATTTCAGAAAATATGTGACATAAGAGTGAGCATCAATTTCCCATCACCATTTTTTCTTTTGCCTACAAACTCACGGAGTGCAATTGCCTCACTATAGCAAGAAGCCTGCTGCATTTCTTAAGCCTTCCTGTGTGTTTGAGAAAATGTTCCACCATTTCTTTTTAAAAAAGAAAAGTCACCATGCAGAAACCTAGGTTTCAGGGAGAAGGGCTTAGCCTAGTTATTTTCCTCTGACATGTTAATTTTTTTGGTGCAAGGAATATATGCGAGTCTCCACCTGCAGTTTGAAGTGGCATAGCTTACATCATGGATGGGAATCCCTTCAGAAGTTCTTGAGCTACATTTCCTATAATCTCTTACCATTGATCACGGTGGCTTGAGATGGTGGTAGTTGGAGTCCAACAGCAATGGAAAGCGACAGGTTCCCATCTCTGACTTACTTGTAATAAATGTAGGGGTTACTCGTGCGCAAGTTGGTGCCACTCCTGGCTAGTTTGCCTTGTTAAACCTTTTCTGTCTGGACAGCCCTACACTTTGTGGCTGCTCAGTCGCTAGCAGAATCCGTCAGTGGGCGTTTCTTAAACCTTTTCCAGCATAAAAGTTGTTTGACTCCAAGTCTCCTCCTACTCTCCCTGCGCGGAAGTCTTTTGCGCAGGGAGGGCATGGGTAGCGGAGGACCCGTGCTCTCCTCGCTGATCTCCGGCGAGGAGTCCTGGAGCCCCCTCGCCGATTCCCCCATCTGCCCCCCTTTATCCCTGGTGTTACGCTGATTTCCTTCCCCAGCTGGTGAGCCGCCTCTCCCCCTGCTGGTCCCTTCTCCAGCATCGCTTGAGAGCCTCGCCTCCGCCTCTGGCTCCGATGTCAGTTCCCTGACATTACTCTAAGGTGGTCTTTTGGGGAATAACTCTCTATCTAAAAGTGTCCCCAGTCTATCTAAAAGGATGTCTGGTTCAAGTCTGGTTTAAAGACAAAGAACCAAAAGAAGGACGAACAGAAGGCCTTGAAGTTGCCCATCAACAGTCAGTGCTAGTAGAGCAGGCTGAGCAGCAGCCACAAAGTGGGCAACACTCTTGTTTCCCACTATGGCGAGATGTATTGTAGCTCTATTCAAATTGCAGTAGTTATTTCCAAATCTGCACCTATGCATATATATTAGCCTAGGCAAATGATATGAAAATCGGCACCCTCTTTCAACCTCTTCTTTTGGAAATGTCCTTTCCCTTTTAGGGTGATGCCTAGACAGAAGCTCTGAAAAAAAAGTAAAAGCTTCCATGGAATCTGCAGTTTGGGAGAGATGTAGCCAAGCAGCACATGAGACATTTGGCATTATGTTATCATCTACAGATACAAACAGAATATGGACACAGCACCAAGGTGCTTTGTGCAAATGTGGCCCTGGTAGGGAACAATAGAAAAGAGACAGGAAAGAGACAGAGCTAATCTGTGCTCAGCTCTTAGTGAAGTATATACTTTGGAAAGAGAACCTCCAAAGTACCTTAACCTATACAAATCATATCGACCCCCCCCGTATTGCCGCTTCATTCTGAAGAGTTTAACTAGGTCAGCATCCAATTTATTTCCCTAACTTTCTCCAGCATCAAGCATTTTCTCAATAATGACTTGCACAGAGGTTCGAAATAACTTATCTTTCAGGTGAGGAAACTTAAGTAATAGGATTAGATTTTCGATCACATGTCCCTTTCTGGTGCCTCTTCAATAAAGGCCTCTTTCATTTGTTTAATTCAATGGCTACAAGTATCCAGGGATTCAGATTCTCAGATGTGCTCTTTTTGGTTCAAAAGCCTACATTGCTCAAGCAGGGAGGGGGATTAATTATCAATAGGTAGGCGGGAATATAATATGTAATCCCTAGAGGCTGGTGGTGAGATTCAGTGCATTTCAACAAATCAACACTTCCAAGAATTCATAGCAAGTGGGGCCTGGACGTGTAGGGAAATTTACATGTGACTGTATTTAATTGCACTTCAGAGGAGATTTGATCTACCCAGCGACAGATAATTCTGGTTTAAAGCCTTTCAAGATTGATTATTGAATTAGTTCACGAATGCATGAAATTTTACATAGTGGTTTAAAGCACTGAAGGGGTGGTTCTCACCAGAAATTCCCATAACCAACTGGGGCGCTTACATAGTAAAGTATGCCATTAGGCTGGAATGTTAAGACAAAAATCTCATCAATCATTCATCTGGATGAAGATCACAGCAATAGATCAGTTTGTACCATTCAGTACATTCTTTCCATCTTCAGCATTAACTTGCCCAAAGCCCTGAAGGATATCCTAGCGCTGGAATGGGCTGCACATGGGTTGATAGCACCCCCCAAAATATTTCAATGTGTACCACAAAGGTCTTGGCAGAATGTTGAGAATCTCAAGATTTATTATGTATAAATCCCCAGTCTTTACAGATGTCAGGATAGATAATGTGGTTTTTAACCCTGTATTTGAAAAGGAGATTGACTTTTCTTATCAAACTTGCATCTGAGCTGTATCCATTCAGGGAACATAGGAATCTGCTTTATACTGAGTCAGACAAGTGGCTCTCCAGAGCTTCTGGAAGTCTCAGGTTCAGTTTCCAGCCTCTCCAGATGTGGCTACAAATTACTCATGTCTGGCACCCAGAAGAACCATGGCTAGGAAGTGCAGCATGGACCATTGCCTGACTTGATGAAATACAGCTTCCTTATCCTCTCTCACGCGCGCCTTCAATATGCATATAACATTGAACATTGTCATGGCTGAATATGACCCTAGTTTTGTGCATCAGTTTTTAAAAGTGTCCCACAAATTCAATAACTGGAGAAATAAAATGTGCCCCCCCCCAAAAAAAAATAATGCAAGCTTTTTATATCATTCAGATTGTCCCCCTAATGTATAATCTACTATGTGTATACAGTGGTACCTCTGGTTACAAACTTAATTCGTACTGGAGATCCGTTCTTAACCTGAAACTGTTCATAACCTGGGGTACAACTTTAGCTAATGGGGCCTCCCAGTTCCGCCACGCCTCTGATGCGCAATTTCTGTTCTCATCCTTGGGCAAAGTTCTTAACCCAAGGTACTACTTCCTGGTTAGCAGAGTCTGTAACCCGAAGTGTTTGTAACCCGAGGTGTTTGTAACCCGAGGTACCACTGTATTATGGAGAGCTGGTGGCATGAATTAGGGGTGGAGGAGGAAACGGATTTCTGGGAATTACCGTGCATATAGGTCCTGATCTGCACCTCCAAGGGTCAAGTATAGATCGGAACATAAGTACCCTTCAGGTTTTGCTCCTCTCCAACTGCAGTGCAGTTCTTTCCTCAAAAAAGTACCCAAATGCTGCAAAAATGTTTATTTTATGATAAAATATGTTTAGAAATGCATGGACTGAAATAAACGATGTATTTAAACACATACGTAGTATTTAAATATACATTTAGTGATAAAGTAATATTCTTGTGCTGACATATTAATGTACAAACAGCAAAGCACAGACTTATGAATGAACCAATGTAAAACTGACATATACCAGAAACAGGCTAATCTATCCATCCCTAATATAAATAAAAGAGCTTTCACTGAGCCCTGTTAATGAACTGCAATCTCCATAGAAACCCACAGCTGAGAGCTGTTGCCTTGCAATATGTGCACAAACTACCTTAGTTGAAATGCATCAAACTAATATTTTGAATTATGAATCACAATACATCTATGTCTCACATTCCTATATAATGTGTTTCTAGGTGATCTTGATCCCCACCCCCTTTTGTGTGTGAATTACTCTTACAACTAAGCAAGATGAAACGCTATCAGAAGAACTTGAAAAAGGAAATTATTATTTTTTGGCAAGGCCATCTTTTTAACGGCTGCTGCTCTATCCAGCCATACAAAATTTTGTTTCTTCCATGCTCTTCTTAGCCCCTTTCCCAATTGCTTAGCTCTGTTTAACCAGCTCAGCAATTTTTAAAGAAATATTGATCCCTCAAAATTGTAACTGGATTTCCATGAAGCAAACTATATTGCTAAGGAAGCATTTGTCCCTTTGAGTCACACTGGTAAACAAAATAGTTCAGCTATATTCTTATTTTTCTTCAATCCTGCCACTTAGTCATTTCCGTTAAACATTTTTGACACTTCAAGGATAAAGCCTAACAATAAAAAGCACCAACGGTGATTTTGTGGTGCAGATGGTCCAGCTTTCAGTTTCTGGCATCCCTGTGCTCCCGCAGGATGCAAGCCCTTCTTGAGATGTGGATGCTCTGAACTCTCTCCACAGTAGGCTCAGGTGTAAATATGTGCAAGTAGACCATAGTTCATAAAGACACTGCAGTCTCCACTGTGCCTGATTTCTGAAGGTAGCACAAAGCCTGGTTGAGTGTCAAGACCCCTGGAGGCCAGTAATAAATTTTAAGCTGAACTTAAGAGTGGGAAAACGAGGAGAAAACAAAAAAACAGATTTGCCCTAGTACTGATTCACCTGCTGAAGGCAAATGGTCTACTGGGGCTGGCAGCAGTTGTCCAAACTCTAAGGAAAAGGGAAGTCTTTCTTATTATCTTATACCTGATCATTTCACTTATGATATTCTGCCTGGGCATCATGTGCTTTTATTGGTGACCTTTTAAAAAGCATTCTGAAACACTTAAAACAATCTAAATATAGTAAAGGTAAAGGGATCCCTGACCATTAGGTCCAGTTGTGGCCGACTCTGGGGTTGCGGTGCTCATCTCGCTTTACTGGCCGAGGGAGCCGGCGTACAGCTTCCGGGTCACGTGGCCAGCATGACTAAGCTGCTTCTGGTGAACCAGAAAAGCGCACGGAAATGCAGTTTACCTTCCCGCCAGAGCAGTACCTATTTATCTACTTGCACTTTGATGTGCTTTCGAATTGCTAGGTTGGCAGGAGCAGGGACCAAGCAACAGGAGCTCACCCCGTCGCGGGGATTCGAACCGCCGACCTTCTGATCAGCAAGTCCTAGGCTCTGTGGTTTAACCTGCAGCGCCACCCGCATCCCAATCTAAATATAATTACAGTTAAAATGTCTTTAAAATATATAAAAAAAAACAACTCCACTTAAAAACATTATTTCATCCAGTGATCTCAGGGCTGCCAGGAGCATGTGTGCAGATGAACAAATATCAGACTTGATCCAACTGAAATTTGAGCACAGGGGGAAATGTGGTTTTCCCCACCTTCAAAAAATATGCTAATGTTCTTACAGCAAAACAAGGTGTCATTGATGTTCAGTAGAGCTAACGGGAAGTGGGAGGAACCACACATTTCTGAATAACCGTATTCAGAAAACAAAAAATCATTTGAGAAGGACAAAGAAAAACAACTCTTCCCTTTCATCATTCAACAGCTGTTTTATTAGTACCAATTATTATTGTAGTTCAATCTAAGCTGACAGGGGGTGGAGAACTCTCTCAGTTCATGAGACTGGTGATTTGATTTTACAGCCATATTTCATACTGATCTCCTTTGCATCAGAGCATTACAATCCACATTCCTTGCTCAGTTCTCTTCCAACCTTATGCCACGGAACAGATGGGAGGCAGAAGAGGATGCGCAAAACTACTTTTTGCCGCATTTTCCATGTCATAAAATGGTCTTACATAAATGGTATGCCAGGAAAAGTGAAAGGTACCATTTTCTGTAAAGGTATCATACCTGCATGTGATTCCCCACACAGTGCAACAAATTCCAGCGTCCCCTGTGAAGCTGGCTTGAACCACTTTGGGAATTGAAGCTATGGGAGGCGAAGAGGGATCTCCTAACAATTCCCAGCACCCTTAGCAAACTACAGCTACCCAGGATTCTTGGGGGGAAGCTATAGCTATGCAAAGTCATTTCTTTAGTCAAAAAGCCTGTTTCTCTTTTAGTCGTCTGCCTCATCTCTGTACACCCCAATCTTTGGGCCTTGTGTGATTTTTTCCTCCTTCTAAACTGACCTTGCATATCTCTCACAGAAGCTGTATTAGTTATTAGCATTCCATGACCAAGCTTTCTGCTTTGAAAAAAGAATCTCTTGTGTCACTCGCAGAAGCAGTCTGTGTCATTGTGGTTAAAAGCGGTAGACTCGTAATCTGGTGAACCGGGTTCGTGTCTCCGCTCCTCCACATGCAGCTGCTGGGTGACCTTGGGCCAGTCACACTTCTCTGAAGTCTCTCAGCCCCACTCACCTCACAGAGTGTTTGTTGTGGGGGAAGAAGGGAAAGGAGATTGTTAGCCGCTTTGAGACTCCTTAGGGTAGTGATAAGGCAGGATATCAAATCCAAACTCTTCTTAGAATCATAGAGTTGGAAGAGACCATAAGGGCCGTCGAGTCCAACCCCCTGCCAAGCAGGAAACACCTGCTTCTTCTTCTACTTCAACCAAGATTACTAGGGACATTCCAGTAAGTGACACAAGATGGCTAGTTTTAAGTTTGTTATATAAGAAATCAGCACCTGGCTATAGGAAGTGTATTTCTTTATTTCACTTCTGTCCAAAAGGTTCTGTCCCTTCCTATTTTATCCTCATAACAACCCTCTGAGGCAGGTTAGGCCAAGAGATAGTAATTGGCCCAAGCTCCCAGTGAATATTGATCTGTTTTTCCCCCTTGCGTGAGTACTATGCCACTTTTAATTCTCCCCCTTATTTCCCCTCCTTTGAACAGCAGCGAGGCAATTTAGACTATTCATATAATGGAGCTTAATATCAGTCGTGTTTTATTTTCCTTTAAGAAAGAACAGGCAGCTGGAAACTACAAAAATGTAACATTGAAATTGTGCTTTCGTGTCACAGACATGAGGACAATTTTTTTTAAAAAAACAAAACCTCAAGCTGCCTGTATCCTCCTCCATCACCACTCTGGAAGAGACGGAGGAGGATTTGAGATTTATTGATTAAAAGAGAATACTGTGCCTTTAAAGCTTGTGTTGCTATGAAGGATGGTGAACATTTGTGAGTTCAAAAGCTCCAAGCAACTAATGTGCCAAAACAGAGATTGTAACACCACATTAGAATTAGAACCACATTAGAATGCAAAACCCACCCACATAACTGAATCCTTTTCACAGCATTCTCAAAATGGTTACAATTTAAGCACAGGCAGAGGCTGAAAGACATGCAGTTGCAGAAATGTGAAGTTATGCTCAGCCTCTATAGCCATCTGTCTGGCATGTTTTTGACTACAAGCAGGATATTCTCCAAGATCAAAATGCAAAAGGATTAATTTCCATGCTATTAAATCCCACAGCAATCCGTAAACTGAACTGAAATGTGCTTCCCTCCTTGTTAATCTCAGACCGATCCTGGATAGTTTCAGCAACTTCCAACAACAAGCAACATTATCCCTGTGCACTGTTGGTTCATATTTAAAGGTGAAACTATCAAATTTGCACTTTCAGAAGCAACACGTGGACCAACACCAGTCAACCTTCAAAATTCGCACTTCTCCAAATTTTGCAATATACTAGGGTAAAGGTAATGGTAAGGTATGCACATAAATGCATCTATTTCTAAAAATAGCATACAGAATGGCCGCTTACCTGATTCCGGGGTGAGTAGCTGTTGTAACCCACCATGGCGCCTCCACGCACCCATGGAGCCTTGCCACGTTGTTGCGGCCATTGCCGCTCCCCCCACCTGCCGCAGAGCATTGTGGGCACCGCCAGGCCCTCTGTTCAAATGCAGCCAATCTGCAGCAGCCTGGGGGGTGGGGCTTGGGGAGCAGACCTGAAGGTTGCAGTCTTCAAATAATGTGCAAGTTATGCAAAACTGTATATAAAATGTGTGTACTAGGAGTAAGTTTTATGAGGACTTAAAAAGAATCACAACCTGATGTAGAAATGTGGAGAACTGAATTCAGGACTGGTAAAACGAGAAATCGTGTCCTCCCTAAAAGAGGGCATGTGTTGCGGTGAGACCTGTAGACCGACCTCCTGTGTTGTAGGTGGGTTGGATTGGTTATCCGCAACACCCGATTGGTAGGTCCCTCATTGCTGGGTTCAATCTGGCCAATGAGGGACCTATATATTCCCATGCACGTGACCCAGAGCTTCCTCTTTTGGCTCGTGCATTCGGAACACCCGCCCACCTCTCCCTACTTTTAGGGCATTGTGCGATTGACCATCTGTCATTGGGACAGGGGCACGGCAGGAATTTCCCCACTTGGCTGATTGGCTGTTGCCATTTGGGTTTTGCCTGCCGCGTAGCAAATTGTCACAACTTGTGAGGTTGTGGATAGGCACTGGTTCAAGTGATAGGGATGTGAGAGCGGTCTTGCCATCCCTATGTGAAGGGTATTCCATTAAAGGAATCCAGGGACTCAGCTGGTTTGGTCAACCCCCGAGAGGAGGTTGTGCCCATGCCTGAGTCCAGGGGGGCATCTGGGTGGTGAACATAGTCTGTTCCCAGCTTTTCGCCTTCCCAGGTGTTCACCCTTGGCTGACCTATGCTGGTGCCCTGGGTCAGCGCTGCCTGCAAGGGTGCAGGGAGCCAGTTGAACCAGAGCCTATGCAACCGCTCACCTTCTGTAATCAATAAAGTTGTGGCCTAAAGTCTGCCAAAAAACAAAACTAAAATTTGAGTCATGTGTGAATTTATTTAGGGGGGGAGGTCTCTGGGTCTGGACATGCAAATGGAGAAAAGCAGAAATTGGCAAGATTTTCCCATCTATCCTAACTGGTTTGGTTAAAAATCCCTAGACATCTTTGCTCCCAGCCTCACATATCTGTGATTTCCAGGGCTCCTTTAGAAGACAGAACCAGTAATAAACCAGTTTAAGGCAGCAATCTTAGAAATGAAAGTAAATACCATTGAGTATAATGGGACTTACGTTCAAATAAGCTTGCCTAGGATTAGACTATAGTGTGAAAATGGCCCAAGAACATATTGATGACAACAGTTTCCTTTGGGCTTGGATGCAACTGATGTCCACCGCAAAACATATTTTTAACGAATGCCTGCAAAGTCAGGCCATTTTGTACTCTCATAAAACACACATAGTGTTGGCTCAGGTCTAGTTTGGAACTGGTCCATCATTTAACATGCAAGTACAGAAGGCCCAGTGGTAGCAACCAAGAAAAAATTACTTCAGCGGTTCCCTATGGTGAAAAACATACATCTTGCAAATACAATATTGCTAGTTCCACACCATATTATTAGAGTTAGGGCAGGAACGTTTCAACTGCTTTATCAAAGTAATTCCTACTAACTTATCATTCCCCTACATAATAGCCTTTGTTAATGCTCTTGCAATTAGTCTTTCCCTCTGAATATATACTGCCAATTTTAACTTCTCAGCAGATATAATTATACCACTCCTGGAAAAGGAGGAGGCTTTTTAGATTGCTCAAATTAAAATCATGCACAGAATGGAAGTATGAAACCACAACCGTATCTTTCTGGAGCTACAAAAAAGCCACGCTAAATCTAACAAAACCCATCTGTTCTTTTCAATCATTTCTTTTTAATTCAGTCATGCAGCTGCCATTAATATTTATCACCTATATGGCCATTCTAATATCGCCATGTCCTTTATGGCTTTTATTGCATTTACCTCCATAACAGTCCCATGGGACAGCAACACACTAGCCCTCCTCAGCATCCTACATGAGGGGGGCAGGCAGTGGAGCTGAGCATGTTAGCTCCTCTCCCTCCATCGCTGGATCAGCTGCCTTCTAACTGGAAGGTGATAGCATGCATTTCGTATCAAGAGGAGGCTCCATGTGGGATGCTGGGAAATCAGAGTTCCAAAATGAATTGTAGACCTCTGTGGATGCAAGAAGTCCTCTTGCTTCACACGGTTACTTGACACAAGTTAATACAGTGGACCCTCTGGTTACGTACCGCTCTGGATATGTAACTTCCGTGTTACGAATGCGCCAAACCTGTGTATATTTCCAGGTTTAGCTGCGTGCGCATGCGCTGAAGTGCCCTGCGTGCCGTGTGCATGTGCAGAAGTGGCGCCGCAACTTCTCAGGTTGCGGACGGACACCCGGAATGAATTTAATACATATCCAGAGGGCCCACTGTAATAAGAATTTAATCATTTATAACCCGCCTATCTGGCTGGGTTGCCCCAGCCGCTCTGGTCAGCTTCCAACACATATCTGAACATAATAAAACATAAAACATTTAAAATTTCCCAATACAGGACTTCCTTCAGATGTCTTCTAAAAGTTGTGTAGTTCTTTATCTCCTTGACATCTGATGGGAGGGCGTTCCACAGGGAGGGCGCCACTGCTGAGAAGGCCCTCTGCCCGGTTCCCTATAACTTCACTTCTTGCAGTGAAGGAACTGCCAGAAGGCCCTCAGAGTTAGGCCACATTCATACCATGCGAAGATATCATCATCATCAAGTTCTGGGCAGATGTGTTCTAGAAAGCCAAACAACTTATCTGAGTTGAAGTTTGAGTTACAGTACTGCTAACTGGGGAATATTCCCCAGTACTGTAACTCAAACTTCAACCCAGATAAGTTGTTGCAGCTCAATTGGTTGAGCATGAGACTCTCAACTCTCAATCTTGGGATTTATGGGTTTGTGTTCCATATTGTGCAAAAGATTCCTGCATTGCATGGGATTGGACTAGATGAAACTTGTGGTCCCTTCCAACTCTATGATTCTATAATTTAGATCCCAGCCTTTCTCCAGTGAGCTTTGGGCAGTACCCATGGTTCTTTCCTGTCTCCTGCTTTGTTCCTACAAACAGCCCTAATACGTGAGGGATATTAGTCTGACAGACAGTGATAGACTCAAGGTCACCCAGGGAGTTTTTTGGCTGACTGGATCCGTCTGTCCCATCTTTGTCCAGCAGAGGGCAGGCAGAGGACCTTCTCAGTGGTGGTGCCCGCCATGTGGAGTGCCCTCCCATTAGATGTCAAAGAAATAAACAACTACCTGATGTTTAGAAGACATCTGAAGGCAGCCCTGTTTAGGGAAGTTTTTAATGACTGATGTTTTAATGTATTTTTAATCTTTTGTTGGAAGCCACCCAGATTGGCTGGGGAAACCCAGCCAGGTGGGCAGGGTATAAATAATATATTATTATTATTATTATTATTATTATTATTATTATTATTATTACTATTACTACTACTACTACTACCATTATTCTAACTACTACACCACACTGGCTCTTATGATCTCCTTTTGCAAGTTGCAGCTAAAAAGGCAGGCTTAGATTGAGAGCTCTAGTTGCTCTCTTGGCTCCCCTTTGCTTTTTCCTGTTTCTTCTTCCAAACCTTAGCCCCACCCCCTTCTTCCTTTTTTTGCAAGTCTGGTTCACCAGCCGTTCAGTGTCAGATGAATTAACCTTGCCCCAGGAGCTGATTATGGTCAGTCCGACCGAGCCCACTAACTGTTATTTCCTAGTTTCCATTTATAAACATCATGAAGGACAGTGTTGTTTTCCTTCCCTGATTGTCTGCTGTGGGTTATTTTTCTCCTGCCCCTTTTATGAAACACTGTGTCAAGAAGACACAAAGGACCTATTTGAGAAAAAACGATGTGACTCATGTAATAGAATACCAGGCATCGGGGCATCACATTAAAGTGAGAAGCGTAAGGGAAGCAAGAAAGAAGCCCCAGGTAACTTTAAAAAATAATTACATTGTGCTTGTTCCAAGAGCGATAGTTAAACCTGTTGTTTGCTAGCAACTTGCTGCCACATCTGGAAATATCATGCACCAAGTCTTGCATTTAATGTTTGATGTTATTTATTTTGTGCCACATGGGTGAGATGCTCAGATTGTTTGTGCACCTATTTCCCAATGCTTTAATTTGGTGGCCGATCAATAATTTTCCTCAAAAATTGCACCTAATCACCCTCTTTAGAAACAGCGTCTCAGTTCATTATGTTAATCACAGCATAATTTAATACAGAAAATGCCATTTACTCTGACATGATGTTCTGTGGAGATTTCAGACATAATGGAAGGGAACTGCAGTCTGAAGGCAGTTTATTTTACAAAAGTATAGGAGGGGAAAATGCATAGACATAAACACCGAAGTTCTGCACTGCGGTAGACCCTTGCCCCTTGCCTTTTCATTAACAGAAATGGCTTACAAACTTTTATGACAATGGCATTCAACACGCCAAGATTTATACAGCTTGTAAGGATAATTGCTTGAAATGTGGAAATAATAGGGCAGTTTTCTTACACCACCCTGTCATAGGAGGGGCAATTTTATCTGTAAGCCACCTCGAGTCCCTGTCTGGAAAAGAGATGGAGTACAGTTATACCTCATGTTACGTTTGCTTCATGCTACGTTTTTTCAGGTTGCGTCCCATGGCGACCCGGAAGTACCGGAAAGGGTTACTTCTGGGTTTCGCCACTCATGCATGCACAGTAGCGCTAAATCATGCTTTGCGCATGCGCACAAGCACCAAATTGCACCGCGCACCTGCACAGATATGGTGCTTCAGGTTGCGGGCTTTTCATGTTGCGAATGGGCCTCCGGAACGGATCCTGTTTGCAACCAGTTGTACCACTGTACAAATAAATATAATCATAATAACAGCAGCAGCAGCAGCAGCAGCAGAAACAACAACAACAGCAGCAACAGGAAGAAAGGCCACTGGATCAAAAACCCTACTGATATGCCAACAGGGCAGAAGATACTGGTGGGAGAGCATGGCATTTTACCATATTTTCTGCCTTCGTGGCAGGTTTTGGGGTTGCCAGAGCTGGCCCATAGATGAGGTAGGATGAAGCAGCTGTCTCAGGCAGCATAAACACAAGAGGTGGCACCCCACTGCTGCTGCTGCTGCTGGAATGCCCCACTCTCACCCTTGTCGAATTCCTCACCTGTGCACTGTGGCTTTCCCCCCTCAGGCATCAAAACACCACAGGCCACCCCTTGGGGTTGCAATGTAAGGGAAAATAGGTATGCAAGCCTCAATGCTGTTGAGCTCACCCCTCCCCCATTCCCAGGGCACGTTGAGAGGGATGGAAATAAATCCGAAACATCCCTAATTGCTCCCCCATCATGTCCCTGTAACACCCACATTGGACAAAATCCCACAGCCCATGTGATGCCCTCCCAGGATCACAGGATTAGGCCCTTAGTTGCATTTGTTGTTTTCAAAGGAGGCAATTTTTAACAATTAAAAAGCACTGCATCTTTAAAAAAACAAATTAAAAAAATGGATGTTTTAGCAGAAAGAAATTAAACTCTTCAACAAAATCTATTATTAGCATGGTAAAATGAGCAAAGTTCTTTGATTATCTTGCAAATGGGGAGGGATTCTATGAAGATTTCAGCAAGTGCATTCAAGAACAGCACCTAGTCTTCTCAAAGGCAATTATTTCTATTAATGCACAAGGACACTTTTCCATTTTAATCCCAGCAATTAATGAACTATACCAAAAGCAGCACTTTAATCATTATTAGTGATGGAAGAATATAATCTAATAATTAATCATGTTTTCAGATTTAGTAGGGCCTGATGGAACAAATGGGGATGTTGGAGTTTAAGGCTGCCATGTTTTCCCCATCATTAATACTAAGCTTGCAATCCTGCACACATTTACTTGGGAGTAAATCTCCCCCCCCCCATCCTAATATATATGTTTGAGGTCATAATTTCTCCCTTCGTTTACACATCTGCTTATTAGTTGCATTTCTACTTCAAAATACATGCACCTCTCAAAAATCAAGAAAGTTTGAAAACATAGTTCATCCCATTGAAGCCAGCTCTACATGTGACTGGAGCAAGCAGGACGAACCATTCCATATTACATTTCTATAGAGTTTAATTTGGTCTCCATCACAAATGCATTCTTTCCTTCCAAAATATACTAAGGCTATACTATTGTAATACATTATTTGTTTAAAAAGGTAAAGGAGCCCTGGATGGTTAAGTCCAGTCAAAGGTGTCCAGTCAAAGGTGGGGTGCATGGCTCATCTGTGCAAGAATCATCAATTTGGTTTGGACCTAATTCAGCAATTCACATTTGGGTCTCAATTAGGTTCAGATCAATTTGGACACAAAATCCAAATCAAGTTTCAGATATCAGAATATTTGGGACTCCCACACACTTGCATTGGAAACCAACATGGCTATAGTGTATTGGGTTCCAACCCCTCCCCTAAATAGGTTCATTAAATTTGAAAACATGGTAATTCCTCAGTGATGTAAGCATACCAATTTGTAGACAGGTATGTCCATGTTTTGTTTTGTTTTTGGTGCTAGCCACCTTTAAAATTTGTTGCTGTTTTTCCATAATTTTTTAAAAAGCAAAATGGCCGTGATTTTCTTGCTTTCTCACATCAAAAGGTTCTTTTAACACTGTGTTCTATGCCACAAACTATTAAGAAATCTATAGCAGCTGCAAGGAAAATACAAAAAGAAAAAGAAAAAGAAATAGCACCCCACTCTTAATCATAAGAATCATCACGGTGAAGAAGCAGGGTATGAACTGGAATGTTTCTCTTTTTAAAAAAGAAAAGAAATAAGAACATACTTCTGCTAGTAACTTTTAAAAAAGAAGAGGTTGGTGTGCTTTAAAACCAGCAAGGGGTTGGGAAGGAAAATATATTTCAGGCTTTGGTTCCCATCAAGAATAATTTCATTGATGGAAATGTATTTTTCCTAATTCCGTTCATTCTATTTTTACAAACTAGTGCCCATATGGATTTGAACACTGCTAGTGGATGTGTGCTGTTTCTCAACACGTCCCTTCCTTTTCTAAAACCTCTTTCCCTTCTATGAATACATACAAAGAGGGATGCTAAAATTACTGCATAATGTGCTCATGGGGTGGAACCAATAAGTGATGCTGTTCAAGCATGCAATCAAGTTTATTATGCGTACACACACAATACCCTTGACAAAAGATGTGCTGAGTAAGTAAGTAAACTCGGAGGGATCTATTTGGCGCTGTGGATTTTTTGCATTTACATCATGTGTGTGTGAGCATGCGTGCGTCCGTAAGTGTGTGCTTTATTTAAACTCTCTTTTGAAACCCTCCTAGAGAAGCCCGCTGTGCTGTTTGACTGGCTAAGTAATTTCTGTTCCCGTATCACACAGTGTAATGACATTTTGGAGCCAATCAGAACAGCAACCGGGTGCTACTCTGCTACCTCTTGCAGCCTCGCAAAATGTCATTTGCATCCTGCTGGGGGGCTTTTATGAAGAACAACAACAAGAAAAATGAGACATTCAAATGGCTTGTGCTTGTACGGTCTTCTGACTGAACGCTGTCGTAAGTTTAAAATTCAGAAGAAGTGTGCGTGGCAAGTATAAGTTTAAAGACAAGACTCTCAGTCGTGGTTTCTAGCAGCTGATGATGCGACCCATTTGAAGCAACAGGGGTTGAAAAAATAAGCATTGTGCTATCTTCCACATACTGTTTTCCCCATGGTCTTATTTTCATGTTTCGTTTATTTGCTCTGGTCAAGTGATTCCTTGTAGGCACTGGAATCTCTGTTTAAAGTGGCATTGTGGCACTTTGAATGTATGGTGTGAGCATGGCCTTGATTTTTCTCCAATTCCCTTTGCTTTTTATCAGAGGGTAATCACATCAACCCTTCCCCCCCCCCCCAGGCAGGAACTTAGAAACACAGGGTCCTGAATCAGATCATTGGTCCATCTAGCTCAATATTGTCTACACCAGGAATGGGGTACCACCTCCCAAGATGTTTACTGGACTACAGCTCCTTTTAGCCCTGAACATTGGCCATGCTGACTTGTTCTAATGGGAGTCTGAGTCCAACCACATCTCCTAGGCCACAGATCTCACAGCCCTGGCACACACCAACTAGCTGCAGCTACTTAGGGTTCCAAGCAGGGATCCTTTCTGAGCCTTCTCTGGAAAAGCTGGAGATGGATTCACTTGTGCCCTAATGCTGAATTATTGCTCTTGCCCAAGAAATCTTCTTCACATTTGAGATCATATGGAGTATGAGACAGAGATGCTAGTCAGAAAAGGGTCTGCTCTTTTTCAAAACAAAGAAATCAAGGACTGGCAATTTTGTTGATGGTATGCAACACCAGCGGTGGAATTCTTTGAGTAAAATTGGTTTGTAGATTGTAATCTTAAGGTACTGGAATAAGAAAAAAGAAACTTCTACGTAGGTGTTCTATCACTAAGATGAAGTGTGGCACTCTATCTCTTTGATGGACAGAGCATGCCTCAGAAATGTAACTGAGAGCATTGTGAACACGATTTGTCAACTGTGTCCTCTACTGGTATGAAGGCTTACTGAAACAAAGAGTTTCTGGATGTGGAACACAGTTTTAAAGCAGAGTTATTAGAGTCTCTCTTCCTCCACTCCCAACTCCAGCAGGAAACATATATTTCATTTTGAGGCAATTTGCACTCTATAATGTATTCAGCTGGGACAAAATTTGTTTGGAAGAACTGAGAATGTGGCCTTCCCTCTTTCTCTTGAAAGAGCAGAAAGCAATCAATGTCCTGCCTGGGCTGTGAATATATCTGTCTGCCCTCAGATAACTTGACCCCTGTTTCCTTATGAAGGAAGCATCAGAGAATGCAATAGAATGAGTCGCCCTCCTTTCTGCATGCCCCTGTTCTGGATCCACACTACTCAGTTGAGTCAATCCAACAGGAGTAAATCCATGTACATCCTGGGATTTTGCCTCAAGCAAGTGTGGATGAAGATGTAATTACACACACACACACACACACACACACACACACACCATTAAGAAGGCATTATGATGGCTGAATTGTTCTAAAAATAAGTAGGAGAGCCATTAGAGTTATCCCTTTTCCTCGAGTTTATCTTCTATGAAGGGCACAACATGCCCAAAGCCTGTCATCCTTTGGTGACCTGAGGGATATCAGGCAGGGATTCAGTCTGTGTGCTAAGAAAACAATGTTGAACAAAAGAGAATGTTTCAGGAAGATCAGCCACTCCAGCAAAAGGCATCTTCTTGAATTAACAGGCTAGTGTGTGTCAGGTGATCCCTTGAAACAGGAATGGCAAACTTCTACCCTGTGTACCAGATGCTACCTGGGGGACCTCTCCATCCAGTCTGCATTCTCACTCCCTTCTGCCTCATTCCCATGCAGCAATTAGGCTTTCAAAGAGCTTTAATTGGTAACTATTTGCTGCTTGGGAGTGCAGTGGAATAGAGCAGTAGTTCCCAAACCACTACACTACACCCCAGTTGGTGGGAGAAGCCCTTAGGCATGTAGTATCCACCACTTTCTCAAACACAGGACATCTCTGTGACAATGCCTAAATGTGAAACTCCTTGCCCAGATGTTTTTATATTGCCAGGAGAAGACCTTTTCTGTTTGAGGTGGGCCGTTGGCCTCATTTTTATGGGAATTAATATCTTCAGCAACATGGAAAGCAAGTCTTATGAGGAAATGTTGAAGGGACTGAGCATGCTTAGCCTGGAGAAGGCTGATATTTTTGTTGCCATCCAACAGATTGCATTGTACCTGGTAGTCTGCAAGAAACTGAAAATGAAGCCCTCAGCTGTCAATGAGTGTGATTAAGGTTTATACAATACAGCATCTGTTCTTGAACAGGACAATCTTCGCTTGGGTTGGAATCAAGAGTCCTTGCTCTCTAGGCTTTTTCTAGTGAAGATCAGACTGAAGTGGAGATGGAGGAGAAACTTGACACACTTTGCATTTAATAGTGGACCTGCCTAATTCACACTTTCACTTGCATGAACTGAAGCGCAAATGTGAATTGAAATTTGCATCACTCTGAATTTTGCAAGGCAGTTCTCCAGCCATGTAATGTGTACAAAAATGCATATACTGTGCTAAAGTGTGCATAAAGCTATGTATATTAGTGAAAACAACACACCAACATGCATTATATTAGGGGAAATTGCTTTGCAAAAAGGTGCACATTAGGGAGAAATTAGAACTGAACGGCTGGTGAATTTTCCTGAGAACTTTTTTTAAAATTGCAAACTGATGATAAAATGCAGAGAACTGAATTTGGAATTGGAAAAAAGAGAAACTGAGACAAACCCAAATTGATAGTTTCTCCTGACTGTTCTGATGAGTACCTGGAACAGGGCTTTTTCACTCCATAGCCTTGAAATTCTCTTTCTCGATACCTCCTTCAAGCCTCCTCTCTGAAAAAGCTTTTGTTCCATGCAGCTTTGTTTATTTGTTTGTTTGGGTATGTGTGCAAGAGAGAGCACAACATCAGCATGGGCGTAGCCGAGGGGGGCAGGGGGGGCAGTTGCCCCCCCCAAACAATAAAAACCAATACAACTTTGAGGCTCTGCCCCCCTAAAAAAGCCTGCCCCCCTAAACAAAATTCCTGGCTGCACCCATGAATGTCTCCTGGGTCTTTGGCACTATGGGCTGCTGGAGATTATTTGATTATTCATTGTGTAAGCTACTTTGGATACATTACATTTTGAAAGGCAAGGTATAAATGATCTTCATAAATAAAGGAAAATAAAATAAATGGACAGGAAAAGGCACCGTCCCCCTACGGAGAACGAGCATCTTCCCAGCTATGCCATCATAGTCCCGATTTCTCATGGGAAACAAGCAAATATATTCAACAGCCTTGGTTCTGAACAGTGCCTACCCTGTTTTAGCAGAAGAAACACCTTTATATTTCTCCAGTCTGTATTCTGCTCGTTGACAATATTGTTATTTCTCCAGGTGAGGCATGGACGAAATGACAGAATTCATTCTCCAAAACTCACTTGGGGGAAAAGAAAAATTCAAAGCCATACTTCATCTTAACTACCAGACCTGATGATTTACTCATGGAAGTTTAATCGTGTGCAAACATGTCATCTAGCAAAGTACACACGGCATTGTTTTAACAGGCACTCAGAAATACCAAGCTGTCAGCTTGCTGTTGGTTCTGGCCAAAGTTTTAGCACATTTTTGTTACTTTGTCCTCCCCCCCCCCGTTTTTTTTAAAAAAGAAGATCTTATTTACAGGAGGCCAATACCACAGGGATGTTCACTCAAGCCCCAGTGAATTCAAATGGTGCACCACTAAAGAGAGCTGTTTCCCGAGTTGCCCAACTGCAGAGTATGGAGCTGGAGACCATATAAATATATCAATCATGCAGAAGCACACACATAGCAGATGTGCTGTGCAACCTGTCAATCAGTGATCCTGTTAACACCACCTTTCTCCTAGTTTTTCAAAGCTTCAGTGCAATTCCATATAAAAATCTCCTTCAGCAATCCTATCCCTGTTGCCATTATTCATCACTTCTCTATCTGTTTTTCAGGGACTGGCTAGACAAAGAGAGGTGGTGGGAGGTACCAGCCAGGGAATCCCCAAGGGAAATCCCAGTGGAAGAAGGCGGCAGTTAGACTGGTGTTTGGGAGTGGCTGCCGAGACCACATAACACCAGTCCTGAAAGACCTACATTGGCTCCCAGTACATTTCTGAGCACAATTCAAAGTGTTGCTGCTGACCTTTAAAGCCCTAAATGGCCTCGGCTCAGTAGACCTAAGGAGCATCTCCACCCCCATCATTCTGCCCAGACACTGAGGTCCAGTGCCGAGGGTCTTCTGGCAGTTCCCTCACTGCTAAAAGCAAAGTTACAGTGAACCAGGCAGCGGGCCTTCTCGGTGGTGGCACCCACCCTGTAGAACGCCCTCCCACCAGATGTCAAGGAAAGAAACAACTATCTGAGTTCTGGAAGCCATCTGAAGTAAGGTTACCAGGCGTCACCGTTTTCCGGGGACAGTCCCCGGATTTACAAAGCAGTCCCCTGACAAAATCCTATCATTCCTACTGAAATTGAAAAGTGTCCCCAGATTCGTTGAAAAAAAATCTGGTAACTTTAATCTGAAGGCAACCCTGTTTAGGGAAGTTTTTAATGTTTGGTGTTTTTAATATTCTGTTGGGAGCCGCCCAGGGACTCTGAGGCTGAAGCAGAGAAGGAGTGGGTGGGTCAAGGGACTGCTGAAGAATCCAGGAAGTCTTTCTCTCCTGTTGTAACAAGCCCCACTCCCCCCCCCCCCCGGTCTCCAAGAACTTACAGAGTAATGAGAAGAGCAGAACAAGAGGTCAAAGGTGTGCAGACACAGTTTGAGACTGCTTGGGAAATTTCAAATGTACTTTGTCTCTGTGTGTGTATGTGTGTGTGTGTGTGTGTGTGTGTGTGTGTGAGAGAGAGAGAGAGAGAGAGAGAGAGAGAGAGAGAGGATGACTTCAAGCTGCCGTTTCATGGTATCATTTGGTCTTAATAGCAGATTTCTGCACTGAAGGTTCTCGTGTAGCTTACGGAGCTATCCTTCTGCAAGGCATTCGTGCATCTCTCTGGATCTAGACAGTCAAATGAATTATCTTTAGGCTTCCTTTTGCCTCGGGCCTGTAATTCATAGACTCCATTAACTTTTACAAGACATTAGATATCTCTAAGGGGGATTGAACAACAGCAATAGCTGAGGCTATATTATGATAATTTCTCATGGATTTTACAAAAGTCAGTGTTTGTAGGAATCTGTAGCAAATCCCATCTATTATCGTTATTGATTGAAAATAAGCATGGACCCACATGAGTCTGTAGACTCCAGAGTGCTTAAATTATCACCAACTGTACCTTTGGAGTTTATATGATAAATTTGTGGTGCTTGATGAATGTGTTGTGTTTTCTGTGGATCACGCTTGCTTAAGAAGATGAAAATTGTTTCAGTGACAGTTTCGTTAGCAAATATTATTTTTCTTTTAAAAAGATGGAGGGGGGAGTCTGTTATTGATTTCTCTTGCATTCATATTTAGAATTGCAGTGCACAAATCTGACAAGGAGAAAGATAGATTTGTGTGTGTGTTTCCTGAAAAACAAACACACACACACACCAACACACTGGATTCAGCAACAGCAGGGAAGGATGAAATTCTCAGTTATGGAGAGGCACCAAATGCCTCTGGGATAGAATAAATTTGTTCTTGCTGTATTAATGAGGTTCAAGAGGGAGGTCAAGGGGGTCAGACAGGAGGAATAACTGGGGTGGGTCATTTCTAGAAATCAGATTATGTTTCAAGCATGTCTTTGTGTAAGCCGGGGCTTGGGTCACAAAATCAAAAGGCAAGACACTGGATTAATGGAAATAAATGTTCCATCTCCATGGTGGTATTTTGTGATGAAAGCTTTTAATTGTGATTGTGTGCGTATGCTGTTCAAAATACTGTTTTATCACAGCAGCTGACAGCATTTTAAACAATCTAAAACATGGGTAGGCAAACTAAGGCTTGGGGGCCGGATCCGGCCCAATCACCTTCTCAATCCAGCCCATGGACAGTCCGGGAATCAGTGTGTTTTTACATGAGTAGAATGTGTGCTTTTATTTGAAATGCATCTCTGGGTTATTTGTGGGGCATAGGAATTTGTTCTTCTTTTCCCCTTCAAAATATAGTCCAGCCCCGCAGAAGATCTGAGGGACAGTGGACCAGCCCCCTGCTGAAAAAGTTTGCTGACCCCTGTTCTAAAACCATGTAAAATATAAGCAACCTAAATCAGTCACAACAACGGGTGCAGAATTTTGGCAGCCAGGCTGCTCACAGGACAAGATTGTTTGAGCATATTATACCAATCCTGTTCTGACCGATAAAGCCTTAAACAGTTTGGGATGGCAGTACCTCAAGGCTCGCCTCTCCCCAGACCCAGACCCTGCAATCATCATCTGAGGGCTTTCTTCACGTACCTTTTTCATGAGAAGCCCAGAGGGTGGCAACACGAGAACGGGCCTTTTCTACAGTGGCTCCCCATTTGTGGAATGCTCTCCTTTGGAAGGTTTGCCTGGTACCTTCATTAAGTGCCACGTGAAAATGTTCCTCTTCAGCCACATTCCTTCACATTCCTTGGTTTGTCAGATATGTTTCCGCCAGTGGCGTTATTGGTTTCTTTTTATTTTATTATGTATCTTGTATTGTCGTTTTGTATTTTTGCTGTTGTGTACTGTCCCGGGATCTTCAGATGAATGGTGATATGCGGATTTAATAAATCATAATTCAAAGGCAGCCCCCAAAACAAGTCCTTGTGATGCAAGAGGTGTGTGTGTGTGTTCTTTCTTTCGGCCAGTTTATATGTTCTTTGGCTGTAAGAGAGGAATGGGGTTGGGGGAGAAAAATGGTTTATGCTAAGCTTTGAATATTCTATAGAGAGGGTTTTTCTTTATTCTTGGGTATCCACAAGCCCCCTGGTTCCACATAGAGGAGTCCCTGGTGGATTAATTATCCTGATATTACTCATGTTGAATTCTGCACCAGAGCTTTGGTGAGCACAGCTGAGCAGAGATGAAGGCTTCCCAGGAGCTTCCTTTGCACTTTGCAAGAAAGATTCCTGTGGCAAAAGCTGATTTATTTATAGCACCTCCAGTCCACAATGGAGAGGGCAGAGAAGGCTCCTGAGGCATGAGCTGAGCGATAACATCTTCATTTCAATAACCTCTTTGCTTTTTCACCGTATCTCTGCAGTGGCCACATGAGACTAGGAAGAAGGAAGATACACCTTCATGTCAATAGTGCAAGGCTTTGCTGAGCAGATGCATCTTTGAGATTGCCCCCAGCTCCCGAAAGAGAGCTTTTCTAAGAAAACTAGGGTATTCCAGACCCAGAAGAAGAAAATTCAACATCAGTAAGTGAGATGGGGACAGATGGAAAGCTTTGTTTCCCCTTCCACATTTAACAATGCTGACTCTCTGAAATGTCATTCACGTTTGTTTGCATCCATTTAAATTTTTAAGGAAACTGTGGTGTATCAAATGTAAGTTTAAGAGGCCCAGACGGAACAGGCCAGTTTCCCCTCTGAGACTGGCTCAGTGTGGTTTAGTCCCACTGGGTGCAGATCTTGCTTGTTCCATATAGGCATATTGGTGCACGTGGAAGGCCGTGTGAATTGCTTTGCATCACTGCAAGATAGTTATTAGATGTTGAATCTAATAAAGAGGGATTTCATTTCAGCTTTGGCCCTGGAAACAGTTTCTCAGCAAAACATGCATCGGTGAAAATTGGGAAGAGATGCCCACAGAGGAACAACCTGATTTGGCTAGACCTGCAAATGTACTATGAGGCAGCCTGTTTGTGCTGGTTAAAAGACTGGATTACACTGGATAATGCAGACATCCTGGACTTAGAAGGTCATGACTTAAAATTCGGCTGGCAGTGCCACCAGACGGAGGAGAAAGAACTTGCAGCAGGAGAGAAATGTGACAATTCCCTTTAGCTCTGCATGGTACTGCATTGTATTGTATTGTATAATTCTATTTGACATTGTATAACCTGTATCTTATAGGTTAGTTAAAAGAAAGGGGAATAATCCGATAGGGGGACAGACTGATAAGGAAAGTTAAAAGCAGAAAGGGAGAATAGGAAGAAAATAACATGGGAGAAGAAATACTGCCGCGCTGATCGCCTCCCTGGGTGGATTGCCACTGCGCCGATTGCTGCCGCACCAATCGCCCCCCAGGCGGCTCGACCCGCCCCCGGGTGCAGGGCATGTGCGCTGCTCTGGGTGCCTGAGTGGCTAGCTCAGCCGCTGAGCAGGTTGCCAACCTTTTCTGTGTTTTCACCTGTCACACAGGTAAAGCAGGTGGGCCTGGCTTAGCAAAAGCTGCTTTGCAGGCCAAATGGGGAGACCTGCCTTCCAGACCTCATTCATCCCATGGGCTGGAACAACCAGGATAACCCAAGCTCAGCGCAACAATGTGCTCCTTCAGCACAACACTCTCAGCACTCGCTTTCCCCCAATAGAAATGGAGCAATAATGCTCTGCATCCACAGGACTATGCAGGCAAGAAAGTGGTAAGAAAGCACTATTTCATTTAAAGCGAGAATATAATCAACGGTACATTACAAAGTGTCTGCTTCCCCCCAACCATAGTAGGCCTAGTTAACCTGTTTGCTCTCCTCCTCCTTCTCCTCAGTGAATCAGTCTCAGCTATGTTTTCTTGTAATAAGGAACGATGCAGAATAGAGCTATACTGCCACCCAGAGCATTGAGGAACAGATGGAGGGAAATATTTTTATTTGGCGTCACAAACTTAAACAACTTTTATGTAGTAGCTTAAAGCTCATTTTTGCTAAGAGCAACGTGAGCAGGCTTACTCACCCATAACAATTTCAGAGCTGTTTTGGCAAGACTTTGTCTCCAAAGGACAGATCACTTCTTTGCCGCCCCCCCCCCTAGTTTTGCCAGAATTACATTCTGGCTGTATCTTGCTCATAATAGATTAGCTCCATCAGAGCTTTGTGCAAGCCCATTCTCCCATAACAGAACACACTTTTGTACATTGCTTTAGTTATGTGATGCATTTTAGCAGGTAAATGGCATTTCTCTGCACTCTGGCTTCTGTCAAGGTGTTCTGTTGCACAAGACATGACATGAGCCAACAGTGTGACGCGGCAGCTAAAAAAGCCAATGCAATTCTGGGCTGCATCAATAGGAGTATAGCATCTAGATCAAGGGAAGTAATAGTGCCACTGTATTCTGCTCTGGTCAGACCTCACCTGGAGTACTGTGTCCAGTTCTGGGCACCACAGTTCAAGAAGGACACTGACAAACTGGAACGTGTCCAGAGGAGGGCAACCAAAATGGTCAAAGGCCTGGAAACGATGCCTTATGAGGAACGGCTAAGGGAGCTGGGCATGTTTAGCCTGGTGAAGAGGAGGTTAAGGGGTGATATGATAGCCACGTTCAAATATATAAAAGGATGTCACATAGAGGAGGGAGAAAGGTTGTTTTCTGCTGCTCCAGAGAAGCGGACACGGAGCAATGGATCCAAACTACAAGAAAGAAGATTCCACCTAAACATTAGGAAGAACTTCCTGACAGTAAGAGCTGTTCGACAGTGGAATTTGCTGCCAAGGAGTGTGGTGGAGTCTCCTTCTTTGGAGGTCTTTAAGCAGAGGCTTGACAAGCATATGTCAGGAGTGCTCTGATGGTGTTTCCTGCTTGGCAGGGGGTTGGACTCGATGGCCCTTGTGGTCTCTTCCAACTCTATGATTCTATGATTCTAAGAAGCGGTTTAGTCACACTGGCCACATGAACCGGAAAGCTGACTGTAGACAAATGCTGGCTCCCTCGGCCTGAAAGCAGTGATGAGTGTCCCACCCCATAGTTGATTTTGACTTGACTAAACCGTCCAGGGGTCCTTGACCTACCTTTACCTTCTCACCAATATTTTGTATACATTCTTTGACTGGAGAATGGCATTGCCAAATTCAGAGAAGTGCGAACTTTGAAAGAGAGCAGTGTTTCATTGATGTATTGCTTCAGGAAGAGTGAATTTGGTAGGTTTCACATTTAAATGAGAACCAAATGAATTTCTTCCCTGTCCCTGGTCCTGACTAACATATCCAGTGGTGTAGCGTGGGGGGTGCAGGGGGGCCGGCCGCACCGGGCGCAACATCTGGGGGGGGCACGCTCGCACTCGCAGCTCTCTGCCCCTACTAAAATCCACGGGTTAGGGGGCGCAAATTACTTGCCTTGCCCCGGGTGCTGACAACCCACGCTACGCCACTGAACATATCCCAGTGATTTCAATGGTACAGAATCCTCTTTTAATGTCATCGAGGGCTAACACGGTATAGTGGTTAGTGCAACCAGGACCTGGGAGACCTGGCCATGAAGCTCACTGGGTGATCCTGGGTGGCCAGTCTCTCACCTGTTGCAGGAATTTATGTAAATGTTGGGGGGGGGTTGCTCCTCCAGCAGATATCATACACACACACACACACACACACACACACACACAGCCCGACTACCAGAATCAACACAATCACTTTGGCAAATGTCCCCACAAAACACTTCATCACAGTTTTCCCTATCTCTGTTCAAAGAGCCTCTGCATTACATTACCAAATGTAACAATTCACTGATAAATGTATCTACGTACTGGCTCAGTGGGAAAACTTTAGAAAGGTATATAAAATTGCTCCAGTATGGATTTGCACCATTCCAATTTTGTTCTGTTCAGGAAAGGAATGGCTACCAAGGGCCGAGTCTGGGATGTGGGCAGCCATAATCCCTGAAACTTGGGATCATGTATACAGCAGCCTCTTGCATAAGAGGCAATCGCTGGCATCCTGGCAATTGGGTGCCAGACAGGCAGTCATCCCATGGACAATGGCAAACCATCCAGGAATGGATTAGGTTCTTGGTTGGGACAAAGAGGTGTGATTAACTTGGTCTGGGAAACCAGGAACTTCTTTTGTCTTACTTGATGGGTGTGAAGTGGAGGTCAAGGGAATGATGGGGACAAACCTGATGCTCAGGTTTCTGTCACCAGACCCTCCCAATTGGTGATGTATTTGTGATGTATGCATGATGTACTTTTAGGGGTGTTGTAGGTATCTTTGTAAAACTGATAAAAGTGGGAGCCATCCTTTGCTCTGGGCTTCTTCCTGCTTCTCCCATGCGGTGGGCGGAAGGCCTGTTGCAACAGTTGTTTGAATAAAGACCTGGCCTGCTGGCTGCTGTTTTGCTCCTCTGTTCCTGGCTGGTGTCATTGTTTGGTAATCCAAGTGAGCCCAAGGATTTTCCTATAACACACCTTAACCAACTTCACTGGGTTGTTGTGGGGATTAAATGAGGGGACAGACTATCACCTCCTGAGAAAAGTCTGTTCCACTGTCAAACAGATCCTTCCTAGTTGTAGGAGGTTTGTGCTTACTGGCAATTTTCACTCAATGCTTCTAATCCTGCTCTGTGGACCAACACCAGCTACTTCCTCCTTGCGATGCATTATCAATGTCTTTCATTGCACATTTGACTACCTTGGATGGATTGAAAGCCCCTATTAATTCCAGGGAATTAAAGGATGCAATCAAAGGAGACAACCCAGACATGCACCGTCGGCTCATAAGTGATTCTAGAGCAGGGGTAGGCTACCTAAGGCCCATGGGCAGGATGCGGCCCAATCGCCTTCTCAATCCAGCCCACGGACGGTCTGGGAATCAGCGTGTTTTTACATGAGTAGAATGTGTGCTTTTATTTGAAATGCATCTCTGGGTTATTTGTGGGGCATAGGAATTCATTCATTTTCCCCCCTCCAAAATATAGTCCGACCTCCCACATGGTCTGAGGGATGGTGGACCGGCCCACGGCTGAAAAAGGTTGCTGACCCCTGTTCTAGAGGAAAAGCTGATGAAATAAATAAATGCCCCCCCCCCGCTTGCTGTAGTACCAGAACCAGTGCGGTGCAGTGATTAGAGTGTTGGACTAGGACTGTGGGGACGTGGGTTCCCCATTGGGTGTCCTTGGGTCAGTCAGTGTCTCTCAGCTTAACCCACTTCAAAAGGTGAGGATAAAATCCAGAGGAGGAGAGCCAGGTAGGGCACCTTGAAAGAAAGCTTATAAAGGTTAAGGATTGTAGTAATAAGAACAACACTAAATTCCACACGGAGATGACACCATGCATAAAGTGTTGGATAATGAATAATTTTCTTTAATCTATATTGGTGGGTAATAAATAATTTATAATTATAATCAAACCATTTACCAGCTGTGGAACTGCTTTATGCAATTGTATGGAATCTCTCCCAATTGTTATTTGTTATTTTTGTATTAAAAGCCGATAAAAACATTACGGGGGAAACCCGCCCGCCCCCAACAACCCCAAGAGGTTTACGCATTTTCAGAAAAAGTTAGTTTGGTGACTTCCATTGTACAGCCACTAGGTGGCAGAGTTGCCTCACGGGTCACGGTTTCCTCAGCAAACACAGAGCAGAACTTCTAAAGAAGCGAAGAGCTGCAGCCAAGAGTTGCCCAACTAATGGCAAGTTTAGCTGCTTATGTTGAAAAGAGATTTTGCGTGGTGCATAAAGAAGGCAGTGTGGTGCAGCAGTAGGCAAAAGATCATGGTTCACATCCTGACCCCTACTTAGTCACAAAGCTCAGGGCCTGACTACTAACCCTGCCTGGTGGATATGTCCTGCCTCCACTGATTGAGGCATTATCTTTCTGAATGCCAGTTTCTGGAAACCACCCAGAGAACGGAGTACTGTTGAACTCAGTTTCTGCTTGTGGGCTTCCCACCGGCATACCTGGCTGGACACTGTGAGAGCAGGGGGCTAGACTAGACTGGCCAACAAATTAAGTAGGAAATCATAGCTACGGCAAGTTCTGACATTGACCAACAGTGGCTATCCTGAGTTACACACAGCTTTCTTTTCCAGTCCTCCCATGAGATAACTGGGATTGAACCTGGAACCTTTTGCCTGCAGAACAAATTCCTGACCTCTGAGCCCTGTTACCTCCTCCAATTCTTGCAACCAAAATAGGTATTTCTGTTGGCCTATACAGAGGGTACATTGTTCCTAAGGACAGAAAAGTAATATGTGGCATGGATGTAGGCAAAGGGGCAACTGCCCCCCCCAGTCAAGTAAATAAATAAAAATGCTTAACTAGAAGTAGAAGTTGTAGAAAGATTTTGACAGGTTTTTCTGAGCACTTGGGGTCAAAAGAAAGTCATTTAAAACAACTATTGTTGAGACATTTCACTCCAAATCTGCTAGACAGAGTCAGAGGGTGATGAAAAATGGGTGTCCCCCCAACATAAATCCTGGCTACACCCATGTGTGGCACAGCCGTGGGGATTGTATAAACTCAATACTCTAATCCAAGTTTAATAAATTAGATAGTGGTGTCAGAAGTGTTTTGATCCTTTTCCAGCTCGGAAATACTGTGGAACCTCGGTTTTTGAACATAATCTGCTCCGGAAGACCGTTCGACTTCTGAAATGTTCAAAAACTGAAAACTCAATACAGAAGCCTCAATACAATAGGGAAACTCAAAATGGAAGCCATGTAGCACATTTGGCTTCCCAAAATCATTCGAAAACTTCGAAAACTGGAGCAGTTACTTCCGGGTTTTCGGTGCTCAAAAGTCGAAATGTTTGACTATGGAGGCATTCAACAACCGAGGTTCCACTGTATGCGGTTTTACATATAGAGGAAGGTTGTAGCACGATGGTAAGACATCTGCTTTGAATGCAGAAGGTGCCCGGTTCAACTTCTGGCACTTCCATGTACAGACTAGGAAGACTGTTCTCCGAAAACGTGGGAGAGTTACTGCAAGTAAATATACAGAATACTGACATCAATGGACAATAAGGCAGATTCTTATGCCCCTATAGGACAATGCAGAAGAATGCAGCAGATGTAAAACCTAGAAGCTGAATCTAAATGATGTCTGTCTTTTCTCCCTCAAATTAAGCTCTGAATCTTCATAGATCTGCGATGAATTTATGTAGTCTTTCATGATAAAAAAGCTAGGTTATTTTCTGTCCACCCCCCACCCCATTGCTTCCACTTCTTAATGGTTTTCCCTAGCCAGAAAGGAACTCAGGAAACGGCCTGTCAGATACTGGATTGTGCTTTCAAAGCGTATTGTAACCACTGGGTGGAGAACTTGCCTTACAAATTGTCAAAATAAAGTAGGGAAGAAAGCCATTTGACTCAACTGTCCTGGCAAGGCAGAACTTGCCATTGCAGAACATATATTAGAGTTTTCTTTTCCCATGACCAATACAGTTCAGTTTTCAGCGAGGTCAAAATTTGAGCAATAACCTGGTGATCAGCCAAAGAGCATGATATGGCTTATTTAACTAACATCATGCCAAGTCACATTTAAGTTCATTAGAATTGGACCACATTTGTTACAGGGGTATCAGTTGGGAGGGAAGAACTCCCCAAGCCAAACTGGTGAGCATTGCCGTGGTAGAGATAACATAAGAAGATGAAGTCTATGATAAATTATTTTCATATGCTTATGTTTTCAGATTTGGTCAGCTATAGATAGATAAGGATAGACAAATTTGCCAGCTTTGGTTTTTCTCCGTTTCTCATCTTTTTTTCCAGATTTAAGTTCAGTTCTCCCCATTTCTACATAAGATTGCATTTTTGTTTAAGTCTGCAGGAAAATCAGTACATCTTTGTTTCTTACATTATTACTGAAAACATTAAGATAGACTATATACATGTTATCTGAATACAGTGGAGTGGAAAGTTAAAGTTCAATGCAATTTGTTACATCAATCTATCATTGTGGATGAAATGGAAATGGTCAGCAAAATTCTCTGTTCTAATGAAGAAATGCTCTTTTAAAATGTGTTGGGGAGGGGGGATTATTGGGTATTTCTTAATTATGTATTTCATGTTTTAAATTGTGATTTTATGTTGTGAGGAGGAGGAGGAGGAGGAGGAGGAGGAGGAGGAGGAGAAGAAGAAGAAGAAGAAGAAGAAGAAGAAGAAGAAGAAGAAGAAGAAGAAGAAGTTGTTGTTTAACAACAACAACTTTTGAGTCTTTGGGAAAATCATGTGAAACCTAAGGTGTCATATTCAGAGCCCTCCCTCCCTGGGGGGCTCTTGGGAAGTAGGCTCCCACGACGCTTTTTCATCCAGCCAGTTTGAGTCCCCCCTGAGGGGCTCTTGGACTGGGGGCTCCCAGCTCTCCTCCTCAGCCAACCAGGCCCTGACAATCAGGCAGCTAAGTGTCCCGGGCTGGCCCTGACTGACAGAAAATCCAGAAAGAAACAGACAGAGGATGAGTGATTGCCTCCTCCCCTGAAACCAGTTGTTAGACAGCTACCATTAGCACCATATCTCACATGTGTAGTTGTAATCTCATAAGCACTTGGCTGTGTTTTGCCTCCACCTGCTACAAGGTGTTAAAAAATCATCTCTTTAACTTTAAAAAAAATGTGCACCAAATGTTACTCTGCCTCAGGGTAATCAAAAATGATTAAAACAACAGTTCCAGATAAACAGAATGTTACTTCTGCATGTGTATGTGTATAATACATACACATCAATATACACACAATATGCACTTACAGGCCCCAAATCCATTCTGTCATATAGTCTATCACTGTTATTGGCACAGATGCCATTAACTTTTCTAAACACTCCCAACTTTCTTGTAATATTGTTTCTGGGGCTGTGATTACTCATGCTCATTCTCCAGGCATCATTCTGAAGTGCAGATTCTTGGAAGGATTAATAAATCCCCCCCCCCCCACTTTCTGAATTTTCAGAATGTAGGAAGAACAAAGTTTCGCCAGCTGACATTTTCCAGATGGTTTTCAAGTGCTTCAAAACGCCTCTGCTTTTGTTGGCTGTGGGGGAGGGAGGGATGACCTATGACTTTCTGTGATTTCTATATTTAACTTTCACATTTCTGTAAATATGTATTTTAAGGAAAAGATCGATAAGGATTATTCATAGATGTCTGATCATTTCTACATTCTGACTGCCTGGCACAAGTCTGGCATATTGAGCTGGTGCAAACGGGCATTTCTCCATTGAAATGCACGAAGCAACGAACCCTGCTAATGTTATCCAAGGATCTGGTACAGGGCATCTGGCTGAATTAGTCTTCTGAATACAGGGACCCATGCTCATTAAACTCGATTAGGTTAGTTTCTAACACAAATGAAAATAAACTGGATTTTGACCTTAGAAACTGAGAACCAATCAGTCCTTTTTTCCCTTCAGGGAAGGGTATAGCATATAGATGGCAGAAAACCTATGACCCATGTACTTCTGCCTGGCAAGCATAATGGGTTAAATTTGAAAGTTTTGAAAAAGATATCTGCGTTGCTCAGCATTGTATTTCATTTATTACCCCTCTAACCAATGTTTGCTCTAAGGAGCTGGCAGTGATGTACCTAGCCCCCTTTATAAGGCTTGGTAGAGACATCTGGAGGGCTGCTTAGGGTCCTCGTAGCTGAGGGGCCCCATCCCTGATGTAGAGCTTCCATGTATTTTTCTAGAAAAAGAAACACTCTTGCAAATGGATTCCCCAACACAGCTGCCAAATACATCTTGATCACGGAAGAAGACATGGGAGGAGTTGCCAGGCTCACAAAACTTTGCCTGAAGATCAGAACTTCAGGACTGCAATGAGTCAACAATGTAATATATACTTTATTTATGGCTGCCGTCCTGAGAAGCCTTCATGCACAACGGGGCTTTCCTGTTGGCTGTTATGAGAATGGAAAAGCACAGTGACATGAGCTCACTGGTTTTCCCTTTCAGAATAACAGTCACTAGAGATTCCAGACATGTGCAGCACATCACGTGTCATACCTATGATGCACCTTAGCATATCAGAAAGAACACCGCTAGCACCACCACTTCGCTGTTGCAGACCAGCAGTCTTCTTCATAAGCTTATATAATAATAATAATAATTTATTATTTATACCCCGCCCATCTGGATGAGTTTCCCAGCCACTCTGGGCTAGAGCTCCTGCAGTTTTAAATAGAAGCCATGCTAATGTAAATCACGTTTTCATTTCTTGCATAGTGAATAACAGGTAAGCTGTCAACATCTGAATCAATAAATAGCTCCCTCTTGTCAAAATGGAGATGACTCTATAATTGAAATGACAATAAAATCTAAAAGGGACTTCTCATGGGTTGGTGACATTTGCTACTGTGTATTCTCCAAAGAGGTCAGTGCTTTAGAATAGACACTGTCTTTAAAAGATTAGCCTTTAGAAGGCCTTTTAGCTTTTTAGCCTCAGTTGTCTTATGGGTTCTGATTTTCTCTGCCCCCCCCCCCCCTGCAGTTAAACAAATAGAAATAAATGTGGAGAAGAAATCCTCCAGGGGTTTTACCAAATCAGGTAACATTCTCCCGACTCCTGTGTTGAATCCTTCAAATGGGCTTCAAATGTGACTGAAAGGTATAGTGTATACACAGCCTAATTTCTTGTAAAGTCAGCCATTTGCAAGCAACTAAAATGCAGGTTCATTCAAAGCAATACAATAAGCAGCAATTTTTTAAAAAAGCAGGAGCATCCACAAGCAACTAAAATGGAGCCCATCAAACAAATGGGCCCCCAAAGCCTGAATAACTCAGCTGACTTTTCAACAAGTGGTGGAAACATTTAGCATCTTGTGTTTTTCTTTTTTTTTATAAGATATTTATTAGGATTTTTTAAAATATTACAATAAAAAATGAAGAAGAAAAAAAATACAAAATAAAAATGATTAAAAACCACTCCATTTTTCTATTACTTATTTTCCTTAGCTTGTTTCCCGGACCTCCTCATACCTCCCTTTTTTGTATTCCAGTTCAGTTTGTTGGTTCAGCAAATCCTTACCCTCTTTGTTTATCCTAATCTTTGGTCTTAAAATAGTAACGTTAGATTTTTACCTATTAACAACCCATTTTTCATATTCCCTTAAAGCATTACAGCTGGAAACCACTTAATTTCTATCCAACATCATTCTAACATTCATTAATTTTACAATATTTCTGTAGATAGTCTTTGAATTTCTTCCAGTCTTCTTCCACTGACTCTTCTCCCTGGTCTCGGATTCTGCCAGTCATTTCCGCCAATTCCATATAGTCCATCACCTTCATCTGCCATTCTTCCAGAGTGGGTAAATCTTGTGTCTTCCAAGTATTCTTGCTGCTGTTGTGGCATACATAAAAAAAGTTCTATCCTTCTTTGGCACCAATTGGCTGACTATGCCCAGGAGAAAGGCCTCTGGTTTCTTCAAGAAGGTATATTTAAATACCTTTTTCAGTTCATTGTATATCATTTCCCAGAAAGCCTTAATCCTTGGGCACGTCCACCAAAGGTGAAAGAATGTACCTTCAGTTTCTTTACATTTCCAACATTTGTTATCGGGCAAATGATAATTTTTTGCAAGCTTGACTGGGGTCATGTACCACCTGTATATCATTTTCATAATATTCTCTCGTAAGGCATTACATGCTGTAAACTTCATACCTGTGGTCCACAACTGTTCCCAGTCAGCAAACATAATGTTATGTCCAAGATCTTGTGCCCATTTAATCATAGCAGATTTCACCGTTTCATCCTGAGTATTCCATTTCAACAGCAAGTTATACATTTTTGACAAAATCTTAGTTTTGGGTTCTAACAGTTCTGTTTCTAATTTTGATTTTTCCACCTGGAAACCAATTTTCTTGTCCAAATTATATGCCTCCATTATCTGATAATAATGAAGCCAGTCTCGCACTTTGTTTTTTAATTTCTCAAAACTCTGCAATTTCAGTCTAACTCCGTCTTGTTCCAAAATTTCCCAATATTTCGGCCATTTGGCCTCCATATTGAGCTTTTTCAGAGCTTTTACTTCCATCGGTGACAACCACCTTGGAGTTTTATTTTCCAATAAGTCCTTGTATCTTATCCAGACATTAAACAACGCTTTCCTGACAATGTGATTTTTAAATGCTTTATGTGCTTTGACCTTATCATACCACAGATATGAATGCCATACAAATACATTGTTAAAACCTTCTAAATCCAAAATGTCAGTGTTTTCAAGAAGCAACAATTCTTTCAACCAGCAAAAAACTGCTGATTCATAGTAAAGTTTAAAGTCTGGCAGGGCAAATCCACCTCTTTCCTTTGCATCTGTTAGCATTTTAAATTTTATTCTAGGCTTCTTGCCCTGCCAGACAAATTTAGAAATATCTCTCTGCCACCTCTTGAAACAATCCATTTTGTCCACAATTTGCAATGTTTGAAACAAAAACAACATTCTAGGCAATACATTCATTTTTACCGCAGCAATACGGCCCAGCAGTGAAAGCTTCAAATTTGACCAAATTTCTAAATCTTTTTTCACTTCAGCCCAGCATTTTTCATAGTTGTCTTTAAATAAATTCCCATTTTTTGCTGTCATGTTAATCCCCAAGTATTTAACTTTCTTAACCACTGTTAAACCTGTCTCATTCTGAAACCTCTCTCTCTCTCCATTGGTGTTAAATTTTTCTCTAAAACCTTGGTCTTTAACTTATTCAACTTAAATCCTGCAACTTGACCAAATTCTTGAATCAGTTCTAAAACTCTTTTGGTACTAGATTCTGGCTCCTGTAACGTCAATACTAAGTCATCTGCAAATGCTCTCAATTTGTACTGTTTGGCTCCGACCTGTATACCATTAACCAACCGGTCCCTTCTAATCATATTCAGCAGAACCTCCAGGACTGATATAAAAAGCAATGGGGAAACTGGGCAACCTTGTCTTGTCCCTTTTTCTATTCTAAATTCTTCCGTCACCACATTATTTACAATTAGTTTAGCCTTTTGTTCTGAATAAATTGCACTTATACCGTTTTCAAAACCTTGGCCTACCCCCATCCCCTGTAGGTTCTTCTTCATAAAACTCCAAGAGATATTATCAAAGGCTTTCTCCGCGTCCACAAATATCAAAACTGCTTTAGTATTTATGTTCACTTCTAGTTTTTCCAAAATATCAATTATATTCCTCAAATTATCAGACAAGTGTCTTCCCGGGAGAAAGCCCACTTGGTCTTTATGAATCTCTTCCATCAATACTTTTTTCAATCTCTTGGCCAAAATGTCTGCAAAAATTTTGTAATCCACATTAAGTAACGATATGGGGCGGTAGTTCTTAAGCTGAGTCTTTTCAGTCTCTGTCTTCGGTATAAGTGTAATATACGCCTCTTTCCAAGACTCTGGTGCCCTTTTCCCTTCCAATATTTCATTGCAGACTTCCTTTAGAGGTTGTAATAGCCACTCTTTCAAAGATCTATAATATCTAGAAGTCAGCCCATCCGGTCCTGGAGATGTGCCTAATTGCATGTTTTGAATGGCACCTTCTACTTCCTGTTCAGATATTTTATAGTTCAACATTAATTTACTTTCTTGGGATATTTTTTGTAATCCACTTGTCTTCAGAAATCGGTCTATATCCATTTCTTTCTGTGGCCCTTGTGTATATAGTTGTTTAAAATACCTCTGGAAACAGTTTCTAATCTCAGTTGGGTTATGTATATTCTTTCCTTCCACGTCTAAATTTGTAATAGTATTTAATTTTTGTCTTTTTTTCATTTGCCAGGCCAGCAATTTCCCACATTTGTTAGCTGATTCAAATGTTTTTTGTCTCATTTGTTTAATTTTCCATTCTATTTCCTGATTCATCATTTCCATATATTGTACTTGATATAACTTTATTTCTCTCAAAATCTCCTGCAACTTTGGTTTTGCTCTCAATTTCTTTTCACTTTCTTTTATTTCCCCCAAAATTTTATCTTTCTTCTCATTTTGACTTCTCTTCTTTATTGCATTCTGTTGTATCAGAAATCCTCTCATAACAGCTTTACTTGCGTCCCAGATTACTCTTTTTTCTACATTAGTATTCATATTTATTTCAAAATAGTCTCTCAAGGTTTTTTGGGCCTTTTTATACACTTCTTCATCTCTGAATATGGTGTCATTCATCCTCCATCTGAAGGAGCCAGTTGATGTTAGTTTCAACTCCATCCTTACCGCATTATGGTCGGAGCAGGTTTTTGGGCAGATTTCCACTTTCTTTATCTTTGGTGCCATTCCTCTAGTTACCCATATTTGGTCAATTCTAGTCCATGTCATCTTAGCTTCAGAAAAGAAGGTTCCCTCTCTTCCCAAGGGGTTCTTTGTTCTCCAAGTGTCCACGAAATCAAAATTGTCTGTCATCTCAAAAAATGTTTTCGGTAGTCTACCATCCTTGGTAACTACCTGTCTTTGTGCCTTATCCATGTTTGTAGATACTACTCCATTCATATCCCCCATCAAAATCAGATTGTAATCCAAATAATCCAATAAGGTTTCATGCAACTTTTTAAAGAATTCAGATTTCCCCTCATTCGGTGCATAAATTCCTACTATCAAAAATTTCTCTCCTTGAACTTGAATTTCAATTGCCAAAAATCTTCCTTGGTCATCTTTAAAAATAAATTTCGGTGATAGTCTCTCCTTTGCATATATCACAACTCCTCTTTTTTTAACTTTGTCAGATGAGATAAACTCCTGTCCCAATCTCTTATTAATCAGTAGTTTCCTGTGTAACCTTGTTACATGTGTTTCTTGTAAACAAATCAAGTCCAATTGTTCCTTTTTTAGTAAATGAAAAACACTTTGGCAAAGGGTGTAAAAAGTAGAAAAACACAAGATGCTTTTTTTGGTGTGTTTTTCTACTTTTTACACCCTTTGCCATTTTAGAGCCACCCTCCCCATTTTTTAAAGTTTCAATGCCATATAGACTCTGCCTTTCTTTAATACAAATTCAATTTTACATTTTTAATTGCTTACTGTGCCTTGGGGTTTTCAATCACTTCTTCCTCCATGACACTACATGGCTTGATAACTAAGATAATACAGGTATCAAGAATGAATACTGCTCTTTTAGAAGAGGATTTGAGGGCATTCTTGCTGCTGGAACAGGTTAATGGTGGCAGAGTAATGATGGGTGGAAGATGGTTGGACCTTTTAATGTATAAAATGAGTGGATGCAGAGGGCAAGAAGTTTTGATGAAACTCTACTCTCGGTTCCCCATTCTATACCTCAGCAATGGGGAATACTTTTCAGCCTGAATGCTATATTCCCTTGTAGGCAATATTCCAGGGGTTCATGCTATTAGTGGGCAGGGCCAGGAGGAAAAAGTGGGTGGAGCCATTCTTGCTATCCAAAAGCCAGAGATTTTGAAACATACTCACCCCTCTCTATCCTCAATCCAGGCAACCAAGAGACCTAACCACAATTTAAAGGCATGAATCAACCCCTTGAGGCTGTAGAGCAGGTAGTGTGGCCATTTATGCATTGTCAAGAAAAGAGGAAATGAATTTGCATAAAGTGCAATTTCCACTCCAAAGCGTGGAAGCTTCAAGGCCCCTGCTTTCTACATTTCTTTATCTTCAAAGTGATTTGGACCAGGGAGGAACAATTTAGTTATAAATCAACTTCTGGGGGAGAAATGAAGTTTAAATTTAATCTTACTTTTAAAAGGAAAATATGGGGTGCTCAAAAATGTGCAGTCAAATCCAGTTGGTTGTCCCCACTTTAATGAAGAGACTAGAACTTTAATTTGGGAGTACAAATAAAATCCACAGTCAACAAAAGAGACCACTTTTTCCTTATGAAAAGACCAGCAATGAGCGAGGCATCCCATTAGTTTTTAAAATTCACAATAAGAAGCACATTAAGGCTGAAATCCTAACCCCACTAACCAGAGAATAAGCCTCTTTAAACTCACTGGCATCGACTTCTGAGTAACCATGGTTAGAATGGTAATCTTAGTACATAGAGGGTACCTTTGACAACAAACAGCACTTCAGAAACAAGAGGCACCTGTATTAATGAATATGTAAATAACGTACACTGCAAAGCAATTGGCGTATCTATTTATATATATCATGCATGCATGCTAAAAAGTTGGTTGTAGAGAACTAATGTGAAAAGCTTTCACAGCAATTGTCCATACCACAATGGAGGTTGAATTGGCAGGCATAAGAAAATTCGCTTGATGGCATAGGGGTTATCTTAACCTCACCCACCCAGTATCAACACCAGAGGAGAATAGGATAGCACTGTTTAGGATTGTAGCCTACAGGAGATGAGCACCTAAATGAGATCAGGTCCCATTTTCTTCACTTTTAACTTGCTTTACTCACTGATTCATCCCCTGTGTTAAATTAAGCAAATCAGAGGCTGATGAAAATTATAAGTTTAATGTTTCGATACAGCTTCAGGACAATCAGTAGTATGTGTGATGGGACGATGAGCTGCTTGTGTGTAAAATCCTAGTCCCTCAGAGTTTGGTCAAGTTTGCAAACCTCTGTCTGTAACGGAGCCCCTTAAACATGGCTCCGTCAGTCGCTGGCAGATTCCGACAGTGGTTGCTTTCGGAATCGCTTCCAACATAAAAGCTCCTTAACGGAAACACGTCTTCTGGACTCTCTGCGTGACAGTTTCCGGCGAGGAGTGGGTGTCCCTACAGGAGGTCCTGAAACCTCCCCACTGTTTTCGCTGGAAGTGTCTCTGAGCCATCCCTCCAGCTCCCTTTCCCTCAGCCCAGCTCCTCTCCCCCTACTGGTTCCCTCTTCAGCTGCTGAGTCTCTCCCAACCTGTGTGAGCCCTTTCACTTCCCTTCCTTCCGATGGCAGTTCCCTGACATCCACCTCCCCTCCAGGGCCCCCTTCATCCCCTCTCGCCCCCTCCTCTACGGGCGGTGAGGAGGCAAAACCCCGGAATGAACTTCCTTCATCTTCCGATGTCCCGAACACTTCTCTCCACCTGTTGCGGTTCCTGGTCTCGAAGTACTCCTCCTCCTCAGAGTCCATCTCCCCTTCCCCTTCCGATTCCGAGAATCCTTCCAACTCCTCCTCCTCATCGGTGGTCCCAAAGTATTCCCTCCGGAACCTCTCCACAGGCTGAGGTTTCCTTGGGAACCTTTGATGGAACGTTTCTATCAATACCTCGTCATTGATATCTTCTGCCATTACCCAAGTGTTTTCTGACTCCGGTTCTCCTTCCCACGCTACCAAATACTCCACCTGATCCCCCTTCCATCTGGCGTCGAGGATTTCTGCCACATGGCTGCTGCATTCCCTTTCTTCTATGACCGGTCCCCGAGTGGCCATCCCTTCTCGTCCCCCCTCATACGGTGACAGTAACGACCTGTGAAATACTGGGTGCAGTTTCATGTGGTTGGGTAACCGGAGCCTGAAAGCCACTGGGTTGACCTGTTGAATGACCTCAAAGGGACCCAATCTCCTGGGTCTTAATTTCTTACAACCTCCTTTGAACGGCAACCCTTGGGTTGACAGCCACACCCTATCTCCCACCCTTATGGTTTCACCTTCCCTTCGGTTCTTGTCTGCCTGCCTCTTGTATTCTTCCTTCGCCCTTTCTAAGTTGAGTTGGAGCTGACGATGGATTGCTTCCATTTCTTCTACAAAATGCTCGGCTGCCGGGACACCCCATCTCTCCCCTTCTCCCCCTGGGAAAGCCCTGGGATGACACCCATAATTAGCCAAGAAGGGGCTCATCCCTGTGGACACATTCTCGGCATTGTTGTAGGCAAATTCCGCCAGCGCCAACTTTTCTACCCAGTCATTCTCTCTGTCATTGACATAACACCTCAGGTATTGCTGGAGGACCCCGTTTGCTCTTTCCGCCTGCCCGTTGGTTTCAGGGTGCCGGGCAGTCGAAAAGTTGACCTCCACCTGCAGTAAGCTCATGAGCTTCCTCCAGAACCTGGAAGTAAATTGTTTTCCTCGGTCTGAGACCACCCTCAATGGCACCCCGTGCAACCTAAAAATGTGTTCTACAAATAACTTCGCTGTCTCTTCCGCCGTGACTGCATGCGAGCAGGCTACAAAGTGGCACATCTTTGTTAGTAGGTCTACCACCACCATGATGGCTGTTTTCCCCTTGGACTTCGGCAGATCAGTCATAAAATCTATCGACACTGCCTCCCAAGGTCGTTCTGGGGTTGGTAAGGGTTCTAATAGCCCCGCCGGTGCCCGCCTCTCCCCTTTGGCTCGCTGGCATTGCTCACACCCTCTTACATACTCCCGTACATCTTCCCTCACCTTAGGCCACCAAAATTCCCTGGTGACCAACCACATGGTTTTGTGTTGTCCAAAATGCCCCGCCGTGGGGCTGTCGTGCAACTGCTTGAGTACCCTCCCCCTTAAGTCTCCTTCAGGGATATACAGTGCCCCTTTGTAATACAAAGCTCCATTTCTTTCCTCGAAACCCCCTGGTTCCTCTCCCTCACCCCTAAGACCTCTGAGCTTATTCTGGGCGTATTCATCATTCTCTGTTTCCTCTACCAGTTCTCTTTGTCCCACCAATGCCGCCCCACACACCCAGCGGTCCTCTGGAATGACATGTCTCTCTTCGGGTGCTCCCTCCCCCTCCAAATATTCAGGTTTGCGTGAGAGAGCGTCCGCCCTAATGTTCTCTGGGCCTGGCACGTAACAAATCTCAAAGTTAAATTTGGAGAACTCCTGGGCCCATCTCACTTGCCGTTGGTTGAGCACTCGTGCCGTCCTCCAATACTCTAGGTTCTTGTGGTCAGTGCACACTTGCACCTTATGTTGTGCGCCAATTAGCAGGTGCCTCCATCTCCGGAACGCCTCATGAATGGCTAGTAGTTCTCGGTCATACACCGTGTAGTTCCTCTCGGATTTGTTCAGCTTTCGCGAAAAAAAGGCACACGGTCTCCACTCTGACTCCTCCTTCCCTGGCTGCAGAAGCACCGCCCCAATCGCTCTGTCTGATGCGTCAGTTTCCACTCTCATCGGTTTTTGTAAATCCACATGCAGGAGTTGTTGTTCCGAGGCGAAGGCCCTTTTTAGTTCCTCAAATGCTCGCTCCGCCTCCTCAGTCCAAACGAACTTCTTCTTACTGCTGAGACAGTCCGTAATGGGCGCCGTCAGGTGGGCAAAGTTTCGGATGAACTTACGATAGAAGTTCCCAAATCCTAGGAACCTCTGCACATCCTTCCTTGTTTTGGGTGTTTTCCATTCCAGCACCGCCTGGACCTTGCCGGGATCCATGGCCAATCCCTTGTCTGACAGGCGATACCCCAGGAATTCCACCTCCTTGGTATGAAACTGACACTTCTCCAGTTTCACCCACAGCTGGTTGGCTTGCAGCCTGCTCAACACTTCTCTGACGTCTCTCATATGCTGCTCCTCATTCTCAGAATACACCAACACGTCGTCTAAGAAGGCCACACAATTCTTGTAAAGCAAAGGCCCCAGGACGTGGTTCATAAACGATTGAAAGCACGCGGAGCCTCCTTGTAGGCCGAAGGGCATAACTAAATATTCAAATGCCCCCAAAGGGGTGAACATGGTGGTTTTCCATTCATCCCCCTTCCTTATTCGTATCAGGTTGTACGCCCCCCTTAGGTCCAGTTTAGTAAAAATCTTTCCCTTCCTGACCCTTGTCAAAATGTCGTCAATCCTGGGCATAGGGAAAGCCACTGGTTCTGACACTGCATTTAAGGCCCTGAAGTCACACACAAGCCTCGGCTTGTTCGTGTTTTTTTTATCCACAAAAAACACTGGGCTGCCCCCCACCGCCCTGGACTCTCTGATGAACCCTCTCTTCAGGTTCTTGTCAATGAACTCTCTTAGCTCCTGCATCTCTCTGTCTGACATGGCGTACAGCTTGCCTACAGGGAGCTGTGCCCCAGGGAGTAAATTGATTTGACAGTCAAAGGGTCTATGCGGGGGTAATTGGTCAGCTTCCCTTTCGCTGAAGACGTCGCGGAGATCTGCGTATTGTCGTGGTACCTTCACGTTCTCCGTTACTTCAGTCCCTGCTAGGGTGGCTTGGGCCCCTGCCAAACCCTTTCCCTCTTTGCAGTGTTCTAAGCAATGTGCTGAACCAAAAGAAACCACTCTCTGATGCCAGCCCACCAGCGGATCATGTAACGCTAGCCAGCTCATCCCCAATATAATGGGAGCTCCTCCCAAGGTGGCCACATTAAACGCTATCAGTTCGGTGTGCCTTGCCACCTTCATTATCATTGGGACGGTCTGCAAGCTGACTTCTCCTCCCAACAGCTCCCTGCCATCGATCGTGGTCACCTGCAGGGGGTTGCTTAAAGGGATCGTCTGTATCTGGTGTTCAGCTGCAAACTCTTTGCTCATGAAATTGCAGGAGCTGCCTGAGTCCAACAGCGCCTTTATCTTTAGAGGGTGTCCGTTTGGCAGCTCTAGCGCCACTTCTATCACTAGGGCGGGTTTAGGAGGTTCTGGCGTGGGCACTTTCACTGCTCTTTGGCCTGGCTGCTGTGCCCCGACGGTGGCAGCCAGGCGTTGGCTTTTACTTGCTTCGGTATTTCTTCCTCTCTTCCCTCCACAGCTCCTACCATCCCTTGCCATTCCTTCCTCTGGGGGCAGACTCTGGCAAAGTGACCTGGCTGTTGGCAGAGATAGCATTTCCGGGCGCCTTTTCCCTCCTTCTTTCCCCCCTCACTGGGCTTTGAAACTGCGCGCGCGCGCGCTGTTCCGATTTCCATCGGCTCTGCCGGCGGGAAAGTTGGCTCTGGAATGTCTGGAATGCGGAACTCCTTCCAACGTTCCCCCTTCCCTTCCCGCCTCTCCAATGCTCTCGCCTCCTGGCGCGCTCCTATGGTCAGCGCTGATTTGGTCAGCTGGTCCATAGACTCCGCCCTGGGCGCCCGGGAAAGTTCGTCTTTCACAGCCGAAGAAAGCCCTTCTTCAAAGAGCATTTGAATGGGTTCCGCCGATAGATCCCACCCCAATTTATGGATCAACATGGTGAACTCAGTCCAGTACTCACGGACAGATCGGCTCCCCTGTTTGCAAGCCATTAACTGTCTGCGGACCACTCCCTGTTCAATATCGCTGGAAAACATCAGATCCATGGCGCGAAAGAACTTCATCGTGTCCTTTAGGACGTCACTATTCGCTGCCATCAGGGGTCTAACCCAGTCTCTCGCCCCCTTTTCAAGATGCCCAATCACGAAAGCCACTCGTGATTCCTCGTCAGGGAATTCATCAAACTGCAGATTGAGGGCATATTGCATCTCTGTCCGAAAGCCATGATAGTCTTTGGGCTCCCCCCCAAACTTCTGCACCAATCCTGGTACCTTTCTGACGAGCTGGGTGTCTTTCCCCTTTTTGTCTGCATCCTGAGCCCTCCTCTCCTCAAGCCTCGCCGTCTGCAGCGCTAGCTGGACCTCCAACACCCGGTACCTTTCTTCCAGGCTTGGACCCGCTCCAGCTCCTGCTTCTCCGGTTCCGGCTGGGTTGCTCATGATGCCTTCTCCTGCACAAGCTGCTCACGAAGACTGTCGGAATGCTGTGATGGGACGATGAGCTGCTTGTGTGTAAAATCCTAGTCCCTCAGAGTTTGGTCAAGTTTGCAAACCTCTGTCTGTAACGGAGCCCCTTAAACATGGCTCCGTCAGTCGCTGGCAGATTCCGACAGTGGTTGCTTTCGGAATCGCTTCCAACATAAAAGCTCCTTAACGGAAACACGTCTTCTGGACTCTCTGCGTGACAGTTTCCGGCGAGGAGTGGGTGTCCCTACAGGAGGTCCTGAAACCTCCCCACTGTTTTCGCTGGAAGTGTCTCTGAGCCATCCCTCCAGCTCCCTTTCCCTCAGCCCAGCTCCTCTCCCCCTACTGGTTCCCTCTTCAGCTGCTGAGTCTCTCCCAACCTGTGTGAGCCCTTTCACTTCCCTTCCTTCCGATGGCAGTTCCCTGACAGTATGGAAAAAGTTTAACTTCATTCCAGATTCTCCTATCCAGGTATGGTTTGGTCTTTTGCAACTTTAAGTAGCTAATAAATGGTTTTCATATGGAGTCTGATTTTCCAATACATTCTGTCCAGAGTTCTGGCATATGTGATATAGAGGAATGACATCATATCCATTAAATCTCTGTGTCTTTCATTTAGAAACTTAAGGTTAACAGCTCAGACATCATTCCAAGGATCTGGTGGTGCAAAGAGGACTATACTGCTCTAATTCACAACGCCTTTAAAACAATGAAAGAATAACCACTAAGTAGGTCACTGAATTTGATACAAACCATCAGTGCTAACAATATCCTAATTTATAACATATATGTGTGTGTGTGTTAGAATGGAGGCCATTTCCATTTCTTTTTTTGTTTCCAGGATATACTCTTGCTCTTTATAACATAACTCTGGTACGGTCTTTTTTAAAAAAAATAAAGGCTGCCGATATAACAAGACGTAAATTAAATTAGTATTAAGTCGTATATGTTAACTAACTGACTGATGACAACCGCAGGGCTCTGTACCATTAATATTTCACCTTCAAGCAAGCTATAAAGTCGGAAGGTAGGAAATTAAAATAAAATCAGATACTAAGAGGAGTAACAATGGGGAAAGAATGCTTAAGTTCAAGCCCCCAGAAAACCAGTGAACATATAACTCATTATAATTCTGTGCATTCCCATCCACGTGCTATAAGATACTCTTGGACAAAAACTTGAAAGTTAACAGTATATTCTACCGGAAAGCTTCCATATTGTTGCAGGCAAGCCCGATCTCTGAGTGGTGCGAGATTCATAGCTGTCAACGTTTCCCTTTTTTAAAGGGAAATTCCCTTATTCCGAATAGGATTCCTCTCAAGAAAAGGGAAAAGTTGACAGCTATGGCAAGATTCCAGGGGTTTCAGACGATTAGCCAGGGTTCATGTTTCCTTTTGGGAACGAGGCCCAGTGGAGACTGTAGTGTCTTTATGATGTTCTCCTTATTTGCACATATATACAACCTGAGCCTGCAGTGGAGAGGTTCACAACATTAACACCACCAAAGTGTCTTGTTTCTCCCATAGGTACAGCCTTAGATTCAAGCAAAGAACAGACCCTCTCTCCAGCTTGCTGCTTTTCTTCTAGGTTACATCACACTCTCTCAACTCTAAACTCTGGTTTTATATGCTGATGAAGGGGTCCCCCACACACTGGCCATCTCTCGCTGAACCCCTTAATCTCACTTAATGGACCACCACCCAGGCTATCACCTCAGGGGAAGCTATATTGGCTAGATTAGATTCTAATATTGCTGGATCCAGGTATTAAAGGGGTCAGGCACCCAGTTTAACCCCCTTAGTCTAGATTAAATTTTAACACTTGCTGGATCCAGGGATTAAATAGAAGGGTCAGGAACCCACAACCCCATAACAATATAAAACAATTTAGCAGTAAAGGTGCACTTTGGAAGTTATATATTCTGAATATTAAATATTATAGAATTCCAAAGGTGTGGTCAATGTTATCTAGAGTCTGGGGACTCAGCTATGTTGGCAAAGAAAAAGCGTTTTATGTGCATTGTATAAGGTAAAGGTAAAAGTAAGGGACCCCTGGACGGTTAAGTCCAGTCAAAGGCGACTATGGGGTTGCGGTGCTCATCTCGCTTCAGGCTGAGGGAGCCAGAGTTTGTCCACAGACAACTTTCCGGGTGATGTGGCAATCATAACTAATCCGCTTCTGGCGCAATGGGACACTGTGATGGATGCCATTTACCTTCCCACTGCAGTGGTACCTATTTATCTACTTGCACTGGTGTGCTTTTGAACTGCTGGGTTGGCAGAAGCTGGGACAGAGCAACAAGAGTTCACCCCGTTGCAAGGATTCGAACCGCCAACCTTCTGATTGGCAAGCCCAAGAGGCTCAGTGGTTTAGACCACAGTGCCACCCACTCCCTATATGCGTTATATATGCATTATAACACTGTGACACCAGATGGCGCTGTGGAATTCTGTTTTTGCCAACTCCATTTCTCATACAAAGTTTACAACACACTGAACTGAAACACTTCATTGATGTGTCTTGATGCACCCTGGGATTTATATCCACAAATACTATTTATGGAAACAGTGTTATTTATTGATTCAAATGCACATTCCCACCTTCTAGCACATAACAAGAGCCCTTGAAGGAGCGTACATAACCCTCACTCCAGTTCATTGTGTAGGCAATCAAGGAATGAAAGATTATAAGGGATATGGAAGGTGGGCAAAGGGCTCCTCTTCCTTATAATGGACTGGTATGCTGAATACTCTGTGATGCCTTATGGAAACTCAGCACATCACAAACTTGGGCAAATCCCAGGGCCAGACTGCAAGTACTTCTAGAGACCTTCCTATACTGGCTTAGAATGATTAACCTCTTTATTCTTCTACATTACACCAACCCTGGTACAAAAGCAATAAAATGCTTTTAAATGTGTAGGGGTTTTTTTTTGGGGGGGGGTGATGTTTGCATCATTTAAAACTGAATCCATCCCCTCCCCCCAATGCTTGCCATTTTAACTCACAAATGCAACAATTACATCATTAAAAATAGCAGCATTTGGCAAGTTTTGCCAATGGATCAAATCAAACTACAGTTTCCAAATACAGAGTCCTTTGTTCAGTGACTGACTGGGTGGTTATTCAGAAACATAATAGTGTGATTCTACGCTAGTAAACGCTAATGCATGGTATTTTACAGTTCCCATGTTGAGCTGTTGTCTAAAGTCCTTTATGTGTATATTCTCGTCTATTTATATCCCAAAATGCACTCAGTTTTAAACTTTTACTATCCCAGAAATAAAAGACTTGCAGAGAGCTTGTCTTAATCTGCCCTGCATGGGCTCCCGGTTCTTTTCTCACTTTTTTTGCCTCTTTGTACAACTGATATTTTTGCAGTGAACTAGCAGTATTTTTGCATGCATGCATTTCGAAGGTATTGTACATATAGAGACGTCACTGCGGTGCACGCTGGCTGTTGGTCACACCGGATTCTGTAACATAGCAAAGAACAGAGGAGCCATGGTGAATCCTGTAGTCTCCAGCCCTTGCCCTGGTTTGACATCCAGATATTTCCAGGGTGGCATTGAGAGAAGCCACAAGGAAATGTCTCCTACAATGTCTCCCCACTGCCTCTTGGAGGCGTGTTGGTACTCAACCATCCCAATCTTTGAGCTGTTGTATCTGCAGGTAGTTACTGATGGTGGTGGAAGTCCTTGATCTTGGTGGTGGATGCTAATTTCATGCATTTTACAGGCAGGATAGATGTTCAAAGAGGATCTGGTGCAGCATGTAACAATAGTGGGGGGAATAACATTTCTGTTGCCCATCCATTTGCCATCAATTACTGCACAACTTCTAACTTTCTAAATCTTAGGGGACTTTTCAACTCAAGCACTTGCAGCTTTGAGGCTGAGGGGACTTTTTTTTTTTAATCTGATTATTCACAGCTTGCTAATTTGTAATTGGACTTTTGCAACTTGAAAACCTCCCGATTTCAGAAAAACTAATTTATTTTTTTCCTTGGGTTAATTGTGGTATTCACACTCAAAACAGTGCAGTGAGATGAGTTCAAGTGGGCTGTGTGCAGTGTTCTGGAACTAATAAAATATATTATTGATTGCCTAATGAAAAGCACCATGCTCACACAAATTTGCTGTGACTGGGCATGAGTACAACAGCTACTTCTGATTCTGGGTGATCACCTGCCATTTTGCTTCTATTGCTGTAGAGCAAGGGTGCTTTTAAATTAAGTTCGGGTTACCTACAGGGCACGATGTTGGGTGGCTCAATTATGGTGCCCTCATACCTGTCCCCCATGCAGGGCTACCTATTGGTTTTAATTTAGCTTAAGTTCATCAAAATTAATTATGATTGGAGTGTATTCAAAGTTGGAACAGGCAGCATTAAGATCTTAAACTGTGTTTTGACTGTTGTGTGGCCTGAGGGGGCCCCTGTGACTTGCTCCTTTCCTTTTTTCCACCTCACTGTAATTTAGTTTCCCCGCACACTTTTAATATTCTGGCTATCCTTTAAATCAAATTTGTCCACCTTATGCAGTCTAACTCCAAACAGTAAGTCTAAAATAAAATAAAACCAGCCTGCTGCAGCTGAAATAGTGATTGCTGCCTTTGCATGGAGCTCATCCTTGTCTTGTCCTAGTTCCCGAGAAAGATAGGAGCCCTGTTCAGAAATTCAAAAGAACATAGGAGGGTTCAAAGCTTAAAGGAGAGGTATTACGTTGCACCTGGCACCACCAATGCCTCTGTGTGTAGCATGAAGGGAGATTCTAACCCCATTCAGCTCCTCTGTTCCTATGTGTTAAAGGCCGCATTCACAATATATATTTAAAGCACTATGATACTATTTTAAATAGTCATGGCTTCTGCCAAGGAATTCTGGGACCTGTAATTGGCTCTGGGTGCTGAGAGCTGTTGGGAGATTCCTATTTTCCTTGTAGAGCAACAATTCCTAGAGTGGTTTAACTATCAAGCCCTCTTTCCAGGGAACTCTCGTCAGCACATGGACAGCACACTGAGCTAGGAAACAGGTCACTTGGTCACGGTGCCGGATTAAACCCAGTGGAGGTTCCATGACAGTCAGTTTCTGGGGCAGGGGGCTTCACAAATTATCTCCTCATATGTTTTTGAACTTACGACAGGCTAACTCACAGAAAGCTTTGTATCTGAAGGTTTCTCAGGCACTCTCTCTGATGGGATAACATTGAACTAAGAAAGCTTGATTGTAATTTTCAATTTTCAACACTATTTTGATCAGTTGTCACGGGTTCCCCAAAAGGTGTGGGGCCTATGTGGTAATCCGGCACCAGCTGGTCACAGTTTTCACTCACCACGGTGAGTTATATTGTATTTCTAATTAAATTACAGCAATTATTTCTACGTTTGCGTTGAACCATGTGAAGCAACATGAGCAAATTTTATTCAAACCTGCTTCCTCTTTTGGTAATGCATTTCCACCTTTTTCTGATGATGTGCGGGTGGCCCCACTATCTAGGGTAAGGTAAAGGTAAAGGGGACCCCTGACCATGAGGTCTGGTCGTTGCCAACTCTGGGGTTGCGGTGCTCATCTCGCTTTATTGGCCAAGGGAGCCGGCGTACAGCTTCCGGGTCATGTGGCCAGCATGACTAAGCCACTTCTGGCGCACACGGAGCAGCACACGGAAACACTGTTTACCTTCACACCAGAGTGGTACCTATTTATCTACTTGCACTTTGACGTGCTTTCGAACTGCTAGGTGGGCAGGAGCAGGGACCGAGCAACGGGAGCTCACCCCGTTGCAGGGATTCAAACCGCCGACCTTCTGATCAGCAAGCGCTAGGCTCTGTGGTTTAACCCATAGCGCCACCCACATCCCTTACTATCTGGGGTACTAACCCTGAAATTCCCAAGAAGACAAAAACATGAGTCTGGCAGGGGTCCATGTGAATCAGCTCTCCATCTACTGAGCTTGCCTAGCAAGAGGTTGCAGGTGAAGATAGTTGCTGAGAACTGCCATAACCTCAGCAATTTGGAAGAGCTCTCCTTCAATTTGGCAACTAACGGAGAGATGAGTCCTTCTGAACACCTGGCTATAAAGTGTATCATCAAAACTTGAGGCAAACACCCCCAACACACACACTTCTCTATTCCTCCTCTGCAAACCACTCCCCACTCCTTTTTCTCATAAAACAAAAACTTTTTCCTGCACACTTTTGAAATTAGTTTGATTGTTCTGGCATTAAAGGGGCTACTTGAAAATGATTGGTTTAGAACATTTTTAGGTTGCAATTTGGAGCAATGAGTTGGGGGAAAATCTGCAGTTCAGAAGGGGCTTCCCCCCTCCTCTCCTTTTTCAAAACACCAATCCTCACCCTAAAGGTAAAGGTAAAGGTACCCCTGCCCGTTCGGGCCAGTCTTGCCAGACTCTAGGGTTGTGCGCTCATCTCACTCTATAGGCCGGGAGCCAGCGCTGTCCGCAGACACTTCCGGGTCACATGGCCAGCGTGACAAGCTGCATCTGGCAAGCCAGCGCAGCACACGGAACACCGTTTACCTTCCCGCTGGTAAGCAGTCCCTATTTATCTACTTGCACCCGGAGGTGCTTTCGAACTGCTAGGTTGGCAGGCGCTGGGACCGAATGACGGGAGCGCACCCCGCCGCGGGGATTCGAACCGCCGACCATGCGATCAGCAAGCCCTAGGCGCTGAGGTTTTACCCACAGCGCCACCCGCGTCCCAATCCTCATCCTACACTGCTGCAATTGGGGGGGGGGTGTGAGATACTCAGGTGCAAATGTTAAGAGGCCTACCAGACTTCTCACTGGGAATACCGAATGGGCCAGAGATGCAACTCCTATGCTGAAAATATTTGGTCTATGGGCTTAGCCACACTTATCTTTTTCCAGCTCTTTCCAGGTACAAGTCCACACTTATAAGCTCTGTTTTTGAGTGTTGGATTTTTGTTTTGTTTTTGCCCCAGAACTTTCCCCGTGCAAAACACTCTAGCGCTCATTCAATTTGAATTTTCTGCAGGTTGCAGAGTGGGCTTTCATGGGGTAAGCACTGGGACGAAAAGAAGGGCACTTGGGGACAGAGCTTTAAAGCACTGACTGCGCTTGGAAAGAGAAGTGTGGCCAAGTCCTATGAGTCGGTGCTGCTTTCCCCCCACTGACAGCTAGGGGGAGCTGACCACTTTATAGAGAAATGGTGTGTTTAATTTATTAACAGATCCAATAAAAAGTGTTAATAAAACTGGGCTCAGTACTAAATGTGGTCCTAAGCTAAGATAAAATTGGAGTATTTATGTATTATTTACAACCATTAGATAAAAACGTATGTGCTAAATGCTTTGAGACTCAGCTAATGTACTTCCATTCAGTCAAGGTATAGGAAACATAAAATAAAAGTCAAGCTGGAGAGTTTCCCTTACCTACTAAAACAGATCCTAGCCCCAAACACACCCCAAATTAGTGAAGCTTGACAGCACACTCCATTTTCTGAGGAGAAGTAATTGAATATATACGCAAAGATGATAGACAGGTTGCATGTAGATGATAGGGAGATGAGAGATGTAATAGATAAATGCAAAAGGAATGGAAAGGGATAGGTATCGAGGGCGACCTCATGTCACATGCCCAAAACTCGCAGTGTGAGCCTCTGTGCTTTACTCAGAAGTAAGTCTATGGCAAGCCCTGTCGTGCAGCAAGATGCAGCAACCTGCTTTATGCAGCACCATGGGAGATGGTGATAAATGAAGGCAGGAATTGGTCTCTGAATGGTGCAGCGAGACTGTTCTAAATGTTGGCCCTAGTAAGAAGGGAAGGGTCCCTTGGTCCTAGTTTACAGAGCGCTATACAGCTTGAGACCAGGATCCCTGAAAGAACATCTTACTTTCTGCAAGTGAGGGCCTCCTTCAAGATACCATGTTACCGGGAGATCCATTCCACACCAGCAGGATTTGGGGCTTTTATGTTGTGGCAATCTCCCTTGGGAATCATCTCCCCCCTCCTGCGACGCCAATGGAAGACCTTCCTATTCCAATAATTAAAGGTCATTCCCAGTTTGTGCCTGAACTGGAATTGTTTTTTTAGATAGGTTAATTGTTTTCTCGTTTATGTGTTTGCCACCCTGGGCTCCTTTGAGAGGAAGAGTGGGGTATATATTTTCATAACTAAACAAATAAGCCACAGTTAGTAAACCTATTCCACCCAGAATAATCAACCTAGATACAAAGGTGGATACATTTCTTTAAAAAGTAGAGAAGTTTCCTTCACCAAATGTACCTGTTTCCATATTTAAAGTTCTCAAGACATCCCTCACCCATGTTTATTTGGCTAGAGATCTTTGAAGCATTTCCCGTCTCACGTAGCTTGAGTTACTTGCTTGAGACATCAGCATTTGTTTTGTTTGCAACCATTTTCCTGCAAGATCCTTCCTCTTCAGAATTATGTGTGCTCAATAGGAGTTTTGTAACTGATGGTTGCTTCACGTATTACATTTTGAATGTGCAACATTAAAGCCTTAAAATGTCGGTGGTGGAAGGGGTGTACAAACTAGAAATAATTTTCAATTGTGAGGCACATGCAGACTGCATACAGGGAATAGTTACATATTAGAAATGTGGAGAAAATGGAGAAAGAAAAGTTCTTTCTCCCTCTCTCATAGCACTAGAACTTGTAGACATCCAATGAAGCAGAATGAAGACCTCAACCTTCTACAGTATCCATTGTGGGGACAATATATGAGTCAACATTGCTTATCTGCTGCCTATTTTCCCTCCATGGGGAGGGTAGCGAAGTGTCGGCAAATTACAGTTTGAAGGGGCCAAAGAAAAAATGGCTCCTCCAGATGATCTAAATATTGAGCTTGGATCCTGATTTGCCTGCAGGAAGCCTGTGTAGAGGTTGTATAATACAGTGGTACCTCAGGTTAAGAACTTATTCGTTCTGGAGGTCCGTTCTTAACCTGAAACTGTTCTTAAGCTGAAGCACCACTTTAGCTAATGGGGCCTCCTGCTGCCACCGCACCACCACACAATTTATGTTCTCATCCTGAAGCAAAGTTCTTAACCCGAGGCACTAGTTCTGGGTTAGCGGAGTCTGTAACCTGAAGCATCTGTAACCTGAAGCGTCTGTAACCCGAGGTACCACTGTATCAGCTCTGTATGGAGCATTTGTTCTGGATTGTTTGTGGGAAAGGTTATATTGCAATAAGTATTCAGCCTGCTTTGTTTGCACAGAAGTTACACATCTCTCAATCAATCAATTTAAGTCCCACACCTTTTAGTGTCTTTCCCGATGGCTTTCCTAACTGGGCCAAGGCTAATTCAAATTGCCAAATTGGACCCTAAAATCGGATCAAGGGGCTGTGCACAGCCCTCGCTTTAATTTAATTTCTGGGAGACAGTTGAATCCTTCCCACAAAATATTGATACTCTGGAGGCAACCAAGGAAGAATGAATGCCAGGAAAATGGTGAAAATGAAGTGTCCCTCCCCCCATACTTTTTACCCAGTTTGTAACATAGTTATGATGGAGATGGCAAAGAGCGAATGCATTCAGCTATCCTGGGTTTCAACTGCTGCTAAATATGACTTTTGGCATTCATAAGCATGGATCACACAGAGTGTTCTTTTATTTCGTTTTCCCTCCTTTTTTAAATAGCACAATGGAAACTTTTTCCTTGCATTAATATTTATATATTTATAGCATAAATAAAATAGTGGCATGGTCTAGGAAGAGAGCTATAAATAAAACAGTGGCACAGAAGGAAAGTGCCAAAAGCGATAGCTCTTAATACCATTTCTTTAATTAACACAAAAACCTGTGTGGTGCCAACAGAGCTGTGAATTTAAGAGGAGCAAATTTGTGACATCCCTGCAAACAAGGCTCCATTGGATCCAGTGAATGGATTTGACAGTTGCATCAGAAGGAGAACGTTACAAAGGGCCCTGCAGGATCAGGCCAGCGGCCCATTTTGCCTTGCATCCTGTTCTCACAATGGCCACCATTTATGGGGAGCCCACAAGCCAAGACTTGAGGGCACTAGTGCTTCCCCCAGTTTGCGATTCCCAGCAACTGGTAATCAGAAACATTGTTGTTGTTTAGTCGTGTCCGACTCTTCGTGACCCCATGGACCAGAGCACTCCAGTCACTCTTGTCTTCCACTGCCTCCTGCAATTTGGTCAAATTCATGTTAGTAGCTTCGAGAACACTGTCCAACCATCTCATCCTCTGTCGTCCCCTTCTCCTTGTGCCCTCAATCTTTCCCAACATAAGGGTCTTTTTGGAGCCTCAGCTTCAGGATCTGTCCTTCCAGTGAGCACTCAAGGCTGATTTCCTTCAGAATGGATAGGTTTGATCTTCTTGCAGTCCATATCCAGTTCTAACTATAGCTTCTTGTCCCACATAGAGATTTCTCAGGAGACAGATGAGGTGATCAGGCACTCCCATTTTTTAAAGAACTTGCCATAGTTTGCTGTGGTTGACACAGTCAAAGGCTTTTGCATAGTCAATGAAGCAGAAGTAGATGTTTTTCTGGAACAGAAGCAGAAGTAGATGTTTTTCTGGAATCAGAAACATAGTGGAGACAAAATGTAGTCATTGTGGCTGTTAGCCACTGACAGGGCAATTCTCCATGAATCCTCTTTTCAAGCCATCCAGGTTGCTGGCTATCACTCCATTGTGTGGTACGGATTTCTTTCATAAACAGAAGCCTTCTCTTGCCTCCAAAGGTAACCAGAAGGCTCAGCTCAGTGGCAGAGCATTTGCTCTCCCTACCTCAATTTGAATCCCTCACATCTCCATTTAAAATAATGTGAGGTAATATGGTTGGGAAAGACCTCATTCTTAAGGACAGATGCACACCTCACATTTAAAGCACATCCGACACACATTTAAAGTACATACCTTGCCCAAAAGCAGGGCTTTTTTCAGCCGGAACTCTCCAGAACTCAGTTCCGGCACCTCTCAAGTGGGCACCATTGCCATTATAAGAGAACAAGGTGAGTTCATGGTAAGTTCTGGCATCTCTTTTTCTAGAAAAATAGCACTGCCCAAACAAATAACGATAACTGTAGTTTAAGGGAAATGAGGACTGTAGCTTTGTGAAGGCGAAACAACAGTTGCCAGGAAGACTTGGAGGAAGTCATGTGCTTTAAATGTGTGTTGGATATGCTTAAGATGTATGGCATGGTTCTGCCCTCAGAGCCTAGAGCACCACTGCCAGTCAAGAGATAACCAGCCAATCATCTCACGTGCCATAAAGTAGCTGCCTGTGTTAATTTCTCCGTTCTGAGCAAGCAAAAAATGCTAGATCGATTCCACTAAGAGGGGTTCGGGGAGGGGGTGTAAATTAAAGAAGTGGGAGACAACGTTTGGGATCTGGCACTTCCAATCAATGATTTTACCATTTACTATCGTAATTTAATTCCAGGGAAAGGAGGAAAGAGAAGTGCAAGAACATCCTTTTGCAAGAAAACTAAAGAGAGAAACATAGGTAATTCATTCTATATAAAGACCACAACTGCATTTCATTCGTCATGGGTGCAAGTTCAAATGACATTAAGAGCAGCCAGTAAGCCTGATTGCCCCCCCCCCCCACTATATGCTAGCCATGTTTGGAGGAATTACCTTCCCTGTGAAAAGGAAAACCAGAGGGGAATGCTGTTCTATTGCATGTTCCTTTTATGGCACCTCTTCCCCCAGGGATGTTCTGCTAGACAACTTAACTATTCTCTGCACTTGTTGGCCTCTGCCTTCTATGGTTGATTGGTGTGTGGTGCGGTCCTGCCTCCTTTTACCATGCTATCATGCAGCCGGACTGATGGGTGAAACTGATAATTTCAGTTTTCCCTGTTTCTCATTTTTCAGGTCTTAAATTCTTCATATTTCCAAATCTGTTTGTGTGTTTTTCTTTTAAAGTCCTCCTGAAAATTCATCAGCATTTGGTTGTTAATTTCTCTTAATATGCACATATTTTCATGCAGTTTTGCCCAATACACAATTTTTTTGCAGAGCAAATTCCCCTAAAATAAATGCACCTCAGATGTTATTTTCACTGATATACACATTTTTCTGTATTCTTTAGCCCAGTATTTGCATTTTCAAACACATTACTTGGCTAAAGAACTGCATTGCAAAATTCAGAAAAGTGTGACTGTCAAAGGATGGCGGCATTTCTGTTTCTGTATTATTTTGGAAAGTGCAAATTAGCTAGGTTTGCCTTTAAATGGGAACTGAAGCAAATCTCCACCCCATCCCCATCACTATACCCTGTGCAAACAGATAAGATTTGGATTGCAGTAAGGAATAGGTAGAGGGTCAACTTTCAACTATGGCTTTCCACACTTTATGTGAGAGAGCAGGGACATGGCCACCACACTCTATACCATCTTTCCTTACAAATGTCATAATCGACATATGCACCTGGAAAACGGTAAAACAAAAATAAAGGTGAAGAGAAGGAAATCTGGTGGGAATGCATTCAGGATTCCACCAGGATCCCTGTTGATTTGTATGTTTTCCAAACTGGTAATATCATTTAAGAAATGCATGATATCCATTTCTTAGTACAGAAAGTATTGATCTGATATGCAGAGATCTTTCCTATTCTAATTAATTCAAGAGGGTTCTGGAATCTTCTCTGTGTGAAAGAAACAAACAGAAGGTTCATGATGTTCGGGTTATTCATTCAGAGAAGCTGAGTACAGCTGGTTTAAACTGGGTCTCTTATCTCTTTCTGTCAAGGTCATGCTGACTATAAAAGTAAGGCCAGAAGGAGCCTGGGTTAACACATTCTTTTTCTATCTCTTTTCCTTCTGGTGTGGTGTTCTGCACATAGTATGCTTAGTGTTAAGGTTTAGACTTATTATACGTTATTGTAAGTTTAAGTTAAGTCTGCTGCACCTGGATTTCTTATGGACAGTGCCAATCCTGAATGTATTGGATTTGTGACCATTATGCTCATTTGCCTTCAGTAGCAGTAAAGCTCTGCTGGGTGAAATATAATTGCCTCTGGTCTATTTTGGGGGAATCCTGCACCGTGTTTAAGTTGTTACTCTGCTAACTATTTGCTGAGGTTCTACTCTGGATCAATACTGAGTAGAATTTTATGACAATCACTATAGAGCAGGAATGGTGAACCCGCAGCCTTCCAGATCTTATCAGGACAGATACAGCTCATAATGAAACTTGGGGAATTCCCAAATTATATGTCCCACCCAGTGGCGTAGCGTGGGGGGTGCCAGGGGGGCCGGCCGCACCGGGCGCAACATCTGGGGGGGCGCGCTCGCTGCCTCCGGAGTTGCCGAAGAGCCTCGGGCGCAGGCTGTAGCAGAGCCCCATGTCTCGTGGAACCGACGAGCTGTGCGCGCACCCGGGCTGAAGGCGTCCGGCAGGCAGCGGCTCTCAGCCCCGCGCGTCAGGGCCGCGGAGGACGTGCCAGGCAGCCCCTCCTCACAGCCCCGCCTCCGCTGCTGCTGCTGCAGCTGCTGGGCCATGTTGCATTTTCCTCGCCTCTCTGCCCCCCTCCTCCTCCGGGCAAGCGGCGTGGTTTGGGCGGCAGCGCCAGCAGCAACTCGACTCAGATCGGCAGGTTAGGGGTTGGGGGGGCGCAAATTACTTGCCTTGCCCCGGGTTAGGGGGCGCAAATTACTTGCCTTGCCCCGGGTGCTGACAACTCACGCTACGCCGCTGGTCCCACCTCCACTGTCTCTAAGTTTTTGAATGCTGGTTACTTGGAATTGCAAGTAGAGAAAGTGCTGTTGTGCTCAGATCAAGCCTGCAGGCTCCCCATGGGCACCGGGATGGCTGCTATAAGAAGAGAGCGATGGATTAGATGAGCCTTTGGCCAGATGCAGCAGGACTCTTCAAATGTTCCTAGATGTTGTTGGACTCTTTTCAGTCCCAGTCGGCATGGCCAATGATCAAGGGTGAAGGGAAGTGTGGTTCTTCAACATCTGGAGGACCACATATTCCTCACTCTCATTTCCAGCTGTGGTTTGTGAGTTTTGTCCTAATTCTCCATGGTAGCCTGTTAACATGAATGGCAATTGTAATAGGTATTGTGGGGTTTTTTGCAATCATTCATGTAGAAAAAAGATTACTATCATATTTTCCCCCTAGGCTAAGAAAAAGAACTGTCATGTTAGTGTAGATATGGGGCATATTCAGAATGTTTATCTAGAAGTGAACATTCCTACAGCCAACAATCAATCCTCTGAGCTTTCCAGTCTGCTAGTTCTTCATTGCTATAAAGAGAAAAACCTTCTATTAAAGCTTTATAAGCATTCCCCTCTCTCCCTCTCTCTCTCTCAGCTTCACTCTGCTCTGTTCCCAAGTTGAACATTACTCTTGAGCTGACAAGAGATGACAGGTATCCACTTACAAGTCAATTGAATCACAAAATAGTGTACTTTAGAGCCATAATGATTCAAAACAATGGTCAGCCTTCACCATAATTTAGTATATGGGCATCCCACGATCCTACCTGCCTTTTGGAGTTAACATGTCCTTTTGCGTCCCTTGGAGGACATGGTGATGTAATTTGATAAGCTGTGTTATTTTTCCTGAAAAGAAGAGAAGGGGGGAAAAACCCCAAGCTGCATGGGGGGGGGGCTTATATCATCTTATATCGTAGTGGAAGTTTAGGTATCTTGAGGCTGAAATAGGCTTTCCAGTTTTTACTGAGTGCAAAATTAGCACCAGTTTATTACCCTTCCATACAGGCTTCTCACCTGCAATGTCAAGAATTATGTAAACATCTGGGACATTTCTGAAAGAAAAAGTTATAATTTAGACTTCATGGGTTTGCTTCTCTTTGTTATATTATTTTAGCTGGGATTCTTTAAGCCATGTTGATATATTTTTTTATAAGGACCTGTCTTATGGAAATGAATTAACTTCAAGCCAGGCTGCAAAGACCTGCTGATAGCTGGTCTTACCATCTCAGTCCTTGATTTTGGTAGGAATAGGCTGCAGTAGGGAGCTCCCATGCAGCTGAACCCAGTGACGCTTGAAATCAGCACTGATCAGCTGCTCAGTGCTGACTGCATGTCCCATTTTCAAGGCGGGGTGGGGGTGGGGGTCTGCATTCGGGAGCTCCAGTCAGGAGCTTGCATTTGTACTGTCAGGCTGCTGTCAGCAACTCCCGGCTGGTTGCCAGGAACATACAAAGACAAGGGAATGTTTCTTACCGTCTTCTTTTTATTTAGTATTTACAGAGAGAGGCTATAGAACCCAGCCCCTTGGATAATGGCGTTGTCCCAAGTGAATCTCCACACACACACACACACACCCGTCTCTCCCACTTCCTCATTCGTCACTTCTACGTGCCCTCTGTCTTTGAGCTCTTTGCTCTCCTACTTTCAAGGCTTGCCAGGTTCTGGGAGAGAGGGGTGGGTCTGGAACGCTTTCTAAAGACACTGTGTCCATCAGTTGTCTCTCCCCCGTGCTGCTTCCTCCTCCTCCTCCTCTCCCTTTATTTCCCAACTTCCCCCCTCATCTGTCTCTGAGCTGTGACCTCCCTCAAACCCCTGTTGTAAATCTAAACTGTCTTCCACTTCCCCTCCCTGGAAGGGTCAGGCTGGGGAGGCGGTCTTCACCATTCCTCCTCTGCCCAGTCTCTGACAGGTGCCGAATTTGTGGGAATTGGAAATAAATGGTCATGTGACAGGGAGATCTTCAGCCATGCCAATTATATATTAATCACTATGGTCTTCTTTGGAGACTCCTGCATGTGCTCTACCTGAGGGAGATACAAAAGACAGCCATATGAGAATAATAATAATAATAATAATAATAATAATACCTTTATTGTCAATGTATAACCTGTGTACATTTTCAGCAGTGGCCCCCATTTATGGAATATTCTCCCCAGGGAGTTGCACCTGGAACTATTTTTGTCAGTCTTTAGGCACAAGTCTAAGATTTCTTTGCTTACCCAGGTATTTGATAAGTAAGATGCCTTCTGAGTGTCTCCCTGGGATAGCTCAATCAGTTGAGCATGAGCCTCTTAACCTCAGGGCCATGGGTTCGAGCCCCAGGTTGGGCAAAAGATTCCTGCATTGCAGGGAGTTGGACTAGATGACCCTCGTGGTCCCTTCCAACTCTACAATTCTAAGTTTTTACAGTGGTGTTCATCTTTTTGTGAGGGGCTAAGACTTGCCCTTATTAATATTTCACTAGATGAGCATTTTACACATTTGTTTTGTTCATTGTTTTAAAGTTTTCTGGTTTTCAAATACTCTTCATTCGTCGTATTTTAATCTATCAAGTCACTCTGAGACTTTTTCTTTTGTATAAAGCAAATGTAAATGCAATAATAATAAGTTTAATGGAAAGTAAAGCATTAGCACTAAACAATGTCTGAACATGCACTTCCTTTTAAATAATACAGTCTAATTAATGCAGGCTGCACAGATGCAGTCTCTTGCTTTATGCCCTGTGCCAGAGAAGAATTTCTGGGAGGAAATGTTGCGTGCCTGAAAATACATCTGAGCATTACGAGCTGGAGAAGTTTTTAAACTGAAACAGGTTCTTGCAAACTTCAACACCATCTTTGCTAATTACTGCCCAATTCTTTCTGAGTTGACATCCGTACTTTGAACTGGCTACTTACTCAGATAGTGCCCTGACCATGTAAAAGAAGCCCGTCGTGTATGTCACAACTTTTCTGGATTTGTCCATTTCAGAAGCTGCTGGTGGCTCATTTTTAATGGACTGTGTTTCTCTGACATGAACTTCAGCTCTGCTAAGGCAAAGTAAATGTCATAAACTACTCTGTTCTTCAGCAGCCATTGGCAAATAACTGGCATCTGTTTTCTGTTGTCTTGCTGCAGTTGCGCTTTTTCAAAACAGAAGCTTCCATTTTCTCAATTATTTCCTTGTTGATCTAGGTCCCGTGGGGAATCAGAAAAACTTCTTCAAGGGAGGAAAAATATCAGAAACATGTTGCTGTTCAGAATATGGTGTGGGGGTGGGTGGGGGGTGGAGAGATCCTAACATTAGTTTAGTATTTGTCTGTTTATAATTATATAATTTTTGTATCCTGCTTTTCTATCAAAATAGCTACCAAAAGGCTCATAAGAGAGAATGCAATATTGAACAAGACAATAAAATATGCATTCATTAGGAGCAATGCACAACAATAATGAAAACAACAAAAGATTAAGAGGTAGCATTACTAAAACTTAATGAATCCATTATAAATCAGGAGGTTGCTAACGAAAACGGAGGTCACCGTGCAGGTGCCAATGTGCCCGCCGCTATTGCTTATGGCTCCTGTAAAAGTTCTCCGTAAACGCCCCTCGAAAATTCGTGAGAGACTATTTGCTCTTCCTGCTTAGGTTCTGCTTGGACAATCTTGGCCTCATCTGCATTGATACATACTTAACCATGCCCACATTTCACTGGATGTCAGTGACAGATGGCCACCCAACCTGTCAGGCAAGAATCTCCAAAGGGAGGAATTAACTCTTTATTGTCAAAAGTATTCTTTAGAAAAAGCCAAGTCCATCAACCCCACGTCTCTCAGCTACTTCTAGGTGTGCACCCAATGAGTCAACAACCGTAACAGAGAGGCCCCACCCCCAACCTCAGCTTATGTGTCTCTCCCACCTGAGCTGTGTGCAAGTAGGTGAAGACTCTGCCTGTGTGTAACCTTCTGCTCCTCCCTCTTCAATCCTCCCCTGGTCCTGGGGGACAGTGGAGCAGGAGAGGTCAGAGCAAGAGGAGGAGGTGTGGAAGCCCTTGACTCCACACCACCCTGACCTATCTCTTCACCCTCCAATCCTGCAGCTTCTCCTGCCTCTGACTCTCATCTCCCAACTGGTTTCTCCAGTTCACTGATCCCTTCTTCTGAGTCAGTCTCCATCCCTCCTTTTACTGGTGCCCACTCATCAGAAGCCAGCCACCACTCCTCAATGTCCAGCCAGTTCCTCTGCTTCAAAACCTCCAAGGAGAGCCCACAACCTCTCGATGGAGTCTGTTCCACTGTCAAACAGCTGTTACCACCAGAAAGTTCCTCCTGATGTTTAGTCTTTTCTTGTAACTTGAATCCATTGGTTTGGGTCCTGCCCTCCAGAGTAGGAGAAAACAAGCTTGCTCCATCTTTCATGCAACAGCCTTTTAGATATTTGAAGATGGATTTCGCCTGGTTTTAGGGGTTTTAGAAGCCAACACCAACACTCTAAATTGAGCCCAGAAACAACACTGGCAGTGGACATACAGCTCTTGCAAGTCTTTGAATTTCACTGTCTGGAACGTCTTAAGAAGTCATTTCTGTGGCTTCTAAGTATTAATATTGCATTTTGGAGAAGGGTTGTGGTTCAGGGGTAAAGCATCTCTTTTGTACATAAATGGTCCCAGGTTCATCTCCTGGTGGGGCTTGGAGAGGCCCCAGTCCAAAGTCCTGGAAAGCCACTGTCAGTGTAGACAATACTGGACTAGATTGCCCAGTGGCCTAACTTGGCAGCTTTCTGTGTTCCTGTGTTACAATGAAAAGCTACCCAAATGAATGAGTTGGAATGGCTCTATTTTTAATTCAACAATGGCTGTGGTTTGACCTCAGAGTGACACTTTGTGAAACAAATACTAAGCTTTGTTCATCCGCTGAGTGCAGTTTTCTTCTGTTTTTAATTACATGTTAAATGAAAGCTTAATTAATTAGGACTTGTGTTTGTTTATGAAGCAAAAAAAAAAGCCCCCTTGATACTTATTAGAAATATATCAGAATCTGTTTCTAATGTAGAAGATCAGAGAGAGAAAACTGACTTCAAGGATTCTTTTGGCTGTGCACGAGGCCATTAATAGTCATTAGCACACTTTCAAATGTATTGCCAGAGCGGTAATAAAATCAACACCTCCGCATTTTTTATATTGAATCGCCGCCAAAGTGCATTTGGTTTTGTCACTACATAGCAGTGCATGTGATACTTAAGATATCAACAGAAACACTGAATAAAAACATAATTTCTTTATTAAGCTGAGACATGTTGAAATTTGATAAGAAACCAACTTTATTATTCAAATGAGTGAGCAACATAACATAATTCGTAATGAGGGACAGATGTCAGCGTTTCGAAGAGAAAATTCAACTTGATATACAGTCTTGAATTTTATGCTCGGTTTCTAAAGGGAATCATAAATCCTAAAGTGAATGTATTTTGCTGTACAAACCACCGTCTCCATCAGTGGAAACTTTCTATGTCAGGGATGGGGTACCTCTGTCCTGTGGACCAAACTTAGTCCACTTTGGCTCAGGAGGCCATCTTACCAAAACCACACCCACCTGTAGCCAGCAGATGGGCAGGTCAGTGCATTGGTTGTGTGTGCCTTGTAATCTCATGGCGTGCTTTTGGTGATCCCTCACACCTCTGAGATTCAGTCAGACTTTACCAGGAAACAAGCCTTTAGTGTGGCAAGATATCAGAATTCAAGGAGGCATTGCAGCCAGGCAAAACCATGAGGCGTATGAAACAGGCTCCATCTGGTATGCCAGCTGAGACCCTACCTGCCTGTGCTCTGTCTCGCCAGAGTGGCACATGCTCTGGTTATCTCCCACTTAGACTACTGCAATGTGCTCTACGTGGGGCTACCTTTGAAGGTGACTCAGAAGCTACAACTAATACAGAATGTGGCAGCTAGACTGGTGACTGGGAGTGGCTGCTGGGACCATGTAACACCAGTCCTAAAGGATCTATGCTGGCTCCCAGTACTTTTCTGAGCACAAATCAAAGTGTTTGTGCTGACCTTTAAAGCACTAAATGGACTAGGCCCAGTATACCTGAAAGAGCATCTCTACTCGCATTATTCAGCCTGGACACTGAGGTCCAGCTCCTAGGCAGTTCCCTCACTGCAAGAAGTGAAGCTACAGGGAACCAGGCTTTCGGCCATTTTGGCAGTGGCACTCTCCTTGTGGAACACCCTCCCATCAAATGTCAAGGAGATGAAGAACTACTCAACTTTAGAAGACATCTGAAGGCAGCCATGTATTGGGAAGTTTTTAATGTTTGATGTTTTATTATGTTTTTATATGTGTTGGAAGTGTGTCTGGGGCAACCCAGCCAGATGGCCAAGGTATAAATAATAAAATTATCATTATTATTGGGATGAGTGCTGAATAAACAGGTTGCTTGAACTGTACAATTCAATTCTGGCAGTTCTCGCACTGCGAGAAGTGAAGCTACAGGGAACCAGACAGAGGGCCTTCTCAGTAATGGTGCCCACCCTGTGGAATGCCCTTCCATCAGATGTTAAGGAGATGAGTAATTATATAACATTTAGGAAACATCTGAAGGCATCCCTGTATTGGGAAACTTTTTAAAGTTGAAGGTTTTACTATGTTTTTATATGTGCTATAAGCCTCCCAGAGTTGCTGGGGCAACCCAGTCAGATGGGCAAGGTACAAATAATAAATTATTATTGTAATATTATTATTATTGAGGTGTGTGGTTTTGGATAGGTAGTCTAGCCTATGCAGAGTTCCAAGGACCAGATAGAGACGTCCCGGGGGGGGGGAGCTTTGACCCCAGAGCCTGAGGTTCCTCACCCCCGGGCTAAACACACAATACTTCAGACCCTTTCACTACACCTGCCCTCTTCCTACAAGGGCTCCTATTACATTCTGATTTCATTGTGGTTCTTCCTTCCTCACATACATATCACCACTACTTTGGACTCTGTTTCCTATTGGACTGCAGTGTGTGGACTGCAGAGTTTCATGGATGAAACTCCATGATGGAATTTCGTCGCCAAAAGAATGCTGAGGCCACATTCACACCATCCATTTAAAACATTGTGAGGCCACTTTGAACAGACCTGGCTTCTGCCAAAGAATATGGAGAACAGCAGTTTGCTAAGGGTGCTAAAGTGGTTAGGATACCCCTACTGCTGTCCCAGAGCTGTGATTCCCAAAGTTCCTTCTGAAGTGGGATTGTTTGTCAAACCACTCCGGAAACTGTAGCTCTGGGAGGGCAGTGGAGTCTCCTAACAACTCTCAGCATCCTTAGCAATCTGCAGCTCCCAGAATTCTTTTGTGGAATCGCAGGGCTTCAAGTGTCTGGCCTTGAATGTGGCCCCAACTGGTGTGCTACCATGGCCCTCTTTTGCAAAGAGTTGAAGATGGTATTTGTCTTCAATGCGCTCCAGCTTTTCTTTTCTGTCATTTCACAAATAAATGTTCAAAATCCTACCCGAAAGCCAGGAGTGAGTATGCAGTTCATTTACCAAACCTCCAGTGTTTAAACCTGACCTAAGCAGATGCCATTGCTTGTTAGTTTAATTGAAGCTACACAAACATGTTTAAGAGTTGCTGACCTTTGCTCTGCATTCCGGTTGACTTTCTGATTACGATCCCACTTTGTTCTGACTCTTATCAAGTGTTTGCTCTTTGCGAACTCTCTGATTACTTGATTTCTTCCTCTCCCCCTCCTCTGTTTCCTTGTCTCTCCATTTATTGTGTGATATAGCTTATTCTTAAGTCCCTGACATTTCAAGTGAGGGTCACTGAATTTATGCAGTGCCAGTATCTTGAGAATATATTCATATGTGTTGAGTATGCTCTTCACCATTGTTCTGCAAATTAGGTGACATGAAACCAAATAGCGATAATGTGTTGTTATGATTAAGGTTAATAAGCTACTGATTATCTCCATAGAATACAATTGCAGACACATTATTTAAATGCTTTTTTGCTCTGTTAAGCTAAATGATAAAGAAAGCTGACTTATCTGTGTTGATAAATAGCATGCAATGTGTCGCATAAATATTAAACACCACAAAAATTACATAGAGGGTGTCGCTTTCCTGCCAGAGAGTGAAGCGTTTGATGACAACCTCAGGGATCCCTTACTCTGGCTCTACCCACCAACCTCAGGCTTCATTATTAGGATAGTGCCATGGGATCAGCTTGCTGCAAGAAGTAAGCTTTGCTCAAAAGGTTCTCTAAGGATAGAGCCATGCTCAAACTATACCATCTAGCTGATTGCTCTTAGTCATAAGGTGGCCCTGTGTCCTACATTAAAAATGACATTTATCTATGTCAGAAGTCAACCCTTTATTTTGGTGTTGGGAACTTGTGGCCCTCCAGATTTTTCTGAACTCCAACTCTGAGCTTCTTTGACCACTGGCCAGTGAAGATGCCCAACAGCATCTTGAGGGCCACAGGAGTCCTCAAGTTAAATTGCTGTCCAGTCCAAATCTAGTTTAAAAAGAAAGAACCATAAGATAGGACAGCAAGGGCCTTCAACAGTTGCCCATCAGCAGTTAGCAGCTGGATAGCTAACTGAGAAGGCATACAAGTTACAGTCTTCCTTACCAGTGGCACAGACTGTGTTTCTTCTCAAATTTTACAGTTTCTAAAATTATAGGTGTACATTAGGGGTTAGGGTTAGGGTTAGGAGAAGGAAAACTCTGATCTTAAACCTCCACTGCCTTGCGGGACATCTATGGGAAAAGAAAAGGCTAAGGAGTAAACTCTACACAAATCCAGAGTGGAGTCCCTAAGACGGTTGGATGGTGTCCTGTATGCCTTCTTCCAGCAACTTCTGCAGCCAAGCTGGTGCCAAACATTTTGCTTTCCTTTCCTTTGGACCACATCAGCTAAGAGGACGGGTTTTGTCATCTTGGCAGCCCAGGACCTCCATACACACTGCCCAGGCTTGTGCTCTGGGGAGGTCACTTAAGTGCTGCTAGAGCAGTTTGAATTCATCACCCTTCCTGCCCGCAGACTGTCTTGCCAGAGTGGTGCATGTTCTAGTTATCTCCCACTTGGACTACTGCAATGCACTCTACGTGGGGCTACCTTTGAAGGTGACTAAGAAACTGCAATTAATCCAGAATGCAGCAGCTAGACTGGTGACTGGGAGCGGCCGCCGAAACCATATAACACCAGTCCTGAGAGATCTGCATTGGCTCCCAGTACATTTCCAAGCACAATTCAAAGTGTTGGTGCTGACCTTTAAAGCCCTAAATGGCCTCGGTCCTGTATACCTGAAGGAGCGTCTCCACCCCCATCATTCACTGAGGACCAGTGCCAAGGGCCTTCTGGCGGTTCCCTCACTGCGAGAAGTGAGGTTACAGGGAACTAGGCAGAGGGCCTTCTCGGTATTGGTGTCCATCCTGTGGAACGCCCTCCCATCAGATGTCAAGGCAATAAGCAACTATCTTACTTTTAAAAGACATCTGAAGGCGGCCCTGTTTAGGAAAGTTTTTAATGTTTGATGCTGTATTGTGTTTTTAATATTCGGTTGGAAGCCACCCAGAGTGGCTGGGGAAACCCAGCCAGATGGGCAGGGTATAGATATTTATTATTATTATTATTATTATTATTATTATTATTATTATTAGGCTTCCCAGGGAACCAAAGGATTTGGATGTTCTTCAGCTGTGGTTTGCACTTGCCCTGAAAATGGGAGGGGGGAGAGAGAGAGAAGTCTGTAGCTTCTAAGAAGCGAGAAAATCTTTAATAATATCTTGAAACACAGCTCCACCTGCCAATTGTATAATATGCTGAGAATAAACCTAAACCGCTTCTCTCCCCGTGCAAGGTTGCAGATGTTCTCATAATCTGTGTCCCACCCCTTTGCTAATTGATGCAGGCAAGCGAGACTCTCTCTGAAGAGGGTGGAAGGTCAAAGTTGGACTCCAGAGTGTTGCATCACTTAGGGGAGGGAAAACATCTAAAAGCTGGGTTGCTTGCCTGATGTTATACACCAAAACATAACGTGACCAGCTGTTCAATCCATGCATGCTTCTCACAAAATCAACGGAAGGTGTGAGCGATCAGCACCTCAGAAAACCTGGCCAGTTTCACTTATGCGAGTCTTATGGATGTTAGTACCCAATTATAGGAACGCAGATTTGATCATTTCTGACCTTGGTCGTCAGCCCTTTGTGAACAGGCATGCATTTATTCATTGCTTTCCAGAAAGAGAGAAAAATGTCAAGTGCTCCAGATTTGCAGCTTTCTAAGAAATGAACTGAGAGCAGGACACGGGTGCCGCTAGGATGTTTTGTCTCTCATTTTCTGTTTGTTAGGGCAAATTATCTCGGCTCCTTGCCTGGAGGTGGTGAAGCCTTTCGCTAAGGGCGATTACGGTGAGGGAGCATCACAAGGAATCAGAAGTGGCGGCATTATCATTGAGGAAAGATGAATGTAGTGGCACTTCTAATTTATTTAGTATTCAGGATTTTGACTTTAATTAGGATTCTATTGTCACACCATTCATCAAAAGCACTTGAAAGAAATGGAAATGAACACCAAAGTTTTCTGTTGCCTCTGGCATGCTTTTCAAATACTTATTTATTGTTGTTTGGTTCCGTGAAATGGTTTTGCTTGTGAGGATTCATTTAGCTTTTATTTATTTATTTATTTATTTATAAAATGAACACACACAGCACAAACTCTTTAGAAGTGTTGTTTTGCTCAGGTTGCTAACTGGCACCTTTCAGCATCCCTGTAAACAAGTAACATTTATTCTTGTGGGTTTCCTTGCAAATTTGGAAATCTGTACTGTGCAGATCTTTTTAAACAATGAATTATAGAAGTTGGTCTGTGCCTTTTCGCTCTCTTACTTTTACATTAGAAAAGAAGGAGTACAGATTTTCTATACCTTGAGGTGTGGGGGGGAGGAATTTCGGCAACCTCAAAATGACCATTTTCTGCTGTTGCCCCTATGCTATGAAATGCCTTTTCCTCTGCCATACATGATGCAGCAACCATCAGTTGCTTCAGATATTTTCTAAATACTTTTTTTGCCCAGATTTTCCTGGACCCATAAGATTGGACCCTGTTTTCTGTGTGGAATTTTTGTTTTGTTTTATATACTACTGTTTTATTGGTTCCAGGCTGTATTTTCATTCGAATTATATTGTTTGTTTTTAATGTTGTATACCACTTACAGATTTTTAAAACCATTAAGTGGTTTTTTAATGCTTTTAAACAAGAATCCTCTCTCCATGATAAAAACAACCAAATGAGCATGACGAGTCATCTTTTCTCAAAAGCTATGCAGTCTTTTGAGTTACACAGAACAATTTCCCAAGCACGACAGAAACTTATTTCACTCCCAAATTCAAAGCTAGGACATATTTGCAACCTAAAATGTGTTGTAACGCCACAGAGAAAGTGGAATGCTAATATTACTACCGTATTTACTCGAGTCTAATGTGCCATCAAATCTAATACGCATCTCAATTTTCAGAACCTTAAACAAAAAAAGCATTTGCTGGTGAATGTAAATGTGCCATCGAATCTAATACGCACCTTAATTTTCGCAACGTAAGTTGACTGAAAAAGGTGAGCTTTAGATTTGAGCAAATACGGTAATACTAATACACATGAAATACAGGTTTTGAAATTATTTCAATACATCTCGGTGAAAATAAGTATAATTGGGGAAGAGCTGTAGCTCAATGATAGAGAATCTGCTTTGCATGCAGAAGGCCTCAGATTCAATCCCTGACATCTGCAAACAGGGCTTGGAGAGGCCACAGACTGAAACCCTTGAGAGCTGTTACTAGCCAGTGTGGACAGCCCTGAAGCAGATGGACAATTAGTTCAACTCAGCATAAAACAGGTTCCTAATAGGGAGAAAGTGGGTTCATTCATTTTTTAAAAACCTGAAGGAATGACCACCGGGTGTGGAGCACACTTCCACCCTCAGACAAGCCACAGCTGTCTGAGCATCATGCCCTCTATCTAACCTTTGCTTTCTTAGTGGTCTGCTGTGCCCTGTCTGTGACCTTTGTCTCCTTCGTCTTACATTGTGCAAGGGGAAAGTGATGTGGTGGAAACGGGTGCCAAAATAACTTTGTACCACCCCACGATCTCGGGTTTGGAAGACGTGTAAAAGTCACAGTCCAAAATGTATCTGACTGGTTTTGCATGTTGTGCTAATAAAAAGAGCCTCCGAAGAGCTAGCTGGCAGCACAGCTCACCTGCATTACCAACTCCTGTCTCATGTCCTTTGCTTCAAAACCTAAAGGTGTTAAAGAGCTCATGCGATGAGGAAAGAGTGGGGATGCCCTGGTCCCACCCCACCATTGTGTCCTTCTTCCAGTAGTGGAGGAAGGGGGTGTGCGGCCCGCCCCAGGTGTCATCACTGGGGTGTGTGTGTGACAAAATGAGTTTTAAAAAATATTTAAAATCGGCTCACGGAACTTTTTAGGAGTGACTTGGTGGCTTAGGTTCTTGCAGGTTCTGCACTGCCTAAAATGACAGCATGGGACTTGCGTCTGCCCTCCGCCTCTCCCTCAACTGCCCTACAGCTGATGGGGAGGCAGCAGAGAGGCTCCAAGCAGCGGAGAGGCTCACCCCACCCCCATGGGCAGCTCGCCCCACCCCCAGCTGCAGGACACGCCCCCTGCACCAGGCACCCGAGCGGCTAGCTACACCACTGCCTCCTTCACATCCTCCTGCTGCCCCCCAGGCATTGCAAGGGTGAAGGTCTGCCTTGGGGAGCTTGCTTCATACACGAAGTCTCCCCACACTATTTAGAAACCTGATCATGTTGGATTCTACAGCATGCAGGATGATTACTCTATCATTCCATGAGGTTCCTGGCTATAGACCACCACCTTCACATTGCAGGGCAATGGGGAAGCGATGAAGAAGACTTCCTTGCTCTCCCCTCACGCATTTCTAAGCATATGGAGATTTAACACCTGAGTAGGGATTAAACTCACCACTCGCTGCCCTAGAAGCAATGCCAGGTCCTAGATTTAAGAGTGCAGTAAACATTTCAAGCACCCCATTCACTCAACTGTTATCCATCTCCTTACATTAACTGGAATGCATTCAAATACCACAGTTTCATTCCCCAAGCATCTCATTCATTGTACAAATCATGAGATCCTAGACACAGTTGTTGGGACTCTGGCTTGGTTCTGAATCTCAGACCAACCAAGGCATAGATTGTTTGCCATTTGCATTGTTGGATTCCAGATTACATTTATGCATAAGGCAATACATTACACGCAGAGAAATCAACCTTTTTGCTCTGATATTACAAACACAAAAACCACCAGTGCAATTGAACATGTATGCATGATGCTGTGCATTCATGAGAACATGCTATCATAATAACCTATTACTGTGATGAATAAAAGTTTTGGACCAGCATCACACACAACCCCAGATTTTGTGAGTGCCTAAAGCCAGCCCAGACCATAAGCAAACGGCAGCTTTGAGAATATTTTGCACCCCTTGCACTTCAGAGCTGTCAGTCAGTATTTTTGATCATTAGCCATCTGTGATTATTTTAATTTTTGCCAGCAGGAGAAGGAACTCTTTTCCACCAGGGAGCTCTGTTATTACAATATAATTTATATGTAAAGAGCTCATTTCATCAGTGAAAAGAAACTTTTAAAAAGCAGTTTCTTAGCACGTATAAAGATTTATGGCACTTTACCTGCCCCGCTCTTCTTTATACACGGGTAGCATTTATTTTACTTGTGTCAATGTCTCTCTGCTTATATAAAATGTCTGTACCAAAAAAATACTATATTTCAGTTACGCTGAAGGACAAGGTCTCTTTTCACCACTGGCTGGTCACAAAGTTGTTTCCAACTGAATCAATAAAACATTGCAAAAAACAACAACATAGTATTTAAAACAGTAGAACAAATATAAAATGGTGACAACACACTCCTGTGACCCAGAGGAGGCTTAACTGAATCAGCTGTAAGCCTGGATAAACAAAAATGTTTTAAGTTGGTGATGGAAGTGTTAGGATATAGTTCCATTCCACCTTAAAAGGAACAGGCATGACTGTTGTGTGTCAGATGCCTGTTTACTTCCAGCACAGTCTGCTGGGAACTTCCGTTGTATGTTGCTTTTGCTATACTGCTGTTTTGCTTGGACACGAAGGGAAGCAGACATGTTTTTCCTTTGTCCTGCTGCTGAATAAATGCTGTAAATATGCTTACACATGTCTCTGTCTGCCTCTTCCATTGCAAAGAGTTCTTATCTCTGCTGGCTTGCGTGCTTAAGCTTCTGAAGGCTTCTGAGACTTGAGTCACAGTTTTGATGTTGTTCTGAGAACTGGAGTTTCACCCGGCTGCTGGCCGGAGGCTAGAGCCAGCTGGGGGCCTGCCAGTTGCCCCCGTCTCCCGGCAGCATCCAAACAGGAAGGTCATCAGAGTTGTAGCCACGCACGCAAGGAGTTTCACAGCTGCTCACAAGGCACTCTTCCTCATCCTCATGCCATGAGCAACTCTTGTGAGGGGAACTGTGAGAAGGGAGCATTTCATCCATCTCAAAACCAATAGTGGCTTGTCTCGATGCCCTTCAGTGCCAGCTTGCTGCATCACAAACTGATGGACAGAAAACAGACTCAGCAGCTACATACAAGACAACCCAGTGAAGTACCGTAGCTCGGTGGTAGAGCATCTGCATTGCATGCAAAAAGTCCCAAGTTCACTCCATGGCACCTCCACAAAGGGCTTGGAATGTGCTCTGTCTGAAACCCTGGACAGCCACAGTTAGTCAGTGGTCAGTGTAGACAATGGTAATGCATCTTCCTGTGTTGCTATGTGACATGTGAGTTAAGGTTGCTCAGGAGCCAGTCATCAGCTGATGATCTGCTTTCTTGAGAAGCAGCCCTATGTGTGCTCCATCAGTTTCTACAGCAGTTAGAAAATGTCCAATAGAAAGCACAAGAAGTTCAGCAGACAGCTGAAATAGAAAACAGAGGGGTTTGTTCCCTCCCCATGAGGGCTGCATGCATGATGGGATTGGACTGAGCCCCGTGTTTCTTCAAGGTGTAAAACTAAATACAAAACAGCTTGAAAGTGTGCAACTTCTTACAGAGCATTTTACAGTACCTCACAGTTCCTATCCCCCCCCACACTATCATCATAAACATGCACAAAACCAACTTTTACAATCTATTATATGCATTCCTGTTTTTCATTTACCTCAGCAAGCCTAACCATTCTCCGGGGTCGATTTTCCTAATAGAGTCCTCCCATACTATACTGGACAAATGTCATGTCCCCTGGCTCCATTCATCCACTAATGAAAATAGACCTATTGCCAGCTGCACCTTGCTGATTGCTTCCTACCTGCTGCTAAGGATAATTTGTGCGGTGTAAATGAAGACTTCAGCAGTTGTGGAAAGCAGGGAATGTACAAAGTGATAGTGGTGGCAAGGAGAATACTGAGTTGTATCTACATAAGACTGTCCATACTGAAATGGTTTAGGTTATTCAAAAAGGCGCAAAGTACTGCAAGGAGCTTTGTGTTCCTGTTATACCAACTAAGGGTTTTCCAGAACCGTATTTGCCAGTACAGTGGTGCCTCGCAAGACGAAATTAGTTCGTTCCGCGAGTTTTTTCGTCTTGCGGTTTTTTTCGTCTTGCGAAGCACGGTGTCGGAAAAGTTTTGGAAAAGCTTCAAAAATCACCAAAGTCTTCAAAAACCTCAAAAAAGGCTACCGCACCGCGTGCTATGAGTTGCTCCTCGAAGTCAAGTCGCAACTGTATTAACGGTTTTAAGAAAAAGGAAACAAACTTGCAAGACGTTTCCGTCTTGCGAAGCAAGCCCATGGGGAAAATCGTCTTGCGAAGCAACTCAAAAAACGAAAAACCCTTTCGTTTTGCGAGTTTTTCATCTTGCGAGGCATTCGTCTTGCGAGGTACCACTGTAATATAGGTCTGGTCATGAAACAATAAAGTCTCCACTACTCAAATCTTGGCTGATGAGATTTTCTGTTATCCAGGTAAACCTGGGTAGAGACCACACCCACACTTTCTTTTTCCAGCTACAGATAATTGTACGCTTCTAATGTTTCAAATATGTCCTATGGGTAGATGCAGTTGAAACATTCCTATATTGAAAAATGCACACTGATCTGCAGCAGCAAATATATCTATATATGTGTGATGTTTTGCCTAGGCCCACACTACCTTCAAGTCCATCAAGCCAATGTTGGGGGGGGGGTACCCAGGGAGAGCAGAGTAGTGGAAACCCCACTCCTCAGGCAGAAGTCCTTGCATATGGCTTTGACTGAAGGAACGTGTTAGTTGAATCCAGGCCGCTATCTTTTTCTACAAATTGTTCACACTTTGTAAAGTTTTGCTGCAGCATCTCACTATTGATGCACTTTTCATCTATGTTTGCAGGCTGCCTTTGAATTACTTTCATTAATGTTGCTTTCCCACTGCTATCCAGCAGCACTCTACGTCCATCAGATTAGCACCATGTCACAATTATGAACCTCATACTCAGTGTCAGGGACCTGACCTCCAAAACCCTGGGTCAGTATTCTTGTTGGTTCAGACAGTGCTAAAAGCCCAGAGCTGAAACATAACTCTGTTAGGTAATGCAGCTGCCAACATTCTCCTGGGGCAGGAGACCTTCCTGAGCCTTAGCACTCTGTTTGAGGGTATGAGCATCCTCAGTTTAAGACTGCAGTCCTAAAGCAGGAGAGGGGATGGAGAGAACCAGAGGCAGATGAACTGGCTCTTCCCAATATATATAGCATATATTCACATAAAGTGTCAGCCCCCTGCATCTTTACTGCAAAGAACAGTGTGTGTTTTGTTTGTTGTTTAAATAATAATGAAACTGAATCTGTGAATTTTGCCTAGATCGGGAGACAAGGGGCAGCAGCTGTCAGCGCGGCTGAGGATAATTTATACATCGTCTGATTTACCCTTCTGGGATTAAAAGGTTGACAAGTTGACACAGGGGTAAAGGTAAATCAGTCTGTTGGATTTCTCTTCTTCTGCTGTGTGCTCTGCCACTAAGTAGTGTGCTTATTGATTGATTTGATTTTTATTTGATTTTTATAGCGATGGGTTGAGTCACAGTGACACAGCCTTAGCTCTCCATTCAGAAGAGATGCTGCTTTGTTGATCAATGGACTAGTATTCCATACTTCATCTTCTCTGGAAGCATTTACCAAGTTTTAATGTAACTACAGTCTTTATTTACTGATATAACCATGTTCCCTGGCTATTCAGATCAGGTATTGTTGACTTTTTGGCTCACTTAAATATTAGCTCCCCCCCCAAAAAAAATCCTACCGCTCTCTAAGTTTCCAACTTGCAAAAGTCTAAACTAGCTCTCTGAAAGGGCATGATTATTCAAATCACGTTTCAGAAGGACAAAATAATTTGGAACATGCAAGTGTTGACCAAATATCTACTCAGAAATGTTGGCCAGATAATAGTTCGTCATATATTTGGCAGGTTTTCATATGATTTCCTCCCTTTCAAAAATCCTTATTTGTTTATGCGTTTATTGAAAATATTTAAATTCCACCTCTCAGTCAAAGCTGGTTCACGAGGGGGCTAACAATATAAAGACGCCATAATAAAAGTGAGCAACTATAGGCAACAAAATATGGCAAAGTAAAAACCACCATAAGTGGTTCAAAAACTGAGGGAAACAGAATCAACTTGTGTAAAAAGCTCAGCTAAAGTTCATCTCTTTGTGAAAGTCACTGGGGATGGAGTCTGGTGAACAAAGGGGGGCATTGCTTCAGAAGGAGGGGTACTCTAAGCAGGGCCTCTGAAAGTGACTTTTATAGGCAGGCAGGTGGTTCCAAGCCACCTAGGACTCTCAAAGTTAAAATTAGGGTTGAACCCAGCAACTTCACTAAGGCCCATCTGCACTATATATTTAAAGCAGTATTTTCATCATCATCATTTTATTTGCATGCCACCTTTCCACAGTTAAAAACAATGCTCAAGGCGGCTTACAACATGACAAGATTTACATAATTACAAAAGTAATAAACAATAAAAAAACCACATCAAAAAATACAAAACCAAATGGAAAACAATTTCCACATAAATCAAAATCTAAAACTAAGAATACAGCATTAATATCAGAAGGTCGGTGGTTTGAATCCCCGTGACGGGGTGAGCTCCTGTTGCTCAGTCCCACCTCCTGCTAACCTAGCAGTTCGAAAGCATGTCAAAGTGCAAGTAGATAAATAGGTACACTCCAGCGGCAAGGTAAACGGCGTTTCCGTGTGCTGCTCTAGTTCACCAGAAGCGGCTTAGTTATGCTGGTCACATGACCCGGAAGCTGTACGCCAGCTCCCTCGGCCAATAAAGTGAGATGAGCGCCACAACCCCAGAGTCAGCCACGACTGGACCTAATGTTCAGGGGTCCCTTTACCTTTAACTTTTTTATCACAGTTCAAAATTGCATAGGTAAAAAATAACAGCAATTTTTTATTTTTTTATTTTTTATTTGCTAAGGGTGTTGAAAGTTGTTAGGAGAGACCCATATTCCCCTCACAGCTAGGGAAGGATTTTTTAACCACTCTGAGTACTGTAGCTCTTCAAGATAAATACGGTCTCCTAACAACTCCCTGAACTCTTAAAACTATTATTTGGGGGCAGCCATGACTTACACACAAAGGTATGGGTCCACAAAAGGTGTTGCACAGTGTTAAAAATTCAGAAAAAAAGGTGCTGGAACTCACCAAGAATGCCTCCCTTGTTCTCTTACAGTGGCAATGGCGCCCTGCTGAGAGGTGCCGGAACTGAGTTCCTGCGAATTCTGGCTGAAGGAAAGCCCTGGTGTTGTACATGCAGCTTCTTCATGTACAGAGCATGCACACTCAATACTTCTGCAAACAGTTAATGCTCACTAGCTTTCAGTAAACAAAATATAAGGAACTGAATAATGGTCATGTGTAACTTCTCTACTGAAACTGAAAGGACTTTGATAAAAAGCTTCGGCTTGCCACGAAGACCTCTTAAGGTTTTACTTATGCTTATTATTTATTTTACTATGCGATCAATCCTGTTTTCATGTAACACAAATAAAGTTTTCACGTTACTTTTAATATACAATGAAGGCAATGGTCTATGGCTAACGTGATCATAAAATGCACTTGTTTGGCCACCCACTCACAACATGATTTTTACCTGTTAGTATTAAACTAATGTAATATGCAGCTTGTAGGTCCTTTCCCTACTATTCTTGATGCTCTTATGAGTCAAAAGAATAACATAATAATTGGAATCATATTTTGTACAAAAATATTCATATCTCACCTCTTTGCCTTGCATTCATTTGCATGATATTTTCAATTTGTAATTAATTTTGTAGTCTATTTTCTCCCCCAAGTACTTCTTAGTTTATTATTCTTATTATTGAATACCGCCTGTGGAACACTGCACCCTGATTAATCGTTGCATGCTTTCTTTTCTCTCTGAAGCATAAACTAGCAAGTATTGTGAATTTGGCACTGTGTAATGTAGCATTTTGCTTGCTGTGCAGCACTAACAAACAACACATCAGTAATCATGCCTAGCTCTCATTTAAATGCAACCTCACACTGCATGTTACAAATATCTAGGAGCTGTGTGATTAGTTAACATCTTGCGCATAACCCTTAAGATTCTAGCAAGTTCTTGGGAGATAATTAGCTTTCAGGGTTCCTCCACTGAAATGAACTCTGGCTCCCTGATGCTTAGCACTGAATGTTGTGACTGGGAGGAACGGCAGCATGCAAGTGCTTTAGGAAGCACACGTTTATTTGGGGGGGGGGTTAAGATACAAAATGTTGCTTGGAGACCCTGCCCTGCCCATTATTGCATTCCTTGAATTCACCCTTGCAACCAAATAAATACATTTATTATTGCTTGCGGGTGGCTTGCCAAAGGGAATTGAAAAATTCACGGAGGACGAGTCTATCAAGGGCTATTATTCACAATGGCTAAGTTCTGTCTACACAATTGGCAGCAATATGTCTCTGAATACTAGCTGCTGGGAACCACATATGGGAAGAGTGTTGGTTGGCCTGTGTGAGAACAGAATGCTGGGCCAGATGGGTCTTTGGCCTGAACCTGCAAGGCTTTTCTTATGTTCTTAATTATGTAGCATCACTCTGAATGCCAGTCCCTAGGGAAGAACAGCAGGAGAGGGCTAGTGCACTCCTGCCCTGCTTTCATGCTTCCTGTAGACATCTGTTTGACCACTATGGGAAATATGATTTTGGAGAAGATTTTGGAGAAGCCTGTTGGGCTTGCCAATCAGAAGGTCAGCGGTTCGAATCCCTGGGACGGGTTGAGCTCCCATTGCTCTGTCCCAGCTCCTGCCAACCTAGACAGGCATAGGCAAACTCAGCCCTTCAGATGTTTTGAGACTACAACTCCCATCATCCCTAGCTAACAGGACCAGTGGTCAGGGATGATGGGAACTGTAGTCTCAAAACATCTGGAGGGCCGAGTTTGCCTGTATCTGACTAATAGTTCGAAAGCACGCCAGTGTAAGTAGATGAAGAGGTACCACTGCGATGGGAAGGTAAGCAGCATTTCCATGCGCTCTTATTTCCGTCATGGTGTCCCATTGCACCAGAAGTGGTTTAGTCATGCTGGCCACATGACCCAGAAAGCTGTCTGTGGACAAACTCAGCCTGAAAGTGTGATGAGTGCCACAACCCCATAGTTGCCTTTGACTGGACTTAACCATCCAGAGGTCCTTTGCCTTTTACCTTTACCTTTTGGGCCTCTGCTCGTACAGAGGTCTGTTTAGTCCTCTATCTCTTGGATGTCTGCCTGCAGGCAAAGACTTTCTTCTTTACAAAGGACCTTCTGAGATGGCTGTCTGCCTCCAGGTTTTAAATTTTTTAAATAAAGAAATAAAAAATGGGTGATTCAGCTGTTTCTGTTTCAATTTGTAAAGCTCAGGGAGCAGTTATGAACCTTGCAAACAGAAACTTTCCAGCTCAGTAAAGAATTGAACTGTCCTATTTTGTTGAGGTTGCACTGCATTCAGGAAGTCTCAAGTTCCATTTCTCAATATTCCCATGTGACATGCTGTAGTCATTGCTTAGTGGGCATAAACAATTTGGAGCTAGATGGACCAGTGGTTTATGCTGGTATGTGGTAGCTTCTTATATGTTCTGTTTGGCAGGGTTTGCTAATAATTTGTTCTCTGGACCAAATGCCTTCCTTTCATTTATTTTTAGTATCTAAAATTGCTCATCCTCTAAAATGGATCCTTTCTTTTGGGGAGCTAATATGTACAATACCATTTTGGCGGAGATGCCAAACCACATTAACCTCTGCCAGTGACAAAACTTTCTTGCGAAGTAGATATTCCTAAAAAGTAGTTGTGAATAACATCATCTGTGGCCAGTAGTTTATCAAAATATATGATTGGTATTCCTAAATAAGTTTTGTGTGAGCCAAAGGATTAAGTGTGTAATACTGCACACACAACACATGATAACCAGTAATATGTAAGTACAGGTTCTTATTTCTATGGCCACTTATAGATTATCTAGTGTGCCGTGTGTACCCTGTGTACCAAAATAGTAACCAACTGCTTTGCCAAAATTACGTTTCTGTTGCTGCAATGGAGATGTCAGTTTTGGCCAATGGTGTGTAGGAGATGATTCATCGCAAAGTACCATTTGCTCCTAAGGATCACCTGTAGTGGAGGATACAAAAATAAAGCTTTGGCGGGAGGGAGGGATGATGAATAAGCACTCTGTGCTGAAACAAAGTTCTCCAGTTACCAAACACTTGTTTTGCTTTGTGGGGAACTCTTATACACACACACACATTCTCCCGACACATCGGGGTCTCTATAAACTGACATAATTCACACTGTTCTTCAACAGATGACTTTCAGTCTCTCGCCAATCTTCTCCTTTCAGATCTCTGTTCTGTGAGAAATGGGCCCTCTGTCATATTTTTTCTTCTTCTCAGCAATTTTGTTGCAGGCTCCCCCCACCCCTTGTATATTAATGATCTAAGAGATTTATTATTCAGGTTCTTCTCCGCTTTCTTTTCTTGTTGTTTGTTGATCTTTTGTTGTTGTTTTCAGCTTAATTTCTATAAATTACTGTACAGTTTCCCATAAGGTATAATTAAGCAGAATTGCTAAAGTTTTAATTATTGTGTATTATAGATGTTGAAAGCAACATTAGCACTTAGCTTTTTAAAATGTGATAGTATATTTATAAGCAAGCATTTATAAACACATTTACATATAGTTAAGATGAAAAAGGTATTTGAATTGTAGTCATTAGCATTTCTTCAAACATATGGCATACCAGCAGAGGCCATGGGCCATGCCTTCATTAGCTGAACACTGTTTCATCAGGATCGCGGCTTCCTGCTGAGGCATCCTGTGGAGTCCCCTTCTGTCCCTGAGGTTTCAGTGACAAGGGACAATATGTCCCCAAGGTGAAAATCTGGGAAATAAAGCAGATTAGCCCTCAGAGGCGTTCTTATGATTATTTAATCACACTTAGAAAAGAACTACACAGTGCCGCTGAAAAAAAAAGTCTGCCTAACTGAATTCTCTTTTTCTGTGTTGGTTTCTTCAAAGAGCTATCCCTGAGTGCAACAAAGACAGAGAGTGACAACTATTACTATTACTATTACTTCTCCTGCTAGATTTCTTATCTGCCCTTAACCATATGGTCCCTGGGTGGGTTACAACCATTAAAAAATGCAAGTTTACAGTCTGGGTCCTGAAAAATATGCCTCAGGAGTCAAAGGCCAGAGTAAAGAGGTGTGGCTTCAGCATAAGAGGAAAACTACATAGTGAGGGTGCCAGAGGCACCTCTTTGGGAATGGCACTCCATTTTTATAAAGCTGACCTGATTAAAATTTGCTAGCATGATGGCCAGAATTTGAACAAGTCCTAATAAGGCAGCACAGGTCGGTTATTGTTCATTAGTTTATAATTTTTATTTTTACCTCTTGGATGAAATGTTTCTTAAGGAAGGCATGTGCAGGATTTTCATTTTAGGGTGCTTTTTTTTTTTAAGAAAAAGAAATTAAAAAAATCATCAAATAAATGTCATGACCATATTTTATTTGTGAATTTCTCAGGTATATAAAGAGAGCTTAATATGACAAGCAAAAGCATTTGTCTCAGGGCATTAGTCTCTTTCACACCCTGCCTGCCACATATATCATTGTAATATGATACCCTTTGGAACAAAACATAGACTTTGAAACATCAGAATAAATGTAGTGCAAAAACAATGCATGCATTTCATTTATCACAATGTTGTTTTGAAAGGATTTAATGTTTTAAAGATACCTTTTTCCTTCAGCAATACACTCACGGCTGTTATTAATTTGGGAATAGATGGCGGAGCAATAGATATTGGCCGGAACAGAACTTTGTGCTGTTTTGTCAGATGCTGCCCCAGATTCCTCTGTTATTTTAGTTCATAACTGGCATGAAAATGTCAGTAGTGTTAATCTTAAATCTAGCACAGACCTCAAGGTGTATTTCAGCACTCAAGGTTTTATCTGGGCTAATGTTGAGAGTAACAACACTGTTCCATCTTTGCTGCCAAAGGACAAACATTAGTTTGATGATGTCAGGGACTGGACAGAGGAGGAATGGTGGAGGATGGCTGCCCAGCCTGACCCTTCCAAAGAAGAGGAAGATAGTTCAGAATTACAACAGGGGTTTGAGGGAGGTCACAGCTCAGAGGAATATGAGGGGGAAACTTGGGAGATAATGGGAGAGGAGGAGCAGGCAGAGCTGGAGCAGCAGCTGGCTGACATGTTATCACTAGGAAGCATTCCAGACCCACCATCTCACAGAACCCAGCGAGCCTTAAAAGTAGGAGAGCAAAGAGCTCAAAGACAGATGGCAACCGTAAGTGGCAACCATAGAGGGGGTGATTCTGATGACAAATGAGGAAGTGGGAGAGAAGCGGGGTGGAGATTTACTTGGGACAATGACATTATCCAAGAGGCTGGGTTCTATAGCCTCTCTCTGTAAATATTGAATAAAAAGCGGATGGTAAGAACTTTTCCTTGTCTTTGTACGTTCCTGGCCACCAGCTATAGGAGTTGCTTGCAGCCATCTGACAGACACTAGTTGATAGAATGTGAAGGGACTGCAAAAATGACAAGGGGGAATACAAGAAGACGAAGCCCTTTAGAGCAACTTGATGAAGAAGTAATTAGCTCTCATGAAGCCTGAAGTCTGGTTTGAATAGGCATGAGCGAATTTGTCAATTTCAGTTTCTCATTTCTCCAACCTTAAATTTGGTTCCCCACATTTCCACATCAGTTTGCAATTTTTTAAAAAAATCATTCTCATGAAAATTCATCAGTATTTTAGCACAAATTCCACATTCTCAGCATGTTCGCACTCCTGTCAGAGCGATGTCTATACTGGCTTGGTCATGTGCACAGAATGGAAGATGGCACGATCCCCAAGGATTTGCTCTACGAAGACTGGTTTCAGGCAGCAGGCCTGTTGGCAGACCAACTCTGCATTACAAAGGTATCTGCAAACGTGACATGAAGACTGGCAACATTAACCCCGTCATATGGGAATCCCTTGCTGATGACTGCAGTGCCTGGAGACAAGCAGTCAGGACATGCAACCATAGCAGTGACCAGAGGAGGAAGGAGTGCTGAAAGAAAACATTTCTTTCAACATTGGTCTCTATAGCCACACCAGGCACTGTAACCTTCTAACTGTTTGGCTTCATTTCTAAAGGTTCAGTCCTCTGTTGTCTCCCTATACAGATAGAGCCCAACACCTCTTAATATATATGCATTTTGGTATGCAATTTTGTCTTATAGACACAATTTGCCAAAGCATTCCCCCCCAATACAAAGTATTTTATATACAATTTTCGCTAATATATATGCATTTTTCTGCACATTTTACCCCGGTGCATGCATTTTTGCACAGGTGACTTGGCTAGAAAACTGAATTGTAAAATTCAGAGAGATGCGAATTTTGAATGATGGTAGTGTCCAAAATACATTGTTTTGGAAAGTATGAATTAGGAAGGTTCACTTTTGAATGCAAACTAAAACCAAGGTCTCCCCCCGCCCTAGACTTGACTCCCATAATAGAAATAGAACAGGCAGCTCAGTCATAGAGCATTTGCTTGGCATGCAGGAAGTTCCAGGTTCCATCCCTTACATCTCCAAGCAGGGCTGTGAAAGATCTCTTTCCTGAAATCCCAAAGAATCTGCTCATCCATAGAGACAATAATAAGCTGCATGGACTAATAGACTCAGTAGAAGGCAGCTTCCCATGTTCCTAGAGTAGGTTTGCTGGATCTCTAGATAATGCCTTGTTTTACTGGACCTGGGTCACCAAATCTACAGGCCTGGATGCTACAGAACACTGAGAGGAAGGAATACAAGACAGCACCACACTGTTAAGTTTCATCCCTTCATCTAGTTGGCAGTATTATGTTGTTCTGTCCTTGTCCTCCTCTCCTTCCAATTGTCCAGGCGGTACAGGTAGAAGCAGATTAGTGAAGTGGCGGCAAAGGGAAGAGGGGACACAGACCTGCACGGTATTGGTAGTTGTGTGCTCATCCTCCTGCCCTATAGGGCAGTGGTGGTGTCACCAGTTGCACCACGAGCAGTGGAAATGTGTTTGCACTTTTACTTATATTTGTGGTTATTTCCATTACCCCCCTTCGTCACTACGATTCCCGGGCAGTTTACAACAAATTCACATCACTACAGGAGATCAAATAAAATATAATCATCACAGTAGAGTTTCATCAGTTTCCACTTACAGCAGCCAGTTGAATTATTTTAATGCTATTAGCCACCCAAATGTTTGCACAAATACACAGGCCTCACACAGAAGCTTATCAGAACTGGTAACTGCCTCATTGGTGACTGCCTCGTTAGTAACTGCATTAGTTGTTTCCTTGTATGGAAATGCCTCCCACTTCACTGTTCCACCTCAACCATTTCCACCTGGAAATGGGAGGAATGGAGCACCTGGCCTGCTCAATATCCACACCACATTTTGGGCAGGTTGGCAGAAGCTGGTGGCCACAATGGTTGATTTTGGGGAGCTATTGCGGCTATCTTTGTCATAAGCCCCTTTGAGGAGGAATGGTGGAAGCTACACCCTCCCCCTGCTCCGG